>NC_140999.1:101180943-101780943 GCF_052327205.1 Somniosus microcephalus
ACTGAGGGTAAACTGGTATTTGTTTTCCTGACATCTGGGTCTTTTCTGAAAAATCATGATGTTGGTTTTCTTTAGATTTACTGTTAGAGCCCAATTTTGGCAGTATTTGTCGAGTAGGTCTAGTTGTTGCTGTAATCCCTGTTCTGTGGGAGACAGCAGAACCAGGTCGTCCGCATAGAACAGGGACTTCACTTCTCCATCCAGGAGACGGAGACCTGGTGACTCGCTTTGCTCCAGCATGTCTGCTAATTCATTTATGTATATGTTGAACAGGGTCGGGCTCAAATTGCAGCCCTGCCGGACGCCTCTTCTCTGGGTGAAGAAATCGGTGCGTTTGTCTCCAATTTTGACCCCGCATTTGTTTTTCAGATACATTGATTTAATAAGGTCATAGACTTTGCCCCCTATTCCACACTGAAGAAGTTTATAATAGAGCCCTTCGTGCCATATAGAGTCAAAGGCTTTCTTGAAGTCGATGAAACAGGCGAATATTTTCCCATTTTTTGTTTGGTGTTTATGTTTTTCAATGAGGGTGTGAAGGGTATAGATATGGTCGGCGGTGCGGTGTTTTGGAAGAAAGCCTATTTGGTTTTTTCTGAGGATATTATGTTTGTTAAGAAAATCAAGTAATCTACTATTTAGAATACTGCAGAATAACTTCCCTAGACAACTGTTGACACAGATGCCGCGGTAGTTATTTGGGTCTGATTTGTTTCCACTTTTATATATGGGGGAGATTAGTCCTTGGCACCAGATATCGGGAAAACAGCCTGAGCGTAATATGATGTTGAATAGTTTGAGTATCGCACTCTGCATCTCCATATTGCTGAACTTTAGCATTTCATTTTTGATGTTGTCTGGGCCACAGGCTTTCTTTAGGTGGAGAGATTTTGTTTTTGTGGCCAGTTCTTTCCATGTGATTGGGGAGTCTAGAGGGTTTTGGTTGTCTTTAATTGTTGCTTCTAATGTGTGGAGTTTTTCTGTGACCTGATGTTGACTTGGGTTTGTTTTGTTTTTTGGGATGTCTTTGTAGAGGTTTTCAAAATGTGTTCTCCAGATGTCGCCATCTTGGATTGGTACTGCTTGCAATTGTGTTGTACTCAGGTTATTCCACATTTCCCAGAATTGTTTTGGATTGGTGGAGTTTTCTATTTCTTCGAGTATTTTGTGGGTATAGTTTTGTGTTTTGTTCCTAATGGTGTGTTTATATCTTTTGAGGGTTTCATTGTATCTAGTACGTAGGTCCGGATTGTTTGGTTGCCGATGCTTTTGGTTTGATATTTTTCTCAGGTCTTTTCTGGCATTTTTGCATTCGTGGTCAAACCATTTCATATTTTTATTTTGTCTTTTGTGATGCTTCCTCTTCTGTTTCACGAGGTCGGCTTTTACAGCTGCCTCATGGAAGATCATATTTATATCCTCTATGGCCGTGTTTACACCATCTCTGGTGATCTCATATAGATTTTCTTTAAATTTTGAAATTTTACTTGTGAGATCAGGTGAATTTAGTGCTGTGATGAATTTATCTCCACTGTCTGGGGCCCATCTGTATGTCTGGTTTATTTTATGTAGCTTACTGTGTTCCTTTTTTGTGTCTGTAGTTTGGGCAGAAAGTTTAAGGTACACATTTATTTGGTTATGGTCTGAGAGGGGGGATTGTTGCCTGACAGTGAATGCGTTGATATCGCAGGGGTCCAGGTCAGTGATTGTATAGTCCACCACACTAGACCCAAGAGTTGAGGAGTATGTGAGTCTCCCTTGGGAGTCCCCTCTGAACCTACCATTAACTATGTACAGGCCTAAGGCTCGGCAGAGTTGCACTACCTCCCTACCGCTTTTGTTTATTTCACGATCAAGGTTGTTCCGATTTGCGATGGCTGGTGTGACATCTAAAGGGGTCTGGCCAAACACATGGTTGTTTCCCTGTGGGTCTATGAAGTCAGGTTCACAACCGGTCCTTGCATTTAGGTCCCCACATATTATCACCTTTCCTTGGGCCTGGAAATGGCTGATTTCCATGTGGAGAGTATCAAATAACTCCTCTTCGAAATATGGCGAATCTATTGGAGGTATGTAGATCGCACATAAGTAAACATCTTTTTTTGCTATTCCTATATTTTTATCTAGTTTTAGCCATACGTGTGATTTCCCCTGTTTTACCGGTGAGATGTGTTTGTCCAGTTCTCCCTTATACCACACCAATATTCCCCCGGAGGTTCTGCCCTTGCGTGTTTTAGTGTTCTTTACTGAGGGCACAATGATTTCATGGTACATTGGAGGACAGTGGGTCGGCATGTCCTTTTGGCACCATGTTTCTGTTAACACAATTATATCAATGTCTTTTATAGCTTTTAGGAATTCAGGGTCTGTACTCTTCATCCCAAAAGTTGAGGAGCGGAGGCCCTGGATATTCCAGCAGCTTATGTGGAAAGAACGCATTTATATAGTTCAATAAAACAAAATAAAATGGACCTATTTTGTGGGATGAGTGTGGAAACACTATTTTCTATAATGCTAAGTGATGATTTAGTATAAATTTCATGAGGCATGCACATATATCTATCTAATAATAGTAATAATACTGATAAGATTATTACTCTCTCTCTCTCTCTCTCTCTCTCTCCGTACTGGTCTCTCTCTCTCTCTCTCTCTATGTCAAACTCTCTCTCTCTCTCTGTCACTCTTTCTCCCTCTCTCTCTCACTCTGTCATGCTCTCTCACTGTCTCTCTATCTCTTTGTCTATCTCTCTCTCTCTGTCTCTCTGCGTACCAGTCTCTCTCTCTCTCTGTCTCTCTCTCTCTCAGTCTCTCTCTCCCTCTTCCTCTCTCTCTCTGTCACTCTCTCTCTCTCTCTCTCGCTCTCTCACTCTCTCTCAGTCTCTCTGTCTCTGTACCGGTCTCTCTCTCGCTCTCTCTCTCTCTCTCTCTGTCTCTTTCTTTCCCTCTCTCTGTCACTCTCTCTCTCTCTCTCTCTCCATCTCTCTCTCTGTCACTATCTCTCTCTCTCTCTCTCTCTGTCACTCTCTCTCTCTCACACGCTCTCTCTGTACTGGTCTCTCTCTCTCTCTCTCCAATTCCAATTCCAATTCCAATTCCAATTAAAATGCTTTATTGGCATGAAAGTTTACAGAGAACCATATTGCCAAAGCTTACATAGCAAAAAGGTACAGTTTTCCAACATTCTGTAGGTGTCAATCGATTTGACATTTGTTGGGTACATACAATATTACTTTTAAACAATATTAATTTTAAACAGTCTTTGTACTTCATTTGGTACGTTCAATATTAATTTTAAACAGTCTTAATTTTAAACAGTCCTCAGGTTGTGACATGTTGTTACATATTTGGCCCCAAGGTATGGTCTGTCTCCTTCTCCTAGGACTAATCTCAATTTTGACAGATCATCCAATTCCTTGAAATCTGGGGTTGTTTGGCTTAGCTTGTTGAATAATATGTTTCTTGATGTGTTGAATTTTTCGCATTTTAGGAGGAAATGCATTTCTGTTTCAACCTCGCCAGCCAGACATTGATCGCATATTCTATTCTCTCTAGGCTGCCAGGATTTCTTGTATCTGCCTTTTTCAATTTCCAGTTGGTGGTCGCTTAGTCTGTACCTGGTGAGGGTCTGTCTCTGTTTTGTGTCTCTGATGGTCGTGAGGTAGTCTGCCAGTTTATATTCTCTTTTTAGGGCCCGGTAACATTCTAATCTGCTTTGGCTTTCGGTTATTTTGTTCCAATGTTCCAGGTAGGTTTCTTTGCATTTTTTAATGATTTGGTTCACTCGGATTGGTGTTTGGACGGCTGTGTTGGTCTCTCTCTCTCTCTCTCTCTCTCTCACTGTCTCTCTCTCCATGCTGGTCTCTCTCTCTCTCTTTCTCTCTCCATACCGGTCTCTCTCTCTCTCCATACCTTCTCTCTCTCTCTCTCACTCTCTCGCTCTCTCCGTTCCATTCTCTCTATCTCTCTCTCTCTCCCTCTCTCTCTCTCTCCCTCTCTCTCTCTGTCACTCTCTGTCTCGCTCTCTCTCTCTCTGTACCGGTCTCTCTTTCACTGTCTCTGTCTCTCTCTCCCTCTCTCTCTCTCTCTCTGCATACCAGTCTCTCTCCCCCTCTCTCTCTCTCTCTCTCTGTCACTGTCTCTCTCTGTCTCTCCCTGTCTCTCCCTCTCTCTCTCTGTCTATCTCTCTCTCTCCCTCTCTCTCTCGCTCACTCTCCATACTGATCTCTCTCTCTCTCTCTCTCTCTCTGTACCTGTCTCTTTCTCTCTCTCACTCTCTCTGTCTCTCTCTCACTCTGTCTCTCTCACTCTCTCTCTCCAATTCCAATTCCAATTCCAATTCAAATGCTTTATTGGCATGAAAGTTTACAGAGAACCATATTGCCAAAGCTTACATAGCAAAAAGGTACAGTTTTCCAACATTCTGTAGGTGTCAATCGATTTGACGTTTGTTGGGTACATACAATATTACTTTTAAACAATATTAATTTTAAACAGTCTTTCTACTTCATTTGGTACGTTCAATATTAATTTTAAACAGTCTTAATTTTAAACAGTCCTCAGGTTGTGACATGTTGTTACATATTTGGCCCCAAGGTATGGTCTGTCTCCTTCTCCCAGGACTAATCTCAATTTTGACAGGTCATCCAATTCCTTGAAATCTGGGGTTGTTTGGCTTAGCTTGTTGAATAATATATTTCTTGATGTGTTGAATTTTTCGCATTTTAGGAGGAAATGCATTTCTGTTTCAACCTCGCCGGCCAGACATTGATCGCATATTCTATTCTCTCTAGGCTGCCAGGATTTCTTGTATCTGCCTTTTTCAATTTCCAGTTGGTGGTCGCTTACTCTGTACCTGGTGAGGGTCTGTCTCTGTTTTGTGTCTCTGATGGTCGTGAGGTAGTCTGCCAGTTTCTATTCTCTTTTTAGGGCCCGGTAACATTCTAATCTGCTTTGGCTTTCGGTTATTTTGTTCCAATGTTCCAGGCAGGTTTCTTTGCATTGTTTAATGATTTGGTTCACTCGGATTGGTGTTTGGACGGCTGTGTTGGTCTGTGGCTGGTCTCTCACTGTCTCTCTCTCCCTCTCTCTCTCTCTCTCTCTCTCTCTGCGTACCAGTCTCTCTCCCTCTCTCTTTCTCTCTCTCTGTCACTTTCTCTCTCTGTCTCTCTCTCTCTCTCTCTCCCTCTCTCTCTCTCTGTCATTGTCTCTCTCTCTCTCTCTCTGTCTCTCTTGCTCACTCTCTCTCCCTCTCTCACTCTCCGTACCGGTCTCTCTCTCTCTCTCGCTGTCTCCATCTCTATCTCCATCTCTCTTTCGCTCACTGTCCGTACCGATCTCTCTCTCTCTCTCTCTGTCTCGATCTCTCTCCATACCGGTCTCTCTCTCTCCCTCTCTCTCCATACTGGGCTCTCTCTCTCTCTCTCTCTCTCTCTCTGTCTCTCTCTCCCCCTCTCTCTCTCTCTCTCTCTCTATCTCCATGCCAGTCTCTCTCTCTCTCTCTCCTCATACCTTCTCGCTATCTCTCTCTCTCTCTCTCTCTCCCTCCCTCTCTCTCTCTCTCTCCCTCCCTCTCTCTCTCTCTCTGCGTACCAGTCTCTCTCTCTCTCTCTCTCTCTCCATACCGGTCTCTCTCTCTCTCTCTCCATACCTTCTCTCTCTCTCTCCCTCTCTCTCTATCTCTCTCTCTCTCTCTCTCTCTCTCCGTTCCGTTCTCTCTCTCTCTCTGTTCCGTTCTCTCTCTCTCTCTCTCCCTCTCGCTCTCTGTACCGGTCTCTCTTTCACTGTCTCTGTCGCTCTCTCCCTCTCTCTCTCTATCTGTCACTCTCTCTCTCTCTGTCGCTCTCTCTCTCCCTCTCTCTCTCGCTCACTCTCCGAACTGATCTCTCTCTCTCTCACTGTACCGGTCTCTTTCTCTCTGTCTCTCACTCTCTGTCTCTCTCTCTCCCTCTCTCACTATGTCTCTCCCTCTCTCTCGCTCACTCTCCGTACTGATCTCTCTCTCACTGTCACTCTCTCCATACCAGTCTCTCTCTCTCTCTCCATACCTTCTCTCTATCTCTCTCTCTCTCCCTCCCTCTCTCTGTCACTCTCTCCCCCCTCTCTCTCTCTCTCTCTGCGTACCAGCCTCTCTCTCTCTCTACATACCGGTCTCTCACTCTCTCTCTCTCCATACCTTTTCTCTCTCTCTCCCTATCTCTCTATCTCTATCTTTCTCTCCTTCCCTCTCTCTCTCTCTCTCCATTCCGTTCTCTCTCTCTCTCTCCCTCTCCCTTACTCTCTCTCGCTCTCTCCGTACCGGTCTCTCTTTCACTGCCTCTGTCTCTCTCTCCCTCTCTCTCTATCTGTCACTCTCTCTCTGTCCCTCTCTCTCTCCCTCTCTCTCTTGCTCACTCTCTGTACTGATCTCTCTCTCTATCTCTCTCTCTCTATCTCTCTCACTCACTGTACCGGTCTCTCTCTCTCTCTCTGTCTCTCTCTTTCTCTCTCTCTCTGTCTCGCTCTCACTCTGTCTCTCTCCCTCTCTCTCTATAGTAACCTGGGATGTTATGATTAATGTTATCCACCAGGTGGTGCTGTAGCTAGTGCTGCTGCTAGTTAAGGTCAGCGGAGGTGGAATAGGAGGATGCAGGCCTGTATGTTTGTTACGCAGTTGTTTAATAAAGTACACGGACTAATTCTAATATCTCACCTCTTCGAGTTCCTTGTTTTACTACATGGATTTATCACATTTGGTGATGAGGTAAAAGGATACTGAATAAAGAAGAAAAGTCTGCCGGGACTTTTAAAAAAACAAACTCGCGAGCTAAAGTTAGCTAACAATTGGACGAGAGCATGGCTGCCACGGTAGGAACGGTCTCCGCTTTTGATATTCAAGCACAAACCTGGGAGGAATACTGTGAAGTTTTGGGTTATTTCATCGAAGCAAATTAAATAAATGATGCCGGAAAAAGGAAAGCCATTCTGCTTAGTTCAGTGGGAAGACAAACCTACAGTTTGATGAAGAATCTGCTCAGTCCTGAAAAGCCTGGAGACAAATCAATTGTTGAATTAGTGGCCTTGCTAAAAGAACATTTCAACCCTAATCCTAGTGAGATTGTACAGCGGTTCAAGTTTAATTCAAGGAACAGAAATGAGGAGGAGAGTGTAATGGACTATGTAGCGGTGTTGTGTAAATTAACACAAGATTGCAATTATGGGAACAACCTGAAGGAAATGGTGAGAGATAGGCTAGTTTGTGGAATAATGGATGACTGAATGCAGCGTAGATTATTATCCGAGACTGGGCTTACTTATGAAAAAGCATTGGAACTTGCTCAAGCCATAGAGACAGCGAACCGAGATGTAAAAGAAATACAGGGTTCAGACAGGGCTAATGCTAGGCAAGTTGCAGGTCAGGTTATTGTGCACAAGTTAAACATGCATCAGAAACCACAACGTGAGCATGTGAAGGCATGTTATAGATGCAAGGGCAATCACCTGGTGAGTGAATGCCGGTTTCTGGAGAAAAAGTGCCACAAGTGTGGGAAACAAGGACACATAAAATGAGCATGCAGGGCAAAATCACCTGTGGCGGAATCCAAACCAAAAGGAGGAGGAAAGCAAAACCAAGGAAGAGAAGTGAAAAAACATGGAGTACACCACATTAGCGGGGAAACTGAGGAAGAAGATGACATGTTCATAATGTATAGCATGTTAGAGAACATTCCAACTGACAGTAAATGACTCTAAGGTGAACTTTGAAGTTGATACAGGATGCGGTGTAACCATAATGAACAGGGCAGAGTACTCAAAATTGTGGAACCGTGCAAAAGTTCCAGAGTTAAAGTCATGCTCTCTGCATCTTAAAACATATACAGGTGAACGAGTAACGACATTAGGTGCAGCTAATGTAACTGTGCAACACAGGGACACAGTGGAACATCTACCTGTAGTTATAGTATCGGGTACCGGACCAAACCTGTTAGGTCGGGGCTGGATAAAAGAACTTAAATTAGGCTGGGGAGCAGTAAATCAAATAGATGAAGGCAAACAGTTGACTTTGCAAGAAGTGTTGAGTGAACGTGAGAATCTGTCCAAGGAGGAACTTGGCACTTTTAATGGCCCCCCAGCTAAGATTTATGTTGCAAGGAGGCACCGCCAAGGTTTTTTAAACAACGACCTGTGCCTTATGCCATGAAATCAAAGGTAGAGGGTGAGCTTGACCGTCTATTGAGAGAGAACATACTGGAGCCAGTGAAATGTTCAGAATGGGCAGCTCCCATAGTACCTGTTTTAAAACCGGACAATTCGGTAAGACTGTGGAGATTATAAATTGACAGTCAATCGGGTGTCCAAACTAGAGCAGTATCCTATTCCCAAAACAGAGGATCTCTTTGCAAACCTGGCTGGAGGAAAGAAATTCACAAAGTTGGATATGAGTCATGCATACTTGCAAATTACACTGGATGACGAATCAAAGAAGTATGTTGCCATAAATACACACAAGGGCTTGTTTACATATAACCGCTTACCGTTTGGTGTCTCATCTAGTCCAGCTATCTTCCAGAGGACAATCGAAGGTGTACTGCAAGGGATTCCACATGTTTCCATCTATCTGGATGACATTCTGGTGATGGGAAGAACCGACCAGGAGCATCTGAGCACTCTGAGAGGGGTACTACAGAGATTGGAGAGGGCAGGGTTACGGCTCAAGTGGAGTAAGTGCACTTTCCTGGGGAATGAGGCAGTGTTCCTGGGACACAGAGAGGACGCCACCGGGCTCCATCCAAACAAAGAGAAGGTACAAGCACTTCAGGATGCCCCTGCTCCTACCAATGTGGCTGAGTTAAAAGCTTACCTGGGACTGCTGAACTATTATAACAGGTTTTTACCAAACTTGTCAACAGTGTTAGCACCTCTTCACAAACTATTGTGCAAGGAGACACAGTGGCAGTGGGGAGAGGAGCAGGGGGTTTCATTTGAACAGTCCAAGAAACTGATGCTGTCGTTGGATATGCTGGTTCACTACAATGAAGAGAAAGACATCATTCTCTCTTGTGACGCTTCACCATACGGGATCATAAACCTCTTCTCTCTCTTTTCAATGAAATGAAAGCAGATCCACAGATGGTGTCACCCCGGATCCAGAGGTGTGCAGTGACGTTAAGGGCATATGAGTATGTCATCGTCTACAAGGCGGGCAAGTACCATGGGTACGCAGATGCCTTGAGCCATCTTCCACTGCCAGGCACACCTATCCTTGCAGCTCCAGAGGACAGAGTTTTGATGTTGGAGGACACTGACACGGCACTTGTGACTGCAGAGCAAGTAAGAACATGGACAGGTAAAGATCCAGTACTGTCTAGAATTCGAGAATATGTGGTGAGGGGATGGCCACAACATTTGGAAGGGACTGACTTCACACCCTACAGTGTCAGGAAAACAGAGCTGAGTGTGCAGGATGGTTGCGTGTTGTGGGGAGCACGAGTGATTATTCCACAGCCCGCACAACAGTCTATCCTAGAGCAACTACATCAGTGTCATCCTGGGGTCTCGCGTATGAAAGCCTTGGCTAGGAGTTACTTGTGGTGGCCAAAGCTAGATGAGGAGATAGAAAATCTAGTCAAGACATGCAGCACTTGTCGGGTACACAGGAAGGCACCAGCAGCAGCTCCTCTCCACCCCTGGGAGTGGCCGGATAAACCATGGAGAAGATTGCACTTAGATTATGCGGGCCCATTCATGGGGAAGATGTTCCTCATAATCATTGATGCACATTCCAAATGGATGGATGTTTATCCTGTTAATTCTGCTTCCTCCACCAGTACTATAGACTGCCTGCGTCAGAGCTTCAGTAATCAAGGGCTACCGGAGATCGTGGTAAGTGACAATGCCACTTGTTTTGTGAGTACAGAGACAAAAGAGTTCATGAGAAACAATGGCATAGTGCAGGTGACCTCAGCTCCATATCATCCGTCCTCAAATGGACTTGCAGAGAGAGCCGTACAAACATTTAAAGAGATGATAAAAAAAATTGCAGAAGGGTGTTTAGCAGCCAACGTATCACGGGTTCTGTTCAGCTACAGAATAACACCTCAATCCACCACAGGACTCTCTCCTGCTGAGACATTATTAGGTCATAGACTACGCTCCACTCTTGACCTTGTCTACCCAGACCTAAAAAGGAAAATGGAAAACAGACAAAACAAACAAAAAGAGAACCATGACAAAAGAACAAAGAGCCGAAGTTTTGGAGAAGGAGATGCGGTCCTTACCAAGAATTTCAGTTATGGACCAAAGTGGATTCCTGGCTTCATAGACTCAATGACAGATCCAGTATCATACAAGATCATGTTGGGAGATGATAGGGTAGTACGCAGACATGTAGATCAGATAATTACCAGACAAGGGGAAATTGAAATTGAGGTTCCAGATGCAATGGCTGAGGACAGGTTTGCCCCCAGTTATCCAAGTGCATCTGTGGTGCCACCTCCATGGACAGAGACAATTCCACAGGAACCCATTCATCAAGAGGAAACCATCGTTGCAGAGTCACATACTCTGAGCACTGCTCAGGAGCAGCTGGTGGCTTCACCACAAACAAGCAGGGACTTTACTGTTAGATGTTCACAAAGGCCTCGCAAGCCACCAGAGAGATTGGTACTGACCTGTTAGATTCATCAAGTATTGAACATAGTGAATGGAGACTTCTTATGTGACCCTTAGGAATGGTTGTTTGTTAAGAAATTCATACTGCAATCTTAAGGGAGGAGGAATATAGTAATCTGGAATGTTTAATTAAGGTTATCCACCAGGTGGTACTGTAGCTAGTGCTGCTGCTAGTTAAGGTCAGCGGAGGTGGAATGGAAGGATGCAGGCCTGTATGTTTGTTATGCAGTTGTTTAACAAAGTACACGGACTAATTCTAATATCTCGCCCCTTCGAGTTCCTTGTTTCACTACATGGATTTATCACACGCTCTCTCTGTGTCACTCCCTCTCTCTGTCCCTCTCTCCCTCTCACACTCTCTCTCTCTCTCTCCGTACCGGTCTCAATCTCTCTATGTCTCTCTCTGTACCTGTCTCCCTATCTGTCTCTGTCTCTCTCTGTCTCTCTCTCTCTGTCTCTCTTTCTCTCTCTCTCTCTCTCTCTCTCCATACCGGTCTCTCTCTCTCTCACTCCATACCTTCTCCCTCTCTCTCTCTCTCTCTCTCTCTCTCACTCTCTCTCTCTCTCTCTCTCGCCCTCCCTCCCTCCCTCTCTCTCTCTCTCTCTCCCTCCCTCCCTCCCTCCCTCTCTCTCTCTCCCTCCCTCCCTCCCTCCCTCCCTCTCTCTCTCTCCCTCCCTCTCTCTCTCCCAATTCAATTCAATTCAATTCAATTCAAATCGCTTTATTGGCATGACAAGGTACATCTTATGTTGCCAAAGCATCGAAAAACATTTATGGTTGAACACATAAATGCAGACCTATCCATACAGTGTATAAACAGATATATCCCTGAGTGTATAAATATACATTCATATAATTTGTATATACTCTTTTTTTAGATTTAATGGTTGTCCCTTTGTTTATGGCAAGCTGTAACATAGTGTGCCGCTAAGGTTACACAATTTCTCTGTTCCCCTAGTAGGTATGGGAGTTTTTGGTCGTCATTCAAATTTCTGAATTCAGGGCATATTTTTGTGAATTTTGGGTAGAAATTCTCCCTGATGCCCTGATATTTTCCACAAGCTGTGAGGAAGTGCATCTCTGTCTCCACCGCTCCCTGACTGCAGTGAGAGCATATCCTGTCCTCTCTTGGCAGCTGGGTCTGCCTGTGTCTGCCTTTTTCGATGGCCAGGCTATGTTCACTAAGTCTGTACCTTGTCAAGTTTTTTCTCAGTTTGCTATCCTTTACCATGGTCAGGTATTCAGCCATGTTGTATTGTCTGTTTAGGGCCAAGTAGCAATTGAGTTTGTTTTGGGTTTTTGTTGTTTCTGCCCAATATGACAGGTATTTTTCCTTTTGCTTAGTGACAATTGTGTTGGGTCGAGTTCTCTGTGCTATGATGTCACTGTCCTGGGGATGGTTATTGTTAGTAGTGTTAGTAGTTACTTCACTGAGTCCCAGAACTAGTTGACTGAGGGTATTTTTCTTTATGGTCCTCTCTTGGCATTTCAGGGCTTCGTAATGATAGCAGTGGGGTCTGCTCATTTTTAGGTGTTTCCAAACTTTAGTGGCTCTTTTTTGGATAGTAATTATTAATGGATATTGGCCTAGTTCTGCCCTGCATGCATTGTTTATGGTTTTCCTTTGGGTCCGGAGGATACTTTTACAGAATTCTGCATGTAGGATCTCAATGGGGTGTTTGTCCCATTTTGCGAATTCTTGTTGTGTTAGCGGTCCCCACACCTCACTGCCATAGAGTGCAATTGATTCAATTACTGATTTAAAAATTTTGAGCCAAATGCTAATTGGAATTTCTATTTG
Organism: Somniosus microcephalus; assembly: GCF_052327205.1. Classification (NCBI taxonomy): domain Eukaryota; kingdom Metazoa; phylum Chordata; class Chondrichthyes; order Squaliformes; family Somniosidae; genus Somniosus; species Somniosus microcephalus. The sequence goes on from NC_140999.1 coordinate 101,193,393, forward strand.
GATTGATTTTTTAATGGCATAGAAAGCCCTTCTTGCTTTCTCTTTCAGTTCATTCACAGCCAGATGAAAATTTCCCGTAGAACTGATTTTAGAACATAAGAACATAAGAACATAAGAAATAGGAGCAGGAGTAGGCCAATCGGCCCCTCGAGCCTGCTCCGCCATTCAATATGATCATGGCTGATCTGATCCTAACCACCAATCCACTATCACAGAACCATCTCCTGAATCTAACAGAATTAGACACACGAAATAGGAGCAGGATCAGGCTACATGGTCCCTGGGCCCGCTCCGCTACCCACAGGGCCATGACCGATCCGAACCTAGACTCATGTCCAAATTCCTGCCTGCTCCCCGTAACCCTTAATTCCCTTTACTTCTAGGAAACTGTCTATTTCTGTTTTAAATTTATGTAATGATGTAGCTTCTACAGCTTTTTGGGGCAGCATATTCCATGGACCTACCACCCTCTGAGTGAAGTAGTTCCTCCTCATCTCAGTTTTGAAAGAGCAGCCCTTTATTCTAAGACTATGCCCCCTAGTTCTAGTTTCACCCATCATTGGGAACATCTTCCCCGCATCCACCCGATCCAACCCTTTCACAATCTTATATGTTTCAATAAGATCGCCTCTCATTCTTCTGAACTCCAATGAGTAGAGTCCCAATCTACTCAACCTCTCCTCATATGTCCATCCCCTCATCCCCGGGATTAACCGAGTGAACCTTCTTTGTACTGACTCGAGAGCAAGTATGTCCTTTCTTAAGTATGGACACCAAAACTGTACGCAGTATTCCAGGTGCGGTCTCACCAATACCTTGTACAACTGAAGCAATACCTCCCTAATTTTATATTCTATCCCCCTAGCAATGAAAGCCAACATTCCATTGGCCTTCTTAATCACTTGCTGCACCTGCATACTAACCTTTTGAGTTTCGTGCACCAGGACCCCCAGATCCCTTTGTACTTCAGTACTTTCCAGTTTCTTGCCATTAAGATAATAACTTGCTCTACGATTTTTCCTGCCAAAGTGCATAACCTCACACTTTCCAGTATTGTATTCCATCTGCCAAATCTCTGCCCACTTACTTAGCCTGTCTATGTCCCCTTGCAGGTTTTTTATGTCCTCCTCACTCATTACTTTCCCTCCCATCTTAGTATCATCTGCAAACTTTGATATTTTACACTCGGTCCCCTCCTCCAAATCGTTAATATAGATTGTAACGAGTTGGGGACCCAGCACTGACCCCTGCAGTACACCACTAGTTACTGATTGCCAGTCTGAGAATGAACCATTTATCCCAACTCTCTGCCTTCTGTTAGATAGCCAATCCTCTATCCATGCCAGAATATTACCCCCAATCCCGTGATTATTTATCTTAAGCAATAATCTTTTGTGTGGCACCTTGTCAAATGCCTTTTGGAAATCTAAATACACTACGTCCACTGGTTCCCCTTTATCCACCCTATATGTTCCTTCCTCAAAGAACTCCAGCAAATTTGTCAAACATGACTTCCCCTTCATATAACCATGCTGACTTTGTCCTATTAAATTATGATTATCCAAATGTTCTGTTACTGTCTCCTTAATAATGGACTCCAATTTTTACCTACCACAGATATTAGGCTAACCAGTCTATAGTTTCCAGCCTTCTGTCTACTGCCCTTTTTAAATAAGGGCGTTATATTAGCAGTTTTCCAGTCTGCCGGGACCTTTGCTGAGTCCAGGGAGTTTTGGAAAATTATTACCAATGCATCCACAATCCCTACCGCCACTTCCCTCAAGACCCTAGGATGTAAGCCATCAAGTCCAGGTGATTTATCTGCCTTGAGCCCCATTATTTTACCAAGTACCACTTCCTTAGTGATTTTGATCGTGTTTAGCTCCTCCCCCCCTATAGCCCCCTGTTTGTCCAGTGTTGGGATATTCTTAGTGTCTTCTACTGTAAAGACTGATACAAAATATTCATTCAGTGTTTTTGCCATCTCCATATTTCCCACCATTAATTTCCCGGTCTCATCCTCTAAGGGACCAACATTTACTTTAGCCACCTTTTTCTTTTTATATAACTGTAAAAACTCTTACTATCTGTTTTTATATTTTTTGCTAATTTACTTTCATAATCTATCTTCCCTTTCTTAATCAATCTTTTTGTTATTTTTTGCTGTCTTTTAAAGTTTTCCCAATCCTCTATCCTCCCACTAGATTTGGCTACCTTATATGCCCTTGTTTTTAGTCGAATACTATCCTTAATTTCTTTACTTAGCCACGGATGGCTGTCTTTTCTTTTACACCCTTTTCTTCTCAGTACAATATATATTTTTTGGAAGTTGTGAAATAACTCCTTAAATGTACACCACTGATCATGTACCGTCTTACCCTTTAATCTATTTTCCCAATCCACTCTACTCAATTCCGCTCTCATACCTTCATAGTCTCCTTTATTCAAGCTTAGCATGCTTGTTTGAGATCCAACCTTCTCACCCTCTAATTGAATATGGAATTCAACCATGTTATGGTCACTCATTCCAAGGGGATCCTTTACTAGGACATTTTTAATTAATCCTGTCTCGTTACACAGGACCAGATCTAAGGTTGCTTGCCCCCTGGTCGGTTCAGTTACATACTGCTCAAGAAACCCATCCCTAATACACTCAATGAACTCATCCTCAAGGCAGCCCTGCCCAATTTGATTTGTCCAATTAATATGATAGTTAAAATCCCCCATAATTACAGATGCTCCCTTATTACAAGCCTCAACTATTTCCTGACTGATAATCCGTCCAACAGAGTTGCAACTGTTCGGAGGCCTATAGACTACGCCCACTAGTGTTTTTCTCCCCTTATTATTCATTACCTCCACCCAAACTGTTTCATTATCCTGATCTTTTGACCCAATATCATTCCTCTTTATTACAGTGATTCCTTCCTTTATTAACATAGCCACCCCACCTCCCCTTCCTTCCTGCCTGTCCTTCCTGATCGTTAAATAACCTGGTATGTTTAATTCCCAGGCATTGTCACCCTGCAGCCATGATTCTGTATTGGCCACAAGATCATACCCATATGTGATTATTTGTGCCATTAACTCGTCTATTTTGTTACGAATGCTACGTGCACTCAGATAGAGAACTTTCAAATATGTTTTGTGACACTTAGTCCCTGCTTTTGCCCTTTTTATTACTTTACCTTTTACTCCATACCTTCTGCCCCTTCCTGACACGCTCTGGTTTTTAATTTCCCCACTGCTACCTAAGTCTATGACCTTCTCTGTTGTCATTTTTATTATTTGCTCTCTAGGAACCTCCCCCCCACTAGTTAGTTTAAAGCCCTCTCTACAGCCCTAGTTATATGATCCGCCAGGACTCTAGTCCCAGCACTGGCCAAGTGAAGCCCGCCCCAACGGAACAGCTCCCTCCTGCCCCAGTACTGGTGCCAGTGTCCCAGGAAGCAAAACCCATTTCTCCCACACCAGTCTTTGAGCCACGCATTTAACTCTCCAATTTTATTTGTCCTAGCCAAATTCGCTCGTGGCTCAGGTAATAATCCAGAGATTATTACCCTTGAGGTTCTGTTTTTTAATTTGACCCCTAGCTGCTCATACTCCTTTAACAGAACCGGCTTCCTAGTCCTATCTATGTCGTTGGTACCAACATGCACCACGACAACTGGATCCACCCCCTCCCACTGCAAGTTTCTTTCCAGCCCAGTGGAGATGTCCTTAACCCTGGCACCGGGTAGTGTCGAAGTCTCGACTCCCGAGTAAGACTCTTTAAACACAAAGTATCGTTAAAGACAGGCTTTATTTGCTTGCAAGGGAAGAGTTGTGTAGACAAGGGCTACATCAGACCTCTTCAAAGTAATGCAGAAATTGTAACATATTTATACAGTAAAAAAACAAAACAGGCTTTCTATGCCACATGACATAGTATTGAATCATAACTGATTACAAAGGCACAGACCTTGCGAATTATTGAAACAACGTATTCCGGGCTGCGTTAGAATAACGAACAGAAATACCTTTGTGATAAGATTAATTAATCCTTTATTATGGGATCTCTCTGTTCCTTCTATTCTCTCACTGTACCAACTGGGCCCGTGGGCCGATGTTTACCTTATCATGTCCTTGGCTGTTTGTTTGGAAACTGAGGCTCCTTGTTAAGCTTATCACAGACAAGGAGTACGTATATGGCATTCCTAAAATGTCTCGTTCCCTTAAAACATGATTAGTGAATCATGTTGTTGGCCATTTAAAGTTTAAATGAATTTTATTCTATGCCTAGGAAGCCATTTTATGTCTAAATGAGAAACTGTATTTCCACATTCTTCCCTTTTGTCCTTACTAGGACAACATAACTGAAATTAACCTCTTCCTATCGGTCCTCGTACTAAATTTAGATTTTAGCCAAGGATACCGACTTCTTTTCCGTTTGGAACCATCCCCGGGATTTACCTGTATTGATGGTTGACCTTGTTTAAGATCGTCTTTCTTCTCTGTCTATTCTTAGGCCCAGAAATTCAGTTGGGCGCGCCAGCCGTTAGCGCCTTAGGAGGAGTAGATCTCAAGCACTAGGTGGTTAGCGCCCGGGCGCCGCGCGATCTGCGCCTCGCCCCAACTTCAGTAGACATTTAGCGCCGGCGCAAAGTCTTAGCGCGCGCCCTGCTGCGCGCGCAGATCATGACGTCATTTCGTCGTGCAACGCCCTTTGTGCGCCCGGAACCGGAACTTCACTCGCACCGCCCCATTGTGCGCCGGGCGGCCCTAACGACTGTGAAGTGGAACGGTACACAGCCGAGTCGGGCCGCGGGGAGCGCAAATTAAAGGGCACTCCTGCAGTAGAAAAGGCAGCCGTTTTGCAACACTTTGTGAGAGACAAAGATGATGATGATGATGATGGAGGAGGAGGAGGAGGAGGAGGAGGAGGAGGAGGAGGAGGAGGAGTGCCGGTACCACATAACAAACTGATGGAGAGAAGCCCTCCCCAACAACACAAAGACAGCAGTCTCGGCCTTTCAAAAAACCAAATCCACCCTCCCCCTTTAAGAGCTCACCGGAGCCAGAGTGTCTGCCGTCAATCAGCAGCTCGCCGCACCTGCCCTGCGCCCACCTTCCGGTGTTAGCGCCCGGGCTGCCGGCTTAGCGCCTAAAGAGAGCCGTGCATCGCCAGTTGTAGCGCTCAAGCAAACTCTTAGGGCGAAGCTAATGAATATCGGGGAAGTGGCCTCGAATTTGCGCCGGGCGCAAACTTTAGCGGCCGCCCGACTTCACCGCCCCAAAAGTGGCTATAATGAATTTCTAGGCCTTAGTGTTTGGGCATGTGTTTTTGTAGGGTTTAATTATGTTTGATTTGATTTTAGGTTTATGTCTTTGTATTTCTGCAGCTTATATTAGCCTGCAGTTCTAATTTTCCCTGCAGCTTATATTAGCCTGCAGTTCTAGTGCCACTATGCACTTTCTAAAAGATAGGGAACAGCAGCTTATAGAGGAGGACTAATTCATGGCCCACACAGTTTATAACTAACCTGTGGGGTTCTCCTAAGCGCAAGTGCTTCTATGTAAGCCCCCAAAGTGCGGACCAAGTGATATACAAAGTCGACGACACTGGCTTGTTGTTGAAAGGAGTCCTCTCTCTTTTTCCTAGCCTGCAGTTCCCATGTAAATGGAAAATGTGTTTTGCAGAAAGAGGAGAGCAATATGTATATATTTGTCTAAGTTTTCTAATCCCTATAATTGTATTTTATTCAATCGTCTCAGTTCCTCGTCCAGGGGACCATTCTTTTCCTCTACTGACTTTACTTCTCTCTGTATCATCATATTCATCGCAGGCAAGACTGCCTTGCCCAACCTATTGCAACAACACTTAATCATTGTGACAAACAGAGCAATGCATACAATCAGGGCTATCACTATTACTAGTCCATGCAATAATATTTGTCCTACTGATCCCAGCCATCCTCCCAATAACCAGTCAGCCCAGCCTTGGTTCTTTGGGTTTTCATACTGACTTACTGCGTCTAGCATATTCGTAAGACATGTACAAAAAAGTATTCATGTGTAATTCTCATTTCTTTCAGGATCTTTCCCCATCTCCTTGGCATTTTAGACTCAGTAGTCCGATTAGTATACAAAATATAAGTAACGCCATCATTGTTAGTGTCTTTCAAAATTCAATTGTCTCTATTCGGTGCCTTCTTGCAGTGGGATGCGTGAATCCAGGAAGATCTTTCCTTGACTTTTACGGCTGTGTTTGTAGTCAGGAGCACTTGATATGGTCCTTCGAATCGTGGTTGCAGACTGTTCTTTCTTTTAAAAACCTTCACGTAGACGTCGTCTCCTGGTTCCAAGTCGTGGCACTTTCCCTCTGCTGGACTCGTTTGAGCTTCCTTCACCTGTTGGTGAAAGCTGGAAATACATTTAGTTAATGCAATGCAATAGTTTAGCATAGTCTCGTCCATTTTATGAATGTCCATTTGTTTCACCGTAAATGGTGCTGAGAATGGCAGTCTTAGGGGTCGTCCCATAACAATCTCATGTGGAGACAGTCCATTTGTCCTGTTAGTTGCTGCTCGCATTATCATCAATGCTAAGGGTAATAGTTCGACCCATTTAAGTCCAGTTCCATTGCAAAGTTTAGAAAGTTTATTCTTCAGCACTCCATTATGTCTTTCCACCAGTCCTGCGGATTGTGGATGATAACTGCAGTGAAAATGCTGGTTAATCTGCAAAGCTTTACATAGTTCTTTTATAATTGCTCCAGTGAAGTGCGATCCTCTATCGCTTGAAAGCTGCATAGGTATTCCAAACCTTGGTATGATTTCTTTTGTGTGGCACCTTGTCAAATGCCTTTTGGAAATCTAAATACACTACGTTCACTGGTTCCCCTTTATCCACCCTATATGTTACTTCCTCAAAGAACTCCAGCAAATTTGTCAAACATGACTTCCCCTTCATAAAACCATACTGACTTTGTCCTATTAAATTATGATTATCCAAATGTCCTGTTACTGTCTCCTTAATAATGGACTCCAAAATTTTACCTACCACAGATGTTAGGCTAACCGGTCTATAGTTTCCAGCCTTCTGTCTACTGCCCTTTTTAAATAAGGGTGTTACATTAGCAGTTTTCCAGTTTTAAGCCCAAGTATGTGTAGTTAGTGGTTTGTTCAATTTTAGTTGTTCTTGGTGTGAAATTTATTCTGGGTCCCTGATGTCTGGATCTTTGCTGGAACACAAGGACTTTGGTTTTTTGGGGGTTTATTGTCAGGGCCCAGGTCTGACAGAATGACTCTAGCAGATCCAGGTTCTGCTGTAGACCCTCCTTAGTTGGTGACAGCAGAACCAGGTCATCTGCATAGAGGAGGAATTTAACCTTGGATTCATATAGGGTGAGGCCGGGTGCTGTAGATTGTTCAAGTAGTTTTGCCAATTCATTTATGTAAATATTAAAGAGTGTCGGTGAGATGGGCGAGCCCTGCATCACACCATGCCCCTGTGGGAAGTATTTTGTTTGTTTGTCTCCAATTTTAACTGCACATTTATTGTTTGTATACATTGATTTAATTACATCATATGTTTTTCCCCCTACACCACTTTCAATAAGTTTCAAGAATAGACCATCATGCCAGATGGAATCGAAAGCCTTCTGGAAATCTATAAAGCAGGCAAAAATTTTGCTTTTGTTTTGATGAACATGTTTGTCAATTAGGATCTGCAGGGTGAAGATATGATCTGATGTTCTATAGTTTGGTAGGAATTCAATTTGGCTTTTACTCAAGACATTGTGCTCCTCAAGGAAGTTTATAAGTCTTTTGTTTATGATACTACTGAAAACCTTCCCCAGGTTACTGTTTACACAGATGCCTCGATAGTTATTTGGGTCAACTTTGTCTCCACTTTTGTATATGGGCATTATGAGTCCTTTGTTCCAGATATCAGGGAAGTAACCGACACTCAGAACCAAGTTGAAGAGTTTCAGGATAGCCAATTTCATTTTATCGCCGTGTGTTTAATCATCTCGCTTAGGATGCCGTCTGCACCACAAGCTTTTCCTGGTCGCAGGTCCTTGAGTTTTTCAAATAGCTCTTTTTCAGATATTATGGGGCCTATCGGGTTTTGGTTATCTTTTATGGCAAATTCGAGCTTTTCCAGTTTTTCGCATATTTGGTATTGCTCTGGGCTTAGTGTGTTTTTCTGGTATAATTTTTCAAAATGGTTTTCCCATGTGTCTCCGTTTTGAATGGCCAATTCGTCGTGTTGTTTCTTGTGTAATGTATTCCAGTTGTCCCAGAAACAATTGGAATCAATGGATTCCTCAATGGAGCTGAGTGTATTCTTAATATACTGCTCTTTCTTGGTTCTGAGTGTGTTTTTGTATTGTGTTAGTGCCTGACAATAAGTAAGGTGTAATTCCTCGTTTTCTGGTTGTCTGTGTTTTTGGTTTGATATTTTTCTGAGTTTTTTCCTCATGTTCTGGCAATCGGAGTCAAACCATTTTTCGTAGTTTTTTGTTTTGGGTTTATTCTTGCGAACTTTCAAGTTTGACATTGATGCCAAATTATCAAAAATATTATTTAGGTTATTCACTGCCCAGTTTACGCCTTCTTTATTGTGTGTGCATGTATTTTCCAGAAAAGTGTCCAAGAGAGCTTGAGTTGATTGATTGCTAATTGCTTTCTGGTATTTTTCCGTGCTGTTTTTGGCCCATCTGTAGGATTTTTTAATGTTGTACAGCTTACTGGGTTGTGTTTCTGTGTTGGTTGTTTCTGTCCTTTTAAGATATGCAGTAATTTGACTGTGATCTGACAGTGTTGTTTGTGGTTTGACTGTGAATGTTCTGAAAGAGGATGGGTCTAGATCTGTAATCATATAGTCTACGGTGCTGAAGCCAAGAGGTGAGCAATAGGTGGATCTTCCTAGGTAGTCTCCCATGAACCTACCATTGACAATGTACAGACCCAGGCTTCGACAGAGCTGCAGGAGCTGTTTTCCATTAGCATTTGCCTGTTTGTCGCAGTTATGCCTGTGTGGATGGGAAGGGAGATCAAAGTGGTTATTCCCAAATATGTAATTATTCCCCTGATTATTGGTGAAGTCTGGTTCTTCGCCAGTTCTTGAGTTGAGGTCACCACAGATCAACACATTTCCCTGGGCCTGGAATTGGATAATCTCCCTCTCTATGTTGGAGAAGGTGTCCTCTTTGAAGTACGGGGATTCTGTCGGGGGGATATAGAGTGTGCAAATGAAAACATCTTTCATGCTAGAGATGATGCCCCTCTTAATTTTGGGCCATAAGTGGTTTTTGCCCTTTTTTATAAATTTAATGTAATTCCTAAGCTCTGCTTTAAGCCAAATCAGTATGCCTCCAGATTCTCTGCCCTGGGTTACTCCTGGCAATTTATTGTAGGGGACCACCAGCTCTGTGTACCCATGGGGACAGCCAGTGTGCCCTTCTCCTCTACACCAGGTTTCCTGTAAAAAGATAATATCTAGATCTTTAATCTCATCTAGGAACTCTGGGGTCCCACTCTTCATGCCAAGCATAGAAGAGCGTAGACCTTGGATATCCCAGATTGAGATGTATAAGGATTTCATGCTAAAATTGATCTTTTACTGTGATGGGTTAAAGTATGATAAATAGTGATATGTGTTTGTCGTGTCCAAATGGGGAAAAAAGAACATTTCAGTTGTCTATAAATGCTGAGGATAATTGGTTACAACTCTTTCTAACAACGAATCCTTATTTTTTTCTGATCCATAAGGCAGGAGTAGATGCTGCTGATCGTCTGCATTATGTCTCTTAATGGATTGTCTCTGCCTGTGGTATTGCGTACACCCTGAGCACCTCTCCCTCTGCCTGGCTGGGGGTGGTCCTGTTCCCCTGTAGGACAGGAGTGGTGCAGGTTCGACATTGTTGTTGTGCGTGGGGATCCTCTCTGGTCCCGGTTGGTGTGGTGGTGGTTTCTGTAGTAATCCTGGTCTGTATCCCGTTGGTCTTTGGTGATCGGGGGGGGGGGGGGGGTCCTCTTGGAATCTGGGTGTGGACCCGGTTAAAAGCGACGTCCTTCAGGGCTTTCGCAAAGACCGACATTCGCTTCCTGTGGATATGGACTTGGTCGTAAAGACATTCCACATCGAGGGTGGGGTGTTGGGCCAGGTGCACGTTATGTTTTAATTCACAGTCTCTTGCTATGCTTGCATTTATCTCATGGATTGTTTTGTTGTTGAAGTCTCTTTTCGGCATTAGTGTGGAAACAGTGATTCTAGTGTTTGGGAAGGTGTCGCTTGCCTTCTCAATTACTGATCCGAGCAATGTTGCTACCCTTTTCTGCTGGGCCCTTAGGTCATTTGTGCCGGTGTGTATTATTATGTGTTGGGGGGAGCCTAATTGGGTTTTGGTCAGCCATTCTAGGGCTCTGTCTGTTGTTGGGCACCAGATCTTTTCTACTTTACGTCTAGGGAAGAGCCTTTTCTCCCAGAGGTATTTCCCATTTGAGTCTATGAGTGTTACGATGTCAGCCTTGTTGGTGTTTACTGGTTTGTGGCTTTCGTCTGGACTCACAGGTTGTGTGTTGGACTGGGGTGGTCGTGTCTGGTGTGTGCGTTCCACTTGTGAGCGGCTCGGCTGTGGTTCCAATATGGTGGGGGCAGACTGGGCTTCAGTGTGCTGGTTGGTCTGTGTGGCTCCCCCTGTATTGTGGGTCTGCTGCTGTTGTTCAGTGTGAGAGTGCAGCTGCCCAGTCGGGCTCTGTACTGTCTTATCTCTAGCCTCTGGCTGCTGGGCTAATGCCGCTCTCTCTCCCCTGTGTCTTTCTTTGTCTTTCTGCAGCTCTTTCACCTGCTTCCCAAGTAAGTTCAGCTCCCTCCTGTGTCTCTCCCTCTCTTGTTTTTGTTCCTGTTTTATTGCTGAAATGGTGTTTTCTTGATCAGTTTTCAGTTTAAGGACCTCCTCTGTAAGTTTAACCAGCTGTGTCTCCAGCTGGTTAAATTTCTCCTTTAGTTGTACCGGGCTGTGGGACCTCAGGGTGTGTGTCTGGTCAGAGCTGGAGGGCTTACTCACTTCCTGGCTAGGCTGCTTTTCTCTTGGTGAGCTGGAGGTGGTAGGGGGAGAGTGTGTGGCTTTCTTCCTGATATTTCCGCTGGGGCTGGTCAAATGCACCATGGGGTTGTGGGGCCCCAAGTGTTTGCCTGGTCAGAACTGTGTGGCTTGATCACCTCCTGGCCAGGTTGATTTAAACCTGGTGAGCTGTAAGTGGTGGGGGGAGTGTGTGTGGCTTTTTCCCTGGTAGTTACCCTGGGGCTGGTCTTTCCATTCTCAATTATTTCTCTCAGTTTCTGGAAGGCAGTTTCAAAGTCTTTGAGGTTGCCTTGCACCATTATTGTACCGTTTCTGTACATGTTGACCATCGTGGTTTCACTACCAGGGTCCCCTGATTTCTTTATTTTCAGTTTGGACCCATTAGTGGTTTTTTCTTGCTTAACCCTGGGATAGTGTATGTTTATTGCTTTGATCCAAGCCGCTGACTGATCTGAGTAAAAAATGAGATTACTCATGTTCCCATTGGTGTACCAGTCAGCAAAAAGAGTTTCTGGCTTCGCTCTAAGCTGCTGTTGCTTGAGCGATTTTTCTTCATTTTTTTTGATGTTGGGGGGAAGCTGGAAGGGGTTGCTCTCTCTCTCTCTCTCTCTCTCCCTCCCTCTCCCTCCCTCCCTCCCTCTCCCTCCCTCTCTCTCTCTCTCTCTGTGTTCCGTTCCATTCCATTCTGTTCCATTCTCTCTCTCTCTGTCTCTCTCTCTCCCCCTCTCTCTCTCTCTCGCTCGCTCTCTCTGTACCGGTCTCTCTTTCACTGTCTCTGTCTCTCTCTCCCTCTCTCTGTCTATCTGTCACTCTCTCTCTCTGTCTCTCTGTCTCTCCCTCTCTCTCTCTCGCTCACTCTCCAAATTGATCTCTCTCTCACTGTACCAGTCTCTCTCTCTCTCTCTGTCTCTCTCTCTCTCACTCTCTGTCCAATTCCAATTCCAATTCCAATTCAAATGCTTTATTGGCATGAAAGTTTACAGAGAACCATATTGCCAAAGCTTACATAGCAAAAAGGTACAGTTTTCCAACATTCTGTAGGTGTCAATCGATTTGACATTTGTTGGGTACATACAATATTACTTTTAAACAATATTAATTTTAAACAGTCTTTCTACTTCATTTGGTACGTTCAATATTAATTTTAAACAGTCTTAATTTTAAACAGTCCTCAAGTTGTGACATGTTGTTACATATTTGGCCCCAAGGTATGGTCTGTCTCCTTCTCCCAGGACTAATCTCAATTTTGACAGGTCATCCAATTCCTTGAAATCTGGGGTTGTTTGGCTTAGTTTGTTGAATAATATATTTCTTGATGTGTTGAATTTTTCGCATTTTAGGAGGAAATGCATCTCTGTTTCAACCTCGCCGGCCAGACATTGATCGCATATTCTATTCTCTCTAGGCTGCCAGGATTTCTTGTATCTGCCTTTTTCAATTTCCAGTTGGTGGTCGCTTAGTCTGTACCTGGTGAGGGTCTGTCTCTGTTTTGTGTCTCTGATGGTCGTGAGGTAGTCTGCCAGTTTATATTCTCTTTTTAGGGCCCGGTAACATTCTAATCTGCTTTGACTTTCGGTTATTTTGTTCCAATGTTCCAGGTAGGTTTCTTTGCATTGTTTAATGATTTGGTTCACTCGGATTGGTGTTTGGACGGCTGTGTTGGTCTGGGGCTGGTCAGGGTCCGGCTGAGTACTTAGTTTCAGTAGCAGCTGACTCAGGGGACTCTTTTCTGGGTTTAGCTCTTGGGTCTGAAAGGCTTTGAAATGAAGGGTGTCTGGGGAGCTAGATTTGAGGTGATTTAGGAAGTTTAGTGCTCGTTTTTGGATGTTTATCTCTCTCCCTCTCTCACTATGTCTCTCCCTCTCGCTCTCGCTCACTCTCTGTACTGATCTCTCTCTCACTGTCTCTCTCTCCATACCAGTCTCTCTCTCTCTCTCTCCATACCTTTTCTCTATCTCTCTCTCTCTCTCCCTCCCTCTCTCTGTCTCTCTCTCCCCCCCCCTCTCTCTCTCTCTGCGTACCAGTCTCTCTCTCCCTCTACATACCGGTCTGTCACTCTCTCTCCATACCTTTTCTCTCTCTCTCCCTATCTCTCTAACTCTCTCTCTCTCTCTCCCTCCCCCCCTCTCTCTCTCTCTCTCTCTCCGTTCTGTTCTCTCTCTCTCTCTCTCTCCCCCTCTCTCTCTCAATTCAATTCAATTCAATTCAATTTCAATTCAATTCAATTCAATTCAAATGCTTTATTGGCATGAAAGTTTACAGGGAACCATATTGCCAAAGCTTACATAACAAAAAGTACAGTTTTCCAACATTCTGTAGGTGTCAAACAATTTTGACCTTCGTTGGGTACAGACAATATTAATTTAAACAGTCGTTGACCCTCGTTGGGTACATTCAGTATTAATTTTTAAACAGTCGTTGGGTACATTCGGTATTGATTTAAACATTCTTAATGTTTATATATGCTATGGGTGTGCTCGTTAGTCCCTCACTGTTCCTCAGGTTGTGACATGTTGTTACATATTGGGCACCAAGGTATGGTCTGTCTCCTTCTCCCAGGGCTAATCTTAATTTTGACAGGTCATCCAATTCTTTGAAATCTGGGGTTGTTTGGCTGAGCTTGTCAAAATATATGTTTCTTGTTTTGTTGAATTTTTCGCATTTTAGGAGGAAGTGCATCTCTGTCTCAACCTCGCCGGCCAGACATTGATCACATATTCTATTCTCTCTAGGCTGCCAGGATTTCTTGTATCTTCCTTTTTCAATTGCTAGTTGGTGGTCGCTTAGTCTGTACCTGGTGAGGGTCTGTCTCTGTTTTGTGTCTCTGATGGTCGAGAGATAGTCTGCCAGTTTATATTCTCTTTTTAGGGCCCGGTAACATTCTAATCTGCTTTGGCTTTTGGTTATTTTGTTCCAATGTTCCAGGTAGGTTTCTTTGCATTGTTTAATGATTTGGTTCACTCGGATTGGTGTTTGGAGGGCAGTGTTGGTCTGGGACTGGTCAGGGTCCGGCTGAGTAGGAGTACTTAATTTCAGTAGCAGCTGACTCAGGGGACTCACTTCTGGGTTCAGCTCTTGGGTCTGGAGGGCTTTAAAATGAAGGGTGTCTGGGGAACTAGATTTGAGGTGATTTAGAAAGTTTAGTGCTCGTTTTTGGATGTTTATTATCAGTGGGTATCTGCCTAGTTCGGCTCTACATGCATTTGTTGGTGTTTTCCTTTGGGTGCGAAGAATGCTTCGGCAAAATTCTGCATGTAGGGCTTCTATTGTGTGTTTTTCCCATTTAGTGTAGCTATGGTGATTGAGTGGGCCCCATACTTCACTACCGTACAGCGCAATGGGCAGGATTATGCTGTCAAATATTTTGAGCCAGATTTTGATTGGAATTTGGATGTTGTAGAATTTTCTTTTTATTGCATATAGGGCTCTTCGGGCTCTCTCTCACTCTCTCCGTACCGGTCACTCTTTCACTGTCTCTGTCTTTCTATCCCTATCTGTCACTCTCTCTCTGTCTCTCTCTCTCTCCCTCTCTCTCTCGCTCACTCTCCATACTGATCTCTCTCTCTATCTCTCTCTCTCTCTCTCGCTCACTGTACCGGTCTCTCTCTCTCTCTCTGTCTCTCTCTCTCTCTCTCTGTCTGTCTCCCTCTCTCCCTCTGTCTCTCTCCCTCTTTCTCTCGCTGTGTCACTCTCTCTCTCTGTCTCTCTCTCTCTCCCTCTCTCTCTCTCTCCCTCTCCACACCTGTCTCTCTCTCTCTCACTCACTCTCTTCTCTCTCTCTCTCACACTCTCGCTCTCTCCAAACCTTCTTTCTCTCTCTCTCTCCATACCGGACTCTCTCTCTCTCTCTCCGTTCCGTTCACTCTCTCTCTCTCTCTCTCACTCTCTCCCTCTCTCTCTCTGTAGCATTCTCTCTCTCTCTTTCTCTCTCTTCGTACTGGACTCTCTCTCTCTCTCTCTCTGCTCCGTTCTATCTCTCAATTCAATTCAATTCAAATTGCTTTATTGGCATGACAAGATACATCTTATGTTGCCAAAGCACAGAAATACATGTATGATTGACCACATAAACACCGATCCAGACATACAGTGTATAAACAAGTATACCCATGTATACATAGCTATATGCACATATAATATGCATATAACCTTTTCTTAGATTTAATGTGTCACTGGTTGTCCCTCTGCTTGTGGCAAGCTGTAACATAGTTTGCCGCTATAGTTACACATTTTCTCTGTTCCCCCAATAGATATGGGAGTTTTTGAAGGTCATTCAAATTTTTGAATTCAGGGCATATTTTTGTGAATTTTGGGTAGAAATTCTCCCTCATGTCCTGATAGTTTCCGCAAGTTGTGAGGAAGTGCATCTCTGTCTCCACCACTCCCTGACTGCAGTGAGAGCATATCCTGTCCTCTCTTGGCAGCCAGGTCTGCCTGTGTCTGCCTTTTTCGATGGCCAGGCTATGTTCACTAAGTCTGTACATTCTCAAGGTTTTTCTCAGTTTGCTACCCTTTACCATGGTCAGGTATTCAGCCATGGTGTATTGTCTGTTTAGGGCCAAATAGCAATCGAGTTTATTTGGGGTTTTTGTCATTTCTGTCCAATAAGTCAAGTATTTTTCCTTTTGTTTAGTGATAATTGTGTTGGGTTGAATTCTCTGTGCTAGGGTGTCACTGTCCTGGGGCTGGTTATTATTATTAGTGTTGGTAGTTACTTCACTGAGTCCCAGGACTAGTTGACTGAGGGGACTCTTCTCTATGATCATCTCTTGGCATTTCAAGGCATCATAATGATAGCAGTGGGGGTTGCTCATTTTTAGGTGTTTCCAAAATTTGATGGCTCGTTTTTGGATATTAATTAGTAGTGGATATTGGCCTAGTTCTGCCCTGCATGCATTGTTTGTGGTTTTCCTCTGAGTCCGGAGGATACTTTTACAGAATTCTGCATGCAGGATTTCAATTGGGTGTTTGTCCCATTTTGCGAATTCTTGTTGTGTTAGCGGACCCCACACCTCACTGCCATAGAGTGCAATTGGTTCAATTACTGATTTAAACATTTTGAGCCAAATGACAATTGGAATTTCTATTTGGGTTGACTTCTTGATGGCATAGAAAGCCCTTCTTGCTTTCTCTTTCAGTTCATTCACAGCCAAAAGAAAGTTTCCCGTAGAACTGATTTTTAGGCCTAGGTATGTGTAATTTGTAGATTGTTCGATTTTAGTTGCTACTATTGTGAAGTTTATTCTGGGTCCCTGATGTCTGGATCTTTACTGGAACACCAGAACTATGTTTTTTTGGGGGTTTATTGTCAGGGCCCAGGTCTGACAGAATGACTCTAACAGATCCAGGTTCCGCTGTAGTCCCTCCTCAGTTGGTGAGAGCAGAACCAGGTCATCTGCATAGAGGAGGAATTTAACCTTGGAGTCATATAGGGCGAGGCCGGGTGCTGTAGATTGTTCAAGTAGTTTTGCCAATCCATTTATGTAAATATTAAAGAGTGTCGGTGAGATAGGCGAGCCCTGCGCCACTCCACGCCCCTGTAAGAAATATTTTGTTTGTTTGTCTCCAATTTTAACTGCACATTTATTGTTTGTATACATTGATTTAATTACATCATATGTTTTTCCCCCTACCCCACTTTCACTAAGTTTCAAGAATAGACCGTCGTGCCAAATAGAATCTCCGTACCGGTCTCTCTCCTCTCTCTCTCTCTCTCTCTCTCTTTCTATCTCTCTCTCTCTCCCTCTCTCACTCTCTCCCTCTCTCTCTCTCTCTCTCCCATCTCTCTCTCTCTCTCTCCCTCTCTCTCTCTCCGTACCTGTCTCTCGCTCTCTCACTCACTCTCTTACATGCTCTCTCTCTCTCTCCAAACCTATTCTCTCTCTCTCGCTCTGTACCGGACTCTCTCTCTCTCTCCGTTCCGTTCACTCTATCTCCCTCTCTCTCTCTCTCTCTCACTCTCTCCCTCTCTCTCTCTCTCTCTGTAGCGTTCTCTCTCTCTCTCTCTCTCCGTACCGGACTCTCTCTCTTTCTCTCCGTTCCGTTCTCTCTATCTCTCTCTCTCTCTCTCTCACTCTCTTCCCCTCTCTCTCTCTCTCACTCTCCCCTCTATCTCTCTCTCTACGTACAGGACTCTCTCTCTCTCTCCGTTCCATTCTCTCTACCTCTCTCTCTCTCTCTGTCTCTCTCCCTCTCTCTCTCTGTCTCTCTCTCTCTGTACTGGTCTCTCTCTCTTTCTCTCTCTCTCTCTCTCTCGCTCTGTCTCTGTCTCTCTCCCTCTCTCTCTCTCCGTAACGGTCTCTCTCCCTCTCTCACTCTTGCTCTCTCTCTCTGTCACTCTCTCTCTCTCTCTCTCTCACTCTCTTGCTCTCTCTCTCTCTCTCTCCGTACCGGCCTCTCTCTCTCTCTCTCTCTCCGTACTGGTCTCTCTCTCTCTCTGTCTCTCTCTTTCTATCTCTCTCTCTCTCTCCCTCTCTCACTCTCGCTCTCTCTCTGTCTCTCTCTCACTCTCTCTCTCTCTCTCCCTCTCTCTCTCTCTCTCTCTCTCCGTTCCTGCCTCTCTCTCTCTCTCACTCACTCTCTTCTCTCTCTCTCTCACACGCTCTCTCTCTCTCTCTCTGTACCCCTCTCTCTCCGTACTGGTCTCTGTCTCTCTCTCTCTCTCTCCGTACTGGTCTCTCTCTCTCTCATCTCTCTCCATGCCGGTCTCTCTCTTTCTCTCTCATTCTCTGTCACTCACTCTCTCTCTCTCTCTCTCCATGCCTTCTCTCTCTCACTCTCTCCCTCTCTCGGTTCCGTTCTTTCTATCTCTCTCTCTCTCTCCCTCTCTCTCTCTCTCTCTCAGACTCTCTCTCTCTCCGTACCTGTCTCTCTCTCTCTCTCACTCACTCTCTTCCCTCTCTCTCATACTCTCTCTCTCCAAACCTTCCCTCTCCCTCTCTCTCCGTACCGGACTATCTCTCTCTCTCTCTCTCTCTCTCTCTCCGTTCCGTTCTCTCTATCTCTCTCTCACTCTCTCTCTCCCTCTCTCGCTCTCTCTCTCCCCCTTCTCTCTCTCTCTCTCTGTACCAGTCAAATTCAAATTCAAATTCAAATTCAAATGCTTTATTGGCATGAAAGTTTACAGAGAACCATATTGCCAAATCTTACATAGCAAAAAGGTACATTTTCAAACATTCTGTAGGTGTCAATCGATTTGACATTTGTTGGGTACATACAATATTACTTTTAAACAATATTAATTTTAAACAGTCTTTGTACTTCATTTGGTACGTTCAATATTAATTTTAAACAGTCTTAATTTTAAACAGTCCTCAGGTTGTGACATGTTGTTACATATTTGGCCCCAAGGTATGGTCTGTCTCCTTCTCCTAGGACTAATCTCAATTTTGACAGGTCATCCAATTCCTTGAAATCTGGGGTTGTTTGGCTTAGCTTGTTGAATAATATGTTTCTTGATGTGTTGAATTTTTCGCATTTTAGAAGGAAATGCATTTCTGTTTCAACCTCGCCGGCCAGACATTGATCGCATATTCTATTCTCTCTAGGCTGCCAGGATTTCTTGTATCTGCCTTTTTCAATTTCCAGTTGGTGGTCGCTTAGTCTGTACCTGGTGAGGGTCTGTCTCTGTTTTGTGTCTCTGATGGTCGTGAGGTAGTCTGCCAGTTTATATTCTCTTTTTAGGGCCCGGTAACATTCGTACCAGTCTCTCTCTCTCTCTCTCTCTCTGGCTCTCTCTCTCTCTCTGTCTCCCTTTCAATTCAATTCA
This sequence comes from Somniosus microcephalus, assembly GCF_052327205.1. Lineage (NCBI taxonomy): Eukaryota > Metazoa > Chordata > Chondrichthyes > Squaliformes > Somniosidae > Somniosus > Somniosus microcephalus. The sequence continues at coordinate 101,212,235 of NC_140999.1, forward strand.
ATTCAATTCAATTCAATTCAAATGCTTTATTGGCATGAAAGTTTATAGGGAACCATATTGCCAAAGCTTACATAACAAAAAGTACAGTTTTCCAACATTCTGTAGGTGTCAAACAATTTTGACCTTCGTTGGGTACATACAATATTAGGTTTAAACAATATTAATTTAAACAGTCGTTGAACATCGTTGGGTACATTCAGTATTAATTTAAACAGTCCTCAGGTTGTGAATCCCTCTCTCTCTCACACTCTCCGTACTGGTCTCCTCTTTCTCACTGTCTCTCTCTCTCTGTCTCTCTCTCTCTCCCTCTCTCACTCTCTCTCTCCCTCTCTCTCTCTCTTTGTCTCTCTCTCCATACCGGTCTCTCTCTCTGTCTCTCTCTCTCTGTCTCTCTCTCTCTCCCTCTCTCACTCTCTCTCTCCCTCTCTCTCTCTCTTTGTCTCTCTCTCCATACCCATCTCTCCCTCTCTCAGTTCAGTTTTTCAGTTCAAATGCTTATTGGCATGAAAGTTACAGAGAACCATATTGCCAAAGCTTACATAGCAAAAAGGTACAGTTTTCCAACATTCTGTAGGTGTCAATCGATTTGACATTTGTGGGTATATACAATATTACTTTTAAACAATATTAATTTTAAACAGTCTTTCTACTTCATTTGGTACGTTCAATATTAATTTTAAACAGTCTTACTTTTAAACAGTCCTCAGGTTGTGACATGTTGTTACATATTTAGCCCCAAGGTATGGTCTGGTCTCCTTCTCCTAGGACTAATCTCAATTTTGACAGATCATCCAATTCCTTGAAATCTGGGGTGTTGGCTTAGCTTGTTGAATATATGTTTCTTGATGTGTTGAATTTTTCGCATTTTAGGAGGAAATGCATTCTGTTTCAACTCGCCAGCCAGACATGATCGCATATTCTATTCTCTCTCTCTCTCTCTCCATACCGGTCTCTCTCTCACTCTCTCTGTACTGGTCTCTCTCTCACTGACCTCTCGCCTCTGTACTGGTTTCTCTCTCTCTCGCTCTCAGTACCGGTCTCTCACTCTTTCTCCCTCCGTACCAGTCTCTCTCTCACTCTCTCTCTCTGTACCGGTCTCTCTCTCTCTCTTTCTCTCTCCGTACCTGTCTCTCTCTCTCTCTCTCTCTGTTCCGTTCTCTCTATCTCTCTATTTCTCTCTCTCCCTTTCTCTCCCTCTCTCTCTCCCTCCCTGTACCTGTCTCTCTCTCTCTCTCTCTCTCTCTCTCTCTCTCTCTCTCTCTCTCCGTACCCCTCTCTCTCTGTACTGGTCTCTGCCTCTCTCTCTCTCTCTCTTTACCGGTCTCTCTCTCTCTCTTTCTCTCTCTCTCCGTACCAGTCTCTCTCTCTCTCTCCATGCCCGGTCTCTCTCTTTCTCTCTCTCCCAACCGGTCTCTCTCTCTCTGTCGCTCGCTCTCTCTCTCTCTCTCCCCCCCTCTCTCTCTCTCCCTCTCTCTCTCTCGTACCTGTCGCTCTCTCTCTCACTCACTCTCTTCTCTCTCTCTCTCTCACATGCTCTCTCTCTCTCCAAACCTTCTCTCTCTCTCTCTCTCCGTACCGGACTCTCTCTCTCTCTCTCCGTTCATTTTCACTATCTCTCTCCTCTCTCTCTCTCTCTCTCTCTCTCTCTCTCTCTCTCTCTCTCTCTCTGTAGCGTTCTCTCTCTCTCTCCGTACCGGACTCTCTCTCTCTCGCTCTGTTCCATTCTCTCTATCTTCTCTCTCTCTCTCTCACTCTCTCCCTCTCGCTCTCCCCTCTATCTCTCTCTCTCACGACGCTCTCTCTCTCTCTCTCTCCAAACCTTCTCTCTCTCTCTCTCCGTGACCGGACTCTCTCTCTCTCTCTCCGTTCCGTTCTCTCTAACTCTCTCTCTCTCCTATCTCTTTCTATATATACTCTTTTCTTATATTTAGTGGTCGTCCCTCTGTTTATGGCAAGCTGTAACATAGTGTGCCGCTAGTGTTACACAATTTCTCTCTTCCCTAGTAGGTATGGGAATTTTTGGTCATCATTCAAATTCCTGAATTCCAGGCATATTTTTGTGAATTTTGGGTAGAAATTCTCCCTTATGCCCTGATATTTTCTACAAGCTGTGAGGAAGTGCATCTCTGTCTCCACCACTCCCTGACTGCAGTGAGAGCATATCCTGTCCTCTCTTGGTAGCCGGGTCTGCCTGTGTCTACCTTTTTCGATCGCCAGGCTATGTTCACTAAGTCTGTACATTGTCAAGGTTTTTCTCAGTTTGCTGTCCTTTACCATGGTCAGGAATCAGCCATGTTGTATTGTCTCTCTCCCTCCATAACTGTCTCTCTCTCTCTCTCATTCTGTACCGTGTCTCTCTCTCTCGCTCTCTTTCGCTCTCCCTCTCGCTCTGTCTCTCTCTCTCTCCCTTCTCTCTCTTTCCCTCAGTAATGGTCTCTCTCGCTCTCTCTCTCTGGTCACTCTCTCTCTCTCTCGCTCCGTACTGGTCCTCTCTCTCTCTCTCTCTCTCTCCGTAACTGGTCTCTCTCTCTCTCTCTCTCTCTTTCTATTCCAATTCCAATTCAATTCCAATTCAAATGCTTTATTGGCATGAAAGTTTACAGAGAACCATATTGCCAAAGCTTACATAGCAAAAAGGTACAGTTTTCCAACATTCTGTAGGTGTCAATCGATTTGACATTTGTTGGGTACATACAATATTACTTTTAAACAATATTAATTTTAAACAGTCTTTCTACTTCATTTGGTACGTTCAATAATAATTTTAAACAGTCTTACTTTTAAACAGTCCTCAGGTTGTGACATGTTGTTACATATTTGGCCCCAAGGTATGGTCTGTCTCCTTCTCCCAGGACTAATCTCAATTTTGACAGGTCATCCAATTCCTTGAAATCTGGGGTTGTTTGGCTTAGCTTGTTGAATAATATGTTTCTTGATGTGTTGAATTTTTCACATTTTAGGAGGAAATGCATTTCTGTTTCAACCTCGCCAGCCAGACATTGATCGCATATTCTATTCTCTCTAGGCTGCCAGGATTTCTTGTATCTGCCTTTTTCAATTTCCAGTTGGTGGTCGCTTAGTCTGTACCTGGTGAGGGTCTGTCTCTGTTTTGTGTCTCTGATGGTCGTGAGGTGGTCTGCCAGTTTATAATCTCTTTTTAGGGCCCGGTTACATTCTAATCTGCTTTGGCTTTCGGTTATTTTGTTCCAATGTTCCAGGTAGGTTTCTTTGCATTGTTTAATGATTTGGTTCACTCGGATTGGTGTTTGGACGGCTGTGTTGGTCTGGGGCTGGTCAGGGTCCGGCTGAATACTTAGTTTCAGTAGCAGCTGACTCAGGGGACTCTTTTCTGGGTTTAGCTCTTGGGTCTGAAAGGCTTTGAAATGAAGGGTGTCTGGGGAGCTAGATTTGAGGTGATTTAGGAAGTTTAGTGCTCGTTTTTGGATGTTTATTATCAGTGGGTATCTGCCTAGTTCGGCTCTGCATGCATTTGTTGGCGTTTTTCTTTGGGTGCGAAGGATGCTTCGGCAGAATTCTGCATGTAGGGCTTCTATTGTGTGTTTTTCCCATTTAGTGTAGCTTTGGTGATTTAGCGGGCCCCATACTTCACTACCGTACAGTGCAATGGGCAGGATTATGCTGTCAAATATTTTGAGCCAGATTTTGATTGGGATTTGGATGTTGTAGAATTTTCTTTTTATTGCATATAGGGCTCTTCGGGCTTTTTCTTTTAGTGCATTCACTGCTATGCTGAAGCTCCCTGATGCTGTAATAGTTAGACCAAGGTAGGTGTAGCTCATAGTGTGTCCTATAGCGGTATCACTGAGGGTAAACTGGTATTTGTTTTCCTGACATCTGGGCCTTTTTTGTCTCTCTGTCTCTCTCCCTCTCTCAATTCAATTCAATTCAATTCAAATCGCTTTATTGGCATGACAAGTTACATCTTATGTTGCCAAAGCATCAGAAAACATTCATGTTTGTTCACAAAAATACAGATCTATCCATACAGTGTATAAACAGATATATCCCTGAGTGTATAAATATATACTTTCATATAATTTATATATACTCTTTTCTTATATTTACTGGTTGTCCCTCTGTTTATGGCAGGCTGTAACATAGTGTGCCGCTTGCTCTCTCTCTCTCTCTGTCTCTCTCTCCATACTGGTCTCTCTCGCTCTCTCTCTCTGTCACTCTCTCTCTCTCGCTCCGTACCGGTCTCTCTCTCTCTCTCTCTCTGCATACCTTCTCTCTCTCACACTCTCTCTCACTTTCCGTTCTGTTCTCTCTATCTCTCTCTCTCTCCCTCCCTCTCTCTCTCACTCTCTCTCACTCACTCTCTACTCTCTCAGACTCTCTCTCTCTCTCCATACCTTCTCTCTCTCTCTCACTCTCTCTCTCGGCACCGTTCTCTCTATCTCTCTCTCTCGCTCTCTCTCTCCATCTCTCTCTCTCTCTCTCCCTCTCTCTCTCTCCATACCTGTCTCTCTCTCTCTCTCACTCACTCTCTTCTCTCTGTCTCACACTCTCTCTCTCCAAACCTTCTCTCTCTCTCTCTCCGTACCGGACTATCTCTCTCTCTCTCTCTCTCTCTCCATTCCGTTCTCTCTCTCTCTCCCTCTGTCTCTCTCTCTCTCTCTGTCTCCCTCTCTCTCTCTCTCACTCTCCGTACCAGTCCCTCTCTCTCTCTCTCTCTCTCTGTCTCTCTCTCTCTCTCCCTCTCTCACTCTCTCTCTCTCTTTGCCTCTCTCTCCATACCGGTCTCTCCCTCTCTCTCTCTCCATACTGTTCTCTCTCTCTCTCTCTCTCTCTCTCTCTCGCTCTCGGTACCGGTCTCTCTCTCTCTCTCTCTCCGTACCGGTCTCTCTCTCACTCTCTCTCTCTGTACCGGTCTTTTTCTCTCTCTCTCACTCACTCTCTTCTCTCTCTCTCACTCTCTCTCTCTCCCCGTTCCATTCTCTCTAACTCTCTCTTTCTCTCTCTCCCTTTCTCTCTCTCCCTTTCTCTCTCTCTCTCTCTCTCTCTGTACCTGTCGCTCTCTCTCTCTCTCCGTACCCCTCTCTCTCCGTACTGGTCTCTGTCTCTCTCTCTCCCTCTCCGTACCGGTCCCTCTCTCTCTCTCTCTCTCTCTCTGTACCGGTCTCTCTCTCTCTCTCTCTCTCTCTGTTTACCGGTCTCTCTCTCTCACTCTCTCTCTCTCTCTCTCTCTCTCTCTCTCTCTCTCTCTCTCCGTACCGGTCTCTCTCTCTCTCTCTCTCTCCGTACCAGTCTCTCTCTCTCTGTACTGGCCTCTCTATCTGCATTGGCCTTTGTATCTGTGCCAGCCCCCACCTGTAACTCCTGAAATGGTTTTTATGAACCAATACATTGAAACCGTGAGCCCAGCCGTATATGGTGCCTCGGCATCATGAGCATGACCTATCACACTGCCCTGCATCAATACGTGCCGGGTCTGCCTCTCACTGAATATCATTTTAATATATACTTCATACCTGGTATTTCATCATTACATATTGGTGCTTTAGTGTAGTTACCTGGGTTCGCCTGCACTCCCCAATGTCAGTAAATCCAAGGCCTGCTTCTAATGGGTCTTCAGTGCAAAACTGTATTCTGAGAGCAGGAGGTGAGTGAGGGGCATGTGGAAAAACAAATCTGTCTTTGATTGGCTGAAAATGATTTATAAAGGCCAATTTTTTCAGCCAACTTGTTGGCTGAGTCAAACAGTCCCGGTGGCTGAGTGAGTGTATTCAGTGAGTAGCTGAGCTGTACAGATCTCACAAGTCTACAGGTCCTCGCATCAATCTCCTGAAAGTCTGTCCACAGCCACATCTTGCAGTGCAGAGTGTAAGTGGGTCGGCATCAAATGAGGGGCACTTGTAGTCAAGGCTCACACTTGAATAATGCCTGTATTGATTTCTTTGTGGGTTCAATGACGAGACATTTATGAAAGAGAATGAGTTTTAATCTAAAGTCTGTTCAACTCTTTATACAGCATTTCAGGAGACACCCTGCTAGTGATGCATCTAGAACGAAACTGAAACTAAACTAAACTGCCTTGCTTGTCTCGGTCACATGATCTTCTGCTGGCCAGGCATAAGTAATCAATCAGGCAACTATGCTGGTAAGACATGATAATCAAACAGGCAAATAACATCACTATTTGCTGATATCATTACATCTCCTTTTCTTAAAACAAAAGTATTTTACTTTTAACTAACAACATGTTTTCTTTGTATTAATCTGCATTTTAACTGTAACACTTAATGAACTTACATTATCATTATCATGATCAAGGTTTTTGAACCTTGCTTTGTGTGTTCACATGAAATATGTAAATACACTAGAACTTGAAGAAAGAATAAGATAACATTACTTCCTTCTATAACAATAGTCCTTAAATTTGCTCAATGAGTCTCTCAGGAGGCTTCACGTGTCTTGAGGATTTTCTGATTGATTGTCCTTGAATCTGAGTTGTTGCCTCAGGTGATGTGTTCTCAGCTGTGTGATCAGGTTGTTCAACAGTATCAGTCTTTTGACTTGCTGTGTGATCAGGTTGTTCTTTGAACTTCCTCACTTTCTCCCCCTCTTTTGTTTTCAGGAGGTTCTCCGGGATGGGTAGGTTTGACCTTAGCCGACGTCCCATCAGGAGTTGGGCTGGTGACTTACCACACTCGAGCGGCGTTGTGCGGTATACAAGCATGCTTTGGTAGAAGTCAGTTCCACTGTCTTTTGCCTTGTACATCAGTCTTTTCACTGTCTGGGCCGATTTTTCCACTAGTCCATTGGACTGTGGATAGTGAGGACTTGACATTGTGTGGACAAAGTCCCACTCTTTGGCAAAGTTTCGGAAAATTGCATTGTAAAACTGGGGTCCGTTGTCTGTGAAGACCTCGCTTGCCACGCCATGTCTGGAGAATATGGCTTTCATACATGTTATCACAGCATCTGCAGTGGTGGTGTGCAGTCTACAAACCTCTGGATACAGGGAGTAATAGTCTGTGACTACAAGATAGTCCTTCCCTTGACATACGAATAGGTCAGCGCCTACCTTCTGGTAAGGTCTGTCTGGTGCTGGGTGTGGCTGTAGTGGTTCTACCGGATTGCTTGCTCGATATTTCAGGCATATTGTGCAGTTTGATAACTCATTTGTCACATCTTGGTTGATTTGTGGCCAGTACATCACCTCTCGTGCTCTTTTCTTACACTTTTCGATTCCCAGATGTCCTCCATGGATCTTTTTTAACATCTCTCTTCTCAGACTCTTTGGGATAACTATTTTACTTCCTTTGTAGATGATGTCTTCGGCCACTGATAGTTCCGCCCTGCAGTTCCAGTACTCTGCCATGTCAGGTGAGCAGTCTTGCTTCATGTTGGGCCATCCATCCAAGATGCTTTTCCTCAGTCATCTCATTGTTTCATCTTTGTTTATCTCAGTCTTTATGAGCTCCATTTTTGCATCTGCTATGGGCAGTGCACTTGTGATCATGTCCACGTAGGCGTTCACTTTTTCATCCATTGTGGTGTTTGCGGGCTCACTTGGGTCAACAGCTCTGGACAACGTGTCTGCTGTATACATCAGCTTACCCGGTGTGTACGCAACATTCAGTCATCATAGACTGTCTCTCCTTCGCTTTCCACAACGAGGACTTTCTTTACCAGGTTCAGTCTCTCACAGGCTTTTAAACCTAGTATGGCTTGCACATCCTTTGGCACCACGATTAATGCTAGCGTGTGCTCTCTATCCTGTGTGTTACTTTGACAATGCATCTTCCTTTCACTGGTATATCAGTACCTGAGTATCCTGCCACTTTCACTTTTATTCCATGTATCTTTGGTCTGGGTCTAATTTTCTTAAAGTCAGTCTCTGATATCACATTAACTTGTGCTCCAGTATCCAATTTAAATGGAATGTGTATGTCATTCACTTTTAGTGTCAACATCCAGTCTCTTTCTTCTTTTTTGTTTTCAGACACAACATCTACATAGAACTCCTCTATCTCGCTTTCATCTACTGTATGGACCTTGCTTTGTTGCGCTTGGTTCTTACAGCAACGGGCATAATGGTTGTTCTTGTTGCAACGATTGCATGTTTTACCATATGCTGGACACTTTCTTGGTGGATGCTGTGTACCGCATCGACTACATGACTTTCGATTGTCCCTTTCATTTTCGTTCACTGGCCACGCCTCTTTTTTCACATTGGCGCTCTTTTTGTTAAATGGTTTGTGTCCATTCTTTCTCACTGCATCCACGTTGCAGCTTTTGTCACTGAACAGCTCCTTTGCCTGCAACTTCACAGTCTCTGTAGCCCTACACAGTGCTATGGCTTTTCCCAGGTCTAGATCTTGCTCTCTTAGCAGTCTTTCCCTTAGACCATTATCTGGAATACCACACACCAGTCTGTCTTTTATCAGCGAGTCTGTCAGTCCCCCAAATTCACATGTTTTGCTTCGGTTTCTCAGTTCAGTCACATACTGATCAATAGTCTCACCCATTTTCTGTACACATGTGAAAAATCTGTGCCTCTCAAATGTCATGTTACGTTTAGGTATGCAGTAGGCCTCAAACTGTTCCATTATTTTATCTAGTTTCATTTTGTCTCCATTAGCAGCGAATGTGAAGTTATTATACACCTCCAGCGCTTCATCACCCACGACATGTAAGAACAGTGACGATTTCCTTTCATTACTTTTCTCGTCAGCTCCGATTGCTGATAAATACAACCCCAAACGTTGTTTGAACCTCCTCCAATTTTCAGCCACATTACCTGTCAACTGAAGCGTCGCCGGTGGGAGTAAACCTCCATTTTTCACTTCGTTAGCTATTCTCTAATGGTAAGTAACGATGTTCCCTTTTGGCTTGCTAATCTGTGGAGAGCTGATTTAACTTCAGGTTTTTTCTCTTCATCTCTTTCAATCACTTCTGACACCATGTATTGATTTCTTTGTGGGTTCAATGATGAGACATTTATGAAAGAGAATGAGTTTTAATCTAAAGTCTGTTCAACTCTTTATACAGCATTTCAGGAGACACCCTGCTAGTGATGCATCTAGAACGAAACTGAAAATAAACTAAACTGCCTTGCTTGTCTCGGTCACATGACCTCTGCTGGTCAGGCATAAGTAATCAATCAGGCAACTATGCTGGTAAGACATGATAATCAAACAGGCAAATAACATCACTATTTGCTGATATCATTACAATGCCCACTTGCGATATTAGGTGGTGACATGAACATGAAACCGTAACCCAGAGAAAGAGGAGGGGTGGGTGGGGGGTAAACTGCCGACAGTAAAGAAAGGTATAGCGCCTTTCATGACCGCAGTACATCCCAAAGCGCTTTACAGCCAATGAAATCCTTTTGAAGTGTAGTCACGGCTGTAGTGTAAGAACTCCACTTTGGATATTTCCCGAGGGAGGGCGGGAGATAAGTCTCCTGTGACTCGCATACTTAAATGCACCACAGTGTCAGGTATACTGCTCAGGCCCTGCGCTACAATATTTAATAAAATAGAGAGGATCACTGGAATGGGAAGCTGTAAGATTCGCAAAATTCCCACATTCCCCAAGGTTATTAATAAAAGGGGCCCTGCATGGACATTTTAAAAAGGGTACCCAAAAGATGGCATCCGCACCTCGTGACCAAAAGCCTGCAAGATTTTTAAAAGCTTGGACTCTGTGTCAGCGTAAGTAGCTTTTGGGGAAATTGAAACCTAAAATGCAGTTTCTGTGAAAAAGGACTTTGTGTTTTGAGAAACAGACAGCAAACATTGAATATGCATTACGCTAGATCGTAGACAGATCAAAACCAGTTAGGCCTACACTTGAGGCCATCAAGTTGTCTGCATAAATAATCGGAAACAGCTTATGGGAGCCGTCAAGGCTGGACAGGCCGATTAGAATGCATTAATAACAATACAGCTCGGACATCAGGCCATGAGGTGCGATAAATGGCCATCTAAAAACAGTTAGTTTAGATTGCTATAATCATTTAAACAGCCCACCAAAATTGAAACAATGAGCTAACCTGATTTGGCGCGCAGATAAGGGGCTTCGAAAGGAGTATAACTGTGGGCCCCGGGTAGCAATCACTCTCTTGGCTCTTGCTCTCTTGCTCTTGACTCTTGCGCTCTTGACTCTGACCTCTCGTCTGGTCTTGGGCTGCCGCCGCTCGTACTCATGCCCTGGTCTTGTGGCGGGTTCTCACCTCGCTCCCCGTAGCACAGTTTCAGCAACTAAGGACACCATACCAATTGCGGGGAAGGGGAACGAGACCCGAGTCCATAGCCATCCAGGATGTCCAGGCCGCAAAAGGGGTGAGACGAAAGTGAGTAGGCAGTCCAGGACTTGTATAGTAACCAAACGAGCTGAGACAAAAAGAGACGAAGAAGACGGTAACAACTCGATAAGAGCAGAGCAGGGCAGCGAAAGACATACTGATGATGCCAAGCATCTAGTTATAAGCAGGCACTTAGTGAGACGAACATCTTGTTGAACACTGCGAAAACGCAGGTGACCACGCCACGACAAGTACACTGGCGTTCTCACGCTTGGGTAGGATAATCTAGGCAGTAAAAACAGCCAACTGCCCTGTAGGCACAATGTTACCGCCGACGGCCGCCTGAGGGAGAAGAAGAGGAGAACTCATCGTGACGAGTCGACGATGGCAGCGGAGGAGAAGAAGGTGTGTCACAGCAGCAGCTCCAGCATCACGCCCCTGAAGACCACGTGGCGAAGGGGTACCTAAGAGGACAGAGAACCAAACCTCAAAACCTGCATTCATTAACAGTTGGCTTTGCTTTGGATTGGTGAGCATGAATTCTGGCCCCTCATAGCTTAATCTAGTTAGGTATAGGGGGTGGGATAAGGATAAGGGGATTGTTAAAGTAATTGTTTTTCCCTCGATGTGCCGTGTGTTCCCCATTCCCTGTATAAGTATAGTTATTTTGTAATTTGCCTGTATTTTTATACTAGTGACTTCTCATAAGACTGTTTTATTTTCTGTTTTAATAAAATCTTGGTTTTCTTACACCAAACCACTTGTCTACTCGAGTTTTCTGTATTGCCACCTGTACCTAAGTCCGGTGTCTAGAACCCAGGGGTGTGGGAGCGATTCGAACCGCTCACAAAACAGTCAGGGGCATAACTGACTGGGCGCACGCGCCACACCCGCCACCCCCTACAGAAAATGTCGACCGCGACAGCACACCGGCAACAGGGTTGCAAAACAGTAGACGATGGTTCGGATGAGCAAACCATGATGGAGGAAAGGATTTCTGATTATGTGTTTAGCAAGGTGAATATCACTAAGAAGTGGATCATCGCTCAGTTAAGGGCTGGGCGTCCGGTAGATGCAGCAGCTAAGCGGACAGAGGGAAAGGAACACAAGAAGTCCTTAGAGAAGGCAGTTTGGCTGATATGTTTCAAAAAGCAGGTCCAGCTTTCGGACAGGCTCGTTGCAGCACAGGCAGTCGAGTTAAGGGAGTCAGCCCTGGAGATCCAGGATAAGGCTCTAGCAGGGGAGAAGTTATTGGTAGCATTGCAGGCTTTGAATCAGGAGAGGGTGCATTTAATGGGAGAACACAAGGCCCAGTTGGAATACCTACGGTGCCAAGTCACCGAGGCCAAGGGAAATGAGTTACGGTTGCGGGAGAAGAACGCCTGCTTGGCAAGGCAGATTAGGGAACAGGAAGAGAAACTACAGGAGGTAAAGGCAGCGTACAAGCTAGCGAGTGAACAGGGGTTTGAGGAGGCAGACCACGGCCCCTGTAAAGAGTGGATAGAAAATCTGAGCCGAGCCCTCTGGAAGGCAAAAGGCATGGTATGCCTCATAAGCCCAAAGGCAGGTCAGGCGGATTTTATGGGGAACGAGGGGAGGACAGTTCCAACATCACCGGTAGTGCCCAGGGATGACCCGATTGAGGGACAGAAGATCTCACGACCACCACCCGTAGCGCCAAGGTTCAGTGAGGTCTGGTAGCAAGGGGGGTGGAGCCAGAGGTGGAGGCGGAGGTGGAGCAACCGCCGCCAGAGAGGTCGGTGCTGGGACCGATGTGCCCAGCACGGCATCGGAGGCTCGGCCCACCCGTCAATGGCGATGATGAGGGTCCCCTCCAAAACCAGTTTGTATTACCCTTTAACACCCAACAGCTTAGGGCTATGGTCAACCATATCCCAAAGCTCTCCGAAAAAGGGGGACCCCTCGATCCACTTCAGGGAAGTAGAGCAGGCAGCCAGCATCAACGACTGCGATGACGCTGAGAAGGCCAAGATACTGCTATTCTCCCTGGAGAGTAGTCTCCTCCAATCCCTCTCTGATGAGTGTTAAAGGGGGCAGAGCGGGTACGAGGAGCTTAGAAATGCGGTGCTGGAGGCCATGGGGATGAATGAGGGAAGTCCTTTCACCCGTGTGGAGAAGACGATCCAGCTCCCAGGGGAAACCCCGCAGGCTTTTGCGGACCGGCTGTGACCGGTGTACCGGAGGGCCTGTCCAGGGATGCCGGACTGAGGGTTCCTGAACGGGGATCTCCTGACCCATTGGCTCTGTTGCCTGGTGGCGAACAGCTTGCCACAGGTCCGGGCCAAGGCAGAAGCCTGGTTCGACCCCAAAAATCTCCAGACCACCAAGCTTACAGTGATTAGACAGCTCACTCTGGCCTACAAAAATGGTAGGGGAGCCGATGCACACCCACCCAAGGGGAAGGTGCATGAGGTAAAACCCAGACCGAGTAGGAAAGAGTGGCACCAGGAAGGGAGTAACACCCCCAACACAAAGACAAATTGTTACGGGTGCGGGAAGGATGGTCACTGGCGGAAGGAGTGCAAAAACCCTTGGAAAGATAACAAGGGAAAGAATTCCAAAGCCGCAGCCCAAAAGACGGAGGCAGGAATCCCTCCCACCACGGTCGAGTCATTTTTGGAGGCCATGAGGTCCATATTGACTGGCCAAGGGAGAGTAGCAGCCACTACCGGTTCTCTGACCCCGTCAGCCCCATCCAACCCACAGCCATGACTAGAACCAGAGCAGCCTGTCGACCTGTGTCCCCTTGAAAACGATAAGGGGAACAGGCCCTGTGTTAAGTTGCGGGTGGAGACGGTGCAGGGGAGATATTCGGTGGACACTGGAGCTTCCAGCACGGTGGTCCATTCAGAAGACCCGACCAATCCACCCAGGTCTAACAAGGCCCCATTTAGCCTAATGGGAGCCACAGGGAATGAGCAGGCTGGGGAAATGGCCAAACCTTTGGCCATAGTTTTAGGATCCCTCCCTACCACGTGGGAGGGTAACCAAAGGACCAACGAGGTGGCTGAGCAGAGGGCTAGGGAAGGAGAGTTCTGGGATCCCTGTGAGCAGGCCCGGTAGCCGCAGTCCGGGACAAGGGAGGCACACAGAGGTAGCTTTGGCCCCGGACCTAAAGCAGGTCCGGGCCCAAGATCCCGTCTGTAAGGGAAGAGAACGGGGAGTCCCTAGAAGGCCCGTTCGGGGCAGCGGACAAGGTTTTAAAACAGGCTGCTGGTTATATCAACCATTGCAAACTGTTTTGACTTGAAAGGGGAAAACAGCCAGTTGGGGTAAGGTCTGAGGATAAAGATCCTCAGGCTGCAGCAGGAGCGAGTTCACAGACTGCACAGGCAGGTGCTGTGGCTTGCTTAAAGGGAGGGGCCATCCCACCCATCAATTGGGACACTCCCCCGCTCTTCTGGGATCCAGACGAGGGGGAGGGACCTGAGGGTGAAAACCCCGCCCCGGACCCAGTTTTGGGACCTGGGGGCGGAGACTCCCAGCCTGTAGCAACAGGCTGCGAAGAGTTACCTGCCCCTTGCCCAGGTTCGGGAGAGGTCAAGCCTAAGGGAGAAAATCCCCGGCCAGCAGCAGTGGTTAGCCCACAGGCCGCACCAGAGGGGACAGCGGTTCGGGTTAAAGGCCCATCGGCCAAGAAGGCCCCATCCGCCAAGGCCCCTAGAAGGTCCCCATGGACGCCCCAGCCGAGAAAGCCATGATCACCAGCTCCCCAGTTTAAAGGGACAGCCTGCCGAGTCAGGGGGAAGTCAAAGGACAGAGGTCCCCAGCCAGCAACCACGGGCTGCGAGGGACCAAAAGTGAAGGACGGTGCGGCCACGCCAGTGGAAGCGGTGTGCCACAGTCCAACCAGGAATTAGCCTGGCCGCCCGGAGACGGGCGGCGGATGTATATCGTTAGGTAATGTAAGTTTATATTGTTAAGTTTAAGTTTTGGTCATTGTTAAGTTTAGGTATTTAGCTTAAGTTAAGTAAGGTGATGGGTAGTGTTAATTAAGTAAGTAATCTGCTAAGAGTGTGTATTTTGGGTCGAGGTCGCGAGACCCGACCATGCTTCACCCAAGCCAGAGAATCTCTTCGGGACCTGGCTGTATGTTTTGTATCTGTTACAGAAAGTCTGTCGGGATGAAGGGAATCGTAATCCTACTCGCCCTGATGGGACTGAGCCGGGGAAAGCGGGGCGATGTGGAAGAATCCCACATCTCTGGGTGCTCTGGAGATAGAGCACCTATAGCGACCGACGGAAGCGGTGAACGGGAGATAGAGGAGACCGCCGTCTATGTCCACGAGGGAAGGTGGCCAGGATGGCTGGGGTCCAATTCGTCTCAGTACTCCATCCAGACCGGATTCACGTACGGGGAGGCATCCCTCCTGTGCCCTAGGGTACGGGTCGTTACCACGAGGGTCAGCGTCACCGTAGGAAAGCGTATATGTCTAACATGCAAGGGACACATTCCTCTGGATAGGTGGTGGTGGCTCAGAAAACCGAGCAAAGATATGAGAAACCCTGCAGTCGAGTGGGAACGGTTGGGGAACAATACCCACCGGACGATTACAGGGACTCACGGGGGATTAAGCGTGTGTTGGGACAAGTGGTGGGAACCAGACCAAGGGATTTATATCTGTATGTGGGGGTCAGAGAGAGTCAGCCCCGCAGGCATATCCATTGTTTTCCATCGGCAATGGCACGACACCGGGGAGGGGATGAAGTGGGATACCAGCCTGAAGGCGTGCGCAGTCCCATTCTCCCCGATCCCAGTCAATGCCACTGAGCTTGTAACCCACCCCCGTAAGCCCCTGCCCATGGCGCAGGCAGCGAGGTTACCCAGGGAAGGGTGCCCCACCACCACCAAGGGACCAGGGAATGGGTTGATACTAGTACCTACCGATCAGGTGCTGTACCAGGGGGTACACTACGCGGTAACCTCCGTGATTTTAAATCTCACCGAGGTACATTTACCGGAGTGGTGTCCCAATGAAACAGAGCAGCTATACCAGGCCCTATTGAAGGACATGTTCAGGAAGTTTTATGAGTTCGATTTCGCCAATGTCGACAAAACCGAACTACACTACACACCGCAAGTTTTTGGGTAATGCAGGGAGACAAAGAAGGGGAGTATGGAATGATGTTTTTACTGCGTTTAATACTGGGTCCTCTGTCATCAACAGTTTGGATGACATAGAGCTGCAGACCCAGATAAACGGTTTAAAAACACAGTTAAGGAAGATATTAATGGATGAGAACAAGGCAGTGGGCTCGGAGTTGCATGAGGACCAGGCCATGACGGTCCATTTAAAGGAGATCGTAGCGGAGTTGGAGAAGCACGCAAGGACAGTAAATGCCCTCATAAGGGAGGACAGAAATGCTTCTGACCAGGCTGCGCAGAATGAGGTGTGCGTGCTATATGGGGCATGGTTACTGGGCGAGGGCCGCAGTAATCTGGAGGATTTAAAACAGGGTTTAGTCCCCTCCTGGATTAGTAACAAACACCTCGCAGCCCTCCATCCGTTTGAGAATGCATTAAGCCCGTGCCAACTCTGGCTAGCTTCCGGAGCCTACCCAGTCCCCGTGGATTGTGGACGGTCCAACCACACGATCATGGGAGTAGTAGTTAGGATGCCGGTCATGGGTAGGACAGCCCGACCTGCGCCGGTATACAGGGTTGAGAACATTGGAGTCATTCACGGGGGTCCACACATTCGTTTCACAGCGGTCCCGCCTTACATCATAAAGTGGGAGCATGCTATGACAGGTACTGACCTCTCAGGGTGCCGGAGCCGGGGAGCACACATAATCCTGTGCCCCCAGCACTTGAATGCCTATTCAAAACCGCAGTGTGCATTCAGAGCTGCTGGCGCGAAACCTATAAATTGTACCATGAAGGCAATGGCACAAGGCCATGTTCCCCCGCAGGTAGCATATATAGGAGGCGGGACATATTGTGTCACCACCGGCACGTCCCACTACCAGCATGGACAGCATAAGAATATAAGAACATAAGAAGTAGGAGCAGGAGCAGGCCATACGGCCCCTCGGGCCTGCTCCGCCATTCAATAGGATCATGGCTGATCCGAACCTAGACTCACGTCCACATCCCTGCCCGCTCCCCATAACCCTTAATTCCCTTATCAGCTAGGAAACTGTCTATCTCCGTTTTAAATTTATTTAATGTCGCAGCTTCCACAGCTCTCTGAGGTAGCAAATTCCATAGATTTACTACCCTCTGAGTGAAGAAGTTTCGCCTCATCTCAGTTTTGAAACGGCAGCCCCTTATTCTAAGATTATGCCCCCTAGTTCTAGTCTCACCCATCAGTGGAAACATCCTCCCCGCATCCACCCGATCAAGCCCCCTCACAATCTTATATGTTTCGATAAGATCGCCTCTCATTCTTCTGAATTTCAATGAGTAGAGGCCCAACCTACTCAACCTTTCCTCATAAGTCAACCCCCTCATCTCCGGAATCAACCGAGTGAACCTTCTCTGAACTGCCTCGAGAGCAAGTATATCTTTTCTTAAATATGGAAACCAAAACTGTACGCAGTATTCCAGGTGTGGCCTCACCAGTACCTTGTATAACTGAAACAAGACTTCCCTGCTTTTATACTCCATCCCCTTTGCAATAAAGCCAAGATTCCATTGGCCTTCCTGATCACCTGCTGTACCTGCATACTAACCTTCTGTGTTTCATGCACCAGGACCCCCAGATCCCTTTGTACTGTAGCACTTTGCAGTTTCTTTCTATTTAGATAATAACTTGCTCTTTGATTTTTTCTGCCAAAGTGCATAACCTCACACTTTCCAACATTATATTCCATCTGCCACATTTCTGCCCACTCACTTAGCCTGTCTATGTCCTTTTGCAGGTTATTTATGTCCTCCTCACTCACTGCTTTCCCTCCCATCTTTGTATCATCGGCAAACTTGGATACGTTGCACTTAGTCCCTTCCTCCAAATCGTTAATATAGGTTGTAAAGAGTTGGGGTCCCAGCATTGACCCCTGCGGAACACCACTAGTTACTGATTGCCAACCCGAGAATGAACCATTTATCCCAA
Source organism: Somniosus microcephalus (assembly GCF_052327205.1). Lineage (NCBI taxonomy): Eukaryota > Metazoa > Chordata > Chondrichthyes > Squaliformes > Somniosidae > Somniosus > Somniosus microcephalus. The sequence goes on from NC_140999.1 coordinate 101,229,590, forward strand.
CTCTCTGTTTTCTGTTAGATAGCCAATCTTCCACCCATGCCAGTATATTACCCCCAATCCCATGATTTTTTATCTTGTGCAATAATCTTTTGTGTGGCACCTTGTCAAATGCCTTTTTGAAGTCCAAATACACCACATCCACTGGTTCCCCTTTATCCACCCTGTTTGTTACGTCCTCAAAGAATTCGAGCAAATTTGTCAAACATGACTCCCCCTACATAAAACCATGCTGACTCTGTCCGATTAAATTATGCTTATCCAAATGTCCTGTTACTGCTTCCTTAATAATGGACTCCAACATTTTACCAACCACAGATGTTAGGCTAACTGGTCTATAGTTTCCAGCCTTTTGTCTACCTCCCTTTTTAAATAAGGGCGTTACATTAGCAGTTTTCCAATCTGCTGGGACCTTTCCTGAATCCAGGGAGTTTTGGAAAATTACCAGCAATGCATCCGCAATCCTTACCGCTACTTCTGCTACCGCTGCTTGAGACCGAGCTTCAGACACTGCGACACATCAGGGAGGGGGAGAAGTTCCTGGACTCTATGTTTCAGGAGGTAGTCACACCTATGAAATTAATTAATTCAGATGTAGTCTGTGGTCAGGGACAGGACGGTATGACTATGAGTGAGGCAGGTACAGGGATCCAGGAGGTAGTGTTGAAGGAGCCGCAGCCCTTGCTCTTGTCAAACAGTTTTGAGATTCTTTCTCCCTGTGAGGGCGGGAGCGGGGACTGCGGGGAGGATGAGCAACCTGGCCACAGCACCGTGGAACAGGAGGCCATTCAAGTGGGGGGAGTAAAAAGAAATGTTGTAGTGGTAGGGGATAGTATCATTAGGGGGATAGATAGGGTTCTCTGCAGTCGAGAGCGGGAGTCCTGAAGGCTGTGTTGTCTGCCCGGTGCCAGGGTTAAGGGCATCTCTTCTGGGCTGGAAAGAAACTTGGAGTGGGAGGGGGAGGATCCAGTTGTCGTGGTCCATGTTGGTACAAACGACGTAGATAGGACAAGGAAGAATGTTCTGTTAAAGGAGTATGAACAGCTAGGGGTCAAATTAAAAAACAGAACCTCAAGGGTAATAATCTCTGGATTATTACCTGAGCCATGAGCGAATTTGGCTGGGATAAATAAAATTAGAGAGTTAAATGCGTGGCTCCACGACTGGTGTGGGAAAAATGGGTTTAGCTTCTTGGGACACTGGCATCAGTACTGGGACAAGAAGGAGCTGTTCCGTTGGGACGGACTTCACTTGGCCAGTGCTGGGACTAGAATCCTGGTGAATCATATAACTAGGGCTGTAGAGAGGGCTTTAAACTAATTAGTGGGGGGGGGGAGGTTTCTAGAGAGCAAATAATAAAAATGACGACGGAGAAGGCCATAGACTTAGGTAGCAGTGGGGGAATTAAAAAACAGAGCGTGTCAGGAAGGGACAGAAGGTATGGAGTAAAAGGTAAAGTAGTAAAAGGGGAAAAAGCAGGAACTAAGTGTCACAAAACATATTCGAAAGTTCTTTATCTGAATGCACGTAGCATTCGTAACAAAATGGACGAGTTAATGGCACAAATAACTACATATGGGTATGATCTTGTGGCCATTACAGAAACATGGCTGCAGGGTGACCATGACTGGGAATTAAATATACCAGGTTATTTAACAATCAGGAAGGACAGGCGGGAAGGAAGGGGAGGTGGGGTGGCTATGTTAATAAAGGAAGGAATCACTGTAATACAGAGAAATGATATTGGGTCAAAGGATCAGGATAGTGAAACAGTTTGGGTGGAGATAAGGAATAATAAGGGGAAAAAAACATTAGTGGGCGTAGTCTATAGGCCTCTGAACAGTTGCAAATCTGATGGACGGTGTATTAATCAGGAAATAGTTGAGGATTGTAATAAGGGAACAGCTATAATTATGGGGGATTTTAACTATCATATTAACTGGACAAATCAAACTGGGCAGGGCAGCCTTGAAGATGAGTTCATTGAGTGTATTAGGGATGGGTTTCTTGAGCAGTATGTAACTGAACCGACCAGGGGGCAAGCAACCTTAGATTTGGTCCTGTGTAATGAGACAGCATTAATTAAAAATGTCCTAGTAAAGGATCCCTTTGGAATGAGTGACCATAACATGGTTGAATTCCATATTCAATTAGAGGGTGAGAAGGTTGGATCTCAAACAAGCGTGCTGAGTTTGAATAAAGGAGACTATGAAGGTATGAGAGCGGAATTGATTAGAGTGGATTGGGAAAATAGATTAAAGGGTAAGACGGTACATGATCAGTGGCGTACATTTAAGGAGTTATTTTATAACTTCCAAAAAAAATATATTCCACTGAGGAAAAAAGGGTGTAAAATAAAAGCTAGCCATCCGTGGCTAAGTAAAGTAATTAAGGATAGTATCCGACTAAAAACAAGGGCATATAAGGTAGCCAAATCTAGTGGGAGGAGAGAAGATTAGGAAGACATTAAAAGACAGCAAAAAATAACTAAAAGATTGATTAAGAAAGGGAAGATAGATTATGAAAGTAAATTAGCAAAAAATATAAAAATAGATAGCAAAAGTTTCTATCGTTATATAAAAAGAAAACGGGTGGCTAAAGTAAATATTGGTCCCTTAGAGGACGAGACCGGGAAATTAATGGTGGGAAACATCGAGATGGCAAAAACGCTGAACAATTATTTCGTATCAGTCTTTACGGTAGAGGACACTAAGAATATCCCAACACTGGACAAACAGGGGGCTCTAGGGGGGGTGGAGCTAAATACGATTAAAATCACTAAGGAAGTGGTACTTGGTAAAATAATGGGACTCAAGGCGGATAAATCCCCTGGACCTGATGGCTTACATCCTAGGGTCTTGAGGGAAGTGGCGGTAGTGTTTGTGGATGCATTGGTAATAATTTTCCAAAACTCCCTGGACTCAGCAAAGGTCCCAGCAGATTGGAAAACTGCTAATGTAACACCCTTATTTAAAAAGGGTAGTAGGCAGAAGGCTGGAAACTATAGACCTGTTAGCCTAACATCTGTGGTTGGTAAAAATTTTAGAGTCCATTATTAAGGAGACAGTAATGGGACATTTGGATAAAAATAATTTAATAGGACAAAGTCAGCATGGTTTTATAAAGGGGAAGTCATGTTTGACAAATTTGCTCGAGTTCTTGGAGGAAGTAACATACAGGGTGGATAAAGGGGAATCAGTGGACGTAGTATATTTAGACTTCCAAAAGGCATTTGACAAGGTGCCACACAAAAGATTATTGCTCAAGATAAAAAATTATGGGATTGGGGGTAATATTCTGGCAAGGGTGGAGGATTGGCTATCTAACAGAAAGCAGAGAGTTGGGATAAATGGTTCATTCTCAGACTGGCAATCAGTAACTAGTGGTGTTCCACAGGGGTCAGTGCTGGGTCCCCAACTCTTTACAATCTATATTAACGATTTTGAGGAGGGGACCGAGTGTAACATATCAAAGTTTGCAGATGATACAAAGATGGGAAGGAAAGTAATGAGTGAGGAGGACATAAAAAACCTGCAAAGGGACATAGACAGGCTAAGTAAGTGGGCAGAGATTTGGCAGATGGAATACAACACTGGAAAGTGTGAGGTTATGCACTTTGGCAGGAAAAATCATAGAGCAAGTTATTATCTTAATGGCAAGAAACTGGAAAGTACAGTAGTACAAAGGGATCTGGGGGTCCTGGTGCACAAAACTCAAAAAGTTAGTATGCAGGTGCAGCAAGTGATCAAGAAGGCCAATGGAATGTTGGCTTTTATTGCTAGGGGGATAGAATATAAAAACAGGGAGGTATTGTTGCAGTTGTACAAGGTATTGGTGAGACCGCACCTAGAATACTGCATACAGTTTTGGTGTCCATACTTAAGAAAAGACACACTTGCTCTTGAGTCAGTACAAAGAAGGTTCACTCGGTTAATCCCGGGGATGAGGGGGTGGACATATGAGGAGAGGTTTAGTAAACTGGGACTCTACTCATTGGAGTTCAGAAGAATGAGAGGCGATCTTATTGAAACATATAAGATTGTGAAGGGGCTTGATCGGGTGGATGCGGTGAGGATGTTCCCAATGATGGGTGAAACTAGAACTAGGGGGCATAATCTTAGAATAAGGGGCTGCTCTTTCAAAACTGAGATGAGGAGAAACTTCTTCACTCAGAGGGTAGTAGGTCTGTGGAATTTGCTGCCCCAGAAAGCTGTGGAAGCTACATCATTAAATAATTTTAAAACAGAAATAGACAGTTTCTTGGAAGTAAAGGGAATTAGGGGTTACGGGGAGCGGGCAGGAACTTGGACATGAGTCTAGGTTCAGAACGGTCATGGCCCTGTGGGTAGCGGAGCGGGCCCAGGGGCTGTGTAGCCTGGTTCTGCTCCTACTTCTTGTGTTCTAATTATGTGTTAGATTTCAGGAGATGGTTCTATTCCTGCTCCTGGCTGGGGTGGAGTTCACCTTTTACAGAAGGTAAGTACTGTAGAAAATATAGGGACAGAGTGATCTCCTGGACGAGTTTCGATCACCTAGATGGGTCGGAGAGGAATTTCCCAGATTTTTTCTCCCAAATTGGCCATTGGGTTTCTTATCTGGTTTTTCGCCTCTCCCAGGCAATCACATGAGTTTGGGTGGGATGTGGAGTGATAGTAGATTTGAGGTTAGGATCAGATCAGCCATGATCTTATTGAATGGTGGAGTAGGCTCGAGGGGTCGATTGGCCTACTCCTGCTCCAACTTCTTATGCTCTTATGTTCTTATGTTCTCTCAAGACCCTAGGATGTAAGCCATCAGGTCCAGGGGATTTATCCGCCTTAAGTCCCATTATCTTACCGAGCACTATCTCCTTAGTGATTTTAATCGTGTTTAGCTCCTCCCCCCCTTTAGCCCCCTGTTTGTCCAGTGTTGGGATATTTTTAGTGTCCTCTACTGTAAAGACTGATACAAAACATTTGTTCAGCGTACTTGCCATCTCCATGTTCCCCACTACTAATTTCCCGGTCTCGTCCTCTAAGGGACCAACATTCACTTTAGCCACCCTTTTTCTTTTAATATAACTGTAGAAACTCTTGCTATCTGTTTTTATATTTTTTGCTAGTTTACTTTCATAAACTATCTTCCCTTTCTCAATTAATCTTTTAGTTATTCTTTGCTGGCTTTTAAATGCTTCCCAATCTTCTATCCTCCCACTAGATTTGTCTACTTTATATGCCCTTGTTTTCAGTCAGATACTATCTTTTATTACTTTACTTCACCACGGATGGCTGTCTTTTCTTTTATGCCCCTTTTTCCTCAGTGGAATATATTTTTCTTGAAAGTTGTGAAATATCTCCTTGAATGTACACCACTGCTCCTGTACCATCTCACACCTTAATCTATTTTCCCAGTCCACTTTAGTCAACTCTGCTCTCATAACTTTATAGTCTCCTTTATTTAAGCTTAGTACGCTGGTTTGAGATCCAACTCTCTCACCCTCCAATTGTATTTGGAATTCAACCATGTTATGGTAACTCATACCAAGGGGACCCTTTACTAGGACATTTTTTTATTAATCCTGTCTCATTACACAGGACCAGATCTAAGATTGCCTGCCCCCTGGTTGGTTCAGTAACATACTGCTCAAGCAACCCATCCCTAATGCACTCTATGAACTCTTCCTCAAGGCTGCATAGCTGGTGTCCGGTTAGTGACAGCAGTTTCTGCTTCAAACCCGAGGCAGAAGTTCAAGTGGCCCAGGAGCGAATTGTCCCCATTCCTGAACCCTCCACTGTTCACCTCACTGTGAAGGAGAATTTTACGAATTTGCAAAAGTACGTAGCACACTTCGGCTACGAAATTCCCCCTCTCCCTGAACACCTTATCAAAATACTCAAAGCCGTTATAGTTTCGCAGAAATATTTTTACACTCTAGAGCAGAAAACAGTAGAGATAGGGGCTAAGATATTGGATATTGTGATTCCACCCTGGTGGGACATTTTCAATAACATAGAGGTCCCTTCGTGGACCAGACTGGCTTCCCACATTCTCGTGGTTTGCCAGTTAGGGATAGTGTTGTATCTAGTTTGCATTCAATGCAAGGGAAAAGGTCAGTTGTTAGAATTCCGAGACTAGAGGATCTGGAAGGAACATTATGTGAAGGTGGAGGGAGATACACCTGTTTCAGTATTTTCCTTGTATTTTTGATTAAAGATTGTTTTTTTGTGTTTATTGTTTTTAATAAAGTTTTTGCTTTTTGCGACGCCTTTAATAAAAATGTATATGTACCAAGTGGTGCAGGGGTGTTGGACCCCTCCATGCTTGGATGTGTGTAAAGGTCTGTAATTTATCCTATGTATGTTATGTACACTACATTTTCACGGAATGGGAATTGTATGGGTCGTGGGTATATTAGATAGGTAATTACAGGGGAAGGTTGACTATGGAAGGTCAGAAAATTTTGCTCACCTTGTAAGGATGATACTTCAAGCAAGTTTTTAGTATCACGGGGGGAGTGTACGATTTGCAAAATTCCCACATTCCCCCAAGGTTATTAATAAAAGGGACCCTGCATGGACATTTTAAAAAGGGTACCCAAAAGATGGCGTCCGCACCTCGTGACCAAAAGTCTGCAAGATTTTTAAAAGCTTGGACTCTGTGTCAGCGTAAGTAGCTTTTGGGGAAATTGAAACCTAAAATGCAGTTTCTGTGAAAAAGAACTTTGTGTTTTGAGAAACAGACAGCAAACACTGAATATGCATTACGCCAGATCGTAGACAGATCAAAACCAGTTAGGCCGACACTTGAGGCCATCAAGTTGTCTGCATTAATAATTGGAAAAAGCTTATGGGAGCCGTCAAGGCTGGACAGGCCGATTAGAATGCATTAATAACAATACAGCTCGGACATCAGGCCATTAGGTGCGATAAACGGCCATCTAAAAACAGTTCGTTTAGATTGCTATAATCATTTAAACAGCCCGCCAAAATTGAAACAATGAGCTAACCTGATTTGGCGCGCAGATAAGGGGCTTCGAAAGGAGTATAATTGTGGGCCCCGGGTAGCAATCACTCTCTTGGCTCTTGCTCTCTTGCTCTTGACTCTTGCGCTCTTGACTCTGACCTCTCGTCTGGTCTTGGGCTGCCGCCGCTCGTACTCATGCCCTGCTCTCGTGGCTCCGGTCTCTTGGGCTGCCGCTCGCACTCGTGCCCTGGCCTCGTGGCGGGTTCTCTCCTCGCTCCCTGTAGCAGAGTTTCAGCAACTAAGGACACCATACCAATTGCGGGGAAGGGGAACGAGACCCGAGTCCATAGCCATCCAGGATGCCCAGGCCGCAAAAGGGGCGAGAGGAAAGTGAGTAGGCAGGCCAGGACTTGTATAGTAACCACATGAGACAAGACGAAAAGAGACGAAGAAGACGGTAACAACTCGATAAGTGCAGAGCAGGGCAGCGAAAGACGTATTGATGAGGCCAAGTGTCTAGTTTTAAGCTGGTGCTTGGTGAGACGAACATCTTGTTGAACACTGTGAAAACGCAGGTGTCCATGCTACGACGAGTATACTGGCGTTCTGACACTTGAGTGGGAAAATCTAGGCAGTAAAAACTGCCAACTGCCCTATAGGCACAACGTTACCGCCGACGACTACCCGAGGGAGAAGAAGAGGAGAACCCATCATGACGAGTCGACGATGGCAGCGGAGGAGAAGAAGGTGTGTCACAGCAGCAGCTCCAGCACTGCGCCCCTGAAGACCATGTGGCGACGGGGTACCTAAGGGGACAGAGAACCAAACCTCAAAACCTGCATTCATTAACAGTTGGCTTTGCTTTGGATTGGTGAGCATGAATTCTGGCCCCTCATAGCTTAATTTAGTTAGGTATAGGGGGTGGGATAAGGATAAGGGGATTGTTAAAGTAATTGTTTTTCCCTCGATGTGCCGTGTGTTCCCCATTCCCTGTATAAGTATAGTTATTTTGTAATTTGCCTGTATTTTTATACTAGTGACTTCTCATAAGACTGTTTTATTTTCTGTTTTAATAAAATCTTGGTTTTCTTACACCAAACCACTTGTCTACTCGAGTTTTCTGTATTGCCACCTGTACCTAAGTCCGGTGTCTAGAACCCAGGGGCATGGGAGCGATTCGAACCGCTCACAAAACAGTCAGGGGCATAACTGACTGGGCGCACGTGCCACACCCACCACCCCCTACAGAAAATGTCGACTGCGACAGGACACCGGCAACAGGGTTGCAATACAGTAGACGATGGTTCGGATGAGCAAACCATGATGGAGGAAAGGATTTCTGATTATGTGTTTAGCAAGGTGAATATCACTAAGAAGCGGATCATCACTCTGTTAAGGGCTGGGCGTCCGGTAGATGCAGCAGCTAAGCGGACAGAGGGAAAGGAACACAAGAAGTCCTTAGAGAAGGCAGTTTGGCTGATGTGTTTCAAAAAGCAGGTCCAGCTTTTGGACAGGCTCGTTGCAGCACAGGCAGTCGAGTTAAGGGAGTCAGCCCTGGAGATCCAGGATAAGGCTCTAGCAGGGGAGAAGTTATTGGTAGCATTGCAGGCTTTGAATCAGGAGAGGGTGCATTTAATGGGAGAACACAAGGCCCAGTTGGAATACCGCCGACGACCGCCTGAGGGAGAAGAAGAGGAGAACCCATCGTGACGAGTCGACGACGGCAGCGGAGGAGAAGAAGGTGTGTCACAGCAGCAGCTCCAGCACCGTGTCCCTGAAGACCACGTGGCGAAGGGGTACCTAAGAGGACAGAGGACCAAACTTCAAAACCTGCATTCATTAACAGTTGGCTTTGCTTTGGATTGGTGAGCATGAATTCTGGCCCCTCATAGCTTAATTTAGTTAGGTATAGGGGGTGGGATAAGGATAAGGGGATTGTTAAAGTAATTGTTTTTCCCTCGATGTGCCGTGTGTTCCCCATTCCCTGTATAAGTATAGTTATTTTGTAATTTGCCTGTATTTTTATACTAGTGACTTCTCATAAGACTGTTTTATTTTCTGTTTTAATAAAATCTTGGTTTTCTTACACCAAACCACTTGTCTACTCGAGTTTTCTGTGTTGCCACCTGTACCTAAGTCCGGTGTCTAGAACCCAGGGGCGTGGGAGCGATTCGAACCGCTCACAAAACAGTTAGGGGCATAACTGACTGGGCGCACGCGCCACACCCGCCACCCCCTACGAAGCTGCATCCATGTGATTCTGACTGTTGCTGGGCCTGCTTGTGTAAACTCCAGCAAGACTCCTAAGAAGGCTGTGTGGATCTCTCTGTCTGCCGCTGGTATATTTTTTAATTTGTTTATGGGATGTGGGCGTTGCTGTCAAGGCCAGCATTTATTGCCCATTTCTAATTGCCCTTGAGAAGGTGGTGGTGAGCTGCCTTCTTGAACCGCTGCAGTCCGTGTGGTGAAGGTGCACCCACAGTGCTGTTAGGGAGGGAGTTCCAGGATTTTGACCCAGCGATGATGAAGGATCGGCGCTATCCTTCTAAGTCAAGATGGTGTGTAACTTGGAGGGGAACTTGGAGGTGGTGCTGTTCCCATGTGCCTGCTGCCCTTGTCCTTCTAGGTGGAAGAGGTCGTAGGTTTGGGAGGTGCTGCCGAAGAAGCCTTGGCAAGTCGATGCAGTGCATCTTGTAGATGGTACACACTGCAGCCACGTTGTGCCGGTGGTGGAGGGAGTGAATGTTTAAGGTGGTGGATGAGGTGCCAATCAAGTAGGCTGCTTTGTCCTGGATGGTGTCGTGCTTATTGATTGTTGTTGGAGCTGCACTCATTCAGGCAGGTGGAGCATATTCCATCACACTCCTGACTTGTGCCTTGTAGATGGTGGAAAGGCTTTGGGAAGTCAGGAGGTGAGACACTCGCCGCAGAATACCCAGCCTCTGACCTACTCTTGTAGCCACAGTATTTATGTGGCTGGTCCAGTTAAGTTTCTGGTCAATGGTAACCCCCAGGATATTGATGGTGGGGGATTCGGCGATGGCAATGCCATTGAATGTTAAGTGGCGGTGGGTAGACTCTTGCTTGTTGGAGATAGTCATTGCCTGGCACTTCTGTGGTGCGAATGTTACCTGCCACTTATCAGCCCACGCCTGAATGTCATCCAGGCCTTGTTGCATGTGGGCATAGACTGCTCTATTATCTGAGGAGTTGTGAATGGCGCTGAACACTGTGCAGTCATCAGCGAACATCCTCATTTCTGGTCTAATGTTGGAGGGAAGGTCATTGATGAAGCAGCTGAAGAAGGCTGGGCCTAGGACACTGCCCTGAGGAACTCCTGCAGCAATGTCCTGGGGCTGCGATGATTGACCTTCAACCACCACAACCATCTTCCTTTGTGTTAGGTATGACTCCAGTCAATGGAGTGTTTTCCCCCCGATTCCCATTGACTCCAGTTTTACGAGGGCTCCTTGATGCTACACTCGGTCAAATGCTGCCTTGATGTCAAGGGCAGTCACTCTCACCTCACCTCTGGAATTCAGCTCCTTTGTCCATGTTTGGACCATGGCTGTAATGAGGTCAGGAGCTGAGTGGTCTTGGCGGAACCCAAACTGGGGATCAGTGAGCAGGTACCACTTGATAGCACTGTCAATGACACCTTCCTTCAATTTGCTGATGATTGAGAGTAGACTGATGGGGCGGTAATTGGCCGGAATGGATTTGACCTGCTTTTTGTGGACAGGACATACCTGGGCAGTTTTCCACGTTGTCGGATAGATGCCAGTGTTAAAGCTGTACTGGAACAGCTTGGCTAGAGGCGCGGCTAGTTCTGGAGCGCAAGTCTTCAGCACGATAGCCGGGATGTTGTTGGGGCCCATAGCCTTTGCTTTATTCAATTTGCTCAGCCGTTTTTGATATCACGTGGAATGAATCGAAGTGGCTGAAGACTGGCTCCTGTGATGGTGGGGACCTCAGGAGGAGGCCGATATGGATCATCTACTCAGCACTTTTGGCTGCAAACGCTTCAGCCTTGTCTTTTGCACTCACCTGCTGGGCTCCAACATCATTGAGGATGGGGATTATTCATGGAGCCTCCTCCTCCTATTAGTTGTGAAACATAGAAACATAGAAGATAGGAGCAGGAGCAGGCCATTCGGCCCCTCGAGCCTGCTCCGCCATTCAATGAGATCATGGCTGATCATCCAACTTCAGTACCCTGTTCCTGCCTTCTCTCCATATCCCTTGATCCCTTTAGCCTTAAGAAATATATCCAACTCCTTCTTCAATATATTTAATGAATTGGCCTTGACTGCCTTCTTTGGCAGAGAATTCCACAGATTCACCACTCTCTGGGTGAAGAAATTCCTCCTCATCTCTATCCTAAATGGCTTACCCCTTATCCTTAGACTGTGACCCCTGGTTCTGGACTCCCCGACCACCGGGAACATCCTTCCAGCATCTAGTCTGTCTAGTCCTGTTAGAATTTTATAAGTTTCGATGAGATCCCCTCTCATTCTTCTAAACTCCAGCGAGTACAAACCCAATTGAGCCAATCTCTCCTCATACGTCATTCCTGCCATCCCAGGTATCAGCCTGGTGAAGCTTCGGTGCACTCCTTCCATGGCAAGAACATCCATCCTCAGATAAGGTGACCAAGACTGCACACAATACTCAAGATGTGGCCTCACCAAGCCCCTGTACAACTGCAGCAAGACATCCTTGTTCCTGTACTCAAACCCTCTCGCTACGAAGGCCAACATACCATTTGCCTTCTTAACCGCCTGCTGCACCTGCATGCTTACTTTCAGCGACTGGTGCACAAGGACGTCCAGGTCTCGTTGCACTTCACCTTCTCCCAATCTAATGACATTTAGATAATAATCTGCCTTCCTTTGACACCAAAGTGGATAACCTCGCATTTATCCACGTTATATTCCATCTGCCATGCTTCTGCCCAATCACCCAACCTGTCCAAATCATACTGGAGTTTCTCGGCATCCTCCTCACAGGACACACGCCCACCCAGCTTTGTGTCATCTGCAAACTTGGAGATATTACATCTAGTTCCCTCATCCAGATCATTAATATATACTGTGAATAGCTGGGGTCCAAGGACCGATCCCTGCGGTACCCCACTAGTCACTGCCTGCCACTTGGAAAAAGAGCCATTTATTCCAACTCTTTGCTTTCTGTCTGCCAACCAGTTCTCTATCCAAGTCAATACCTTGCCCCCAATCCCATGTGCATTAATTTTACACGCTAATCTCTTATGCGGGACCTTATCGAAAGCCTTTTGAAAATCCAAATACAACACATCCACTGGTTCTCCCTTATCTATTTTACCAGTTACATCCTCAAAAAATTCCAGTAGATTAGTCAAGCACGATTTACCTTTTGTAAAGCCATGTTGACTTTGTCCGATTCGGTCAATTTTTTCCAAGTGCTCTGCTATTACATCCTTTATAATGGACTCTAGCATTTTCCCCACTACCGATGTCAAGCTTACCGGTCTGTAATTCCCCGTTTTCTCTCTACCACCCTTTTTGAACAGTGGGGTAACATTAGCTACCCGGCAATCCATGGGTACTGTTCCAGAGTCTATCGAATTTTGGAAGATGACCAGCAATGCATTTGTTATTTCTAGGGCCACTTCCTTAAGTGCCCTAGGATGTAGATTATCAGGCCCTGGGGATTTATCGGCCCTCAATCCTATCAATTTCCCTAACATCATTTCCCTACAAATACTGATTTCTATCAGTTCCTCCCTTTCATTAGACCCTATGTTCCCTGACATCTTTGGGGGGTTATTTGTGTCCTCCTTTGTGAAGACAGAACCAAAGTATGTATTTAATTGGTCTGCCATTTCTTTGTTCCCCATTATAAATTCCCCTGATTCTGACTGCAAGGGACCTACGCTTGACTTCACCAATCTTTTTCTCTTCACATATCTATAAAAGCTTTTACAGTCAGTTTTTATGGTCCCTGCAAGCTTACTCTCATACTCTATTTTCCCCCTCTTAATTATTCCCTTTGTCCTCCTTTGTTGGATCCTAAACTGCTCCCAATCCTCAGGTTTACTGCTTTTTCTGGCCAATTTATATGTCCTCTCCTTGGATCTTATGCTATCCCTAATTTCCCTTGTTAGCCACAGTTGAGTCACCTTTTTTGTTTTATTTTTATGCCAAACTGGGATGAACAAATTCTGTCGTTCATCCATGCAATCTTTGAATGTTTGCCATTGCCCATCCACCGTCAACCCTTTGAGTGACATTCCCCAATCAATCCTACCCAACTCGCACCTCATACCATCGTAGTCTCCTTTATTTAAATTCAGGACCCTAGTCTCTGAGTCAACTATTTCACTCTCCATCTTAATGAAGAATTTGATCATATTATGATCGCTCCGACCCAAGGGGCCTCGCACAACAAGATTGCTAATTAATCCTTTCTCATTACATAATACCCAGTCTAAGATGGCCTGATCTCTAGTTGGTTCCTCGACATATTGGTCCAGGAAACCATCCTGTATACACTTCAGGAATTGCTCCTCCACAGTATTGTTACTAATTTGGTTAGCCCAATCTATATGTAGATTAAAGTCACCCATGATAACTTCTGTGCCCTTATTGCACGCTTCTCTAATTTCCCGTTTAATGCTAGCCCCAACCACCGCATTACTGTTTGGAGGTCTATATACCACTCCCACTAACGTTTTCTGCCCCTTGGTATTTCTCAGTTCTACCCATACAGATTCCACATCATCAGAGCTAATATCCTTCCTTTCAATTGTGTTAATCCCCTCTTTAACCAGCAATGCTACCCCACCTCCTTTTCCTTTCTGCCTATCTTTCCTGAATATTGAATATGCCTGGATGTTGAGTTCCCAGCCTTGGCCACCCTAGAGCCATGTTTCCGTAATCCCAATCATATCATATTCGTTTACCTCTATTTGCGCAGCTAATTCATCCATCTTATTATGAATGCTCCTCGCATTAAGACACAAAGCCTTCAGGCTTGTTTTTTAACGCTCTTAGATCTTTTAGAATTATTATTTACTGTGGCCATGTTTGATTTAAACCCTTGATTTCTCTGCCTGTCACTTTTGTTTTTCTCCTTCCTATCTTTTGCTTTTATCCTTGTTTCCCTTTCCTCTGTCGTCCCGCTCAGGTTCCCAACCACCTGCCATTTTAGTTTAAACCCTCCCCCAGAACACTAGCAAACAGTCCCCCTCGGACATCGGTCCCGGCCCTGCCCAGGTGCAAACCAGTCTGAACTGGTCCCACCTCCCCAGAACCGGTTCCAATGTCCCAGGAATTTGAATCCCTCCCCCTTGCACCATTCCTCTAGCCACGTATTCATCTGAAATATCCTTCTATTTCTACTCTGACTAGCACGTGGCACTGGTAGCAATCCTGAGATTACTACCTTTGAGGTCCTGTTTTTTAATTTACCTCCTAACTCCCTATATTTAGCTTTTAGGACCTCATCCCATTTTTACCTATATCGTTGGTGCCTATATGCCCCACGACAACTGGCTGTTCACCCTCCCCCTCCAGAATGCTCTGCAGTCGCTCCGAGACATCCTTGGCCCTTGCACCAGGGAGGCAACACACCATCCTGGAGTCTCATTTTCGGCCGCAGAAACGCCTATCTATTCCCCTTACAATAGAATCCCCTATTACTATAGCTCTCCCCCTCTTTTTCCTCCCATCTTGTGCAGCAGAGCCACCCCTGGTGACAGGAAGTTGGCTGCTGCTGCCTTCCCCTGGTAAGCTATCACCCCCCCCCATCAGTATCCAAAGCGGTATATCTGTTTGAGAGGGGGATGGCCACAGGGGACCCCTGCACTACCTGCCTGTGCCTAGTATTCTGCCTGTTGGTCACCCATTCCCTTTCTGCCTGTTCCACCTTTATCTGCGGTGTGACCAACTGATTAAATGTGCTATTCACGACGTCCTCAGCATCGTGAATGGTCTAGTATGTATCCAATCGCTGCTCCAGCACCGCAATGCGGTCTGCCAGTAGCTGCAGCTGGACACACTTCCTGCACATGTAGTTGTCAGGGACACAGGAAGTGTCCCTGACTTTCCACATAGCACAGGAGGAGCATACCATGGCACCGGGCTGTCCTGCCATGACTTAACCTTTAATTAATTGAAATTAAATTAAATCAAATCAATTCCACCAATTACACTACAGATAAATGATATATTTTAGGGCCCTGGTTTACCAACAGTCCCCGCTATGCCACAGAGACCCTAGAAACTATAAACCACAGTGTTAAGGTTTAAAAAAGAAAGAAATACTCACCAACCAATCACTTACCTGCTTTCTGGTGACATCACACTTCGATTACTTTTTACTTCTCTCCCTCTCTGAGATTGGAGATTAGTACACTCTGAGGCCTACCTGGTCTCTGGGGCCTTTTAAAGCCTCGCCGCTTGCGTTTCCCACTGCCGCCACTGCCGCTGACGCTCTGAGGCCTACCTGGTCTCTGGGGGCCTTTTAAAGCCTCGCCGCTCGCGTTTGCCGCCACCGCTGCTGCCGCTGCCGCTGGTCCACCCCCATTCACGACTGGAGGTGGCAGGACTGCAGAGATTTGATCTGATCCGTTGATTGTGGGATCGCTTAGCCCTGTCTATAGCATGCTGCTTCCACTTTTAACATGCATGTAGTCCTGTGTTGCAGCTTCCCCAGGTTGGCACTTCATTTTTAAGCCCGCCTGGTGCTGCTCCTAGCATGCTCTTCTACACTCCTTATTGAACCAGGGTTGGTCACCTGGCTTGATGTTAATAGTAGAGTGAGGGATATACCGAGCCATGAGGTTACAGATTGTGGTGGAATAAAATTCTGCTGCTACTGATGGCCCACAGCACCTTATGGATGCCCAGTTTTGAGCTTCTAGATCTGTTCTGAATCTATCCTATTTAGCACGGTGGTAGTGCCACACAACACGATGGAGGGTGTCCTCAGTATGAAGACGGGACTTCATCTCCACAATGACTGTTCGGTGGTCACTGCTACCAATACTGTCATGGGCAGATGCATCTGCAACAGGCAGATTGGTGAGGGCGAGGTCAAGTCAGTTTTTCCCTCATGTTGTTTCTCTCACTGCCTGTCGCAGGCCCAGACTGGCAGTTATGTCCTGCAGGACTCAGCCAGCAGTGGTGTTAGCGAGCCACTCTTAGTGATGGACATTGATTTCCCCCACCCAGAGTATATTCTGTGCCCTTGCTACTCTCAGTGCTTCTTCCAAGTGGTGTTCAACATGGAGGAGTATTGATTCATCAGCTGAGGGAGGGCGGTAGGTGGTAATCAGCAGGAGGTTTCCTTACCCATGCTTGACCTGAAGCCATGAGACTTCATGGGGTCCAGAGTCAATGTTGAGGACTCCCAGGGCCATTCTTGGATACCACTGTGCCACCAACCCTGGTGGGCCTGACCTGCCGGTGAGACATACCCATGGCTGAAAGGTATGATTCTGTCAGGCTGTTGCTTGACAGTTCTCCCAATTTTGGCACAAGTCCTCAGATGTTGGTGAGGAGGACTTTGCTGAGGTTGGGTGGTCCTTCCAGTTTTATTCTTATTATTGTGTTTCAGTAGCAGTTTGTTACAACTGAGTGGCTTGCTAGGCCATTTCAGAGGGCAGTTAAGAGGGCAGTTAAGAGTCAACCACATTTTTGTGGGTCTGGAGTCACATACAGGCCAGCCCAGGTAAGGAGAGGGGAGCAGATTTCCTTTCCTAAAGGTCATTAGTGAACCAGATGGGATTTTACGACAATCCGATAGTTTCATGGCCACCATTACTAATACTAATTTTTTTTTTTTTTTTTTAATCCAGATTTATTTAATTAACTGAACTTAATTTCCCCAGCTGCCGTGGTGGGATTTGAACTCGCATCTTTGAATCATTAGTCCAAACCTATGGATTACAAACCAATGTGACATTACCACTGTGCTACCAGGTGTGCTAAGTAGCTGGCTGTTAAGATAAATCGACTCTGCTTTTCATGTTCCATATGCTCCTTGTGGGGATAACACTCCATGTCCTGTTCCACCAGTTATGTTCCTTCACGTTGAGGTAGCTCCTGGCTAGTCTAGATTCTGCCTTCGCTGTGCAGCTAAGAGTTCTCTCCGTACAGTGGCCGGCAGCTGCTGGCTCTTCCCTCTGTTTGATATTCAGTGTCTGTATTGTCCAGGCCACTCCAGCCAGCTGGAATTCATGGCTGCACCAACTTTAGCAAGAAAGTACATGAGAAAAAGCGACATCTCAGCAGTTTATACTCACACAATGATCAAAGGGATGAACTTCAGGCAACGGGCAACGTGTACCAGATCAGAGTCCAGAATTCCAACCAGGAGTTGTACATTGGCTTTTGGAATTCGTTAATCAAGTAATTAAATAGTCATGAACTGACATTAACCTGTCTCTCAGCTAGGCTCTGTATTATATTTGTTCTTTGATTACCACATATGGTCATACATGGGCTATCAGGATTTATTCAGTTATAAATTTCTCCTGTAGCTGCTGACTCCTGGGGTACAGTTCCACAGGCCCCACTCCCCTCTCCTGTAGGTGCCGTCTCCTGGGGTACAGTGACACAGGTCACACTCCCCTCTCCTGTAGGTGCTGTCTCCTGGGGAACAGTTCCACGGGCCCCACTCCCCTCTCCTGTAGGTGCTGACTCCTGGGGTACAGTTCCATGGGCCCCAATCCCCTCTCCTGTAGGTGCTGACTACTGGTATACAGTTCCCCGGGCCCCACATCCCTCTCCTGTAGGTGCTGACTCCTGGGGTACAGTTCCCCGGGCCCCACATCCCTCTCCTGTAGGTGCTGACTCCTGGGGTACAGATCCACGGGCCCCACTCCCCTCTCCTGTAGGTGCTGACTCCTGGGGTACAGTTCCACAGACCCCACTCCGCTCTCATGCAGGTGCTGACTCCTGGGGTACAGTTCCACGGGTCCCACTCCCCTCTCCTGAAGGTGCTGTCTTCTGGCGTACAGTGACACAGGTCACACTCCCCTCTCCTGTAGGTGCTGTCTCCTGGGGTATGTAATGTATATACCTTTAAGGGGGGGAACTATGTTTTACAGCTCATGTATACAGCAGTACCGGCAGTGACCACACCTGTGTATAACACTGAGTAGTAATCTGTACAGATCAGTTGCAGTGTGAGCCACGTTGAGTAAACACCTGTTGTACCGTTCTCCGCAGTCTGTGTCTTATTATACATGGACGCAAAATTGGCGACGATGCAGGTTCGAACCTACCTGCAACTCTGCATCACCTCCCGGGGATTCGTTCCTGGAGATCAGTGGATTGGAGGTCAAGGCCAGAGACTCGGGCATCGACCATGGGCAACTACCCAGTCATCCAGCAGAGACTCGAGAATTGCGGGGGAGGCTGTCGAGAGACAGGCTTGGCTTTCCAGTCGAAGTGGTCCAGCGAAACGGGCTGGCAACAGGTAGTGCGCAGACACTTCCCGGACAGCGGCGGGCTAGAGCCCGACCGAGCGGCACAGCAAAGGGCCGAGCAGCGTCAACAGGGGCGAGAGAGAGAGGGCAGAGCGTACAGGGCGCAGCCAGTGTTCAGGGGCCGAGCAGCGTCGGAGAGAGGGAGAGAGAGACGCGCAGAAACCCGCGAGGCGCCGCCATTGCCACGAGGACTGCCGAGAGCGGCATTGGCAGCAGCGCAGGAGAAGCGCGCGAAACCTAAAGGGCGATGCCATTGCCACGAGAACCGCCGGTAGCGGCGTTGGCAGCAGCGGGGGAGGAAGGAAAGCGCGGGAGACGCCATTTTAAGCCATTGGGAGACGCCATTTTAAACCACACCCAAAATGCCGAAGAGTGGCAGTATCACCGCATTTGACAATGAAGTCGAAGATTGGACTACATATGTCGAACGAATAGAGGTGTACTGCAAGGCAAATGAGGTGCCAGATCACAGAAATCACAGATCACAGAAATCACAGAAACCCCACAGTGCAGATAAAGGCCATTTCGGCCCATCGAGCCTGCACCGACACATATCCCACCCGATCCCCGTAACCCCTACACCAACACATATCCCACCCTATCCCCGTAACCCCACGTATTTAATCCCCCTAACACTAAGGGTCAATTTATCATAGCCAATCATCCTAACCCGCACATCTTTGGACTGTGGGAGGAAACCGGAGCACCCGGAGGAAACCCACGCAAACACGGGGAGAATGTGCAAACTCCACACAGACAGTCACCTGAAGCCGGATTCGAACCCGGGTCCCTGGCGCTGTGAGGCAACAGTGCTAACCACTATGCCACCGTGCTGACAAGAAAGCGTCGGTATTGTTAAATTTAATGGGTGCAAAGACGTATGGTTTATTACGAAATCTAGTAACCCCAACGAAACCAATGGAAAAAAAGTTTTGAAGACATAGTAACGATACTAAAGGAACATTTAAACCCCACACCGCTGCTGATAGCAGAAAGATTCAAGTTTCACAAATGGAACCAGCATAAGGGTGAAAGCAATGCTGATTATTTAACAGAACTGCGCAAACTATCGAAACACTGCCAGTTTGGAGCGGGACTGGCAGATACCTTAAGGGACAAGTTTGTGTGTGGGCTTCAAAGTGAAGGAACCCAGAAACGACTTTTATCTGAAAAGGACCTTACGCTGAAAAAGGCTTTCAGCATTGCGGTATCATATGAAGCAGCAGCACGGGGCGCTGCAGAGATACAACAGAGACTGCAAGAATATGGCACAAACGAAATGTCATATGGAACAGAGAAGTGCTATCGCTGCGGCAGAACAACACACGACCAGAATGATTGCCGGTTCAAAGACAAAGTGTGCAGACAGTGAGGAAAAGTACGACACATAGCACGAGTCTGCAGGTCGGGAAAGAAAACCAGCAATAAGAAACCGACCAAAGGAAAGTACAAGAAGGTACATAAGATGACGGAGAATAGTTCAGACAAACAAAAGGGTGATAACGACTCCGAAAGCAGGGAACTTAGTTGTCTGAAACTACATAATGTGATCACAACGGAGGATCACCGAACCATTTGGGTCACTCTCAAGATAGCAGGAGTCCAGGTAAAGATGGATTTGGACACAGGATCAGCCCTAACAGTCATAAACCAACGGGACTACAAGCGGCTATTCTCACACATACCCTTGAGAGACACAACAATTATTTTGAAGACGTACACGGGGCAAAAAGTCTACCCCAAAGGAAAAATAAGGGTGACCGTTATATATAACGGTAAGGAAACACCAAAACTAGACCTGTATGTATTGCAAGATGGAGGACCAC
Organism: Somniosus microcephalus; assembly: GCF_052327205.1. Lineage (NCBI taxonomy): Eukaryota > Metazoa > Chordata > Chondrichthyes > Squaliformes > Somniosidae > Somniosus > Somniosus microcephalus. Next base: position 101,249,831 of record NC_140999.1, read on the forward strand.
CATTACTGGGACATGAATGGATCCAGAAAATACAACTGGATTGGCATTCCATACAGGCACTGACTGTGGCTGACAAAAAGGATGATGACGTCACACCTGGGCGACTGTCAAAGATCCTAACTGATGAGAAAGAAGTGTTCCAGCAAGGACTCGGAACACTAAAAGGCATGACAGCGACGATTAAAATTGACAAAAACGCAAGCCCAAAATTTTTTAAGGCCAGACCAGAACCTTATGCGATCCGCCCAGCCGTCGAAGCAGAGCTGGAGAGTCTGGAACATTCAGGTGTACTGTCCAAGGTAGACTGGAGCGAGTGGGCTACACCCATCGTACCTGTGATGAAAAAGTCATTGAGCAGCATGCCTGGGGAACCAAGGAAGGTTCGCATCTGTGGGGACTTTAAGGTAACAGTGAACCCGGTCCTTCACACGGTACAATATCCACTTCCGCGGATTGAAGATATTTTCGCCTCGCTATCTGGAGGGAAACGCTTCACTAAGATTGATCTGGCCCAGGCGTATCTGCAAATGGAGGTAGAAGAAGCATCAAAAAAATACCTCACAATCAACACCCATCAAGGTCTCTACCAATACAACCGGCTGGTATTTGGGGTAGCATCAGCTCCGGCTATTTGGCAGAGGGCAATGGAACAAGTCCTGCAAGGGATCCTAGGGACTCAGTATTATTTGGACGACATCCTAGTCACGGGCGAAAATGACAATGATCAGCTTGCCAACCTGGAGCAGGTGCTCACTAGATTGCAGGAACATGGGCTCCGAGCTAACCGCCCCAAATGCGAGTTTTTTAGAAAACAGATCTCGTATTGTGGCCACGTTATCGATAAAGAGGGGTTACATAAGTTCCCAGAGAAAACTGAGGCAGTAGTCAAGGCTCCAGCACCGGAAAATGTGTCACAACTGAGGTCGTTCCTTGGGCTGGTAAACTACTACCATAAGTTCTTGCCAAATTTGTCTACAATACTGCACCCACTGAACACCCTACTGCAAACTGGGGTGCCATGGAAGTGGAGTGACGAATGTAGATGAGCTTTCCAGGAGAGCAAAACACTAATCACATCGAAAGAGGTATTGGCCCATTACAACCCAGCATTACCAATTCGGTTGGCATGTGATGCGTCACCCTACGGCATTGGAGCGCTGCTGTCGCACAAATTCTCGGACGGCTCAGAGAGGCCAATAGCCTTCGCGTCACGATCACTAACCTCAGCCGAGCTTAACTACGCCCAGATTGACAGGGAGGCCCTCAGCCTAGTGTGGGAAGTGAAAAAGTTCAATCACTATCTGCACGGGCAGAAATTCACCTTGCTGACTGATCACCAGCGTCTTGCCTCCATTTTTAATCCAAAGAAGGGCGTTCCGGTGATGACTGCACAACGACTACAAAGATGGTCACTTTTTCTAGGGGCGCACCACTATGAGATTGAATATAAGGGCACGAAACAGCATGGAAATGCTGATGGGCTATCACGCCTGCCACTGCCTACTGCGGAGGAAGCACCAGCAGTGGATCCTGTCGAAATATTCCATTCGACCATAGTTGAATACCTACCGGTAACTAACGCTTGTATCGAAAAGGAAACCCGAAATGACCCGACACTGTCTCGGGTATATGATTTGACGGTAAAGGGATGGCCAGCATATGGCGACTCACTGTTGCCAGCATTCTCAACAAGGAGAAAACAGCTGTCAGTGTGCCGGGGGGCCTTGATGCCTGGATCCCGAGTGGTAATTCCACCCAAGTTAAGGGATAGAGTGCTCAATGAGCTTCATGAGGGTCATCTGGGAGGGCTAAAAATGAAAAGCCTAGCCAGGGCTTATGTGTGGTGGCCGGGAATCGATAAACAAATCGAGGACCTGACCAAGAGCTGCTCAGGATGCCAGAAAGTCCAAAATGCACCACCACAGGCCCCTCTACATCTATGGGAGTGGCCCTCATCTCCATGGCAACAGGTGCATATTGATTTTGCTGGTCCATTCATGGACTCAATGTTTTTAATAGCCGTGGATGCGCACTCGAAACGGCCTGAGGTCATCAAAATGTCCTCCAGCACCACGGAGAAAACTATTGCAGTCCTACGGACCATTTGTGCCAGGAATGGCTTGCCAGAACAGATTTGCTCCGACAACGGACCACAGTTTGTGTCCGAAGAGTTCCCGAGGTTCTTGAAAAAGAATGGGGTAAGGCATTACACATCCGCCCCGTAGCATCCAGCCACAAATGGATTGGCTGAGAGGTTCGTACAAACCTTTAGAAGGCAATAAAGGCTATGTACAATGAAAACATTCCGCTGCAGCACAAGGTGGACAATTTCCTGTTCGCCTACATGCAGTCACCAACCAGGCCCCAGCCATGATGTTCTTTAACCGAAGGTTAAGATCTCGCCTGGATTTGCTCAGACCATACTTACGAAGAGATGTTGAGAGTAAGCAATTCCAGCACATCCATGAGAAGCCAACAAGGAGCTTCAATGTAGGGCAACCGGTCTTGGCCTGCGACTACCGAACAGAAAAATGGCAGCCAGGAATGATATGCACACGGCAGGGGCCACTAATGTACGCAGTGGACGTTGGGGAGAGCATCGTGAGACGCCATGCTGACCAGATCCTAGAGTCACAGGAACAAGTCAACCCCATGCCTCGCCCATACGTACCTGGTGATGAACCCGACGTACAGGTCGCATCTACCCCAGAAACAGTAGCATCGGAAGCTGATGAACCAACCGACGACAGGGGGCCAGAATCGCTTCCGCACCAAGAGCAAGACACTCGGGAAAGGCGCTATCCAGAAAAGATCAGGAAGCCTCCCCAAAGACTGAATATATAAATAGACTATTTTCAGCAAATGTTGCATGTTAAAAGTGTTAATTGTAATTAGTTGATATTTAATTGTTAAATGAGTGTTATAGTACTGTTAATCTAAAAGGGGAGGAATTGTAATGTATATACCTTTAAGGGGGGGAACTATGTTTTACAGCTCATGTATACTGCAGTACCGGCAGTGACCACACCTGCATATAACACTGAGTAGTAATCTGTACAGATCAGTTGCAGTGTGAGCCATGTTGAGTAAACACCTGTTGTACCGTTCTCCGCAGTCTGTGTCTTATTATACACGGACGCAACATTGGCGACGAGGCAGGTTCGAACCTACCTGCAACTCTGCATCACCTCCCGGGGATTCGTTCCTGGAGATCAGTGGATTGGAGGTCAAGGCCAGAGACTCGGGCGTCGACCATGGGCAACCACCCAGTCATCCAGCAGAGACTCGAGAATTGCGGGAAAGGCTGTCGAGAGCCAGGCTTGGCTTTCCAGTCGAAGTGGTCCAGCAAAACGGGCTGGCAACAGGTAGGGCGCAGACCCTTCCCGGACAGCGGTGGACTAGAGCCCGACCGAGCGGCACAGCAAAGGGCTGAGCAGCGTCGATGGGGGAGAGAGAGAGAGGGCAGAGCGCACAGGGCGCAGCTGGTGTTCAGGGGCCGAGCAGCATTGGAGAGAGGGAGAGAGAGAGACGCGCAGAAACCCACGAGGTGCTGTCATTGCCACGAGGACCGCTGAGAGCGGCGTTGGCAGCAGCGCAGGAAAAGCGCACGAAACCTACAGGGCGCCGCCATTGCCACGAGAACCGCTGGGAGCGGCGTTGGCAGCAGCGGGGGAGGAAGGAAAGTGCGGGAGATGCCATTTTAAGCCATTGGGAGACGCCATTTTAAACCACACCCAAAATGCCGAAGAGTGGCAGCATCACCGCATTTGACAATGAAGTCGAAGATTGGACTACATATGTCGAACGAATAGAGGTGTACTGCAAGGCAAATGAGGTGTCAGATGACAAGAAAGCATCGGTATTGTTAAATTTAATGGGTGCAAAGACGTATGGTTTATTAGTAACTCCAACGAAACCAATGGAAAAGAGTTTTGAAGACATAGTAACGATACTAAAGGAACATTTAAACCCCACACCGCTGCTGATAGCAGAAAGATTCAAGTTTCACAAACGGAACCAGCATAAGGATGAAAGCAATACTGATTATTTAACAGAACTGCGCAAACTATCGAAACACTGCCAGTTTGGAGCGGGACTGGCAGATACCTTAAGGGACAAGTTTGTGTGTGGGCTTCAAAGTGAAGGAACCCAGAAACGGCTTTTATCTGAAAAGGACCTTACGCTGAAAAAGGCTTTCAGCATTGTGGTATCATATGAAGCAGCAGCACGGGGCGCTGCAGAGATACAACAGAGACTGCAAGAATATATGGCACAAACGAAATGTCATATGGAACAGAGAAATGCTATCGCTGCGGCAGAACATTACACGACCAGAATGATTGCCGGTTCAAAGACAAAGTGTGCAGACAGTGTGGAAAAGTACGACACATAGCACGAGTCTGCAGGTCGGGAAAGAAAACCAGCAATAAGAAACTGACCAAAGGAAAGTACAAGAAGGTACATAAGATAACAGAGAACAGTTCAGATGAACAAAAGAGTGATAACGACTCCGAAAGCAGGGAACTGAGTTGTCTGAAACTACATAATGTGATCACAATGGAGGATCACCGAACCATTTGGGTCACTCGCAAGATAGCAGGAGTCCAGGTAAAGATGGAATTGGACACAGGATCAGCCCTAACAGTCATAAACCGACGGGACTATGAGCGGCTATTCTCACACATACCCCTGAGAGACACAAAAATTATTTTGAAGACGTACACGGGGCAAAAAGTCTACCCCAAAGGAAAAATAAGGGCGACTGTTATATATAACGGTAAGGAAACACCAAAACTAGACCTGTATGTATTGCAAGATGGAGGACCACCATTACTGAGACATGAATGGATCCGGAAAATACAACTGGATTGGCATTCCATACAGGCACTGACTGTGGCTGACAAAAAGGATGACGACGTCACACCTGGGCGACTGTCAAAGATCCTAACTGACACAAAAGAAGTGTTCCAGCAAGGACTCGGAACACTAATAGGCATGACAGCGACAATTAAAATTGAAGAAAACGCAAGCCCAAAATTTTTTAACGCCAGACCGGTTACTTATGCGATCCACCCAGCCGTCGAAGCAGAGCTGGAGAGTCTGGAACGTTCAGGCGTACTGTCCAAGGTAGACTGGAGCGAGTGGGCTACACCCATCGTCCCTGTGATGAAAAAGTCGTTGAGTAGCACGCCTGGGGAACCAAGGAAGGTTCGCATCTGTGGGGACTTTAAGGTAACAGTGAACCCGGTCATTCACACGGTACAATATCCACTTCCGCGGATTGAAGATATTTTCAGCTCGCTATCTAGAGGGAAACGCTTCACTAAGATTGATCTGGCCCAGGCGTATCTGCAAATGGAGGTAGAAGAAGCATCAAAAAAATACCTCACAATCAACACCCATCAAGGTCTCTACCAATACAACCGGCTGGTATTCGGGGTAGCATCAGCTCCGGCTATTTGGCAGAGGGCAATGGAACAAGTCCTGCAAGGGATCCCAGAGACCCAGTGTTATTTGGACGACATCCTGGTCACGGGCGAAAATGACAATGATCACCTTGCCAACCTGGAGCAGGTGCTCACTAGATTGCAGGAATATGGACTCCGAGCTAACCGCCCCAAATGTGAGTTTTTTAGAAAACAGATCTCGTATTGTGGCCACGTTATCGATAAAGAGGGGTTACATAAGTCCCCAGAGAAGATTGAGGCAGTAGTCAAGGCTCCAGCACCGGAAAATGTGTCACAACTGAGGTCGTTCCTCGGGCTGGTAAACTACTACCATAAGCTCTTGCCAAATTTATCAAAATACTACACCCACTGTAGGTGCTGACTCCTGGGGTACAGTTCCACGGGCCCCACTCCCCTCTCCTGTAGGTGCTGACTCCTGGGGTACAGTTCCACGGGCCCCACTCCCCTCTCCTGTAGGTGCTGACTCCTGGGGTACAGTTCCATGGGCCCCACTCCCCTCTCCTGTAGGTGCTGACTCCTGGGGTATGTAATGTATATACCTTTAAGGTGGGGAACTATGTTTTACAGCTCATGTATACTGCAGTACCGGCAGTGACCACACCTGTATATAACACTGAGTAGTAATCTGTACAGATCAGTTGCAGTGTGAGCCACGTTGAGTAAACACCTGTTGTACCGTTCTCCGCAGTCTGTGTCTTATTATACACGGACGCAACAGGGTACAGTTCCACGGGCCCTACTCCCCTCTCCTGTAGGTGCTGACTCCTGGGGTAAAGTTCCACAGGCCCCACTCCTCATTCCTGTAGGTGCTGGCTCCTGGGGTAAAGTTCCACAGGCCCCACTCCCCTCTCCTGTAGGTGTTGACTCCTGGGGTACAGTTCCACGGGCCCCACTCCCCTCTCCTGTAGGTGCTGACTCCTGGAGTACAGTTCCACGGGCCCCACTCCCCTCTCCTGTAGGTGTTGACTCCTGGGGTACATTTCCCCAGGGCACACTCCCCTCTCCTGTAGGTGCTGACTCCTGGGGTACAGTTCCCCGGGCCCCACTCCCCTCTCCTGTAGGTGCTGACTCCTGGGGTACAGTTCCACAGACCCCACTCCGCTCTCATGTAGGTGCTGTCTCCTGGGGTACAGTTCCCCAGGGCACACTCCCCTCTCCTGTAGGTACTGACTACTGGTATACAGTTCCCCGGGCCCCACTCCCCTCTCCTGTAGGTGCTGTCTCCTGGGGTACAGTTCCACGGGCTCCACTCCCCTCTCCTCTAGTTGGTGGCTCCTGGGGTGCAGTTCCACAGGGCCCACTCCCCTCTCCTGTAGGTGCTGAGTCTTGGGGTACAGTTCCACGTGCCCCACTCCCCTCTCCTGATTCAGGGTACACCAGGAATTAAACCTGGCACATGGACCTTTGACCTGTTATGGACTAGAGCACTGCCGATGTTACCTGCACTTTAAATTTCTTTCATTGTTATTTATTTATACCACGGTTACACATCCATAGTTCGCAGTGCGCACATGGTGTGGGTCAGATTGGGCTTGGCCATGTTGCTCTCTGCAGTGGAATCGATGACCCACATCCAGTGCCTAAGCACACACTTGAAGAATAGCTAGTTGGGGAAGGTACTAGAGACCTGTGGAACTTACCCAGCAGTGCCAGCACCTTCAGGTGAGATGAGGAGCAAACTGGGAAAAGGAGAGTGCTCAGCGTTCAGTAGACCTCTGGCTTTGATTGTGCTGAATGTCAGGTAGTACTGGAAATATACAAATTGCCTTTTTATTTTTGGGAATTGTTTTAAATTCTTTTCCAGTTGGACCACCTCTCTTAATTCAATCTGATTACTCTTTTCAGTACATTGAATGACGCTTTTAAAATATCAAACACACAGCAAATGCAAAAGCAATGAAAGGAAGCCGATGGGACTCTCCCATAATAATTAGACATCTCAGATATTTGGACTGTTCTGTGTATAATTAGTTTGTGTGTAACCTGTCACACGTCATATAATTAAATCCGGATCACTATTTGTAAAAACATGGATCTTACAAAATTTTGTTTTAAAAGTTCGATTAGTTTTGAATTGATGAGCCAAACCTGTTGTACAGGATGTCAGCAACAACATTGAAAAGGTCTCCAACCCAACACATTAAAAGAAATAAGAAAGGGTTGACGCAGCAGTTATAATCTTCCGAAGCTCAGCAGAGTCAGGGAAAATAGCGTAGGACTGTAAGGTAGTAAGTTTTACATCCTTGCTCAAAAAAGAGGAATAAGGAGATCAAATTTAATGTCAGTGGTGGAAAAATTACCAGCAGCTATGGTCAGGGAGGAGTACGCCAGCACTTGGAACACACTCACCTCTGAGTCAGAAGGTCAAGGATTCAAGCCCCAGTCCAAAGAGTTGAGCACAAAACCCTAGGTTGACACTCTAGTGCAGTGCTGAGGGAGTGTTGCACTGTCGGAGGAGCCGTCTTTCGGGATGAGATGTTAAACCAAGGCCTTGTCTGTGCTCTCGGGTGGATGTAAAAGATCCCATGGCACTATTCGAAGAAGAGCAGGGGAGTTCTCCCAGTGTCCTGACCAATATTTATCCCTCAACCAACATCACTAAATAAAACAGCTTCATTGGTCATTTACCTCATTGTTGTCTAAGGCACGTTGCTGTGTGCAAATTGGCTGCTGCGTTTCTGACCATTAAAATGAATGGTCACAAAATCAAAAGACTGTGGGCCCGCGACTTCCCAACTAGCGCTCCCTGTGAGCATCACGTCTCAGCTCACCGGGCACCCAATCTGGGAATCAGCCCTGTGGAGAAAAAGGTAGTGAACTGGGAATAACAAGAGACAGTTGCCACGGATAAGGTAATGGCGGAACAGCCACAAGGGGCTGAATGGCCTACTCTTGTTCCTATAATGGAGGGCACGAAAAGACAAGATATATCTGGAGGTAATGATTGGGTGATTGCGAGCTGGGGAATATAAGATCTTTTGGAATATAAGTAAATTATACTTAAAAACCAGGGTTAAATAGATAGATTTCAGCAAGCTAACATCAGGGATGAAGTCCCAGGAATGTGTTAGTGCACAGATAGTTGAAATAATCCCATACCGATAAATACACAGGGCACGAGAATTTACATAATCATCTTAGGCACTTGGCTCCTGCACATCATAGCTGTCACCAGTGAACTACAAAGGTCAGGTCATGTAGGACATGGGTTGATACCTGGGCTTCCTCACATAGCAAATTCCTCGGCTTCTCACGGTCAATAGGTCGAGAATGCAATTACCCAGAGGGAAGAATTCACCTGGCAAGCTCCTGCATAGGCCCAAGGAGCTGATTGCAGAGGGTCATTAGTAGAGGGTTTGAGAAGACTTCCGTCCCCTTGGGGACAGAGTCAAAAGAGGAGGTGATGTTTTTGTAAGGTGTGTCTCAGAATTTGGGTTTATCTTCTTTGGAATAGAGCGAGTTTTCAGGTGAAATAACTGCAGTTTTCAAGATTATGAAATGTATTGACAGCACTGATCCAGAGAAACTGTTTGTGACGGTGTTCATTCAAATACTGGAGGACAGAAGTTCAAAATGAGGAAGTGAAGAGTAAGTAAGGAAGTCAAGTCACAAAAACGAAGCATTATTAGTAGGAGTGTTTAGTCCTCCACCTGTGAGTAACCTGATTTTAAATCACTGAAAATGGATTTACAAAATGATACTGACCCATTTACTGGTTTCATTGGTGGACACTAGTCAATTTCTTAGTAAATGAAATATTTTTTTAATATGTAAATTTTTTAAAAATGTTCCTACTAATGCCTGTGCGCCTAAAAAACACAAAACATTGTTTTTTGCCGGGAATAGCCTTGGCGCTGGTCTAACGCGGTAACTTCAGCAACAAACAGAAGAAGTCCCGAGGTACTTCCCGGCACTTACGTCTGAGCGGCCTTCCTGTTTATAAAATCTTACTTCCTGTTGTCATGTTTTTGTCACACCTGTGTGTCAATTTTCTCCACAGTTATAATGGAAACTGCCTATGTCATCTTAGGCTGTAATTCTGCCCCTGCCTTGCCAGTCCTGTTGCTGTGTTGCCACATGCATTTCCCAGAAAACTAGCTGACATTAGACAGAGCTAGTCCAGATCATCACGGGCAGTGCTGGAAGTCGGCAGACCTAGGTCCCCACTTGAACACGTCTGATTTGAGGTGTGCCCAATCTCCCATGTGGTGATTTTGGAGACAAAAGTGAAGAACATTTGCACGAATTTTCTAAAATTGAAATGAGGTCCCTCACTGGAATGTCTGAGTGCAGGCGAGTGGCCACCCAGGCATGCTACTGCTGGTCTATTTTAGATGGGTGTATCAGTGACCTTGTGCCTGGACCACTCAACCAGGCCTTTTAAAGGTAGCTCATGTTCATCAGAAACATTTTTTTTGCAATTTGTGGTAATAGTTGGCATGTTTTTGCCCCAAGCTTTAGTTTTTTTTCTGGGAAAACTGCCCTTTTGCTGCCAGTGCTTGTTTCCAGTATTCTTGGTTGCACTAGATAAAGAGCTAAGCATGAACCTTCCTTGGCAGGGTATGAATGTGCTGGATGTGCAACAGCAACTCGCCAAGGCTTCTTCGGCAGCACCTCCCAAACTCGCAACCTCTAACACCTAGAAGGTCAAGGGCAGCAGGCGCCTGGGAACACCACCACCTCCAAGTTCCCCTGTAAGTCACAGACCATCCCGACTTGGATATATATTGCCGATCCTTCATCATCACTGGGTCAAAATCCTGGAACTCCCTACCTAACAGCACTGTGGGAGCACCTTCACCACACGGACTGCAGCGGTTCAAGAAGATGGCCCACCACCACCTTCTCATGGCAAACTAGGAATGGGTAACAAATGCTCACCCATTTACTCACATCCTGAGAATGTAAAAAATATGTTTCAGCTGAGGAAGAGATTGTTCACAGGAACCACCCAATGCACATGTAACGACGTCTGAAGTACTCTATCCACACCTGTCATGACCCTGGGACCTGCATCATCCCACATGCATCTGCATGTGTCAGAGGAGATCTTCCTATGTCAAAAAAACAACAGAAAATGCTGGAAAAACTCAGCAGGTCAGGCAACATCCGTGGAGAGAAATTTGAGTTGACGTTTCGGGTTTGACCCTTCTTCAAAACTGGAGAGAAAAGGAACTAGATCGAAGGCAGGGCTGCGATCGGACAAAAGAATAAAAGAAACGAAAGAAGTAAAAGAGATTAGAAGCTAGACGAGATGGTAATAGGCTGGGATTAGGTGTAAAGTGTAATGGCAGGGCAAAAGATAGCTGCCAGGTGTGAGAGAGAAACAAAAGGAAAGGGGGGGGGGGAGGAAAGGAGTGGAAAAATACAAGTAAAAATGAAATAGGGGCCGAGGTTATGATCTGAAATTGTTGAACTCGATATTGAGACCGGAAGGCTGCAGAGTGCCTAATCGGAAGATGAGGTGCTGTTCCTCGAGTTTACGTTGAGCTTCCGTGGAACAGTACAAGAGGCCAAGGACGGTGAGGTCCGAGTGGGAATGGAGCGGTGAATTGAAATGACAGGCGACCGGAAGCTCGGGGTCACTCTTACGGACTGAACGGAGGTGTTCCGCAAAGCGGTCACCCAATCTGCGCTTGGTCTCCCCAATGTAGAGGAGACCGCATCGTGAGCAGCGAATACAGTATACTAGATTGCGAGAAGTACAAGTAAATCGCTGTTTCACCTGGAAGGGGTGTTTGGGGCCCTGGACAGTGGGGAGGGGGGAGGTATAGGGGCAGGTGTTACACCTCCTCCGCTTGCACGGGAAGGTGCCAGGCGAAGGGGAAGGGCTGTTTGGGGTGATAGAGGAGTGGACTAGGGTGTCTCGGAGAGAGCGGTCCCTGCGGAATGCTGAAAGGGGAGGGGAGGAGAAGATACGTTTGGTGGTGGGATCACTTTGGAGGTAGCGGAAATGCCGGAGGATGATCCGTTGAATGTGGAGGCTGGTGGGGTGAAAGGTGAGGACAAGGGGAACCCTATCGTGGTTCCGGGAGGGAGGGGCAGGGGTGAGGGCAGAGGTGCGGGAGATAGAACTGACACGGTCGAGGGCAGTGTCCACCACGGTAGAGGGGAATCCTCGGTTGCGGAAAAAGGAAGACATGTCTGAAGCACTGGTGTGGAAGGTGGCATCGTCGGAGCAGATACGGCGGAGGCGGAGAAACTGGGAGAATGGAATAGAGTCCTTACAGGAAGCGGGGTGGGAGGAAGTGTAGTCCAGGTAGCTGTGGGAGTCAGTGGGCTTGTAGTAAATATTGGTCGATAACCAATATTTTGGATTTCCAACATCTGCAGTATTTTGCTATCTTCCTATGTCAACTCCACTTCACAAGCCAGGGTGTGATACAGTCGTAACTTTTGGTGCAAGATAATCTGCAGAGAACATCTGGAACATTAACTGAGTGGAGGCCCTTTCTGTTCAGAACAGAGCTGGTTCCTGATGGGAGCACGCAGTGGTATGTGAGTGTACTCTCTGGTGCTCTGCACCTACAGAAATACAGGAATACAGACAAAACCCAGTGCTCTTTCATCCTGCTTGTCAGCCTCCATGGGGAAGGTAATGAACTGTTGACCCCTCACAAACAGAGCATCAGTGACCTGCCGAATGGCCGTGTGCACAGCGAACTGACTGATGTTGTAAATGTCATCAGAAGCAGTTTGGAAGGAGTCAAAGTATAAATGTTTAGAGCCACGATGACCTTCACTGTCACAGTGAATGCAGTGCATGACCTGGTGTTGGGCTCCAATTCTCACTCCAACAGGTGGAACAGATAAGTGACTGGCTCTCTGTTGAAATGGAACCAACTTACTCACTGCTCCTCTCTGAGGTTCAGCTCTGATGATTGGTTCATGGGGGGACAGAGGATGTGCACAGGCCGGGGCTGTGTTTAACAAGCCCAGCAGCTCCCCAGCACAACACCAGTAGGAGATCAAGGCTATTTGTCACAATCAATTGAGTTCTCAGGAATATGTAAAGGATACATCATGATTAATATTTGGGAACAAGAATTTGTAAGATCATAGAATTTTACCATAAAGAAGGAGGTCTTGCCAGCTATTTGAAAGAGCTCTCCAATTAGTCCCACTCCCTCCTCTTTTCCCATAGCCCTGTAATTTTTCCCACTTCAAATATATATCCAATTCCCTTTTGAAAGTTACTATTGAATCTGCTTCTATCACCCTTTCAGGTAGTGCATTCCAGATCATAACAACTCGCTGCATTAAAATGTCCTCTGGTTACAGACCCATCCGCCAGTGGAAAAATTTACTATATCAAAACCATGCATAATTTTGAGCACATCTATTAGCTCTCCCCTTAACCTCCTCTGCTCTAAGGAGAACAATCCCAGCTTCTCCAGTCTCTCCATATAACCAAAGTCCCTCATCCCTAGTACCATCAAGAATATGGTGTCTCTTCAATGATAGCGTAAGAACATAAGATACATACGAAATAGGAGCAGGAGTAGGCCATAGGTCCCCTCGAGCCTGCTCCGCCATTCAATAAGATCATGGCTGATCGTCTACATCAACTCCACTTTCCCACCCTATCCCCATATCTCTTGATTCCCTTAGTGCCCAAGTATCTATCAATCTTAGTCTCAAATATATTCAATGAATCAGCATCCACTGCCCTCTGTGGTAGAGAGTTCCAAAGATTCACAACTGTCTGAGTGAAGAAATTTCTCCTCAACTCATTCCTAAATGGTCAACCCCTTATCCTGTGACCCCTCTAGATCTAGATTTCCCAGCCAGTGGAAACAACCACTCAGCATCTATCCTGTTAAGCCCTGTAAGAATTTTATATGTTTCAATGAGATCAGCTCTCATTCTTCTAAACGCCAGAGAATATAGGCCCATTCTACTCAATCTCTCCTCTTAGGACAGCCCTCTCATCCCAGGAATCAACCTAGTGAACCTTGGTTGTACCGTCTCCAAGGCAAGTATATCCTTCCTTAGATAAAGAGACTAAAACTGCGCACAGTACTCCAGGTGTGGTCTCACCAAAGCCCTGTAAAAATGCAGCAAGACTTCCTTACTCTTATACTGTAATCCCCTTGAAATAAAGCTGACATACCATTTGCCTTCCTAATTGCTTGCTGTACCTGCATGTCAACTTTCTGTGATTCGTGTACAAGGACACCCAAGTCCCTCTGAATACCAACATTTACTAGTCCCTCACCTTTTAAAAAATATTCTACTTTTCCATTCTTCCTACCAAAGTCGATAACTTCTCCACATTATACTCCATCTGCCACCTTATTGCACTGAATCTGTCTATATCCCTTTGCAGCCTCTTTATGTCCTCCTCACAGCTTACTTTCCCATCTAGCTTTGGTACCATCAGCAAACTTGGATACATTACACTCGGTTCCCTTCATCTAGGTCATTAATATAGATTGTATATAGCTGAGGCCCCAGCACTGATCCCTGCGGCACCCCACTAGCTACAGCCTGCCATCCCAAAATGATCTGCTTATTCCTACTCTCTGTTTTCTGTCTGTTAACCAATCCTCAATCCATGCTAATATATTACCTCCAATCCAATGAGCCCATGTTGGACTTTATGACAAGACTGCAATGTATCCAGTAGTGAAACTGTTTCAAATTACAGCCTAGATTATGCATACATGTGAGAACTTAATCAACTTTAGGTCAGAACTCTTCAAACAGCTGGTTCTCACTGACCTGGCTGTAAGAGGTGAGGAACCTTCCTTACTTAGGAAGAATTGTTTCTCCTGAGCTTCAGTTCACAGATGTAAATGCTCGGTTAGAATTGGTTCTGTAGCTAACTTATGTAAACAGTAATGGTCTACACATGATCCTATGGCGAAACAAATAAACCTGCAAGGATTTCAGTATTATCTTTGAATCTGAATCAAAAGAACAAGGCCTAGAAATTCAGTCTGGACACTTTTGGGGCGCTAAAGTCGGGCGTTCGCTAAAGTTAGCGCCCGCCGGAAAGTGTAGGCCACTTCGCCGAAATTCAGTAGATTTGGCCAAGAGTTTGGGCGAGCGCTGAAACTGGCGTTGCAATGCTATCTTCAGGCGCTAAGCCGGAGATGCGGCCTGATAACGCCGAGGCCGGGCGCAGCGCAGGTGCGGGCATGTTTTGATTGACAGCAGACACCCTGACGCCAGCCAGCTCTTAAAGGGGGAAGGGTCGACTTTGACTGCTGCCACGCCCTGCATAGTGGAGCCCTGCAGCTAGGCCTCAACACTGCTGGTGGGCCAAAATAGCGCCTGAAGCCATGGAGAGGGCCCGTGAACGAGCGCAGCGCTTCTCAGAGCATGCTCTGAGGGTGCTGGTTGATGGTGTGGAAAACAAAAGAGAGATCTTGTGCCCGGACAGTGGCAAGAAGGCTCCCAGGAGGCAGTACAGGAAAGCCTGGAAGAAAATCGCCCGCAGGGTGTCATCCACCTGCGATGTCCCCAGGAGTGCGGACCAATGCCGGAAGAAGTACAACGACCTCACTCGGTTGGTGAAGGTGAGTACCCTTTCCAGTGTCCTCCTCATCCTTGCATGTGCACCTCACATTATGGGCAAAGGGACCTCAAAGGCCTAATGGGCAGCCCTCCTCCCGCAGCTATGGCACTGGCATGATCATCAATAGCACTTTCTGCACTTAACACACTGGCCAAGCTATTCCACCATGGGAGGCAGTGCACACAGCAACAGGGCACCACACTGGCCAAGCTATTCCACCATGGGAGGCAGTGCACACAGCAACAGGGCACCACACTGTACTTACAGGCCGTCCTTTCTCTTGCAGGCCAAGCTGGCGCAGAATTTGAGGAGCCAGTCTGTCACCGGTGGAGGCCGTCCCGAGTACCAGGCGCTCAGTGAGCTGGAGGAGAGCGTGGCTCGACTCATGCGTGGCCGGGTGACTGGCCCTGTTGCCATCGGAGATGCGGACCCTGTACTGGGACCCACTGGTAAGGACATGACCGGTTGGACCTCTCTCGTTGCCCTTGCGCTTCAGATCTACATCCTTTCCCACTGTCCGACAAATGCGCATAATGCCACCACTCAGGCCTCCCTCGCTGACGCCCTGTCCTCACTCTAAAGCTACTGTTGTGCCTTCCTGCTTTCAGCTGGTGAGGAGGAGGTGGTCCCTCAAGCTCAGAGTGCCAGGCCCTTGGAGGAGGAGGACGACGAGGACCAGGAGGAAGGCGGCACATCGGGGGAACCCTCATCCGCGCCAGGGGATGGCAATGGAGGGGAGACGTCTGGCCTGCAGGAGAGCCAGGGGGAAGTGTTGCAGGGGAGGGCAGTTCCTGGGCCCAGTGGTGTTGATGCACGCGGGAAGGGTCGGGCAGCTCGGCGGCCTTCTCCCCAGAGGGAGAGTCTGCCCTCCAGTCCGGAGACGGTCCTCGCTCAGGAGGTGCGCCTCCTCGATGAGATGTCGGCGGCGTCGGAGCGGCGCCACCAGGAGTTCATGGGGGTTGTGCAACAGATGCCTCAGGCCATTGAGTCCCTGGCTCATAGTGTGGTCGCTTTTGGCGAATCACAGGCCAGGGGAGTCGAACAACTCGCGGCAGCGCACGACAGGGGTGTCCAGCAACTCGCGGCAGCGCAGGACGCGAGTCGCGGGAGCGCAGGACACGAGTCGCGGGTACATGAGTGGTGCCGTCCAGACACTGGCAGAGCTGATGCAGGCACATACCAGGGCAGTTCGGGCACTCACTTCTGCCACACTCGCTGTGGCGCGGAAGCATTGCCAGGGCACCCGCCGCCCTGCTGCAGCACAGCGGTCTGGCCTCCACCAGCTTGCTGCGCTTGCTGCACTGCCAGCCCGGCCGAGTGCCAGTGTCTCTGGCGAACAGCGCGCGCCTGCCATCAGCCAGCTTGCCCCCATTGGTGCAGCCGACACTGCCACTCCCCCAGCCAAGGTGCGACGAGCTGCTGCTGAGACTGATGCTGGCCAGCCACAGCTGCAGCAGTCACCAGCCGGCCCCTCCTGGGCCGGGCCTCATCTAGGCCGACCCCCAAGGGCATCTGCCGACACGCATTGTCGCCCTCATGAGCCTTCCCCCAGCCTTGCCACAGCCACAGGGCCCAGGTTGAGGCGGAGCAGCAGGTCGGGCAGGGGCCGGAGAAGCCTGTCTAAGGACTCGCCCTCTCGGCACACCCAGTAGAGTGTGGTGATAGCGGTTTTTTTTATATGGGGGGGCTTGTGTTCTGGGGGGGGATTATTTTGGTAAGGCCGAAGATCAAGGCATTTTTTGTTTTTATGGGGGTGTTTGTGTTGTGGAGGGGGGGGGCTTATTTTTGTAAGGCCGATGATGAAGGCCATTTGGATGGGCAAGTTTTGTTAGTCCTCCCCAGGTTTTGGGAGTGACAGATGTTTTTGACTGTTTTTTGGGGGTTTTGACTGTTTTTTGGGGGTCTTGTCTGTTTTTCTGTTTCATGTGGGAAGGGCCCTGAGTTTGTGAAATAAAGCTTTTTATTTATTCAGCATGTCCAGGTGTCATCTTTCAAGTGGTTGTTGCGTTAACCGGCTGAGGGCTTGCGGAGCGGCTGCCTTCAGGTGCGTTCATTGCCACAGGCCATTCCCTGACAGGGGGCCTAGAAGTGTCGTTCAATAAGCCGCCGGCAGACGGCCCTTGGACCTTGTGGCTCCCTCCTGGGCTGGTACTCCTCCTCCTCCTCATGGTCCTCCTGCTCGTCCTCCTGAGGTGGTGGTGCAATGTCAGGTGGCAGTGCCTGAGTCCTGCGGATAGCCAGGTTGTGCAGCATGCAGCACACGACGACGAACTGGGAGACTCTATCCGGCGAATACTGTAGAGATCCGCCGGAACGATCCAGGCAGTGGAACCGTTGCTTGAGGACGCCTATCATTTGCTCTATGATGTTCCTTGTGGCTTGATGGCTTTCGTTGTATGCCTCCTCCGCTGGGGTCCTGGGCGCGCGGAGCGGGGTCATGAGCCATGTACACAAAGGGTAGCCCTTGTCCCCGATAAGCCATCCCCTTGGTGGAGGCTGTGCCTCGAACATGTCAGCCACAGTGGTCTGGCGCAGGATAAATGCATCGTGGCTGCTTCCTGGAAAGCGGGCATTGACAGTTAGGATGCGCTGCCTGTGGTCACACACCAGCTGTACATTGAGGGAATGGTAGCCCTTCCGGTTGTGGTAATCCTCGGCATTGTCGATAGGTGCCCGCATAGCCACATGCGTGCAGTCAATGGCGCCCTGCACCATGGGGAAGCCCGCGATCCTGCCAAATCCGACTGCACGCTGCTCCTGCCTCTGTAGGGTCATGGGGAAGGAGATGAATTGGTGTCTCCTCGCGAAAAGTGCATCGGTGACCTGCCGGATGCAGTGATGCACGGCGAACTGGGAGATGTTCGCTATGTCCCCTGCAGTGGCTTGGAAGGAGCCGCTTGCATAAAAGTTCAGAGCCACCGTGACCTTCACTTCCACCGAGAGAGACGTCCTGCACATCAGCTGTGGACGCAGATCTCTGTGAAGCAGCTGGCAGATCTCTGCAACCACCTCCCTTGTGAAGCGCAGCCTCTTAACACAATGCGCCGCAGTCATGGTGAGATAGGACACCTGCTGCCGGTATTGCCTGAGTGGGTAAGGCCTACGTTGCCGACGCCTGATGGCCCCTCTGCGTCTAGGCATGGCTGGCCCTCTCTCACAGCGTCTGCGAGCCCTTCGCACAAAATGCTGCAACTGAGGGTTGGACCCCCATACAGCCCCCATAATAAAGTTGCAAACAGTGAAATCACAATGATTCAAATGTCAAAGCTCTGGCCAGAAGCCAAAAATACCTCTCCTATGTTGTCCCAAATCAGTAAGCTCTGTCCCTTGGTCTCTGTCCAAAAATCCAAAGCAGTAAAGTCATTGCAGCAAAATGGCTGGCCTTTATAGGTCAGTGTAAATGCCCTTTAATTAGTGCTCCCCGAGGCCCACAGGGCCTCTGTTGCGTTCCACTTCACAGTTCTTAACAGCGCTACGCCCACATTGGGCGGGCGCCACTGAATTTCCGGTTTGGGGCGCACAAACAGCGTTGCACGACGAAATGACGTCATAAGCTGCGCGCGCAGCTGAGCGGGCGCAAACACTTTGCGCCGGCGCTAAATGTCAACTGAATTTGGGCATAGGCGCAGATCGGTCTGCACCCGGGCGCTAAGTGACTAGCGCTGGAAATATACCCCTCTTATGGCGTTAACGGCTGGCGAACGCAACTGAATTTCTAGGCCCAAGTACCTGAAATTTCCATGCGGGTTCGCTGGCAGAACTCCCGGTGAAACGGCATAAATGGTTCACGTCGGTTCTCTGGGGATTTCTGAAGTCTCCCTCACAAAGTCATGGCACGAGATTGGGAGAGCCATGTGGAAATTCATGGCCAAGATCTATTTATTAGATTATTCGTCAATTCTAGAAATGCCCACAAATGACCAGCTTGAATAAGCATTGAGAATCTTTAACAGCAGCAGCTCTTTAAGAGCTGCTGCATGTCTCATTCTCCAGACACCTGCTGCCAGAGTGTCCCCTGGGCATGAGGAACATGTGCAGAGAGCATATTTAAATTTAATCTCTGACATTTGAGGTGTGGGAGTATGTGTAAGTGCTGTGATTGTTGCTGCATTTTCCCCGTGATAAGTAATCAACCTTTTGCATCTCATTATATTCATTCTCGCCATCTCTATTTTATCAATGCTACTATTGTCATTACTCCTCTGAAATTGTCTCTCTTGTTGCTTCTAATCCCCAAATAAAGCATCCTACATATGTTTCATTCAACATAAATCTTGTTTAAAATAAGCTTTCCATCACACTGTCTCCTACTCTAACTCATTCCTGCCCAGTGCTCTCATTCAAAACTGTGGCACTCTTTATGTTCTTCAGTCTTCTATTCCTCTTACAACCTACAGGCATTTTAAAAACCCAAGCTTGTCTCAAAATGTTTTCATGCTTAATGGTGTCTTGCACCATGGGTCTTGGTGATAATTTTTTTTCTATTTATTCATTCATGGGATGTGGGTGTCACTGTCAAGGCCAGCATTTATTGCCCATCCCTAACTGCCCTTGAGAAGCTGGCGGTGAACTACTGCAATCCTTGCGTACTCCTACAGTGCCAAATTTGTCGTAGCAGTTTGGTACAACTGAGTGGCATACGTTTCAGAGGGCAGTTAATAGTCAACCATATTGCTGTGGGTCTGGAGTCACATATAGACCAGGTATGGACGGCAGAGGACATTAGTGAGCCAGTTGGGTTTTTACAACAGTAGTTTCATAGTCACCATTACTGATGCTAGTTTTTTTAATTCCAGGTTTATATAAATAACTGAATATAAATTCCCCAGCTGTCGTGGTGGAGATTTAAACTTACACCTCTGGATCATTGGCCCAGGCCTCTGAATTACTAGTCCAGTAACATAAGCAAGAAGCTACTGTACCACGGGTCTTGGTGGTGTTTTACACCATGGGACCTGATGGTGTTTTACACTATGAGTCTTGGTGGTGTTTTAAACCATGGGTCTTGGTGGTGTTTTACACCATGGGACTTGAAGGTGTTTTACGCCACGGGTCTTGATGGTGTTTTACACCATGGGTCTTGGTGGTGTTTTACACCATGGGTCTTGGTGGTGTTTTACACCATGGGTCTTGGTGGTGTTTTACACCATGGGACCTGATGGAGTTTTACACCATGGGTTTTGATGGTTTTTTACACTCTGGGTTTTGGTGGTGTTTTACACCCTTGGTGTTGATGGTGTTTTACACCATGGGTCTTGGTGGTGTTTTACACCATGGGTCTTTGTGCTGTTTTACATGTGTCCTGGTGGTGTTTTGCACCATGAGTCTTGGTGGTGTTTTACAGAATGGGTCTTGGTGGTGCTTTACACCATGGGCCTTGGTGCTATTTTACACCATGAGTCTTGGTGGTGTTTTACACAATGGATCTTGATGGTGTTTTACACCATGGGTCTTGATGGTGTTTTACATCATGGGTCTTGATGGTGTTTTACACCATGGGTCTTGGTGCTATTTTACACCATGGGTTTTGATGGTTTTTACACCGTGGGACTTGATGGGGTTTTGAACCAAATGTCTTGGTATTGTATAGCATCATGGGTCTTGATGGTGTTTTGCACCAGGGGTCTTGATGGTGTTTTCAACAATGGGTCTTGGTGGTGTTTTACACCATGGGTCTGGGTGGTGTTTGGTACCATGTTTCTTGGTGGTTTTTTGCAACATGGGTCTTGATGGTGTTTTACACCATGGGTCTTGGTGGTGTTTTATACCATGGGTCTTGGTTGTGCTTTACACCATGAGTCTTGGTGGTGTTTTACACCATGGGTCTTGATGGTGTTTTGCACCATGGGTCTTGATGTTATTTTGCACCATTGGTCTTAATGGTGTTATACAACATGGGTCCTCGTGGTGCTTTGCACTATGGGTCTTGGTGGTGTTTTATACCATGTGTCTTGATGGTGTTTTACACCATGGGTCTTGGTGGTGTTTTACACCATGGGTCTTGATGGTGTTTTACACCATGGGTCTTGGTGGTGTTTTATACCACATGTTTTGGTGGTGTTTTACACCATGGGTCTTGGTATTGTTTTGCACCATGGGTCTTGGTGGTGTTTTACAGCATGGGCTTGGTATTGATTTGCAACATGGGTCTTGATGGTGTTTTGCAACATTGGTCTTGGCTGTGTTTTATACCATGTGTCTTGCTGGTGTTTGGCACCATGGCACTTGATGGTGTTTTGCACCATCTGCCTTAGTGGTGTTTTACCCCACGGTTCTTGATTTTTTTTTGCACCATGGATCTTGATGGTGTTTTACACCATGCATCTTGATGGTGTTTTGCACCATGGGTTTTGGTGGCGTTTTACACCATTGGTCTTGGTATTGTTTTGCACCATGGGTCTTGGTGGTGTTTTGCACCATGGGTCTTGGTGCTGTTTTACACCATGGTTCTTGGTGGTGTTTTACACCATGTGTCTTGCTGGTGTCTTACACCATGGGGCTTGGTATTGATTTGCAACATGGGTCTTCATGGTGTTTTGCACCAATGTTCTTGGTTGTGTTTTACACCACGGGTATTGATGGTGTTTGGCACCATGGTTCTTGATGATGTTTTATACCAGAGGTCTTGGTAGTGTTTTACACCATGGGTCTTGATGGTTTTTGCACCATGGGTCTTGATGGTCTTTTGCACCACGGGTCTTGGTGGTGTTTTACACCATGGGAATTGCTGGTATTTTACACCACGGGTCTTCATGGTGTTATGCTCCATGGGTCTTGATGGTGTTTTACACCATGGGTCTTCGTGGTGTTTTACATCACGGGTCTTGGTGGTGTTTTACACCATGGGGTTTGATGGTGTTTTACACCCTGGGTCTTGGTGGTGTTTTACACCATGGGGTTTGATGGTGTTTTACACCATGTGTCTTGGTGGTGTTTTACACCATTGGTCTTGATGGTTTTTTGCACCATGCGTCTTGGTGGTGTTTTACCCCATGGTTCTTGGTGTTTTTTTGCACCATGGATCTTGATGCTCTTTTGCACCATGCGTCTTGATGTTGTTTTACACCATGTGTCTTGATGCTGATTTGCCCCATCTGTCTTGGTGGTGTTTTACACCACGGGTCTTGGTGGTGTTTTATACCACATGTTTTGGTGGTGTTTTACACCATGGGCCTTGGTATTGTTTTGCACCGTGGGTCTTGATTTTATTTTGCACCATGGGTCCTGATGGTGTTTTGCACCACGGGTCTTGGTGGTCTTTTACACCATGGGTCTTGGTATTGTTTTGCACCATGGGTCTTGGTGATGTTTTGCACCATGTTTCTTGGTGGTATTTTACATCACGGGTCTCGGTGGTGTTTTACACCATGGGGCTTGGTATTGATTTGCAACATGGGTCTTGATGGTGTTTTGCAACATTGGTCTTGGCTGTGTTTTATAGCATGGGTCTTGCTGATGTTTGGCACCATGGCTCTTGATGGTGTTTTGCACCATCTGTCTTGGTGGTGTTTTACCCCACGGCTCTTGATTATTTTTTGCACCATGGATCTTGATGGTGTTTTGCACCATGCGTCTTGATGTTGTTTTACTCCATGGGTCTTGAAGCTGTTTTGCCCCATCTGTTTTTGTGGTGTTTTACACCACGGGTCTTGGTATTGTTTTGCACCATGGGTCTTGATTTTATTTTGCATCATTGGTCTTGATGGTGTTTTGCACCACAGGTTTTGGTGGTGTTTTACACCATTGGTCTTGGTATTGTTTTGCACCATTGGTTTGGTGGTGTTTTGCACCATGGTTCTTGGTGGTGTTTTACACAATGTGTCTTGCTGGTGTCTTACACCATGTGGCTTGGTATTGATTTGCAACATGGGTCTTCATGGTGTTTTACACCAATGTTCTTAGTTGTGTTTTACACCACGGGTATTGATGGTGTTTGGCACCATGGTTCTTGATGGTGTTTTATACCAGAGGTCTTGGTAGTGTTTTACACCATGGATCTTGATGGTTTTTGCACCATGGGTCTTGATGGTTTTTTGCACCACGGGTCTTGGTGATGTTTTACACCATGGGAATTGCTGGTGTTTTACACGCTGGGTCTTCATGGTGCTTTGCTCCATGGGTCTTGAAGGTGTTTTACACCATGGGTCTTCGTGGTGTTTTACACCATGAGTCTTGGTGGTGTTTTACATCACGGGTCTTGGTGGTGTTTTACACCATGGGAATTGCTGGTGTTTTACACCCTGGGTCTTCATGGTGTTATGCTCCATGGGTCTTGATGGTGTTTTACACCATGGGTCTTCATGGTGTTTTACACCATGAGTCTTGATGGTGTTTTACACCACGGGTCTTCGTGGTGTTTTACACCATGAGTCTTGATGGTGTTTTACACCATGGGAATTGCTGGTGTTTTACACCCTGGGTCTTCATGGTGTTATGCTCCATGAGTCTTGATGGTGTTTTACACCATGGGTCTTGGTGGTGTTTTACACCACGGGTCTTGATGGTGTTTTGCACCATGCGTCTTGGTGGTGTTTTACCCCATGGTTCTTGGTTTTTTTTTGCAACATGGATCTTGATGCTCTTTTGCACCATGCATTTTGATGTTATTTTACTCCATGGGTCTTGATGGTGTTTTAAGCCATGGGACTTGATGCTGTTTTGCCCCATCTGTCTTGGTGGTGTTTTACACCACGGGTCTTGGTGGTGTTTTATACCACATGTTTTGGTGGTGTTTTACACCATGGGTCTTGGTGGTGTTTTATACCACATGTTTTGGTGGTGTTTTACACCATGGGTCTTGGTATTGTTTTGCATCATGGGTCTTGATTTTATTTTGCACCATTGGTCTTGATGGTGTTTTGCACCACGTGTCTTGGTGGTCTTTTACACCATGGGTCTTGGTGGTGTTTTGCACCATGTTTCTTGGTGGTGTTTTACACCATAGGGCTTGGTATTGATTTGCAACATGGATCTTGATGGTGTTTTGCACCATGCGTCTTGATGTTGTTTTACTCCATGGGTCTTGAAGCTGTTTTGCCCCATCTGTCTTTGTGGTGTTTTACACCACGGGTCTTGGTATTGTTTTGCACCATGGGTCTTGATTTATTTTGCTCCATGGGTCTTGAAGCTGTTTTGCCCCATCTGTCTTTGTGGTGTTTTACACCATGGGTCTTGGTGCTGTTTTACACCATGGGTCTTAGTGGTGTTTTGCACCATGGGCCTTGGTGGTGTTTTGCACCATGGGCCTTGGTGGTGTTTTGCACCATGGGCCTTGGTGGTGTTTTGCACCATGGGCCTTGGTGGTGTTTTGCACCATGGGTCTTAGTGGTGTTTTACACCATGGGTCTTAGTGGTGTTTTGCACCATGGGTCTTAGTGGTGTTTTACACCATGGGTCTTGGTGGTGTTTTGCACCATGGTTCTTGGTGGTGTTTTACACCATGTGCCTTGCTGGTGTCTTACACCATGGGGCTTGGTATTGATTTGCAACATGGGCCTTCATAATGTTTTGCAACATTGGTCATGGTTGTGTTTTACACCATGGGTCTTGCTGGTGTTTGGCACCATGGCTCTTGATGGTGTTTTATACCACGGTCTTGGTGGTGTTTTACACCATGGGTCTTGATGGGTTTTGCAACATGGGTCTCGATGGTGTTTTGCACCACGGTTTTTGGTGGTGTTTTACACCATGGGATTTGCTGGTGTTTTACACCATGGGTCTTCATGATGTTATGCACCATGGGTCTTGATGGTTTTTTTCACCATGGGGTCTCGTGGTGCTTTGCACTATGGGTCTTAGTGGTCTTTTACACCCTGGGTCTTGATGGTGTTTTATACTCTGGGTCTAGATGGTGTTTTGCACAACAGGTCTTGGTGGTTTTTTACACCACATTTCTTGGTCGTGTTTTACACCATGGGTCTTGATGGTGTTTTGCACAACAGATCTTGCTGGTGTTTTACACCATTTGGCTTAGTGGTCTTTTACACCTCAGGTTTGATGTTGTTTTACACCATGGGACTTGGTGGTGTTCTACACCACAGGAATTGATGGTGTTTTGCACCATGGGTTTTGATGTTGTTTTACACAATGGGTCTTGATGGTGCTTTGCACCATGGTTCTTGGTGATGTTTTACACCATGGGTATTGGTGGGTTTTTTTGCACCATGGATCTTGGTGGTGTTTTACACCATGTGTCTTGGTTTTGTTTTACACCATGGGTCTTGGTGGTGTTTTGCACCATGGGTCTTGGTGGTTTTTTTGCACCATGGATCTTGATGGTGTTTTGCTCCATGTGTCTTGATGGTGTTTTACACCATGGGTCTTGATGGTGTTTTACACCTTTGGTCTTGATGCTGTTTTCAGAGCGGCGAGAGTGGCAGCGGGAATCTCGGTGGAGCGGCGAGGCTTAAATGAGGCGCCAGAGACCAGGTATGCCTTAGAGCAGCGAGAGCAGCGGCGGGAATCTCAGTGGAGCGGCGAGTCTTTAACGAGGCGCCAGAGACCAGGTAGGCCTCAGAGCGGCGAGAGCGGCGGTGGGAATCTCGGTGGAGCGGTGAGGCTTTAAAGAGGCGCCAGAGACCAGGTAGGTTTACTAATCTCCAGTCTCCAATCTCAGAGAGAGGGAGAGTAGTGAAAAGTAATCGAAGTGTGATGTCACCAGAAAGCAGGTAAGTGATTGGTTGGTGAGTATTTCTCTCTTTTTAAACTTTAACTCTGTGGTTTATAGTTTCTAAGGGCTCAGTGGTGTAACCAGGGCCCTTAAATATATAATTTAACTGTCGTGTAATTGGTGGGATTGATTTGATTTAATTTAATTTCAATTAATTAAAGGGTAATTCATGACAGGAGAGCCCGGCCCGTGGTATGCTCCTCCTGCACTATGTGGGAACTCAGGGACACTTCCTGTGTCCCTGTCAACGATGTGTGCAGGAAGTGTGTCCAGCTGCAGCTACTGGCAGACCGCATTGTGGCACTGGAGCTGCGATTGGATACATACTTGACCATTCACGATGCTGAGGACGTCGTGGATATCATGTTTCAGCAGTTGGTCACACCGCAGGCAAAGGTTGGACAGGCAGAAAGGGAAGGGGTGACCAACAGACAAGAGTACTAGGCGCAGGCAGGTAGTGCAGGGGTCCCCTGTGGACATCCCCCTCTCAAACAGATACACCACTTTGAGTACTGTTGGGGGGGATGGCTTATCAGAGGAAGGCAGCAGCAGCCAACTTCCTGGCACCAGGGCTGGCTCTGCTGCACAGAACGGGAGGAAAAAGTGTGGTAGAGCTATAGTAATAGGGTATTCTATATGTAAGGGGAATAGATAGGCGTTTCTGCGGCCGCAAACGAGACTCCAGGATGGTGTGTTGCCTCCCTGGTGCAAGGGTCAAGGATGTCTCAGAGCAGCTGCAGAACATTTTGGAAGGGGAGGGTGAACAGCTAGTTATCATAGTGCATATAGGTACCAACGATATAGGTAAAAAATGGGATAAGGTCCTAAAAACTAAATATAGGGAGTTAGCAGGTAAAGTAAAAAATAGTAGCTCAAAGGTAGTAATCTCAGGATTGCTACCAGTGCCATGTGCTAGTCATAGTAGAAATAGAAGGATATTTCAGATGAATACATGGCTAAAGGAATGGTGCAAGGGGGAGGGATTCAAATTCCTGGGACATTGGAACCGGGTCTGAGGGAGGTGGGACCAGTTCAAAGTGGATGGTTTGCACCTGGGCAGGTCTGGGACTGATGTCCTAGGGGGAGTGTTTGCTAGTGCTCTGGGGGAGGGTTTAAACTAAAATGGCAGGGGGTTGGGAACCTGAGCAGGGAGACAGAGGCAAGGGAAACAAGGATAAAAGCAAAAGATAGGAAGGAGAAGAACAAAAGTGGCAGTCAGAGAAATCAACGGTTTAAATCAAACATGGCCACAGTAAATAATAATTCTAATAGGTCTAAGAGCATTAAACAAACAAGCCTGAAGGCTTTGTGTCTTAATGCGAGGAGCATTCGTAATAAGGTGGATGAATTAGCTGCACAAATAGAGGTAAACGAATATGATTTGATTTGGATTACGGAAAAATGGCTCCAGTGTGGCCAGGGCTGGGAACTCAACATCCAGGGGTATTCAATATTCAGGAAAGATAGGCAAAAAGGAAAGGGAGGTGGGGTAGCATTGCTGGTTAAAGAAGGGATTAACACAATTGTAAGGAAGGAAATTAGCTCTGATGATGTGGAATCTGTATGGGTAGAAATGAGAAATACCAAGGGGCTGAAAACATTAGTGGGAGTGGTATATAGACCTCCAAACAGTAATGCGGAGGTTGCAGATGGCATTAAAAGGGAAATTAAAGAAGCATGCAATAAGGGCACAGCAGTCATTAGTAACAATAATGTGGAGGAGGAATTCCTGGAGTGTTTATGGGATGGTTTCCTGGACCAATATGTCGAGGAACGAACCAGAGATCAGGCCATCTTAGACTGGGTATTATGTAATGAGAAAGGATTAATTAGCAATCTTGCTGTACGTGGCCGCTTGGGTCGAAGCGATCATAATATGATCGAATTCTTCATTAACATGGAGAATGAAGTAGTTCACTCAGAGACTAGGGTCCTGAATTTAAATAAAGGAAACTACAATGGTCCGAGGCGCGAGTTGGGTAGGATTGATTGGGGAATGTCACTCAAAGGGTTGACGGTGGATAGGCAATGGCAAACATTAAAGACTGCATGGATGAACTGCAGAATTTGTTCATCCCAGTGTGGCATAAAAATAAAAGCAAAAAGGTGACTCAACCGTGGCTAACAAGGGAAATTAGGGATAGCATAAGATCCAAGGAGAGGACATATTAATTGGCCAGAAAAAGCAGTAAACCTGAGGATTGGGAGCGGTTTAGGATTCAACAAAGGAGGACAAATGGATTAATTAAGAAGGGGAAAATAGAACATGAGAGTTGTAGGAATGTCTAGTTCCTATCCAAAAGACTGAGGTCCACTCAGGCAATTAAATAAATGAGGTTTAATGAAAAGTAACAGAGTTTAACTGATAACTACATGAGAACATCGAATATAGGTCTAGTCAGTTTGGAGGCTCCACGAGGACTGCTAGGGCGGTCCCGTGGCTGACGTCATGACATCATGACTTTTTCCCGCCGGTGGGGGATCACGTGATGAGCGGCATGACGTCATCGCGTTTGCCCGTGCTATTAAATTGATCACGCTCTGTACATGTAAACAGTGAAAACAAATATACAGACTCAGGCTGCAGCCAACATATTATTAAAGGGAATTATATACAATTGATTGATTGGAGTTCCTTAGTGGCTCCGCCACATGCGCCCCCCCAGAATTGTCTTTAATAGCAAAAGTAAAACAGCGAGGAGGCCTGACAAGCCTGTCAGACCGACTTCTGTAGCCTTGACGTGGAAGCTGATGGACGGCGGGCGAGCTGGCGGTCGGTTGCAGTTGATCTGGCATGGAGACTGTGGGCAGTCGGCCACGTTTCGGCGGTTGTGCGATCTCGACTGGACGGTCAAGGTCCAATTGAGCCGGCTTCAACTGGTCAACCGAAATGTGGTCCAGTTTGCCCCCAACATCGACCGAAAAAGATTTGACTCCCGGCTCTATCACACGGAAAGGACCAGTGTAAGGGGGTTTGAGCGGGTCCCGATGAGCGTCGTGGCGGATAAACACATAGTCGGCGTTCTTCAGCTCAGCTGGGACGTGTGAGCGATGTAGGCACTGGAGCGAAACTTCTGGCTGGCTCCTGGTGGCTCATGAGCTGCTGGGACGCGGACCATGGCTCTGTTGGAGACTGAAGGAAATCCCCTGGTACACATAGCGGCTGGCCATATACGAGCTCTGCCGAGGACGATTGAAGATCTTCTTTAGGTGCTGTATGAAGACCAAAAGGACCCATGGAAGCCTGTCCACCCAGCCCGCACCTTGAAGGCTGGCTCGCAGTGCGGCTTTGAGCGACCTGTGGAATCGTTCGCACAGGCCGTTCGCCTGTGGATGGTAGGCAGTGGTGCAATGTAGCTTGACGCCGAGCCCCTGAGCCACAGCGTTCCAGAGCTCCGAAGAAAACTGCAGCCCACGATCAGACGAGATGTCCGCCGGTACCCCGAAATGGGCGACCGAAGAGGAGATGAATGCCCTGGCGATGTTTGCAGAAGTGGTGGAAGACAGAAGAGCCGCCTCCGGCCATCGAGTGGTGTGGTCCACCATTGCAAGAAGATGAGTAAACCCGTGCGAAGGCGGAAGTGGCCCCACCACGTCCACATGCACATGATCAAGCCTATGTTCCGGAACGGCGAAAGTGGCCAATGGAGCCTTGACGTGACACTGCACCTTGGACTTTTGGCAGACCACGTAGGCGTTGGCCCAGTCGCGAACATCCATGTGCATGCCCCGCCACACGAATTTGGATGACATCAACCATTGCGAGGCCTTCATTCCAGGGTGCGACAACCCGTGGATAGCATCAAAATCTTTTCGGTGCCAGGCGACCAGGACGATAGGGCGAGGATCTCCTACGGAGACGTCGCAGAGTAGCGTAGTGCCCGCGGCATGGAATTTGACATCGGCCGCTTGGAGGCTAGAGGGGTCGGCTCTGTAAGATTGGACCTCCAGATCCGAGGCTTGATCCACAGCCATGAGGGCATAGTCGATACTGAGCTGGACTGCATGAACGGTCACGTGGGAGAAGCAATCCGCCACCAGGTTGTCCTTACCAGACACATGCTGAATGTCAGTGGTGAATACTGAGATATACGTCAACTGACATTGTTGCTGAGCTGACCACAGTTCGGCGGTCTTGGCCATAGCGAACGTTCATGGCTTATGGTCCACAAAAGCCGTGAACGGATGTCCCTCTGGCAAGAACCGGAAATGGCAGATGGCCAGAAAAAGGGCCAGCAACTCCCGGTCGTGTGTGCTGTACTTTTGTTCATTTCGCCGTAGTTGACGGTTGAAAAACGCCAGCGGTTGCCACGTCCCATGCACCCACTGTTCCTGCACGGCGCCGATGGCGTAGTCTGACGCGTCGGTGGTAAGGGCGATGGTGGCACCTGGCAGTGGGTGCGCCAGCATGGTTGCGTTGGCTAAAGCGCCTTTTGTGTCGACGAACGCCCGGTCCATTTCGACCGTCCAGCTGATCGGATCCTTGCCGGACTTGCCCTTGAAGGCCTCGTACAGGGGCTGCATGAGCAGAACTGCATTAGGGACGAACCAGTGATAAAAATTTACCATCCCAAGGAACTCCTGCAGGGACTTGATGGACTGCGGCCGCGGGAACGAAGTAACTGCCTCCACTTCGTTTGCAGGGGAATTGCGCCGGCTGATGTGATGCGATGGCCTAAAAAATCAATCTGCTGCAGGTCAAACTGACACTTGGCCGGGTTGACGATCAAACCGTGTTGACTGAGGCATCTAAAGAGGGTGCGCAAATGGCAGATGTGCTCCTCTTTATTAAGGCTGGCGATGAGGATGTCGTCGAGGTAGATGAATAGAAACTTGAGGTCCCGAAGCACGGAGCCCATCAAGCGCTGGAAAGCCTGTGCAGCGTTCTTCAATCCAAATGGCATCCGCAGGAATTCAAACAGGCCGAAAGGGGTGATGACTGCAGTTTTCGGGACGTCTTGCGGGTGTACGGGGACCTGGTGGTAGCCACGGACAAGGTCGACTTTTGAAAAAATGGTATTTCCCTCCAAATGTGCAGAGAAATCCTGAATATGAGGGATCGGGTACCGATCAGGAGTAGTGGCGTCGTTCAGGCGTCGGTAGTCACCGCAAGGCCGCCATCTGCCGCCAGGTTTTGGAACAATGTGGAGAGGCGAAGACCAGGGACTATTCGACCGGCGAATAATCCCTAGCCACTCCATCATGTCGAACTCCGCTTTCGCAGCCGCAAGCTTGCCAGGTTCGAGGCGCCGGGCCCATGCGTAGACCAGGGAGCCAGTAGTGGTGATGTGATGTTCGACACCATGTTTCGTGGCAGTGGAAGAGAAAGTGGGTCTGGTCAGGTCTGGGAAATCTCCGAGGAGGTGAGTGAAGTCATCCGGAGGTGGGGACGCGCAGGAGATAGTGCGCGCCATGGTGTTACCGCGGTAGCACGGGATGGAGTGAAAAGTGGCCGCATTGATCAACAGGCAGTGCCGTACATCCACCAGGAGGCTGTTGGCGCACAAAAAATCCACCCCGAGAATGGCTTGAGAGAATTTGGCCGTGATGAAATCCCTGTAAAACCGCTGGCCGCCGAAGCACACCTGGACCCGCGGGCTTCCGAATGTCCGAATGGCCCTGCCATTAGTCGCCTGGAGGGAGGGGCCGTGCCCCCCAACTTGTATATCAAGATTTGACGCGGGTAGGATGCTACATCGAGCCCCGGTGTTGCAAAGGAAACGTCGACCAGATAGGCAGTCGTTGATGAAGAGGAGTTTTCCCGGATTACCGATTGCCATCGCAGCTGCGGGGTGCTCCTTACAACTGGTCCTCTTTCGACAGGGTGGCTGCTGGGTTTTTTTTGAGCGAAAAGCTGCAGTGAGGGCGGCAGCATCTTGCTTTCGCACCAAAATGTGCGTGGTAGAAGCAAAACCCCGCTGGTTGAGGGGCTGGAGCGGCGTCTGTGGGGGATGGGTGCCTCGTGGCAGTGCAGTACTGCTGTGTTACCGCGAAGATCTTGTCTGCGTCGGTAGCCAGCTCTGCGCAGTCGGTGACTTCCGACCTGGCTAGGGCAGCCTGAACTTGCTCCAGTAGCAGACTGCGGGCGCGCTCCGACTTCGTGAGCCCGAAGACCTGTAACAACTGCGCCTTTATCGTATCATACTTGCTATCTTCTGGTGGATTACCAAGCAGGCTGAAGATCCGTAAGGCTGTGGCACTGTCGAGGGCGGAGACTACGTGAGATTAACGGGTCTGATCCGCATCGATGTTCCTGATTGCGAACTGGGCTTCAGCCTGGATGAACCACGCGGCTGGCTGTTGCTCCCAGAACTGTGGTAGCTTCAAAGCAACAGCGTTCGATTCCATGTTCAGTAACTTCTGCGAAAAGCATTCGCAAAAGTCGGGGTCACCAATGTAGGAATGTGTAGTTCCTATCCAAAAGACTGAGGTCCACTCAGGCAATCAAATAAACAAGGTTTAATGAAAACTAACAGAGTTTAACGGATAGCTACAGGAGAACATCGAATATAGGTCTAGTCAGTTTGGAGGCTCCACGAGGACTGCTAGGGCGGTCCCGTGGCTGACGTCATGACGTCATCATGTTTTTCCAGCCGGTGGGGATCACGTGATGAATGGCGTGACGTCATTGCGTTTGCCCGCGCAATTAAAGTGATAATGCTCTGTACATGTAAACAGTGAAAACAAATATACAGACTCAGGCTGCAGCCAACATATTATTAAAGGGAATTATATACAATTGATTGGCGTCCCTTAGTGGCTCCGCCACAGAGTAAGCTTTCAGGGAACATAAAAACTGACTGTAAAAGCTTCTATACATATGTGAAGAGAAAAAGATTGGTGAAGTCAAGCGTAGGTCCCTTGCTGTCAGAATCAGGGGAATTTATAATGGGGAACAAAGATATGGCAGACCAATTAAATACATATTTTGGTTCTATCTTCACAAAGGAGGACACAAATAACCTCCCAGAGTTGTCGGGGAACATAGGATCTGATGAAAGGGAGGAACTGAAAGAAATCAGTATTTGTAGGGAAATGGTGTTAGGGAAAATGATGGGATTGAATGCCGATAAATCCCCAGGGCCTGATAATCTACATCCTAGGGTAGTTAAGGAAGTGGCCCTAGAAATAGTAGATGCATTGCTGATCATCTTCCAACATTCGATGGAATCTGGAACAGTACCCATGGATTGGAGGGTAGCTAATGTTACCCCACTATTCAAAAAAGGTGGTAGAGAGAAAACAGGGAATTACAAACCGGTAAGCATGACATCGGTAGTGGGGAAAATGCTAGAGTCCATTATAAATGATGTAATAGCAGAGCACTTGGAAAACAGTGACAGGATCGGACAAAGTCAACATGGATTTACAGAAGGTAAATTGTGCTTGACTAATCTACTGGAATTTTTTGAGGATGTAACTGGTAAAATAGATAAGGGAGAACAAGTGGATGTGGTGTATTTGGACTTTCAGAAGACTTTCAATAAGGTCCAGCATAAGAGATTAGCGTGTAAAGTTAAGGCACATGGGATTGGGGGCAAGGTATTGACTTGGATAGAGAACTGGTTGGCAGACAGAAAGCAAAGAGTTGGAATAAACGGGTCTTTTTCCGAGTGGCAGGCAGTGACTAGTGGGGTACTGCAGGGATCGGTCCTTGGACCCCAGCTATTCACAATATATATTAATGATCTAGACATGGGAACTAGATGTAATATCTCCAAATTTGCAGACAACACAAAGCAGGGTGGGCGTGTGTGCTGTGAGGAGGATGCCGAGTAACTCCAGGATGATTTGGACAGTTTGGGTGATTGGGCAGAAGCATGGCAGATGCAATATTACGTGGATAAATGTGAGGTTTTGTGTCTTGGTGGTGATTTACACCACGGGTCTTGCTGGTGTTTCACACCACGGCTCTTGGTGGTGTTTTGCACCATGTGTCTTGGTGATATTTTTCACCATGCATCTTGGTGGTATTTTGCACCATGTGTCTTGGTGGTTCTTTACACTACGGCTCTTGTTGGTGTTTTACACCATGGGTCTTGGTATTGATTTGCACCATGGGTCTTGATGGTATTTTGCACCCTGGGTCTTGATGGCCTTTTACACCATGTGTCTTGATGGTGTTTTACACTATGGCTCTTGATGGTTTTTCACACCATGGATCTTGGTGGTGTTTTACACCATGGCTCTTGATGGCGTTTTACACCTTGGGCCTTGGTGGTGTTTTACACCATGTGTCTTGATGGTGATTTGCACCATGGCTCTTGATGGTGTTTTACACCATGTTTCTTGGTGGTGTTTTAGACCATGGCTCTTGATGGTGTTTTACACCTTGGGCCTTGGTGGTGTTTTACACCAGGGTTCTTAATGGTGTTTTGCACCATGTATCTTGATGTTGTTTTAAACCATGTGCCTTGATGCTGTTTTGCACCATC
The DNA here is from genome assembly GCF_052327205.1 of Somniosus microcephalus. Lineage (NCBI taxonomy): Eukaryota > Metazoa > Chordata > Chondrichthyes > Squaliformes > Somniosidae > Somniosus > Somniosus microcephalus. The sequence goes on from NC_140999.1 coordinate 101,283,926, forward strand.
TGTGTTGGTGGTTTTTTATACCACAGTTCTTGGTGGTGTTTTATACCACGTGTTTTGGTGGTGTTTTACCCATGGATCTTGGTATTGTTTTGCACCATGGGTCTTGATTTTGATTTGCACCACGGGTCTTGATGGTGTTTTGCACCACGGGTCTTGATGGTGTTTTGCACGATGGTTCTTAGTGTTTTTTTACACCATGGGTCTTGGTACTGTTTTACACCATGGGTCTTGATTTTGTTCTACAACGTGGGTTTTGATTGTGTTTTGCACCATTGGTCTTGGTTGTGTTTTACACCAAAGGTCTTGTTGTTTTGCACGATGGCTCTTGATGGTGTTTTACACCGGGGGTCTTGGTGGTGTTTTATACCACGGGTCTTGATGGTGTTTTGCACCACGGGTCTTGATGGTGTTTTGCACGATGGGTCTTAGTGTTTTTTTACACCATGGGTCTTGGTACTGTTTTACACCATGGGTCTTGATTTTGTTCTACAACGTGGGTGTTGATTGTGTTTTGCACTTTGGTCTTGGTTGTGTTTTACACCAAAGGTCTTGTTGTTTTGCACGATGGCTCTTGATGGTGTTTTACACCGGGGGTCTTGGTGGTGTTTTATACCATGGGTCTTGATGGTTTTTGCACTGTGGGTCTTGATGGTGTTTTGCACCACGTTCTTGGTGGTGTTTTACACCCTGCATCTTGGTGGTGTTTTACACCATGGGTCCTCGTGGTGCTTTGCACCATGGGTCTTGATGGTCTTTTACACCATGGGTCTTGGTATTGTTTTGCACCATGGGTCTTGGTGGTGTTTTGCACCATGTTTCTTGGTGGTGTTTTACACCACGGGTCTTGGTGGTGTTTTACACCATGGGGCTTGGTATTGATTTGCAACATGGGTCTTGATGGTGTTTTGCAACATTGGTCTTGTCTGTGTTTCATACCATGGGTCTTGCTGATGTTTGGCACCATGGCTCTTGATGGTGTTTTGCACCATCTGCCTTCGTGGTGTTTTACCCCATGGTTCTTGATTTTTTTTTGCACCATGGATCTTGTTGGTGTTTTGCACCATGCATCTTGATGTTGTGTTACTCCATGGGTCTTGAAGCTGTTTTGCCCCATATGTCTTTGTGGTGTTTTACACCACGGGTCTTGGTATTGTTTTGCACCATGGGTCTTGATTTTATTTTGTACCATGGGTCTTGATGGTGTTTTACACCACGGGTTTTGGTGGTGTTTTACACCATTGGTCTTGGTATTGTTTTGCACCATGGCTCTTGATGGTGTTTTATACCATGGTCTTGGTGGTGTTTTACACCATGGGTCTTGATGGGTTTTGCACCATTGGTCTTGGTGCTGTTTTACACCATGGGTCTTAGTGGTGTTTTGCACCATGGTTCATTGTGGTGTTTTACACCATGTGTCTTGCTTGTGTCTTACACCATGGGGCTTGGTATTGATTTGCAACATGGGCCTTCATAATGTTTTGCAACATTGGTCATGGTTGTGTTTTACATCTTGGGTCTTGCTGGTGTTTGGCACCATGGCTCTTGATGGTGTTTTGCACCACGGTTCTTGGTGGTGTTTTACACCATGGGATTTGCTGGTCTTTTACACCATGGGTCTTCATGATGTTATGCATCATGGGTCTTGATGGTGTTTTTCACCTTGGGGTCTCATGGTGCTTTGCACTATGGGTCTTGGGGGTATTTTACACCATGGGTCTTGATGGTGTTTAACACCATGGGTCTTGGTGGTGTTTTACACCCTGGGTCTAGTTGGTCTTTTACACCCTGGGCCTTGATGGTGTTTTACACCCTGGGTCTGGATGGTGTTTTACACCCTGGGTCTAGATGGTGTTTTACACCCTGGGTCTAGATGGTGTTTTACACCCTGGGTCTAGATGGTGTTTTGCACAACAGGTCTTGGTGGTTTTTTACACCACATTTCTTGGTCGTGTTTTACACCATGGGTCCTGATGGTGTTTTGCACAACAGGTCTTGCTGGTTTTTTACACCATGTGTCCTAGTGGTCTTTTACACCTCGGGTCTTGATGTTGTTTTACACCATGGGACTTCGTGGTGTTTTACACCACAGGACTTGATGGTGTTTTGCACCATGGGTCGTGATGTTGTTTTACACCATGGGTCTTGATGGGGCTTTGCACCATGGTTCTTGGTGATGTTTTACATCATGGGTCTTGATGGTGATTTGCACCATGGTTCTTGATGATGTTTTACACCATAGGTCTTGGTGGGTTTTTTTGCACCATGGATCTTGGTGGTGTTTTACACCATGTGTCTCGGTTTTGTTTTACACCATTGGTCTTGGTGGTGGTTTACACCATGGGTCTTGGTGGTTTTTTTGCACCATGGATCTTGATGGTGTTTTGCTCCATGTGTCTTGATGGTGTTTTACACCATGGGTCTTGATGGTGTTTTACACCTTTGGTCTTGATGCTGTTTTCAGAGCGGCGAGAGTGGCAGCGGGAATCTCGGCAGAGCGGCGAGGCTTAAATGAGGCGCCAGAGACCAGTAATGCCTTAGAGCGGTGAGAGCAGCGGCGGGAATCTCAGCGGAGCGGCGAGTCTTTAACGAGGTGCCAGAGGCCAGGTAGGCCTCAGAGCGGCGAGAGCGGCGGCGGGAATCTCGATGGAGCGGCGAGGCTGTAAAGAGGCGCCAGAGACCAGGTAGGTTTACTAATCTCCAGTCTCCAATCTCAGAGAGAGTGAGAGTAGTGAAAAGTAATCGAAGTGTGATGTCACTAGAAAGCAGGTAAGTGATTGGTTGGCGAGTATTTCTCTCTTTTTAATCTTTAACTCTGTGGTTTAGAGTTTCTAAGGGCTCAGTGGTATAGCGGGGACTGTTGGTAAACCAGGACCCTTAAATATATCATTTAACTGTCGTGTAATTGGTGGGATTGATTTGATTTAATTTAATTTCAATTAATTAAAGGGTAAGTCATGACAGGAGAGCCCAGTCCATGGTATGCTCCTCCTGCACTATGTGGGAACTCAGGGACACTTCCTGTGTCCCTGTCAACTATGTGTGCAGGAAGTGTGTCCAGCTGCAGCTACTGGCAGACCGCATTGCGGCACTGGAGCTGCGATTGGATACATACTGGACCATTCGCGATGCTGAGGACGTTGTGGTTATCATGTTTAAGCAGTTGGTCACACGCAGGCAAAGATTGCACAGGCAGAAAGGGAAGGGGTGACCAACAGACAGAGTACTAGGTGCAGGCAGGTAGTGCAGGGGTCCCCTGTGGACATCCCCCTCCCAAACAGATACACCACTTTGAGTACTGTTGGGGGGGATGGCTTATCAGAGGAAGGCAGCAGCAGCCAACTTCCTGGCACCAGGGCTGGCTCTGCTGCACAGGACGGGAGGAAAAAGTGTGGTAGAGCTATAGTAATAGGGTATTCTATATGTAAGGGGAATAGATAGGCGTTTCTGCGGCCGCAAATGAGGCTCCAGGATGGTGTGTTGCCTCCCTGGTGCAAGGGTCAAGGATGTCTCAGAGCAGCTGCAGAACATTTTGGAAGGGGAGGGTGAACAGTTAGTTATCATAGTGCATATAGGTACCAACGATATCGGTAAAAAATGGGATAAGGTCCTAAAAGCTAAATATAGGGAGTTAGCAGGTAAAGTAAAAAATAGGAGCTCAAAGGTAGTAATCTCAGGATTGCTACCAGTGCCATGTGCTAGTTATAGTAGAAATAGAAGGATATTTCAGATGAATACATGGCTAAAGGAATGGTGCAAGGGGGAGGGACTCAAATTCCTGGGACATTGGAACCGGGTCTGAGGGAGGTGGGACCAGTTCAAAGTGGATGGTTTGCACCTGGGCAGGTCTGGGACTGATGTCCTAGGGGGAGTGTTTGCTAGTGCTCTGGGGGAGGGTTTAAACTAAAATGGCAGGGGGTTGGGAACCTGAGCAGGGAGACAGAAGCAAGGGAAACAAGGATAAAAGCAAAAGATAGGAAGGAGAAGAACAAAAGTGGCAGTCAGAGAAATCAACGGTTTAAATCAAACATGGCCACAGTAAATAATAATTCTAATAGGTCTAAGAGCATTAAACAAACAAGCCTGAAGGCTTTGTGTCTTAATGCAAGGAGCATTCATAATAGGGTGGATGAATTAGCTGCACAAATAGAGGTAAACGAATATGATCTGATTTGGATTACGGAAACATGGCTCCAGTGTGGCCAGGGCTGGGAACTCAACATCCAGGGGTATTCAATATTCAGGAAAGATAGGCAAAAAGGAAAGGGAGGTGGGGTAGCATTGCTGTTTAAAGAAGGGATTAACACAATTGTAATGAAGGATATTAGCTCTGATGATGTGGAATCTGTATGGGTAGAAATGAGAAATACCAAGGGGCAGAAAATGTTAGTGGGAGTGGTATATAGACATCCAAACAGTAATGTGGAGGTTGCAGATGGCATTAAAAGGGAAATTAAAGGAGCACGCAATAAGGGCACAGCAGTCATCATGGGTGACTTTAATCTACATATAAATTGGGCTAACCAAATTAGTAACAATACTGTGGAGGAGAAATTCCTGGAGTGTTTATGGGATGGTTTCCTGGACCAATATGTCGAGGAACTAACCAGAGATCAGGCCATCTTAGACTGGGTATTATGTAATGAGAAAGGATTAATTAGCAATCTTGCTGTACGTGGCCGCTTGGGTCGGAGCGATCATAATATGATCGAATTCTTCATTAACATGGAGAATGAAGTAGTTCACTCAGAGACTAGGGTCCTGAATTTAAATAAAGGAAACTACAATGGTCCGAGGCGCGAGTTGGGTAGGATTGATTGGGGAATGTCACTCAAAGGGTTGACGGTGGATAGGCAATGGCAAACATTAAAGACCGCATGGTTGAACAACAGAATTTGTTCATCCCAGTTTGGCATAAAAATAAAAGCTAAAAGGTGACTCAACCGTGGCTAACAAGGGAAATTAGGGATAGCATAGGATCCAAGGAGAGGACATATTAATTGGCCAGAAAAAGCAGTAAACCTGAGGATTGGGAGCGGTTTAGGATTCAACAAAGGAGAACAAAGGGATTAATTAAGAAGGGAAAATAGAACATGAGAGTTGTTGGAATGTCTAGTTCCTATCCAAAAGACTGAAGTCCACTCAGGCAATCAAATAAATTTGGTTTAATGAAAAGTAACAGAGTTTAACAGATAACTACAGGAGAACATCGAATATAGGTCTAGTCAGTTTGGAGGCTCCACGAGGACTGCTAGGGCGGTCCCGTGGCTGACGTCATGACGTCATGACGTTTTTCCCGCCGGTGGGCGATCACGTGATGAACGGCGTGACGTCTTCGCGTTTGCCCGATACAGAGGCTGCAGCCAACATATTATTAAAGGGAATTATATACAATTGATTGGAGTTCCTTAGTGGCTCCGCTACATGCGCCCCCCCAGAATTGTCTTTAATAGCAAAAGTAAAACAGCGAGGAGGCCTGACAAGCCTGTCAGATCGACTTCTGTAGCCTTGACGTGGAAGCTGATGGACAGCGGGTGAGCTGGCGGTCAGTTGCCGTTGATCTGGCATGGAGACTGTGGGCAGTCGACCACGTTTTGCCGGTTGAGCGATCTCGACTGGACGGTCAAGGTCCAATTGAGCCGGCTTCAACTGGTCAACCGAAATGTGGTCCAGTTTACCCCCAACATCGACCGAAAAAGATTTGTCTCCCGGCTCTATCGCACGGAAAGGACCAGTGTAAGGGGGTTTGAGCGGGTCCCGATGAGCGTCGTGGCGGATAAACACATAGTCGGCGTTCTTCAGCTCAGCTGGGATGTGCCAGCTCTGCAAGCCATGATGTGATGTAGGCACTGGAGCAAAACTTCTGGCTGCCTCCTGGTGGCTGATGAGCTGCTGGGACGCGGACCATGGCTCTGTTGGAGACGGAAGGAAATCCCCTGGTACGCGTAGCAGCTGACCATATACGAGCTCCACCGAGGACGATTGAAGATCTTCTTTAGGTGCCGTATGAAGACCCAAAAGGACCCATGGAAGCCTGTCCACCCAGCCCGCGCCTTGAAGGCTGGCTCGCAGTGCGGCTTTGAGCGACCTGTGGAATCGTTCGCACAGGCCGTTCACCTATGGATGGTAGGCGGTGGTGCGATGTAGCTTGACGCCGAGCCCCTGAGCCACAGCGTTCCCGAGCTCCGAAGAAAACTGCAGCCCACGATCGGACGAGATGTCTGCCGGTACCCCGAAACGGGCGACCCAAGAGGAGGTGAATGCCCTGGCGACGTCTGCAGAAGTGGTGGAAGACAGAAGAACCGCCTTCGGCCATCGAGTGGTGCGGTCCACCATTGTAAGAAGATGAGTAAACCCGTGCGAAGGCGGAAGTGGCCCCACCAGGTCCACATGCACATGATCAAGCCTACGTTCCGGAACGGCAAAAGTGGCCAATGGGGTCTTGACGTGACACTGCACCTTGGCCTTTTGGCAGACACGTAGGTGTTGGCCCAGTCACGAACATCCATGTGCATGCCCCGCCACACGAATTTGGATGACATCAACCGCTGCGAGGCCTTCATTCCAGGGTGCAACAACCCGTGGATAGCATCAAAATCTTTTCGGCGCCAGGCGACCGGGACGATAGGGCGAGGATCTCCTACGGAGACGTCGCAGAGTAGCGTAGTGCCCGCACCATGGAATTTGACGTCGGCTGCTTGGAGGCTAGAGGGGTCGATTCTGTAAGATTGGACCTCTGGATCTGAGGCTTGATCCGCAGCCATGAGGGCATAGTCGATACTGAGCTGGACTACATGAACGGTCACGTGGGAGAGGCAATCTGCTACCAGGTTGTCCTTACCAGACCCATGCTGAATGTCAGTGGTGAATTCTGAGATATACGTCAACTGACATTGTTGCTGAGCTGACCACGGTTCGGCGGTCTTGGCCATAGCGAACATTAGTGGCTTATGGTCCACAAAAGCCGTGAACGGACGTCCCTCTAGCAAGAACTGGAAATGGCAGATGGCCAGAAAAAGGGCCAGCAACTCCCGGTCGTATGTGCTGTACTTTCGTTCATTTCGCCGTAGTTGACGGCTGAAAAACACCAGCGGTTGCCACATCCCATGCACCCACTGTTCCTGCACTGCGCCGATGGCATAGTCTGACGCGTCGGTGGTAAGGGCGATGGTGGCACCTGGCAGCGGGTGCACCAGCATGGTTGCGTTGGCTAAAGCGCCTTTTGTGTCGACGAACGCCCGGTCCATTTCGACCGTCCAGCTGATCGGATCCTTGCCGGACTTGCCCTTGAAGGCCTCGTAAAGGGGCTGCATGAGCAGAACTGCATTAGGGACGAACCAGTGATAAAAATTTACCATCCCGAGGAACTCCTGCAAGGACTTGATGGACTGCGGCCGCGGGAACAAAGTAACTGCCTCCACCTTCGTTTGCAGGGGAATTGTGCCGGCTGATGTGATGCGATGGCCTAAAAAATCAATCTGCTGCAGGCCAAACTGGCACTTGGCCGGATTGATGATCAAACCGTGTTGACTGAGGCATCTAAAGAGGGTGCGCAAATGGCAGATGTGCTCCTCTTTATTAGGGCTGGTGATGAGGATGTCGTCGAGGTAGACGAATAGAAACTTGAGGTCCCGAAGCACGGAGCCCATCAAGCGCTGGCAAGCCTGTGCAGCGTTCTTCAAACCAAACGGCATCCGCAGGAATTCAAAAAGGCCGAATGGGGTGATGACTGAAGTTTTCGGGATGTCTTGCGGGTGTACGGGGACCTGGTGGTAGCCACGGACAAGGTCGACTTTTGAAAAAATGGTATTTCCCGCCAAATGTGCAGAGAAATCCTGAATATGAGGGATCGGGTACCGATCAGGAGTAGTGGCGTCGTTCAGGCGGCGGTAGTCACCGCAAGGCCGCCATCCGCCGCCAGGTTTCGGAACAATGTGGAGAGGCGAAGAACAGGGACTATTCGACCGGCGAATAATCCCTAGCCACTCCATCATGTCGAACTCCGCTTTCGCAGCCGTAAGCTTGCCAGGTGCGAGGCGCCGGGCCCGTGCGTAGACCAGGGAGCCAGTAGTGGTGATGTGATGTTCGACACCATGTTTCGTGGCAGTGGAAGAGAAAGTGGTTCTGGTCAGGTCTGGGAAATCTCCGAGGAGGTGAGTGAAGTCATCCGGAGGTGGGGACGCGCAGGAGATAGTGCACGCCATGGTGTTACTGCGGTAGCACGGGATGGAGTGAAAAGTGGCCGCATTGATCAACCGGCAGTGCCGTACATCCACCAGGAGGCCATTGGCGCACAAAAAATCCGCCCCGAGAATGGCTTGAGTGACTTTGGCCGTGATGAAATCCCTGTAAAACCGCTGGCCGCCGAAGCACACCTGGACCCGCGGGCTTCTGAAGGTCCGAATGGCCCTGCCATTAGTCGCCTGGAGGGAGGGGCCGTGCCCCCTAACTTGTAGATCAAGATTTGACGCGGGTAGGATGCTACACTGCACCCCGGTGTCGCAAAGGAAACGTCGACCAGATAGGGAGTCGTTGATGAAGAGGAGTTTTCCCGAATTACCGATTGCCATCGCAGCCACGGGGTGCTCCTTATAACTGGTCCTCTTTCGACAGGGTGGCTGCTGGGTTTTTTTTGAGTGAAAAGCTGCAGGGAGGGCGGCAGCATCTTGCCTTCGCACCAAAATGTGCGTGGTAGAAGCACAATCCCGCTGGTTGAGGGGCTGGAGCGGCGTCTGTGGGGGATGGGCGCCTCGTGGCAGTGCAGTACCGCTGTGTCAGCGCGAAGATCTTGTCCGCGTCGGTAGCCAGCTCTGCGCACTCGGTGACTTGCAACCTGGCTAGGGCAGCCTGAACTTGCTCCAGTAGCAGGCTGAGGATTAGTTCCCTGAAGAGGAAGCATTCTGGTTCGGAGCCCAAGAGTGTGAGCATTTGGCTCATGAGCTCGGACAGGTTGGAGTCCCTGAGGCCGGGCATATTGAGCAGATGGCGGGCGCGCTCCGATTTCATGAGCCCGAAGATCTGTAACAACCGCGCCTTTGTCGTATCATACTTGCGATCTTCTGGTGGATTACCAAGCAGGCTGAAGATCCGCAAGGCTGTGGCACTGTCGAGGGCGGAGACTACATGAGAGTAACGGGTCTGATCCGCATCGATGTTCCTGATTGCGAACTGGGCTTCAGCCTGGATGAACCACGCGGCTGGCTGTTGCTCCCAGAACTGTGGTAGCTTCAAAGCAACAGCGTTCGATTCCATGTTCAGTAACTTCTGCGAAAAGCGTTCGCAAAAGTCGGGGTCACCAATGTAGGAATGTGTAGTTCCTATCCAAAAGACTGAGGTCCACTCAGGCAATCAAATAAACGAGGTTTAATGAAAACTAACAGAGTTTAACGGATAACTACAGGAGAACATCGAATATAGGCCTAGTCAGTTTGGAGGCTCCACAAGGACTGCTAGGGCGGTCCCGTGGCTGACGTCATGACGTCATGACGTTTTTCCAGCCGGTGGGGATCACGTGATGAATGGCGTGACGTCATTGCGTTTGCCTGCGCAATTAAAGTGATAATGCTCTGTACATGTAAACAGTGAAATCAAATATACAGACTCAGGCTGCAGCCAACATATTATTAAAGGGAATTATATGCAATTGATTGGAGTCCCTTAGTGGCTCCGCCACAGAGTAAGCTTTCAGGGAACATAAAAACTGACTGTAAAGGCTTCTATAGATATGTGAAGAGAAAAAGATTGGTGAAGTCAAGCGTAGGTCCCTTGCTGTCAGAATCAGGGGAATTTATAATGGGGAACAAAGATATGGCAGACCAATTAAATACATATTTTGGTTCTATCTTCACAAAGGAGGACACAAATAACCTCCCAGAGTTGTCGGGGAACATAGGATCTGATGAAAGGGAGGAACTGAAAGAAATCAGTATTTGTAGGGAAATGGTGTTAGGGAAAATGATGGGATTGAATGCCAATAAATCCCCAGGGCCTGATAATCTACATCCTAGGGTAGTTAAGGAAGTGGCCCTAGAAATAGTAGATGCATTGCTGATCATCTTCCAACATTCGATGGAACCTGGAACAGTACCCATGGATTGGAGGGTAGCTAATGTTACCCCACTATTCAAAAAAGGTGGTAGAGAGAAAACAGGGAATTACAGACCGGTAAGCATGCCATCGGTAGTGGGGAAAATGCTAGAGTCCATTATAAATGATGTAATAGCAGAACACTTGGAAAACAGTGACGGGATCGGACAAAGTCAACATGGATTTACAGAAGGTAAATCGTGCTTGACTAATCTACTGGAATTTTTTGAGGATGTAACTGGTAAAATAGATAAGGGAGAACCAGTGGATGTGGTGTATTTGGACTTTCAGAAGGCTTTCAATAAGGTCCAGCATAAGAGATTAGCGTGTAAAGTTAAGGCACATGGGATTGGGGGCAAGGTATTGACTTGGATAGAGAACTGGTTGGCAGACAGAAAGCAAAGAGTTGGAATAAACGGGTCTTTTTCCGAGTGGCAGGCAGTGACTAGTAGGGTACCGCAAGGATCGGTCCTTGGACCCCAGCTATTCACAATATATATTTATGATTTAGACAAGGGAACTAGATGTAATATCTCCAAATTTGCAGACGACACAAAACAGGGTGGGCGTGTGTGCTGTGAGGAGGATGCCGAGTAACTCCAGGATGATTTGGACAGTTTGGGTGATTGGGCAGAAGCATGGCAGATGCAATATAACGTGGATAAATGTGAGGTTATCCACTTTGGTGGCAAAAACAGAAAGGCAGATTATTATCTGAATGGCAATAGATTGGGAGAAGGGGAAGTGCAACGAGACCTGGGTGTCCTTGTGCACCAGTCGCTGAAGGTAAGCATGCAGGTGCAGCAAGCGGTTAAGAAGGCAAATGGTATGTTGGCCTTCGTAGCGAGAGGGTTTGAGTACAGGAACAAGGATGTCTTGCTGCAGTTGTACAGGGCCTTGATGAGACCACATCTTGAGTATTGTGTGCAGTTTTGTTCGCCTTATCTGAGGAAGGATATTCTTGCCATGGAAGGAGTTCAGCGAAGATTCACCAGGCTGATACCTGGGATGGCAGGAATGACGTATGAGGAGAGATTGGGTCGATTGGTCTTGTACTCGCTGGAGTTTAGAAGAATGCGAGGAGATCTCATTTTAACTTATAAAATTCTGACAGGACTGGACAGACTAGATGCAGGAAGGATGTTCCCGATGGTCGGGGAGTCCAGAACCAGGGGTCACAGTCTAAGGATAAGGGGTAACCCATTTAGGACAGAAATGAGGAGGAATTTCTTCACCCAGAGAGTGGTGAACCTCTGGAATTCTTTACCACAGAATGCAGTAGAGGCCAATTCATTAAATATATTCAAGAAGGAGTTGGATACATTCCTTAAGGCTAAAGGGGATCAAGGGATATGGGGAGAAAGCAGGGACAGGGTACTGAATTTGGATGATCATCCATGATCGCATTGAATGGCGGAGCAGGCTTGAGGGGCCGAATGGCCTACTCCTGCTCCTATCTTCTATGTTTCTATGTTTCAATGTTTTGCACCATGGATCTTGGTGGTGTTTTACACCACAGATCTTGGTGGTGTTTTACACCACGTGTCTTGGTGGTGTTTTACACCATGGGTCTTGGTATTGTTTTGCACCATGGGTCTTGGTGGTGTTTTGCAGCACAGGTCTTGGTGGTGTTTTGCAGCACGGGTCTTGGTGGTGCTTTGCACCATGGGTCTTGGTATTGTTTTGCACCATGGGTCTTGGTGGTGCTTTGCACCATGGGTCTTGGTGGTGTTTTGCACCATGGGTCTTGGTGGTGTATTACACCATGGTTCTTGATGGAGTTTAACACCACGGGTCTTGGTGATGTTTTACGCCATGGGTCTTGATGGTTTTTGCACCGTGGGTCCTGATGGTGTCCTGCACCACGGGTCTTGGTGGTGCTTTACATCATGGGACTTGGTGTTGTGTAAGGATTTCGGGGGCTTCGTTTAAACTGGTTTAAGGTAATCTACCTGGCCAGCAGTCTTTTTGCTGCTGCACTCTAAACCAATTTACAAACAGCGGTTTCGAATCGCTACCCCTCCTTTAGTTCTGAGTGGAGGAACTTATAATTAATGATATTAAAACGGAACACGTGGTTTGGATGAGAGAAAAAAATCAAGCTTTATTAACTAAAAGAAACTACAATCACAATATCAAACTATCCCACACGAACACAGTAAAATTGTAAAACTATATATCAAGGGGGTACACACGGCAAAACGAGGGGTACAATGGCTACAATGTTATTTAAACAATCTTAGCAATTCCCTTAAATCACCATCCCCCTTTAACTCCTGCTAGGTTGCCTTGTTGAGAGTCAGAAAATCTCTGCTCACATGGTCCAGCGGAGAGAGAGAGAGAGAGAGAGAGAGAGAGCTCACCTTATCATCCCAGGAAGTCAAGGGAAAGAGCTGGCTTCAGCATCTATCTTTATACCTGGTGAGCCCCCCTGCCGTTCTGCCTTGCAAGGGCTGTGTGCAAAATTAACCCCAAAGCTGTGATAGGCTAACTCAAAGTGGTTAGATTGAGTTAATGTGATTTTCAGAGCTCCCTTTGCTGAAACAAAAGGGAGATACATCTGCTCTATTGTCCAGTACTGGGTGATTGGAAACCCATTTCAAATCTCGAACGATTCCCATTCAAGGTGCAAAAGTCTCTTCTGCAGTTTCAGGTGTATCTAAACAAATGCTAATAGCATTCAGTTGCTTTGCAAACAAAGCATTGTCCTTTGTCTTCAATGAACCTTACTTCCAGACACAGAAAGCTGCATTCCAAACCTCTTATGTCATTCAGCCATGTGGTGTGACAGCCATTTTATCCCTGGAAATTTAAAAAGCACATTGCCCAGGGATACTTTAATCAAAAAACATGAATCTTCAGAACTGTAGATTATTGCGAATTCTTACAGTTGTTTTACACCATGGGTCTTCATGGTGTTTTGCACCATGGGTCTTGATGTTGTTTTACACCATGTGTCTTGGTGGTGTTTTAAACCCTGTGTCTTGGTGGTGTTTTACACAATGCGTCTTGATTTTGTTTTACACCATGGATCTTGGTGGTGTTTTACACCATGGGTCCTCGTGGTGTTTTACACCACAGCTCTTGGTGGTGTTTTACACCATGGGTCCTGGTGGTGTTTTACACCATGGGTCCTGGTGGTGTCTTACACCATGGGTCTTTAAGGTGCTTCACACCATGGCCTAGAAATTCAGTATAGCCACTTTTGGGGCGGTAAAGTCGGGCGGTCGCTAAAGTTAGCGCCCGCCGGAAAGTGCAGGTCACTTCGCCGAAATTCAGTAGATTTGGCCAAGAGTTTGGGCGAGCGCTGAAACTGGCGTTGCACTCCTATCTTTAGGTGCTAAGCCGGCGGTGCGGACTGATAACGCCGAGGCCGGGCGCAGCGCAGGTGCGGTCATGTTTTGATTGACAGCAGACACCCTGACGCCGGCCAGCTCTTAAAGGGGGAAGGGTCGACTTGGTCTGCAGCCATGCCCTGGATAGTGGAGCCCAGCAGCTAGGCCTGAACACTGCTGGTGGACCCAAATAGCGCCTGAAGCCATGGAGAAGGCCCGTGAACGAGCGCAGCGCTTCTCCCAGCATGCTTTGAGGGTGCTGGTTAGGGGGTTGGAAAGGTACAAAGAGATCTTGTGCCCGGGTAGTGGCAAGAAGGCTCCCAGGAGGCAGTACAGGAGAGCCTGGAGGAAAATCGCCCACAGGGTGTCAGTTAACAGCGATGTCCCCAGGACTGGTGACCAATGCCGCAAGAAGTACAACGACCTCACTCGGATGGTCAAGGTGAGTACCCTTTCCAGTGTCCTCCTCATCCTTGCATGTGCACCTCACATTATGGGCAAAGGGACCTCAAAGGCCTAATGGCCAGCCCTCCTCCCGCAGCTATGGCACTGGCATGATCCTCAATAGCACTTTCTGCACTTAACACACTGGCCAAGCTATTCGACCATGGGAGGCAGTGCACACAACAACAGGCCACCACACTGGCCAAGCTATTCCACCATGGGAGGCAGTGCACACAACAACAGGGCACCACACTGGCCAAGCTATTCGACCATGGGAGGCAGTGCACACAACAACAGGGCACCACACTGGCCAAGCTATTCAACCATGGGAGGCAGTGCACACAACAACAGGCCACCACACTGGCCAAGCTATTCCACCATGGGAGGCAGTGCACACAACAACAGGCCACCACAATGTACTTAGAGGCCGTCCTTTCTCTTGCAGGCCAAGATGGCCCGGAATTTGAAGAGCCAGAATGTCACCGGGGGAGGCCGTGCCCAGTTCCAGGAGCTCAGTGAGCTGGAGGAGAGCGTGGCTCGACTCATGCATGGCCGGGTGACTGGCCCTGTTGCCATTGGAGATGCCGACCCTGTGCTGCGACCCAATGGTAAGGACATGACCGTTTGGACCTCTCTCGTTCCCCTAGCGCATCAGATCTACATCCTTTGCCACTGTCCGACCAATGCGCTGAATGCCACCACTCATGCCTCCCTCGCTGACGCCCTGTCCTCACTCTAAAGCTACTCTTGTGCCTTCCTGCTTTCAGCTGGTGAGGAGGAGGTCCTTGAAGCTGAGAGTGCCAGTCCCTCGGAAGAGGAGGACGATGGGGACCAACAGGAAGGCGGCACATCGGGCGAAGCCTCATCCGCGCCAGGGGATGGCAATGGAGGGGAGACGTATTGCCTGGAGGAGAGCCAGGGGGAAGTGCTGCAGGGGGGTGTAGTTCCTGGGCCCAGTGGCGTCCAGGCACGTGGGAAGGGTCGGGCAGAACGGCGGCCTTCTCCCCAGAGGGAGAGTCCGGCCTCCAGTCCGGAGACGGTCCTCGCCCAGGAGGTGCGCCTCCTAGATGAAATGTCCGCGGATTCTGAGCGCCGCCACAAGGAGTTCATGGGGGTTGTGGGACAGTTGCCTCAGGCCATTGAGTCCCTGGCTCATAGTGTGGCCGCTTTCGGGGACTCACAGGCCAGGGGTGTCGAACAACTCGCGGCAGCACAGGCCAGGGGTGTCGACCAACTCGCGGCAGCACAGGACAGGGGTGTCCAGCAACTCGTGGCAGCACAGGACAGGGGTGTCCAGCAACTCGCGGCAGCGCAGGACGCGAGTCGCGAGTTCATGAGTGGTGCCATGCAGACACTCACTGATCTGATGCGGGCACAGACCAGGGCAGTTCGGGCACTCACTTCTGCCACACTCGCTGTGTCGCGGGAGCATCGCCAGGGCACCCGCCGCCCTGCTGCCGCACAGCGGTCTGGCCTCCACCAGATTGCTGCGCTTGCTGCACTGCCAGCCCGGCCGAGTGCCAGTGTCTCTGGCGACCAGCGAGCGCCTGGCATCAGCCAGCTTGCCCCCATTGCTGCAGCCGCCACTGCAACTCCCCCAGCCAAGGTGCGATGAGCTGCTGCAGAGACTGATGCTGCCCAGCCACAGCTGCAGCAGTCAGCAGCCGGCCCCTCCAGGGCCGGTCCTCGTCTAGGCCGACCCCCAAGGGCATCTGCCGTCACGCATTCTGCCCCTCAGGAGCCTTCCCCCAGCCTTGCAACACCCACAGGGCCCAGGTTGAGGCGGAGCAACAGGTCGGGCAGGGGCCACACAAGGCTGCACAAGGACTCGCCCTCTCGGCACACCCAGTAGAGTGTGTTGGCAACGGTTTTTTTTATATGGGGGTGTTTGTGTTGTGGGGGGGGCTTATTTTGGTAAGGCCGAGGATGAAGGCCAATTGGATGGGCAAGTTTTGTTATTCCTCCCCAGGTTGTGGGAGTGAGATATTTTTGTGACTGTTTTTTGGGGGTCTTGTCTGTTTTTCTGTTTCATGTGGGAAGGGCCCTGAGTTTGTTAAATAAAGCTTTTTATTTATTCAGCTTGTCCAGGTGTCATGTTTCCAGTGGTTGTTGCGTTAAGCGGCTGAGGGCTTGCGGAGCGGCTGCATTCAGGCGCGTTCATTGCCACAAGCCATTCCCTGACAGGGGGCCTAGAAGTGTCGTTCAATAAGCCGCCGGCGGACGGCCCTTGGACCTTGTGGCTCCCTCCTGGGCTGGTACTCCTCCTCCTCCTCCTCCTCCTCCTCATGGTGCTCCTGCTCGTCCTCCTGAGGTGGTGGTCCAACGTGAGGTGGCAGTGCCTGAGTCCTGCGGATAGCCAGGTTGTGCAGCATGCAGCAAACGACGACGAACTGGGAGACTCTATCCGGCGAATACTGTAGAGATCCGCCGGAGTGATCCAGGCAGTGGAACCGTTGCTTGAGGACGCCAATCGTTTGCTCTATGATGTTCCTTTGTGGCTTGATGGCTTTCGTTGTATGCCTCCTCCGCAGGGGTCCTGGGCGCGTGGAGCGGGGTCATGAGCCATGTACACAAAGGGTAGCCCTTGTCCCCAATAAGCCATCCCCTTGGTGGAGGCTGTGCCTCGAACATGTCAGCCACAGTAGTCTGGCGCAGGATAAATGCATCGTGGCTGCTTCCTGGAAAGCGGGCATTGACAGCTAGGATGCGCTGCCTGTGGTCACACACCAGCTGTACATTGAGGGAATGGTAGCCCTTCCGGTTGCGGTAATTCTCGGCATTGTCGATAGGTGCCCGCATAGCCACATGCATGCAGTCAATGGCGCCCTGCACCATGGGGAAGTCCGCGATCCTGCCAAATCCGACTGCACGCTGCTCCTGCCTCTCTAAGGTCATGGGGAAGGAGATGAATTGGTGTCTCCTCGCGAAAAGTGCATCAGTGACCTGCCGGATGCAGCGATGCGCAGCGAACTGGGAGATGTTCGCTATGTCCCCAGCAGCGGCTTGGAAGGAGCCGCTTGCATAAAAGTTCAGAGCCACCGTGACCTTCACTTCCACCGAGAGAGACGTCCTGCACATCAGCTGTGGACGCAGATCTCTGTGAAGCAGCTGGCAGATCTCTGCAACCACCTCCCTTCTGAAGTGCAGCCTCTTAACACAATGCGCGGCAGTCATGGTGAGATAGGACACCTGCTGCCGGTATTCCCTGAGTGGGTAAGGCCTACGTTGCCGACGCCTGATGGCCCATCTGCGTCTAGGCATGGCTGGCCCTCTCACACAGCGTCTGCGAGCCCTTCGCACATAATGCTGGAACTGAGGGTTGGAACCCCATACAGCCCCCATAATAAACTTGCAAACAGTTAAATCACAATGATTCAAATTTCCAAGCTCTGGCCAGAAGCCAAAAATACCTCTCCTATGTTGTCCCAAATCAGTAAGCTCTGTTCCTTGGTCTCTGTCCAGAAATCCAAAGCACTGAAGTCATTGCAGCAAAATGGCTGGGCTTTATAGGTCAGTGTAAGTGCCCTTTAATTAGCGCTCCCCGAGGCCCACAGGGCCTCTGTTGCGTTCCACTTCACAGTTCTTAACAGCGCCACGCCCACATTGGCCGGGCGCCACTGAATTTCCGGTTTGGGGCGCACAAACAGCGTTGCACGACGAAATGACGTCATAAGCTGCGCGCGCAGCTGAGCGGGCGCAAACACTTTGCGCCGGCGCTAAATGTCAACTGAAGTTGGGCGTAGGCGCAGATCGTTCTGCGCCCGGGCGCTAAGTGCCTAGCGCTGCAAATCTACCCCTCTTATGGCGTTAGCGGCTGGCGAACGCAACTGAATTTCTAGGCCCATGTGTCTTGGTGGGCTTTTAAACCCTGGGTCTTGATGGTGTTTTACACACTGTGTCTAGATGGTGTTTTGCACCATGCGTCTTGGTGGTGTTTTGCACCACGGCTCTTGATGTTGATTTGCACCACGGGTCTTGTTGGTCTTTTACACCACGGGTCTTGGTCGTGTTTTGCACCATGGGTCTTGGTGGTATTTTACTCCATGGGTCTTATTGGTGTTTTACACCATGGATCTAGATTGTGTTCTACACCCTGGGTCTTGATGGTGTTTTGCACCATGGGTCTTGCTGGTTCTTTACACCACGTCTCTTGGTCATGTTTTACACCATGGTTCTTGGTATTGATTTGCACCATTGTTCTTGATGATGTTTTGCACCATTGGCCTTGGTTGTGTTTTACACCATGGGTCTTGGTGGTGTTTTGCACAATGGGTCTTGGTGGTGTTTTATAACACGTGTCTTGGTGGTGTTTTACACCAGGGGTCTTTGTGGTGCTTTACACCATGAGTCTTGGTGGTGTTTTACACTATGGGTCTTGGTATGGTTTTGCACCATGGGTCTTGATGTTGTTTTGCACAGTGGGTCTTGGTATTGTTTTGCACCATGGGTCTTGTTGGTGTTTTGCACCATGGGTCTTGATGGCCTTTTACACCATGTGTCTTGATGGTGTTTTACACTATGGCTCTTGATGCTGTTTCACACCATGGGTCTTGGTGGTGTTTTACACCATGGCTCTTGATGGTGTTTTACACCTTGGGCCTTGGTGGTGTTTTACACCACGTGTCTTGATGGTGATTTGCACCATGGCTCTTGATGGTGTTTTACACCATGTTTTTTGGTGGTGTTTTAGACCATGGCTCTTGATGGTGTTTTACACCTTGGGCCTTGGTGGTGTTTTACCCCTCGGTTGTTGGTGTTTATTTTGCACCATGTATCTTGATGGTGTTTTGCACCATGGCTCTTGATGGTGTTTTACACCTTGGGCCTTGGTGGTGTTTTACACCACGTGTCTTGATGGTGATTTGCACCATGGCTCTTGATGGTGTTTTACACCATGTTTTTTGGTGGTGTTTTACACCAGGGTTCTTAATGGTGTTTTGCACCATGGGTCTTGGTGGTGTTTTACCCCTCGGTTGTTGGTGTTTATTTTGCACCATGTATCTTGATGGTGTTTTGCACCATGGGTCTTGATGGTGTTTTAAACCATGGGTCTTGATGGTGTTTTACACCATGGGTGTTGATGCTGTTTTGCACCATCTGTCTTGGTGTTTTTTTACACCACGGATCTTGGTGGTGTTTTATACCACGTGTTTTGGTGGTGTTTTACACCACGAATCTTGGTATTGTTTTGCACCATGGGTCTTGCTTTTGTTTTGCACCACGGGTCTTGATGGTGTTTTGCACCATTGGTCTTGGTGTTTTTTTACACCATGGGTCTTGGTGCTGTTTTACACCATGGGTCTTGATTTTGTTCTACAATGTGGTTGTTGATTGTGTTTTGCACCATTGGTATTGGTTGTGTTTTACACCAAAGGTCTTGTTGTTTTGCACCATGGCTCTTGATGGTGTTTTACACCGGGGGTCTTGGTGGTGTTTTATACCATGGGTCTTGATGGTGTTTTGCACCACGTTCTTGATGGTGTTTTGCACCACGTTCTTGGTGGTGTTTTACACCCTGCATCTTGATGGTGTTTTACACCATGGGTCCTCGTGGTGCTTTGCACTATAGGTCTTGGGGGTTTTTTACACCATGGGTCTTGATGGTGTTTAACACCATGGGTCTTGATGGTGTTTAACAACAAGGCCTAGAAATTCAGTGTGTAGCGCCAGCAGTTAGCGCCTAAAGAGGGCAGTCAGTGGCTGTAGTGCCACTGGCCACGCCTCCCGCGATATTTATCGGAGGTGCTAATGGCGGCGTTAGCCTGTAGCGCTGCGCCGCCACCGATGATGTCATCGGTGTGTGCAGCGCCCTGCTACCGCCCCGATCACCATATTTGTTTGCGTCCGCCTCCGCTACTCTGTCCGCAAATCGCGCCCGGTTCACGGGGCCTACCTGAGGCGGGAGTGGCGCAAATTAAGGTGGAGGTGCGGGGCGGCTGTTTATTCCGGCGGTAACCTGCCAGCACTTCCGTCCCCAGCGTCCTGATCTCCCCCCGGGCCGTGCCGGCTGTTTTCTGAGAGCCCGGCACTTCTCCTCGGTGCCGGGCTCTTTTGCCGGCACTCGCATTCGGAGATTGCGCTGCAGCAGGCCCCTCCCCCTTAAGAATGGGAGGATGGCCTGCAGTACTGCAGCGCGCCGTGCCGCAGCGTGTGGTGCTGCGGCACGTTGCGCTGCGATATTCAGTTTCAGTGCCCTAAGAGGGACGCGGAGCGCCTCGAGCAGCGCTCCGTGTCCCTCTTGGGGCGCACAAGATGAATTTCCGGCTGGCGCAAGTGGCTCCGTGCGCAGCGCAAATTCCGGCACCCAGGCGAGCTTGACGTCCCGTTTGGGCCTCCACCAAATTTCTAGGCCCAAATGGCTTGATTGTGTTTTACACCATGGGTCTTGGTGGTGTTTTGCACCATGGGTCTTAATAGTGTTTTTCACCATGGGTCTTGGTGGTGTTTTATACCATGCGTCTTGATGGTTTTTGCACCGTGCATCTTGATGGTGTTTTGCACCACGAGCCTTGATGGTGTTTTACACCATGGAACTTGGTGATGTTTTGCACCATGGGCCTTGGTGGTGTTTGGCACCATTGGTCTTGATGGTGTTTTACACCATGGCCTAGAAATTCACTTTGGGCCCGCCAGCTGGCGTGCGCCCAAAAGTTAGCGCTGAGCGCGGAGCCAGTTGCGCGTGTCAGATATTCAGTTTTTGCACCCCAAGTCGGAACCGGGCGCTATTCCCTGGTGTGCCCGCCCCCGCTTGGGGCGCTGAAACTGAATTTCAGCACTCTAGGCGCCGCTGCGCCACCCGCTGTGGAGCGGCAGGCTGCGGTACTGCAGGCCTCCTCCTTCTCTTATGGGGGAGGTGCCTGCAACGGGGAGATCGCCGCTGGATAGTGCCGGCAAATGAGCCCGGCACCACAGAGAAGTGCCGGGTTCGCGGAAAGCAGCTGGCAATGCCGCAGGGGGGGGGGGGTGGAGGAGGCCGGGGAAGGAGGTGCGGACAGGCGGCCGCCGAAGAAGCGGCCGGCCGCACCTCCACCTTAAAGCGCCCCACTAAGGCTACAGTACGGCCCCGTTTTCTGATCGCTGTTTGCGGCCGCTGCGGAAGAGGCGGCCGCAACTAAATATGGGGGTCGGGCCGGTATCAGGTCGGAACTGGGGCACTGCGCACACCGATGACGTCATCGGTGCCGGCGCAGCGCTAACGGCTACCGCCACCATTACCGCTGCGCTGAATATCAGCACAAACTCCTCTATTGGCGCAGAAGCCCTCTTTGGGCGGTAACTGGCCGCAAAGCTGGCAGCGCCTTACTGAATTTCTAGGCCCATGTGTCTTCATGATCTTTTGCACCATGTGTCTTGATGGTATTTTACACCATGGGTCTTGGGGGTGTTATGCACCATGGGTCTTGATATTGTTTTACACTATGGGTCTTGATGGTGTTTTACACCATGGGTCTTGGTCGTGTTTAAAAACTTGGGTCTTGGTGGTGTTTTACACATTGAGTCCTGGTGGTGTTTTACATCATGGGTCTTGATGGTGTATTGCACCACGGGTCTTGATGACATTTTGCATCATGGGGCTTGATGGTGTTTTACACCTTGGGTCTTGGTTGTGATTTACACCATGTGTCCTCGTGGGGCTTTGCACTATATGTCTTGGGTGTGTTTTACACCATGGGTCTTGATGGTGTTTAACACCATGGGTCTTGGTGGTGTTTTACACCCTGTGTCTTGGGGATGTTTTACACCATGGCTCTTGATGGTGTTTTACACCATGCGTCTTGATGGTGTTTTACACCTTGGCCCTTGGTGGTGTTTTACACCATGTGTCTTGATGGTGTTTTGCACCATGTGTCTTGGTGGTGATTTACACCATGGGTCTTGCTGGTGTTTCACACCACTTGTCTTGGTGGTGTTTTACACCTTGGGTCTTGGTATGGTTTTGCACCATGGGGCTTGATGTTGTTTTGCACAGTGGGTCTTGATATTGTTTTCCACCATGGGTCTTGGTGGTGTTTTGCACCATGGGTCTTGGTATGGTTTTGCACCACGGGTCTTGATGGTCTTTTAAACCACGGGTCTTGGTGGTGTTTTGCACCATGTGTCTTGGTGGTTCTTTACACCACAGCTCTTGGTGGTGTTTTACACCATGGGTCTTGGTATTGATTTGCACCATGTGTCTTGATGGTATTTTGCACCCTGGGTCTTGATCATCTTCTACACCTCGGGCCTTGGTTGTGTTTTGCACCATGGGTCTTGGTGGTATGTTACACCATGGGTCTTGGTTGTGTTATGGACCATGGGTCATTGTG
Source organism: Somniosus microcephalus (assembly GCF_052327205.1). NCBI lineage: Eukaryota > Metazoa > Chordata > Chondrichthyes > Squaliformes > Somniosidae > Somniosus > Somniosus microcephalus. The sequence continues at coordinate 101,306,094 of NC_140999.1, forward strand.
GTGTTTTACACCTTGCGTCTTGATGGTGTTTTACACCATGGGTCTTGATTTTGTTCTGCACCCTGGGTGTTGATGGTGTTTTGCACCATGGGTCTTGCTGGTTCTTTACACCATGAGTCTTGGTGTTGTTTTACACCATGGATCTTGGTATTGATTTGCACCATGGGTCCTGATGGTGTTTTGCACCATTGGTCTTGGTTGTGCTTTACACCATTGGTCTTGTTGGTGTTTTGCACCATGGCTCTTGATGGTGTATTGCACCACGGGTCTTGGTGGTGTTTTATACCATGGGTCTTGATGGTTTTTGCACCGTGGGTCTTGATGGTGTTTTGCACCACGTTCTTGGTGGTGTTTTACACCCTGCATCTTGATGGTGATTTACACCATGGGACTTGCTGGTGTTTCACACCACTTGTCTTGGTGGTGTTTTACACCATGGGCCTTGGTATGGTTTTGCACCATGGGTCTTGATGTTGTTTTGCACAGTGGGTCTTGGTATTGTTTTCCACCATGGGTCTTGGTGGTGTTTTGCACTGTGGGTCTTGGTGGTGTTTTGCACCACAGTTCTTGATGGTCTTTTACACCACGGGTCTTGGTGGTGTTTTGCACCATGTGTCTTGGTGATATTTTACACCATGCATCTTGGTGGTGTTTTGCACCATGTGTCTTGGTGGTTCTTTACACCACAGCTCTTGGTGGTGTTTTACACCATGGGTCTTGGTATTGATTTGCACCATGGGTCTTGATGGTATTTTGCACCCTGGGTGTTAAGTCTGTGTGTTATAGTGAGAATTACTACACAGACCACAAGAGTAAACTCAACAGGTCTTTACTGGTTGGAGGTCGGACTATACTGAATACAATATTATTACACTGTGCTTATATACCGGTGTGGTCACCACCGGTGTTACGTATACAGCAGCCAAAGAAAGTAGTACCTTTCTTAAGGTGGACCAGGCTTAAGTTCTCTTAAGGTAGAACAGGTTACATACACCACAATCCTCCCTTTTTAGCTTAACAGTCATATCCCCAAATAAACATAACATATATACATATATAACTGCAGGTATAACAGTTCAAAGGTTCAGTCTCTCAGGAGGCTTCCTGATTCGGCTTGGATAACGCCTTTCAGTGGTCTCTGATTCTTGTTGTTGAGGTGCCTCCTCTAGTTGGTTGCCAATGTATTGGGTGTCATCATCATCAAATACATTCTCGGCCGAGGTAGATGCTTCAGGTTCATGAACGTCTTCCACAGCTGTCTCTGTCACAACCATGGGTTCGACCCTTGCTCTCGACTCTACCAGTTGATCCGCATGACGCCTTATCACATTATGACCAATATCTACGGTGTACATCAGAGGTCCTTGTCTGGCCCGGATTGTTCCAGACTGCCATTTTTCGTTTCCATAGCCCCTTGCCATCACTGGTTGTCCTACGTCAAAAGTTCGAGTGGTCTTGCTGTTAATATGCCGAAACTGTTTGTTTTCCACTTCCCTCCGCACATTTGGTTTTAACAAGTCCAACTTGGACCGCAACCTCCTGTTATAAAACATCATAGCAGGACTTTGGTTAGTCACGGCATGATCGGCGTTTCTATATGACATCAGGAACTTATCGACCTTGTGTTGCAGCGGAATCTGATCATCATTCATGGCCTTAACAGCCTTTTTGAATGTCTGGACAAATCTTTCAGCCAACCCGTTTGTCGCCGGATGATATGGGGCAGAGGTATAATGTTTAACTCCATTCTTCTTTAAGAATTGTTGGAATTCTTCCGATACAAACTGTGGTCCGTTGTCTGAACAGATCTGTTCTGGCAATCCGTTCCTTGCGAATATCGTTCTTAACACCGCAATTGTCTTTTCTGAAGTAGTGGTATTCATCTTGATGACTTCTGGCCATTTGGAATGTGCGTCCACCGCAATAAGGAACATGGAGTCCATGAATGGACCAGCAAAGTCAATGTGTATGCGTTGCCATGGGGCTGAAGGCCATTCCCATGGGTGTAGCGGTGCTATCGAAGGTGCATTTTGCACTTTTTGACACCCAGCGCAGCTTTTCGTTAACTCCTCAATCTGTTGGTCAATACCCGGCCACCATACGTAAGCCCTAGCAAGACTTTTCATTTTAACTCCCCCCAGATGACCTTCATGTAGTTCTTTTAAAACTCTTTCCCTTAACTTGGGAGGAATAATCACTCTTGTCCCGTACATCAAAGTACCATGGCAGACGCACAGCTGGTCTCGCCTTGCCGAGAATGCCGGTAACAGAGGATCACCCCGTGTTGGCCATCCTTTCACTGTCACCTCGTAGACTCTGGACAGTGTCGGGTCGTTCCTGGTTTCTCTTTCAATACTTGCGTTGGTGACAGGTAAACACTCGATAATGGTCGAATGAAATAACTCAACAGGGTCAACTTTCGTCGTGTCTTCATTTTCAGGTAGTGGCAGGCACGACAGGCCATCAGCATTGCCATGCTGTTTTGTACCTTTGAATTCTATCTGATATTGATGTGCCCCTAAGAAAAGAGACCATCTCTGGAGACGCTGTGCTGTCATCACCGAAACACCCTTCTTAGGGTTAAAAATGGACACCAACGGTTGATGGTCCGTCAGAAGTGTGAATTTTTGGCCCTGTAGGTAATGATTAAACTTCTTCACTCCCCATACAAGGCTAAGGGCCTCCCTATCGATCTGCGCATAGTTGCGCTCAGTGGAGGTCAATGATCTGGATGCAAACGCGACTGGCCTTTCCGTGCCATTTGGCAATTTATGTGAGAGTACTGCCCCAATACCATATGGAGAAGCATCACAAGCCAACCGAATAGGCAGTGTCGGGTTGAAGTGAGCCAACACTTCCTCTGAGGTGATCAATTCTTTGCTTTTGCGAAATGCCTTCTTACAGTTTTCGCCCCAGTCCCATGGTACCCCTTTCTGTAAAAGAGTGTTCAACGGATGCAGCACCGTGGATAGATTTGGCAGAAATTTATGGTAATAGTTAATTAATCCGAGAAACGACCTCAACTGAGAGACATTCTCCGGAGCGGGAGCCTTTACAACTGCCGCTATCTTGTCAGGAGACTTATGAAGCCCCTCCCGGTCAATGACATGACCACAGTACGAGATCCGCTTCCGGAAGAACTCACATTTCTGCCGATTTACTCTAAGTCCATACTCTTTCAGTCTTTTGAGCACCAGTTCCAAGTTAGCGAGATGCTGTTCATCACCATCACCTGTGATCAGAATGTCGTCCAGGTAACATTGTGTGCCTGGAATTCCCTGTAATACCTGCTCCATGGCCCTCTGCCAAATTGCTGGAGCCGATGCCACTCCAAAAACCAGCCTATTGTACCGGTACAACCCTCGATGCGTGTTGATCGTGAGGTATTGGCGTGACTCTTCTTCAACCTCCATCTGCAAGTACGCCTGCACCAGGTCTATCTTGGTGAAGTGTTTCCCGCCAGACAGTGAAGCGAAAATATCCTCAATCCGTGGAAGCGGATACTGCACCGTGTGAAGCACCGGATTAACGGTGATTTTGAAATCTCCACAGATGCGAACCTTCCCTGGATCTCCTGGCTTATTGTTCGCAGGACGTTTCATAACGGGAACAATGGGCATAGCCCACTCACTCCAATCTACTGTAGACAGTACACCTGAACGTTCTAGTGCTTCCAGCTCCGCTTCAACCGCAGGTCGTATTGCATAGGGTACCGGTCTGGCTTTAAAAAATTTTGGTTGTGCATGTTCATCAATCTTGATGTTTGCCGTAATTCCTCTCAGTGTTCCCAGTCCCAGCTGGAACACCTCTTTAGCCTCATCCAATATTCTGGACAATCGTTTAGGTTTGACAGCTGTTTCCCCGGAATCTACCGTTAGTGCTTTCAAGGAGTGCCAGTCCATATTCATTTTCCTAATCCACTCCCGTCCTAGTAGTGGTGGACCTCCTTCAGGTAGCACATATAAGTCCATTACTTGGCTTCCTTCGCCCTTGTGGACCACTTCTACCTCTATTTTTCCGATGGGGTACACTCTTTGCCCCGTGTACGTTTTCAATATAATCTCCGTATCCTGTAAGGGAATATGTTGGAATAACCTTCTGTAATCTTTCTTATTCATGACCGTCAATGCCGATCCAGTGTTCAATTCCATTTTTACTTGGACTCCTGCTATCTTAAGAGTGACCCAAATTGTCTGGAGGTCTGTATCCTTACCAACGTTGTGCATTCTTAAGCTATCCAGTTCATTACTGCTAGCGTCTGAATCTGACTTCTGTTCGGTCAAACTGTTCTTTGTCACCTTGTGTACCTTTGCATATTTTCCTTGCGGTGACTTTTTGTTGCTGGTCTTCTTTCCTGACCGGCATACTTTAGCTATGTGGCCAAGCCTGCCACACGTTCTGCATTCTTGGTTTTTAAACCAACACTGGTTCTGATCGTGCGTTGTCTTTCCACAACGATAACATTTGACAGAACTCAAACCCAATTTGTTTGTACCGAGTTCCGGTGGCCGTAGCTGCATTACTGCCGTGCCTCTCGCTGCGGCCTCGTATGCTGCTGCCATAGTGACCGCCTTCTCGAGAGACAGCTCATTCTCCTCGAGCAGTCGCCTTTGTGTATCCTGTTTAAATAAACCACACACAAATCTATCTCGAAGTGCCTCTGTCAGTCCCGTTCCAAACTGACAATATTTTGCTAGCTTACGTAATTCCATCAAATATTCAGCATTGCTTTCATTTTGCAGCTGTCTTCTATTGTAAAATTTAAATCGTTCCGCTAGCATCAGCGGCGTGGGGTTAAGATGATTTTTTAGGACAGTAACAATCTGTTCGAATGTCTTATCCGCCGGTTCATCTGGTGATAACAGGTGTTTCAATTGCCCGTATGTCTTCGCACCCATTAGGTTTAGTAATGTTAGTGCTTTATCTGCCTCAGGAATTTTATTTGCCTTACAATAGTTTTGTATGCGTTCTACATACATAGCCCAGTCTTCTATATCACTGTCGAAGGCATTAATGTTCCCATGTTTAGGCATCGTAGCAATTTATCGTATTTTTAATGTTATCTAAGATGGCGGCTTCCCGCTCTTGCCGTCGTCCTCCGCCCACAAAATGGCGGTTTTCCCGCGCTTGGCGGTCTTCACCCATCCCCCGACGCTGTCTCCGCTTCACTGCGGCTCTCGCGCCTTCAGTTTCCCCAGACGCTGCGCCTTTAGCCCGAATGCGGCCCTTATCACCGGTCGCGATCGATGTCCCACGCTGCGCCTCTCGCTCGAAAGCGGCCCGGCCCTTATCTCTGGTCGCGATCGACCTCACCGCCCTTATTCCTCCGTCTTCTCAGCCCCGTCTGTACAGCCAACGCGGTTGACTTTCTGTCGCGTCACTGCCCAGCTTACCCACCACGAGATAGTAGAAGAAGCTGACAGTCGCTGATGGAGGCTTCGAGGTCAGGATGTCTTCTGCACTCCGGTTGCTCGATGCCTGCCGCTCGACGTGTCTTCCGTAGGTGATGAGGGTGGAAACCTCTCTTCGACGTCCTGTCTGTGGACGAAGTCGCCGTGGAAGTTACTGCAGCAGGGTAAGAATCGAACTCGTCGCCACTGTTAAGTCTGTGTGTTATAGTGAGAATTACTACACAGACCACAAGAGTAAACTCAACAGGTCTTTACTGGTTGGAGGTCGGACTATGCTGAATACAATATTATTACACTGTGCTTATATACCGGTGTGGTCACCACCGGTATTACGTATACAGCAGCCAAAGAAAGTAGTACCTTTCTTAAGGTGGACCAGGCTTAAGTTCTCTTAAGGTGGAACAGGTTACATACACCACACTGGGTCTTGATCGTCTTCTACACCTCGGGTCTTGGTTGTGTTTTGCACCATGGGTCTTGGTGATATGTTACACCATGGGTCTTGGTGGTGTATTGGACCATGGGTTATTGTGGTGTTTTACAACTTGGGTCTTGATGGTGTTTTACACCATGGGTCTTGATTTTGTCCTGCACCCTGGGTGTTGATAATGTTTTGCACCATGGGCCTTGCTGGTTCTTTACACCATGGGCCTTGGTGTTGTTTTACACCATGTGTCTTGATATTGATTTGCACCATGGGTCCTGATGGTGTTTTGCACCATTGGTCTTGGTTGTTTTTTACACCATTGGTCTTGTTGGTGTTTAGCACCATGGCTCTTGATGGTGTATTGCACTATGGGACTTGGTGGTGTTTTATACCATGTGTCTTGATGGTTTTTGCACCGCGGGTCTTGATGGTGTTTTGCACCACGTTCTTGGTGGTGTTTTACACCCTGCATCTTGATGATGTTTTACACCATGGGTCCTCGTGGTGCTTTGCACTATAGGTCTTGGGTGTGTTTTTCACCATGGGTCTTTATGGTGTTTAACACCATGGTTCTTGATGGTGTTTTGCACCATGGGTCTTGGTGGTGTTTTACATCATGGTTCTTGATGGTGTTTAACACCAAATGTCTTGATGGTGTTTTACACCATGTGTCTTGGTGATCCTTTGCACCATGTGTGTTAATGATGTTTTACACCACGTGTCTTGGTGGTGTTTTCTACCATGCGTCTTGATGGTTTTTGCACCGTGGGTCTTGATGGTGTTTTGCACCACGGGCCTTATTGGTGTTTTACACCATGGGTCTTGGGGGTGTTTTGCACCATGGGTCTTGATATTGTTTTACACCATGGGTCTTGATGGTGTTTTACACCATGAGGCTTGGTGGTGTTTTCCACCATGGGTCTTGGTCGTGTTTAAAAACTTGGGTCTTGGTGGGGTTTTACACATTGAGACCTGGTGGTGTTTTACACCATGGGTCTTGATGGTGTTTTACACCACAGGTCATGATGGTGTTTTACATCCTGGGTCTTGGTTGTGATTTACACCACGTGTCCTCGTGGGGCTTTGCACTATATGCCTTGGGTGTGTTTTTCACCATGGGTCTTGATAGTTCTTTACACCATGGGTCATGATTGTGTTTTGCACCATGTTTCTTGGTGATGTTTTGCTGCATGGGTCTTGATGGTGTTTTACAACCTGTGTCTTGGTGGTGTATTACACCCTGGGTCCTAATGTTGTTTTGCACCACGTGTCTTAATGGTGTTTTACACCATGGGTCTTCGTGGTGTTTTGCACCATGCGTCTTGGTGGTGTTTTACAACATGCGTCTTGATGGTATTTTACACCATGTGTCTTGATAGTGTTTTACACCACGGGTCTTGATGGTGATTCGCACCATGGATCTGGATGGTGTTCTACAACACAGAGCTTGATGGTGTTTTGCACTGTACGTCTTGGTCATGTTTTACACCATGGGTGTTGGTGGTCTTGTTGGTGTTTTGCACCATGGCTCTTGATGGTGTATTGCACCACGGGTCTTGGTGTTGTTTTATACCATGGGTCTTGATGGTTTTTGCACCGTGGGTCATGATGGTGTTTTGCACCACATTCTTGGTGGTGTTTTACACCATGGTTCTTGATGGTGTTTAACACCAAATGTCTTGATGGTGTTTTACACAATGGGTCTTGGTGGTGCTTTGCACCATGGGTCTTAATGATGTTTTACACCACGTGTCTTGGTGGTGTTTTCTACCATGCGTCTTGATGATTTTTGCACCGTGGGTCTTGATGGTGTTTTGCACCATGGGTCTTATTGGTGTTTTGCACCATGGAACTTGGTGGTGCTTTACACCATGTGTCTTGGTGGTGTTTTGCACCATGTGTCTTGATGGTGTTTTACACCATGGATCTTGGGGGTGTTTTGCACCATGGGTCTTGATATTATTTTACACCACGGGTCTTGATGGTGTTTTGCACCATGAGTCTTGGTCGTGTTTTACGCCATGGGACTTGATGGTATTTTACACCATGAGTCTTGGTCGTGTTTTACACCATGTGTCTTGGTGGTGTTTTGCATCATGTGTCTTGATGGTGTTTTACACCTTGGGCCTTGGTGGTGTTTTACACCTTGGGCCTTGGTGGTGTTTTACACCTTGGCTCTTGATGGTGTTTTACACCTTGGGCCTTGGTGGTGTTTTACACCATGTGTCTTGATGGTGATTTGCACCATGGCTCTTGATGGTGTTTTACACCATGTCTCTTGTTGGTGTTTTAGACCATGTCTCTTGATGGTGTTTTGCACCATGGGTCTTGGTGGTGATTTACACCACGGGTCTTGCTGGTGTTTCACACCACTTGTCTTGGTGGTGTTTTACACCATGGGTCTTGGTATGGTTTTGCACCATGGGTCTTGATGTTGTTTTGCACAGAGGGTCTTGGTGGTGTTTTACACCTTGGCTCTTGATGGTGTTTTACACCTTGGGCCTTGGTGGTGTTTTACACCATGTGTCTTGATGGTGATTTGCACCATGGCTCTTGATGCTGTTTTACACCATGTTTCTTGTTGGTGTTTTAGACCATGTCTCTTGATGGTGTTTTACACCATGGGTCTTGGTGGTGATTTACACCACGGGTCTTGCTGGTGTTTCACACCACTTGTCTTGGTGGTGTTTTACACCATGGGTCTTGGTATGGTTTTGCACCATGGGTCTTGATGTTGTTTTGCACAGTGGGTCTTGGTATTGTTTTCCACCATGGGTCTTGGTGGTGTTTTGCACCACGGGTCTTGATGGTGCTTTGCACCATGGGTCTTAATGATGTTTTACACCACGTGTCTTGGTGGTGTTTTGTACCATGCGTCTTGATGGTTTTTACACCCTGCGTCTTGATGGTTTTTACACCATTGGTCTTGATGGTGTTTTACACCATGGGTCTTGGTGGTGTTTTACACCACGGGTCTTGGTCATGTTTAAAAACTTGGGTCTTGGTGGTGTTTTACTCATTGAGTCCTGGTGATGTTTTACACCATGGGTCTTGATGGTGTTTTGCACCACGGGTCTTGATGATATTTTGCATCACGGGTCTTGATGGTGTTTTACACCACAGGTCATGATGATGTTTTACACCCTGTTTCTTGGTTGTGATTTACACCATGTGTCCTCGTGGGGCTTTGCACTATATGTCTTGGGTGTGTTTTACACCATGGGTCTTGATAGCTTTTTACACCATGGGTCATGATCGTGTTGTGCACCATGGTTCTTGGTGGTGTTTTGCTGCATGGGTCTTGATGGTGTTTTACAACCTGTGTCTTGGTGGTGTATTGCACCCTGGGTCCTAATGTTGTTTTACCACACGTGTCTTAATGGTGTTTTACACCTGGGTCTTGGTGGTGTTTTACAACATGGGTCTTGATGGTGTTTTACACCATGGGCCTTGATAGTGTTTTACACCATGCGTCTTGTTGGTGTTTTACAACATGGGTCTTGATGGTGTTTTACACCATGAGTCTTGATAGTGTTTTACACCACGGGTCTTGATGGTGTTTTACACCATGGGTCTTGATAGTGTTTTACACCATGCGTCTTGTTGGTGTTTTACAACATGGGTCTTGATGGTGTTTTACACCGTGAGTCTTGATAGTGTTTTACACCACGGGTCTTGATGGTGTTTTGCACCATGAGTCTTGGTCGTGTTTTACGCCATGGGTCTTGATGGTATTTTACACCGTGAGTCTTGGTCGTGTTTTACACCATGTGTCTTGATGGTGTTTTACACCTTGGCTCTTGATGGTGTTTTACACCTTGGGCCTTTGTGGTCTTTTACACCATGGGTCTTGATGGTGTTTTACACCATGAGTCTTGGTCGTGTTTTACACCATGGGTCTTGGTGGTGTTTTACACCATGGGTCTTGGTGGTGTTTTACACCACGGGTCTTGGTCGTGTTTAAAAACTTGTGTCTTGGTGGTGTTTTTCACATTGAGTCGTGGTGGTGTTTTACACCATGGGTCTTGATGGTATTTTGCACCACGGGTCTTGATGATATTTTGCATCACGGGTCTTGATGGTGTTTTACACCACAGGTCATGATGGTGTTTTACACCATGGGTCTTGATAGTTTTTTACACCATGGGTCATGATCGTGTTGTGCACCATGGTTCTTGGTGGTGTTTTGCTGCATGGGTCTTGATGGTGTTTTACAACCTGTGTCTTGGTGGTATATTGCACCCTGAGTCCTAATGTTGTTTTGCCACATGTGTCTTAATGGTGTTTTACACCATGGGTCTTGGTGGTGTTTTACAACATGGGACTTGATGGTGTTTTACACCATGGGTCTTGATAGTGTTTTACACCACGGGTCTTGATGGCGATTCGCACCATGGATCTTGATGATGTTTTACACCATGGGTCTTGATGGTGTTTTACACCATGGGTCTTGATGTTATTTTACACCATGCATCTTGGTGCATTTTTACACCACGTGTCTTGATGGTGTATGGCACCATGTGTCTTGATGCTGTTTCACACCATGGGTCTTGGTGGTGTTTTACATCATGGCTCTTGATGGTGTTTAACACCTTGGGCCTTGGTGGTGTTTTACACCATGTGTCTTGGTGGTGTTTTACACCTAGTGTCCTGGTGGTGTTTTACACCATGGGTCTTGATGGTGTTTTACACCATGGGTTTTGCTGGTGTTTTACACCTTTATCTTGGAGGTGTTTTACACCCTGTGTCCTGAACGACTATCGACCTGTCGCACTCACACCCATCATAATGAAGTGTTTCGAGAGACTGGTCCTGGCTCACATCAAAGCCAGTGTTCCCGCCTCTCTTGACCAACACCAGTTTGCCTATCGTGCAAACAGATCAACGGAGGATGCAATCACAACTGCTCTACACTCGGCACTGAATCACTTAGATGGTAAAGAGACCTACATCAGAATGCTGTTCATAGACTACAGCTCAGCATTCAACACTATCGTCCCCAACAAGCTGGCCACCAAACTCCACACTTAGAGTGGACTGGGAAAATAGATTAAAGGGTAAGACGGTACATGATCAGTGGTGTACATTTAAGGAGTTATTTTACAACTTCCAAAAAATATATATTCCACTGAGAAAAAAAGGGTGTAAAAGAAAAGACAGCCATCCGTGGCTAAGTAAAGTAATTAAGGATAGTATCTGACTAAAAACAAGGGCATATAAGGTAGCCAAATCTAGTGGGAGGATGGAAGATTGGGAAGTCTTTAAAAGACAGCAAAAAATAACTAAAAGATTGATTAAGAAAGGGAAGATAGATTATGAAAGTAAATTAGCAAAAAATATAAAAACAGACAGTAAAAGTTTCTATAGTTATATAAAAAGAAAAAGGGTGGTTAAAGTAAATGTTGGTCCCTTAGAGGATGAGACCGGGAAATTAATGGTGGGAAACATGGAGATGGCAAAAACACTGAACAATTATTTTGTATCAGTCTTTACAGTCGAGGACACTAAGAATATCCCAACACTGGACAAATGGGGGACTCTAGGGGGGGAGGAACTAAATACGATTAAAATCACTAAGGAAGTGGTACTTGGTAAAGTAATGGGACTCAAGGCGGATAAATCCCCTGGACCTGATGGCTTGCATCCTAGGGTCTTGAGGGAAGTAACGGTAGGGATTGTGGATGCATTGGTAATAATTTTCCAAAACTCACTGGACTCAGCAAAGGTCCCGGCAGATTGGAAAACTGCTAATGTAACACCCTTATTTAAAAAGGGTAGTAGGCAGAAGGCTGGAAACTATAGACCTGTTAGCCTAACATCTGTGGTTGGTAAAATGTTAGAGTCCATTATTAAGGAGACAGTAACGGGACATTTGGATAAACATAATTTAATAGGACAAACTCAGCATGCTTTCATGAAGGGGAAGTCATGTTTGACAAATTGCTTGAGTTTTTTGAGGAAGTAACATACAGGGTGGATAAAGGGGAACCAGTGGACGTAGTGTATTTAGACTTCCAAAAGGCATTTGACAAGGTGCCACACAAAAGATTATTGCTCAAGATAAAAAATCACGGGATTGGGGGTAATATTCTGGCGTGGGTGGAAGATTGGCTCTCTAACAGAAAGCAGAGAGTTGGGATAAATGGTTCGTTCTCAGATTGGCAACCAGTAACTAGTGGTGTTCCACAGGGGTCAGTGCTGGGTTCCCAACTCTTTACAATCTATATTAACGATTTGGAGGAGGGGACCGAGTGTAACATATCAAAGTTTGCAGATGATACAAAGATGGGACGGAAAGTAGTGAGTGAGGAGGACATAAAAAACCTACAAAGGGACATAGACAGGCTAAGTAAGTGGGCAGAGATTTGGCAGATGGAATACAATACTGGAAAGTGTGAGGTTATGCACTTTGGCAGGAAAAATCATAGAGCAAGTTATTATCTTAATGGCAAGAAACTGGAAAGTACTGTAGTACAAAGGGATCTGGGGGTCCTGGTGCACGAAACTCAAAAAGTTAGTATGCAGGTGCAGCAAGTGATTACGAAGGCCAATGGAATGTTGGCTTTTATTGCTAGGGGGATGGGATATAAAAACAGGGAGGTATTGCTGCAGTTGTACAAGGTATTGGTGAGACCGCACCTGGAATACTGCATACAGTTTTGGTGTCCATACTTAAGAAAAGACACACTTGCTCTTGAGTCAGTACAAAGAAGGTTCACTCGGTTAATCCCGGGGATGAGGGGGTGGTCATATGAGGAGAGGTTGAGTAGATTGGGATTCTACTCATTGGAGTTCAGAAGAATGAGAGGCGATCTTATTGAAACATATAAGATTGTGAAGGGGCTTGATCGGGTGGATGCGGTGAGGATGTTCCCAATGATGGGTGAAACTAGAACTAGGGGGCATAATCTTAAAATAAGGGGCTGCTCATTCAAAACTGAGATGAGGAGAAACTTCTTCACTCAGAGGGTGGTAGGTTTGTGGAATTTGCTGCCCCAGAAAGCTGTGGAAGCTACATCATTAAATAAATTTAAAACAGAAATAGATAGTTTCCTAGAAGTAAAGGGAATTAAGGGCTACGGGGAGCGGGCAGGAAATTGGACATGAGTCTAGGTTCGGAATGGTCATGGCCCTGTGGGTAGTGGAGTGGGCCCAGGGGCCGTGTAGCCTTGTTCTGCTTCTACTGTGTTCTAATTCTGTGTCAGATTTCAGAAGATGGTTTTATTCCTGTTCATGGCTGGGGTGGAGTTCGCCTTTACAGAAGGTAAGTACTGTAGAAAATATAGGGACAGAGTGATCTCCTGGAAGAATTTTGATCGCCTAGATGGGTCGGAGAGGAATTTCCCAGATTTTTTTCTCCCAAATTGGCCATTGGGTCTTTATCTGGTTTTTCGCCTCTCCCGGGAGATCACATGGGTTCGGGTGGATGCAGAGTGATAGAAGATTTGCGGTTAGGATCAGATCAGCCATGATCTTATTGAATGGTGGAGCAGGCTCGAGGGGCCGATTGGCCTACTCCTGCTCCTATTTCTTATGTTCTTATGTTCTTACACTCTTGGCCTGAACACTTCCCTCTGCAACTGGACCCTGGACTTCCTAACAAACAGACCCCAGTCTGTCAAATTAGGTAACCACACCTCCCCCCCTGACCCTGAACACGGGGGCCCCACAAGGATGTGTGCTGAGCCCCCTCCTCTACTCCCTCTTCACCCACGACTGTGTGGCTGTTCATTGTTCCAACACCATCATCAAGTTTGCAGATGATACCACGGTAGTAGGCCAGATCACTAACAACGATGAGTCAGCCTACAGGGAGGAGGTCCAGCATCTCATGAAGTGGTGCGCCGATAACAACCTGGCCCTTAACATCAAGAAAACCAAAGAAATCATTGTGGACTTCAGGAAGTCTAAAGGCGGAAGTCACACCCCCATCCACATCAATGGGGCTGTGGTGGAAAGGGTGGACAGCTTTAAGTTCCTCGGAGTCCACATCACGGAAGACCTCTCCTGGTCCCTCAATACCTCCTCTCTGGTGAAGAAGGCCCAGCAGCGCCTATATTTCCTAAGGAGGCTGAAGAGATGTAACCTGTCACCCCTGATCCTCTCTAACTTTTACCGATGCACAATAGAGAGCATCCTGACGAACTGTATCACAGCATGGTATGGCAGCTGTAGCTACTATGACCGGAAAGCCCTACAGCGGGTAGTCAAAACTGCCCAACGCATTACTGGCACCCGGCTACCGACCATGGAGCACATATACCAGAAACGCTGTTTACGGAGGTCACGGTCCATCATCAAAGACCCTACCCACCCCAGCCACAGTCTGGTCACCCTCCTGCCATCTGGGAGATGCTACAGATGCATTCGCACCAGTACGACCAGATTTAGGAACAGCTTCTTTCCCAGGGCTGTCATCCTATTGAACTCCACAAATAAATTCTAAAGCCTGCACATCTGCCAATGCACTTTATTATGGTTATGTTTATGTTAATGTATTACAAGCCAAATGTATGTTGAATGTTTAAATGTCTTAATCTAAATGTATACTCTCGGGAGCCGCAAGCCTACATTTCGTTGTACTGCACTTGTGCACTAACAATGACAATAAAGTTGATTATGATTATGATTATGATGGTGTTTTACACCCTGAGTTTAGATTGTGTTTTGCACAAAGGGTCTTGGTGGTATTTTACACCACGGTTCTTGGTGGTGTTTTACATCATGGGACTTGATGGTGTTTTACACCTCTGGTCTTGATGGTGTTTTACATCATGTGACTTGGTGGTATTTTACACCACGGGACTTGATGGTGATTTGCACCATGGCTATTGATGGTGTTTTACACCACAGAGCTTGATGGTGTTTTGCACCGTACGTCTTGGTCATGTTTTACACCATGGGTGTTGGTGGACTTTTGCACCATGTGTCTTGGTGGGGTTTTGCCCCCTGGGTCTTGATGGTCTTTTATACAATGTGCCTTGATGGTGTTTTACACTATGGCCCTTGATGGTTTTTTACACCATGGGTCTTGGTGGTGTTTTACACCATGGCTCTTGATGGTGTTTTACACCTTGGGCCCTGGTGGTGTTTTACACCACGTGTCTTGATGGTGATTTGCACCATGGCCCTTGATGATGTTTTACACCATGTTTCTTGGTGACATTTTAGTCCATGGCTCTTGATGGTGTTTTGCACCATGGGTCTTGGTGGTGTTTTACGCCACGGTTCTTGGTGATTTTTTTGCACCATGTATCTTGATGGTGTTTTGCACCATGCGTCTTGATGTTGTTTTACACCATGGGTCTTGATGGTGCTTAAACCATGGGTCTTGATGGTGTTTTACACCATGGGTCTTGATGGTGTTTTAAACCATGGGTCTTGATGGTGTTTTACACCATGGGTCGTGATGCTGTTTTGCACCATCTGTCTTGGTGGTTTTTTACACCACGGATTTGGTGGTCTTTTATACCACGAGTTTTGGTGGTGTTTTACACCATGGGTCTTGGTATTGTTTTGCACCATGGGTCTTGATTTTGTTTTACACCATGGTCCTTGATTGTGTTTTGCACCACGGGTCTTGATGGTGTTTTGCACAATGGGTCTTGGTATTTTTTTACACCATGGGTCTTGGCACTGTTTTACACCATGGGTCTTGATTTTGTTCTACAACATGGGTGTTGATTGTATTTTGCACCATTGGTCTTGGTTGTGTTTTACACCAAAGGTCTTGTTGTTGTTTTGCACCACGGGTCTTGATGATGTTTTGCACCACGGGTCTTGGTGGTGTTTTATACCATGGGCCTTGATGGTTTTTGCACTGTGGGTCTTGATGGTGTTTTGCACCACGTTCTTGGTGGTGTTTTACACCCTGCATATTGGTGGTGTTTTACATCATGAGCCCTCGTGGTGCTTTGCATTATAGGTCTTGATGGTGTTTAACACCATGGTTCTTGATGGTGTTTTACACCATGTGTCTTGGTGGTGTTTTACACCATGGGTCTTGATGGTGTTTATCACCAAATGTCTTGATTGTGTTTTACACCGTGGGTCTTGGTGGTGTTTTGCACCGTGGGTCTTGGTGGTGTTTTATACCATGCGTCTTGATGGTTTTTGCACCGTGGATCTTGATGGTGTTTTGCACCACGGGTCTTGGTGGTGTTTTGCACCATGTGTCTTGGTGGTGTTTGGCACCATGGGTCTTGATGGTATTTTACACCATGGGTCTTGATTGTGTTTTACACCACGCGTCTTGATGGTGTTTTACACTACACATCTTGGTGGATTTTTACACCATGGGTCATGATCGTGTTTTGCACCATGGTTCTTGGTGGTGTTTTGCTGCTTGGGTCTTGATGGTCTTTTACACCCTGTGTCTTGGTGGTGTATTACACCCTGGGTCTTGATGTTGTTTTGCACCACGTGTCTTAATGGTATTTTACACCATGGGTCTTGGTGGTGTTTTACAGCATGGGTCTTGGTGGTGTTTTACAACATGGGTCTTGATGGTATTTTACACCATGGGTCTTGATTGTGTTTTACACCATGGGTCTTGATGGTGATTCGCACCATGGATCTTGATGGTGTTTTACACCATGTGTCTTGATGGTGTTTTACACTACACATGTTGGTGGATTTTTACACCATATGTCTTGGTGCTGTTTTACACCATGGGTCTTGGTTGTGTTTCGCACCATGGTTCTTGGTGGTGTTTTACACCATGGGTCTTGGTTGTGTTTTACACCATTTGTCTTGTTATTTATTTGCACCATGCCTCTTGATGGTGTTTTGCTCCATTGGTCTTGGTTGTCTTTTACACCATGGGTCTTGCTGGTGTTTTGCACCATGGCTCTTGATGGTGTTTTACACCCCGGGTCTTGGTGGTGTTTTATACCATGGTTTTGATGGTTTTTGCACCGAGGGTCTTGATGGTGTTTTGCACCACGGGTCTTGTGGTGTTTTACACCAGGGGAATTGCTCGTGTTTTACACCATGGAGCTTCATGGTGTTTTGCACCATGGGTCTTGATGGTGTTTTGCACCATGTGTCCTCATGATGCTTTGCACTATGGGTCTTGGGGTTGTTTTACACCATGTGTCTTAATTTTATTTTACACCCTGGGTCTTGGTGGTGTTGTGCACCATGTGACTTGGTGGTGTTTTACACCATGTGACTTGGTGGTGTTTTACACCCTGGGTCTTGATGGTATTTTACACCCTGTGTCTTGGTGGTGTTTGGCACCACGACTCTTAAAGTTATTTTACACCATGGGCATTGGTGGTGTTTTCCACCATCGGTCTTGATGGTGTTTTACACCATGGGTCTTGGTGGTGTTTTACACCACGATTCTTGGTGGTATTTTACACCATGGGTCTTGATAGTGTTTTGCATCACGTGTGTTGGTGGTGTTTTACACCCAGTGTCTTGATGTTGTTTTACACCATGGGTCTTGATGGTATTTTATGCCACGGGTCTCAGTGTTGTTTCACACCACAGGTCTTGGTGGTGATTTGCAACATGGGTCTTGGTGGTGTTTTACCCCATGGATCGTGATGGTGTTTTACACCAATTGTTCTTGGTGGTGTTTTGCACCATGGGACTTGATGGTGTTTTATACCATGGCTCTTGATAGTGTTTTACATATGGATCTTGGTTGTGTTTTACACCATGGGTCTTGGTTGTGTTTTACACCATGGGTCTTGATGGTATTTTACACCATGGATTTTGGTTGTGTTTTACACCCTGGGTCTTGGTGGTGTTTTGCACCATGGGTCTTGATGGTGTTTTACACCACGTGTCTTGATGGTGTTTTACACCATGGGTCTTGATGGTGTTTTACACCATGTGTCTTGATGGTGTTTTACACCATGGGTCTTGATGGTGTTTTACACCACGTGTCTTGATGGTGTTTAACACCATGGGTCTTGATGGTGTTTTAAACCTTGTGTCTTGATGGTTTTTTACACCATGGGTCTTGATGGTGTTTTACACCATGTGTCTTGGTGGTGTTTTACACCATGGGCTAAAAATTCGGTATCGCCGCGCCAGGTCTTTAGTGCCCGAAATTTTGCGCTCGCCCGGATTCCCGTAGCGCCCGCCTGAAATTCAGTTGCGCCACCCCAAGACGGAGGCGGGCGCTATTGCAGGGTTTGGCCGCCTCGTTTGGGGCGATGAAAGTCAGTTTCAGGCGTCCAGCTGCCGCTGCGGCACCCGATGCAGTGCGGCAGGCTGGGGTACTGCAGGCCTCCTCCTTCTCTTAAGGAGGAGCTGCCTGCAGCCGTGAGATCGCCGCTGGATTCCCCCAGCAAATGAGCCCGGCACCACGGAGAAGTGCCGGGCTCGCGGGAGTCAGACACCAATGCCGCGGGGGGGTGGTGCAGGAGTCCGGGGAGGGAGGTGGCCTCTCGGAGCTGCAAGGCACCGTTTTTCAAACGCTGTTTGCGGCCGCTACGGGCGAGGCGGCCGCAACTGAATTTGGCCATCGGCACGGAATAGCATTGGAACCGGGGCGCTGCGCACACCGATGATGTCATCGGTGCCGGTGCAGCGCTACCGGCTAACGCCGATGTTAGGGACCAACTGAATTTTGGGCGCTAAAAAACTTCCGGCGCAAACCACTCTATAGCCAATAAGTGGGCGCAAACGCGACTGAATTTCTAGGCCCATGTGTCTTGGTGGTGTTTTACACCATGGGTCTTGGTGGTGTTTTACATCATGGGTCTTGGTGCAATTTTACACCACGGATTTTGGTTGTGTTTTACACCCTGGGTCTTGGTGGTGTTTTGCACCATGGGTCTTGATGGTGTTTTACACCACGTGTCTTGATGGTATTTTACACCATGGGTCTTGATGGTGTTTTACACCACGTGTCTTGATGGTGTTTTACACCATGGGTCTTGATGGTGTTTTAAACCTTGTGTCTTGATGGTTTTTTACACCATGGGTCTTGATGGTGTTTTACACCATGTGTCTTGGTGGTGTTTTACACCATGTGTCTTGGTGGTGTTTTACACCATGGGTCTTGATGGTGTTTTACACCACGTGTCTTGATGGTGTTTTACACCATGGGTCTTGATGGTGTTTTACACCACGTGTCTTGATGGTGTTTTACACCATGGGTCTTGATGGTGTTTTAAACCTTGTGTCTTGATGGTTTTTTACACCATGGGTCTTGATGGTGTTTTACACCACGGGTCTTGATGGTGTTTTACACCACGTGTCTTGATGGTGTTTTACACCATGGGTCTTGAGGGTGTTTTACACCACGTGTCTTGATGGTGTTTTACACCATGGGTGTTGATGGTGTTTTAAACCTTGTGTCTTGATGGTTTTTTACACCATGTGTCTTGGTGGTGTTTTACACCATGGGTCTTGGTGGTGTTTTACATCATGGGTCTTGGTGGAATTTTACACCACGTGTCTTGATGATGATTCGCACCATGGACCTTGATGGTGTTTTACACCATGGATCTTGATGATGTTTTACACCACGTATCTTGGTGGATTTTTATACCACGTGTCTTGCTGATGTTTTACACCATGGGTCTTGATGGTGTATGACACCGTGTGTCTTGATGCTGTTTTACACCATGAGTCATGGTGGTGTTTTACTTCATGGCTCTTGATGGCGTTTTACACCTTGGGCCTTCGTGGTGTTTTACACCATGGGTCTTGATGGTGTTTTACACCATGGGTCTTGATGGTGTTTTACACCATGTGTCTTGATGGCGTTTTACACCATGGGTTTTAGTGTTTTTTTGCACCATGTGTCCTGATGGTGTTTTACACCCTGGGTCTTGATGGTGTTTTACACCACGTGTCTTGATGGTGTTTTACACCACGTGTCTTGATGATGTTTTACACCATGGGTCTTGGTGGTGTTTTGCAGCATGGGTCTTGGTGGTGTATGACACCGTGTGTCTTGATGCTGTTTTACACCATGGGTCATGGTGGTGTTTTACTTCATGGCTCTTGATGGCGTTTTACACCTTGGGCCTTCGTGGTGTTTTACACCATGGGTCTTGATGGTGTTTTACACCATGGGTCTTGATGGTGTTTTACACCATGTGTCTTGATGGTGTTTTACACCATGGGTTTTAGTGTTTTTTTGCACCATGTGTCCTGATGGTGTTTTACACCCTGGGTTTTGATGGTGTTTTACACCACGTGTCTTGATGATGTTTTACACCATGGGTCTTGGTGGTGTTTTACAGCATGGGTCTTGGTGGTGTTTTACACCATGTGTCTTGATTGTGTTTTACACCACAGATCTTGGTGGTGATTTGCACCATGGGTCTTGGTGGTGTTTTATACCATGGGTCTTCGTGGTGTTTTATACCTTGGGTCTTGATGGTGTTTTGCACCACGGATCTTGATGGTGTTTTACACCATGGGTCTTGATGGTGTTTTACACCATGTTTCTTGATGGTGTTTTACACAATGTGCCTTGGTGGTGTTTTACCCCATGGATCTTGATGGTATTTTACACCAATTGTTCTTGGTGGTGTTTTGCACCATGGGTCTTGGTTGTGTTTTACACCCTGAGTCTTGGTGGCATTTTACACCATGGGTCTTCATGGTGTTTTACACCATATGTCTTGATGGTGTTTGACACCATGGGTCTTGGTGGTGTTTTACGTCATGTGTCTTGGTGGTGTTTTACACCATGGCTTTTAATGCTGTTTTACACCATCGGTTTTGGTGGTGTTTTACACCAGGGGTCTTGGTGGTGTTTTACACCATGTGTCTTGATTGTGTTTTACACCATGGGTCTTGATTGTGTTTTACACCATGGGTCTTGATGGTATTTTACACCATGGGTCTTGATGGTGTTTTGCACCATGTGTCTTTGTGATGTTTTACACCATGGGTCTTGGTGGTGTTTTGCACCATGGTTCTTGCTGGTGTTTTACACCATTGGTCCTGGTGGTGTTTCGCACCATGGGTCTTGGTGATGTTTTGCACCATGGGTCTTGGGCCTTCACTTAGATTTCTCAGTTTTAAAATAATGCAGGTGACACTAGAATGATTTATGCTCATTGTTGGTAAAAGTGGAATTTGATTCCATTGCAGTAGTGGTGTCTCTCACCTTGATGCGTAGCTTTCATCTGTTGGAAGTTGCGAGACTTACCAACAAGGTGTCAACAGCATCTCCGAGCTCATCCCATGGTGTCGGTATTTCTGTTCAATGTAAAACATTTTTGCCATGAAAGGTACTGCTCTTATACTTGGAATCTTAAATTAATTGTTGTCAACTTCAACTGAATTATCTGCAGGTTTTGTTAAAACTAAAATAGCCTTACATTTGCGACATGGTTCTGAAAATGCCCAACAAAAGAGGCATTTTCATGCACTCTCAGGGAGGCGAATTGATAATTCATATGCTCAAGTAATTACTCATGTGACTAGAAATGTTCAACATTCTCCTACTCATTACATACTAGAATCTGCCCTACCCTCAAGCATCTATTAATTGCCATATTAGCATAAATACAAATCAGAATATCTTGTAAATAAAGGATTATCGGCACTAACATGCATTTTATAATTACAGGAATTAAACAGCGAGCTGTAGGAGTAAAGGTTAAGGCGGATGTGACTAAGGATAGAAGGCGGTGACTATAGTAATCTGGGATGTAATGTTTAAGTTATCCACCAGATGGAGCCAAAGATTAAGGGATCAAATTCACCAGTGTTTAAGGTAATGTCCTGGTACACCAGTTAGTATGGTAATGTGGCATTGCATTATGGGTATGACTCAGAGGGGTTCCTCCATCTTGGTGCTCGTGCAGTTAGAAATACTGTGTTTTGCTTGCAGCCTGTAAGAGATGTTTCTCTGCTACACCGTATAATAAACAGTTGGGTTTTGTTCCTTAAGATCTCGCTCCTCTCAGTTTCGGACCTTACCACTCGGACATCACATATTGGCGACGAGGATCAACAGATCACATCTTGAAGAAGAAAAAAACATCAGGGCGCTGAATAACTGATCATGGCTGCTATGGTAGTAAAGATCTCTGCTTTTAGATGTTCAGACTCAGACCTGGGATGAGTACTGCGAGGTGCTGATGCATTTCTTTGAAGCAAATGATATAGATGATGTCGGAAAAAGGAAAGCTATTTTGCTCACTTCCGTGGGAAGTCAGACGTATAGTTTAATGAGAAACTTATGCAGTCCTGAAAAGCCGGGAGACAGTACATTTGCTGAATTAGTAGCCTTGCTGAAGGAACATTTCAATCCCAGACTAAGTGAGATTGTACAGCGTTTCAAATTTAATTCACGGAACAGAAAACCAGGAGAGACTGTATTGGATTATGTAGCGGTGTTGCGAAAATTGGCACACGATTGCAATTACGGGAACAACCTGAAATTATGGTTATGTTTATGTTAATGTATTACAAGCCAAATGTATGTTGAATGTTTAAATGTCTTAATCTAAATGTACACTCTCGGGAGCCGCAAGCCTACATTTCGTTGTACTGCACTTGTGCACTAACAATGACAATAAAGTTGATTATGATTATGATTATGATGCTGAGAGATAGGCTTGTTTGCGGGATAATGGATGATTGAATGCAGAGGAGATTATTGTCCGAGACTCAGCTTACGTATGAAAAAGCATTGGAACTTGCTCAAGCCATAGAGACAGCGAACCGAGATGTAAAAGAAATACAAGGTTCCGACTGGGCTACTACAAAGCAAGTTGGAGGTCAGGTTAATGTGCACAAGTTAAAGTTGCATCAGAAACCACAGCGTGAGCATGTAAAGGCATGTTATCGATGCAATGGTGATCACCTGGCAAGGGAATGCAGGTTTCTGGAGGAAAAGTGCCACAAGTGTGGGAAAACAGGACATATAAAATGTGCATGCAGGGCAAAAGCAACCGTGGGGGAATACAAACCAAATTGGGGAGGAAAGCAAAACCTAAGAAGTGAAGTGAAAAAACAGGGAGCACATCACATCAGCGGAGAAGCTGAGACAGAAGACGACATGTTCATAATGCATAGTATGGTAGAGAACATTCCAAAAGTGGATCCTATCACTTTGCAACTGACAGTAAATGACTCTAAGGTCAACTTTGAAGTGGGTACAGGATGCGGCGTAACCATAATGAACAGGGAGGAGTACTCAAATTTGTGGAACCGTGCAAAAGTTCCAGAGTTTAAGTCTTGCTCTATGCAGCTTAAAACATATACCGGTGAACGAGTGGTGTCATTGGGTACAGCTACTGTAACTGTGCAACACAGGGACACCGTGGAACAGCTACCTGTAGCTGTAGTACCGGGTTCTGAACCAAACTTGTTAGGTCGGGGCTGGATACAAGAACTTAAATTAGATTGGGGAGCAATAAATCAACTAGAGGGAGGCAAACAATTGTCTTTGCAAGAAGTGTTGATTGAACATGAGAACGTGTTCAAGGAAGAACTTGGCACATTTAATGGCCCCCCAGCTAAGATTTATGTAGACAAGGAGGCAATTCCAAGGTTTTTTAAACAACGACCTGTGCCGTATGCCAGGAAACCGAAGGTAGAGGCTGAGCTTGACCGTCTTTTGAGAGAGAACATTCTGGAACCCGTGAAATGTTCAGAATGGGCAGCTCCCATTGTTCCTGTTTTAAAACCGAACAATTCGGTAAGACTCTGTGGAGATTATAAATTGACAGTAAATAGGGTGTCTAAAATGGAACAGTATCCTATTCCCAAAACAGAGGATCTCTTTGCAAACCTGGCTGGAGGGAAGAAATTCACAAAGCTGGATATGAGTCATGCTTACTTGCAGATTACACTGGATGAGGAATCCAAGAAGTATGTAACCATAAATACACACAAGGGTTTGTTTACCTATAATCACTTACCATTTGGTGTCTCATCTAGTCCAGCTATTTTCCAGAGGACTATCGAGGGTGTACTGCAAGGAATCCCACAGGTTTCAATCTATCTGGATGTCATTCTGGTGATGGGAAGAACCGACCAGGAGCACCTGAGCACTCTGAGAGAGGTACTACAAAGATTGGATAAGGCGGGGTTATGGCTCAAGAGGAGTAAGTGCACTTTCCTGGGGAATGAGGCCATGTTCCTGGGATACAGAGGGAAGAGGAACAGAGGGTTTCATTTGAACAGTTCAAGAAACTGATGCTGTCCTCGGATGTGCTGGTTCACTACAATGCAGAGAAAGACATAATTCTCTCTTGTGATGCTTCACCTTATGGGGTGGGGGTGGTTCTTTTACACAGCTTGGATGATGGAACAGAAAGACCAATAGGGTTTATGTCTCGAACTCTGACTCCGGCGGAAAAAAACTATTCCCAGTTAGATAAAGAGGGGTTAGCAGTAATGTTTGGGTTACAGAGGTTTCACAAGTACATATATGGCAGGAAGTTCACCATATGCAGCGATCATAAACCTCTTCTTTCTCTTTTTAATGAAATGAAAGCAGTACCACAGATGGTGTCACCCCGGATCCAGAGGTGGGCAGTGACGGTGAGGGCATATGAGAATGTCATTGTTTACAAGGCGGGCAAGTACCATGGGAATGCAGATGCCTTGAGCCATCTTCCACTGCCAGGTATACCTATCCGTGCAGCTCCAGAGGACAGAGTGTTGATGTTGGAGGACACGGACACGGCAATTGTGACCGCGGAACAAGTAAGGACATGGACTGGTAAAGATCCAGTACTGTCTAGAGTCCGAGAATATGTGATGAGGGGTTGGCCACAGCATCCGGAAGGGACTGATTTCACACCTTACAGTGTCAGGAAGACAGAGCTGAGTGTGCAGGATGGTTGCGTGTTGCGGGGAGCACGAGTGATTATTCCACAGCCAGCACGACAGTCTATCCTAGGGCAACTACATCAGTGTCATCCTGGAGTTTCACGTATGAAAGCTTTGGAAAGGAGTTACTTGTGGTGGCCAAAGCTAGATGAGGAGATAGAAAATCTAGTCAAGACATGCAGCACTTGTCAAGTACACAGGAAGGCACCAGCAGCGGCTCCCCTCCACCCCTGGGAGTGGCAGGATAAACCATGGAGAAGATTACATGTAGATTATGCGGGTCCATTCATGGGAAAGATGTTCCTCATTATCATTGATGCACATTCCAAATGGATGGATGTGTATCCTGTAAATTCTGCTTCATCTACTGTTACTACAGACTGCCTGCGTAGGAGTTTTAGTAATCAAGGGCTACCGGAGATCGTAGTAAGTGACAATGTCACGTGTTTTGTGAGTACAGAAACAAAAGAGTTCATGAGAAACAATGGCATAGTGCACGTGACCTCAGCTCCATATCATCCGTCTTCAAATGGACTTGCGGAGAGAGCCGTACAAACTTTTAAGGAGATGATGAAAAAAAGTGCGGAAGGGAGTTTGGCAACCAAGGTGTCACGAGTTCTGTTCAGCTACAGAATAACACCTCAATCTACCACAGGACTCTCTCCTGCTGAGCTGTTGTTAGGACGTCGACTGTGCGCCATTCTTGACCTGGTTCACCCAGACCTAAAAAGGAAGGTGGAAAACCGAAAATCAAACAAAAGGAGAACCATGACAGAAGGACAAAGAGCCGCAGTTTTGGAGAAGGAGATGCGGTCCTTACCAGGAATTTCAGTTATGGTCCAAAATGGATTCCAGGCATCGTAGACTCAATGACCGGTCCAGTATCATATACGGTCATGGTGGGAACTGGTCAGGTAGTATGCAGACATGTAGATCAGATACTGACCAGACAAGGGGAAATCGAAATGGAGGTTCCAGAGGAGATGGCGGAGGACAAGTTGGCCCCCAGTTATCCAAATGCATCGTTGGTACCAACACCATGAACAGAGCCAGTTTCACCTGGACCCCTTCGTCAAGAGGAAACCATCGTAGCAGAGTCAGATACACTGAGTACTGCTCAGGAGCAGCAGGTGGCTCTACCACAACCAAGCAGGGTCTTGACTGTAAGACATGCACCAAGGACTCGCAAGCCGCCAGAGAGATTGATAACAACCTGCTAGATTCGTTCAGTATGGACTATCATTAAAGGAGTTTCCTTATGGGACTTTTTAAGAATGTTGTTAAGAAATTAATATAAACTAAAGAGGGGGGGATATAGTAATCTGGGATGTAATGTTTAAGTTATCCACCAGATGGAGCCAAAGATTAAGGGATCATATTCACCAGTGTTTAAGGTAATGTCCTGGTACATCAGTTAGTATGGTAATGTGGCATTGCATTATGGTTATGACTCAGAGGGGTTCCTCCATCTTGGTGCTCATGCAGTTAGAAATACTGGCCAAGAAATTCAGTTGCTTGCGCCAGCCGTTAGCGCCTTAAGAGAAGTAAATTTCGGGCGCTATGCGTGTAGCGTCCGGGCGCAGTGCGATCTGCGCCTCGCCCCAAATTAAGTAGACATTTACCGCCAGCGCAAAGTTTAGCGCGCGCTCACCTGCGCGCGCAGAACATGACGTCATATCCTCGTGCAACGCCCTTTGCGCGCCCCGATCCAGAACTTCAGTGGGACCGCCCCATTGTGCGGCCGGAGGCCCGCACGCTTGTTTAGTGGAACGCAACAGAGCCGACGCGGGACCTGGGGAGCGTAAATTAAAGGGCACTTACCCTGCACTATAAAGGGCAGGCATTTTGCAGCAAACACTCTTGTGCAACGGATTTCTGGAGAGAGACCAAGGAAGACAGCTTTCTGGTTTGGGCCAACACTAGCTCAGGTATTTTTGGCTTCAGGCCAGAGCGTTGCAAGTGGCCTCTTGTATGTTTGACTGTTTGGCAGCATATTATGGGGGCTGCATGGGGTGCCAACGCTGAGTTTCAGCGTCATGTCCGTAGGGCTCGCAGACACGGTGTGAGAGGGGCAGCCCTGGCTAGACACAGAGGGGGCAACAGGTGTCAGCAACATAGGCCTTACCCAGTCAGGGCATACCGCCAGCAGCGCACCTACCTCAACATGAGTGGCGCGAGATGTGTAAAAAGGCTGAGATTCCGAAAGGAGGTGGTTGCAGAGATCTGCCATCTGCTTCGCAGAGATCTGCGTCCAAAGCTCAGGAGCAGGACGTCTCTGTCGGTGGAGGCGAAGGTGATGGTGGCCTTGAACTTCTATGCCACCGGCTCCTTCCAATCCGCTGCTGGGGACATAGCTAACATATCCCAGTTCGCCGTGCATTGCTGCATCCGCCAGGTGACCGATGCCCTTTTCAGAAGGAGACGCCAATTCATCTCCTTCCCCATGGCCCTGGAGAGGCAGCATCAGCGTGCACTGGGATTTGCAAGATTCGCGGCCTTCCCCTTGGTGCAGGGCGCCATTGACTGTACGCATGTGGCTTTGCGGGCACCTGTGGAGCATGCCGAGGATTACCGCAACCGGAAGGGCTACCATTCCCTCAATGTGCAGCTGGTGTGTGACCACAAGCAGCGCATCCTAGCTGCCAATGCCCGCTTTCCAGGCAGCAGCCACGATGCTTTTATCCTGCGGCAGACAACTGTGCGTGACATGTTCGAGGCACAGCCTCCCCCAAGAGGATGGCTTCTCGGGGACAAAGGCTATCCTTCGTGTACCTGGCTCATGACCCCGCTCCGCGCGCCCAGGACCCCTGCTGAAGAGGCATACAACGAGAGTCATCAAGCGAGCAGGAACATAATCGAGCAAACAATTGGCGTCCTCAAGCAGCGGTTCCGCTGCCTGGATCGTTCCAGCAGATCTCTGCAGTATTCCCCGGACTGAGTGTCCCAATTCGTCATTGTTTGCTGCATGCTGCACAACCTGGCTCTCCGCAGGGCTCAGGCACTGCCACCTCACGTTGGACCACCACCTCAGGAGGAGGAGCAGGAGGAGCATGAGGAGGAGGAGCAGGAGGAGGAGGAGTACCATCCCAAGAGGGAGCGAGAAGGTCCAAGGGCCATCCGTCGGCGGCTTATTGAACGTCACTTCTAAGCCCCCTGTCAGGGAATGCCTTGTGGCCATGAAGGAACATGAACGCAGCCGCTCCGCAAGCCCTCAGCCGGTGAAGGCAACAAACACTTACAGCAACAAACATGGACACTGTCTGAATAAAGAGAAATCTTTATTTTAGACCAATGAAACCCATTCACACATGAAACCCAGAAACATTAAACGGCCCCAAAAAACAGTACATCAAATGACTCACTACCACAACCTGGGGAGGAATAACTGAACATTTGTTCAAAAATGGCCTTCATCCTCGGCCTTAACCCAAAAACCATCCCCAGAAACAAAACAACCATGGCCAAAAGAAACATAGGCATCGCCATATAAAATAACACTTGGCCACACCGTCTACTTCTTGGGCCGCGAGGGCGAGACCTTGTCGAGCCTTTTGGGGCCCCTGCCCGGCCTGCTGCTCCTCCGCAAGCTCTGCCCAGTGGCTGCTGCGAGGCTGGGGAAAGGCTCCTGAGGGTTAGATGTCCTTCCGGCAGATGCCCTTGGGGGGCGGCCTAGACGGGGTTTGCCCCTCGAGGGGCCGGCTGGTGATTGGCACAGCTGTGCCTGGCCAACATCATTCGCAGCCGCTTGCCGTTGAGGCGCCACTGGGGGAGTGGCGGTGATGGCTGGAGGAATGTGTGCAATCTGGCGGATGGTCGGCCCTGGCTGGTGATGTGCCACTCTGGCACTCGCACGGGCCCGCACTGCAGCATGCGCACCAATCTGCCGAAGGGCAGCCCGCTGTACTGCTGCAGCGCGGCGGGTGTCCAGGCGATGCCTGGCTGACGCAGCACGTGTGTCAGCAGTCAGTGCCCCTGTTGCCCTGGTCTGCGACCGCAACAGAGCAGCCACTGTCTGGACGGCATCACTGATCAGCCGGCCACTCGCGGCATGTGAGGCCCCGAACTCGCGCACACTACTAGCCAGGGACTCGATGGCCTCAGGCATCTGTGCCACTACCCCCATCAGCTCGGTGTGCCGGCGATCCGAATCCTGGGCCATTTGATCGAGGTGGCGCACCTCCTCTGAGTTGAAGGTGGCCGGACTGGAGTCCGGACTCTCCCGCTGGGGAGCAGGGGGCAGAGCTGGCCGACCCTTGCCACGTTGCCGGCGGCGACTGGGCCCAGCAACTGCACTCCCCTCCGATCCTTCCCCCCTCTGGGGGGAAGGCCGCGGACCAACCGCAGCCCTCCTGGGTTGCTGGATGCCACTGGTCCCAGCAGCTCCACTCCCCTCCGACACTTCCTCCAGGCTCTCCTCCAGGGAAGATGTGTCCACTACATCGGCATCTGCAGCCGCACCTGACTGCTGCCCTGATGGTCCGCCTTCCTGTTCCTCCTCCTCCTCCTCCTCGGAGGGGCTGTCACTGGCAGCTTCAGGGAGCTCCTCATCACCAGCTGAAAGCAGGAAGGCACAAGAGTAGCTTTAGAGTGAGGAGAGGGCGTCAACGAGGGAGGCATGACTGGTGGCATTCAGCGCATTGGTCGGACAATGGCAAAGGAGGTAGATCGGATGCGCAATTGCGACGAGAGAGGTCCAAAAGGTGATGCCCATACCATTGTGGCCCAGAAGAGGGTCGGCATCTCCACAGGCGACGGGCCCAATCACCCGGGGTCCCATGAGGTGACTCACGCGCTCCTCCAGGGGAGTGAGCTCCTGGATCTGGGGGCGGCCTCCCCCGGTCTGCTCCTGGTGCCTTCGGTTGTTGGCAAGTTTTGCCTGCAAGAGAAAGGACGGCCTGTAAGTACGGTGTGTATCCCTGATGTGGTGTGCACTGCCTCCCATGGTGGAATAGCTTGGCCAGTGTGTAGCCCTGATGTGGTGTGCGCTGCCTCCCATGGTGGAATAGCTTGGCCACTGTGTAGCCCTGATGTGGTGTGCGCTGCCTCCCATGGTGGAATAGCTTGGCTAGTGTGTAGCCCTGATGTGGTGTGCACTGCCTCCCATGGTGTAAAGTGCAGAATGTGCAATTGATGTTCATGACTGTCCCATAGCTGCTGGCTGAGGGCTGGCCATTAGGGCTTTCAGGTCCCTTTGCCCATCATGTCAGGTGTACATGCAAGGATGAGGAGGAGACTGGAAAGGGTACTCACCCTGACAATCCTGGTCAGGTCATTAAACTTCTTCCGGCATTGGACATCGTCCCTGGGGGCATCGCCGGTGGCCGAGACCCAGCGGGCGACCTCCCTCCAGGCTTTCCTATAGACGCTGGTGGGAGGCTTCCTGCCAGTGTCCGGGAACAAGATGTGCTGTCTCTTCTCCAAGGCCCTCACCATCACCTTCATGTCATGGGCTGAGAAGCGCAGGGCACGCTCACGGGCCTTCTGTACCATTGCCATGGCTCCTTCTGATCACCAGCAGTGTTCAGGCCTAGCTGGAAGGCTGCAGTGTGCAGGCCGTTGCAGCAGAGCAAGTCGACCCTTTCCCCTTTAAGAGCTGGCCGGCGCCACGGTGTCTGCTGTCAATCAAGAAATGACCGCACCTGCGCTGCGCCCGGCCTCGGCGCTATCCCTCTGCACCGCCGGCTTAGCGCCCAAAGATAGGCGTGCAACGCCAGTTTTAGCGCTCAAGCAACCTCTTAGGGCGAAGCTACTGAATATCGGCAAAGTGCCATCGACTTTGCGCCGGGCGCAAACTTTAGCGCCCGCCCGACTTTACCGCCCCAGAAGTGGCTGTACTGAATTTCTAGGCCACTGTGTTTTGCTTGCAGCCTATAAGAGATGTTTCTCTGCTACACCGTATAATAAACAGTTGGGTTTTGTTCCTTAAGATCTCACTTCTCTCAGTTTCGGACCTTACCACTTGGACATCACAGTGACTCATGGTGAAACAGAAGGGAGGCTGAAGCCATCACCCAAATGCAGTGTTGCCACCCATTCCATTTCGTGCCAGATACCCTGGGATTTATGTAAGCTGTGTGGAAAACTTATAAATCACCAAAAATCTGCTTTGCAAACAAACTATACAGTGATCGATTTCCTCAGTTCGATGCAATCACGACTTCACCTTGGTATTCTGTCAGCTCCAGGGAGATCTGGACCTTCTCCCGCCACCCTACAGTGCAGTGACTGGCTGACATCGGGTGGAAAGTTGCAGGATTCGCTGCATTTTCTGTCACCCTCAACAGTCTGTTTGCAGCAAAAAAGAAACTGCAGTGAGACATTCTGCCGGAGACTGGGCTTCGCAAAATGGTGTGAACAATCAGCTACCTGTCTCAGTCACAACCTACTCCATTTCTGCGCTTCTGTTTTTTGGCAATCTACTTATTTCAAAAAATCATACAACACAGAAGAAGGCCATTCTGCCCATCATGCTCATTGAAAAAGCTAGCTAATTAATGCCAATCCCCTTCTCTTTCCCCATAGTCCTTATCAACTATTTATCCAATTCCCTTTTGAAAGCCCCTATTGAATCTGCTTCCACCGTCGTTTCAAGCAGTGCATTCCAGATTACAACAACTCACTGCATAAAAAATTCTCCTCAGCTCCCCTCTGGTTCTTTTGCGAACAATTTATGCAAAAACTATTTTATCCATCACACTTTAGACATCAGTCGCACTTCAAAATGTCAAAGTATAAACAAAAAGAGAAAGAAAGGCAGGCATATCATGCTGAATTCTTGTACTCTGAAACCTGAATTTTGCCCCTCCTCCAGAGATGTATCATTCTTCCACTGCTACCTCTTCAGATCAGCTGAAAGGGCCCAATGGCGGCACCGATACAACAGTGCAATGCTGGTGTCCTGTCACCGATACAACTGTGCAATGCTGGTGTCCCGTCTCCGATACAACAGTGCAATGCTGGTGTCCCGTCACCGATACAACAGTGCAAAGCTGGTGTCCCGTCCAACATGCCTTCCTTCACCAACAAAATATCTGCCACTTTTGTCCCTGTAACTGCTCTTCAAGGTGCTTCGCTGTATGGGAAATGCCTCACGATGTTTCTGAGAATGGAGTAAGGTGGCAAGTAAATGCAAGTCTTTCTAGTGATCTGCATGGCTCTATGCTTAGATATACATAGTTCCCTCTTTAGATCGATACGATGCTGCAGTGCCTTAAAGGCAAAGCCTTCAGACTAAAAGTTTGATAAAAATGCCATCTTGTACCAATAGGCTTCACTTTCAAACACCTCAGAGAAGCTTTGTGAGATCCTGGAAGCATTTTGAAGAGGGTATTGTGCAGAATTTCAAGTTTTGACAGTTTTGACAAAAAGCCAGGCAAGAAGACCACAAACAATGCCGTGCTTTGAAATAGATCCCCCTTGCTCTTTATGGCATGCGAGGCAGAATTCAATTGCCTCGTTTTACCCCGGGGTATCCGAGGAGCCACTTCTGGGAGGAGATAGGTTCTCAGATATCAGTCCCCGCCACAAGGAAAGGGAAGATGCACCACCAGTGTAGAGAGAGGCCACTCAGATAACAGTCAGACTGGGAATCTGCCACACACAGCAGTACATGGCTTCACTTCAACACCTGCTTGTTCTCAAATATTCAGGGTAATATTAATCTAACTCATCAGGCAGGAAACCAGAGGGATTGGGTGGAACACGCCGCCGAATATTACTCTCCACTGAGTCAGTGGTGAGTTATATCAGGCGGGTGTAAAACCAACATTTCACCTGATCCCAAGGGTCACCCCACAGGTGGGTTAGATTAAAATGACCCCCAATTAATTTTATTCTTCCCCCGCCCGATAATTTCCCACCCCTCCTGAAGCTGCTTACCTCATGTTAGGCATTTGCTTTCATGACCATTGAGATGTAATCAGTTATTCAGGCACAGATCAAGGATTCAGCACAGTCCTGGGCTCAGCACAGTCCCAGGTTCAGCACAGTCCCGGGTTCAGCACAATCCCGGGTTCAGCACAGTCCCGGGTTCAGCACAGTCCCGGGTTCAGCACAGTGCCGGGTTCAGCACAATCCCGGGTTCAGCACAGTCCCGGGTTCAGCACAGTCCCGGGTTCAGCACAGTCCCGGGTTCAGCAGATTCCCAGGTTCAGCAGAATCCTGGGTTCAGCACAATACCGGGTTCAGCACAGTCCTGTATTCAGCATAGTCCCGGGTTCAGCACAGTCCCAGGTTCAACACAGTCCTGGATTCAGCACAGACCCGGGTTCAGCACAGTCCCGGGTTCAGCACAGTCCCAGGTTCAGCACTGTCCCGGGTTCAGCACAGTCCCGGGTTCAGCACAGTCCCAGGTTCAGCACTGTCCCGGGTTCAGCACAGTCCCGGGTTCAGCACAGTCCCGGGTTCAGCACAGTCCTGGATTTAGCACAATCCCAGGTTCAGCACAGTCCCGGGGTCAGCACAGTCCAGGGTTCAGCATAATCCCGGGCTCAGCACAATACTGGGTTCAGCACAGTCCCGGGATCAGCACAGTCCAGAGCTCAGCAGAGGCCCGGGTACAGCACAGTCCTGCATTCAGCACAGTCCCGGGTTCAGCACAGTCCTGGGTTCAGCACAGTTCCGGGCTTAGCACAATCCCGGGCTTAGCACAATCCCGGGGTTAGCAAAATCCCGGGATCAGCACAGTCCCAGTTCAGCACAGTTCCTGGTTCAGCACAGTTCTGCATTCAGCACAGTCGCGGGATCAGCAAAATCCCGGGTTCAGCACAGTCCCGGATTCAGCAAAATCCCGGGTTCAGCACAGACCCGGGTTCAGCACAGGCCCGGGTTAAGCACAATTCCGGATTTAGCACAGTCCCAGTTTCAGCACAGTCACTGGCTCGGCACTCTCTTGGTTCAGCACAGTCCTGGGTTCAAAACAGTTCCGAATTCAGTACATTCCTGGGATCAGCACAGTCCCGGGTTCAGCACAGTCCCGGTTTCAGCACAGTCCCGGGTTCAGCACAGCCCCGGGTTCAGCACAGTCCCGGGTTCAGCACAGTCCCAGGTTCAGCACAGTCCTGGGTTCAGCACAGTCCTGGGTTCAGCACAGTCCTGGGTTCAGCACAGTCCCGGGTTCAGCACAGTCCCGGGATCAGCACAGTCCCGGGATCAGCACAGTCCTGGATTCAGCACAGTCCAGGGTTCAGCAAAATCCCGGGTTCAGCACAGTCCCGGGTTCAGCAAAATCCCAGGTTCAGCACAGTCCCGGGTTCAGCACAGTCCTGGATTCAGCACAGCCCCGGATTCAGCAAAGTCATGGGTTCAGCACAGTCCCGGGTCCAGCACAGTCCCGGGTTCAGCACAGTCCTGGGTTCAGCACAGTCCTGGATTCAGCACAGCCCCGGATTCAGCACAGTCATGAGTTCAGCACAGTCCTGGGTTCAGCACAGTCCCGGGTTCAGCACAGTCCTGGATTGAGCACAGCCCCGGATTCAGCACAGTCCTGGGTTCAGCACAGTCCCGGGTTCAGCACAGTCCCGGGTTCAGCACAGTCCTGGGTTCAGCACAGTCCCGGGTTCAGCACAGTCCCGGGTTCAGCACCGTCCTGCGTTCAGCACAATCCTGGATTCTGGATAGTCCTGGGTCCAGCACATTCCCGAGTTCAGCACAGTCCCGGGATCAGCACAGTCCCGGCCTTAGCACTCTCCCGGGTAGAGCATAGTCCCGGGTTCAGCAATGTCCTTGATTCAGCACAGTCTCTGGTTCAGCATAGTCCTGGTTTCAGCTCAGTCCCGGATTCAGCACAGTCCCGGGATAAGCACATTTCTGCATTGAGCACAATCCCGGGTTAAGCACAGTACCAAGTTCAGCACAGTCCCGGGTTCAGCACAGTCCCGGGTTCAGCACAGTCCCGGGGTCAGCACAGTCCTGGGTTCAGCACAGTCCCGGGTTCAGCACAGTCGCGGGTTCAGCAGAGCCCCGGGATCAGCACAGTCCCAGGATAAGCACATTTCTGCATTGAGCACAATCCCGGGTTAAGCACAGTACCAAGTTCAGCACAGTCCCGGGTTCAGCACAGTCCCGGGTTCAGCACAGTCCCGGGTTCAGCACAATTCTGGATTCAGCACAGTCCCGGGTTCAGCACAGTCCCGGGTTCAGCACAGTCCCGGGTTCAGCACAGATCTGGATTCAGCACAGTCCCGGCTTCAGCACAGTCCCGGGTTCAGCACAGTCCCGGATTAAGCACAATCCCGTATTTAGCACAGTCCCGGGTTCGGCACAGTCCCTGGTTCAGCACTGTCTGGGTTCAGCACAGTCTCGGGTTCAACACAATCCCGAATTCAGTACATTCCTGGGATCAGCACAGACCCCGCTTCAGTACAGTCCCAGATTCAGCACTGTCCTGGGTTCAGCACAGTCCAGCGTTAAGCACAATCCCGGATTTAGCACAGTCATGGGTTCGGCATAGTCCCTGGATCGGCACTGTCCGGGTTCAGCACATTCCCGATTTCAGCACAGTCCCAGGTTCAGCACAGTCCCGGGTTCAGCACAGTCCCGGGTTCAGCACAGTCCCGGGCACAGCACAGTCCCGCGTTCAGCAAATTCCTGGATGCAGCACAGTCCTGGGTCCAGCCTATTCCCGGGTTCTGCACAGTCCAGGGTCCAGAACATTCCCGGGATCAGCACAGCCCAGGATTCAGTACAGTCCCGAGATCAGCACAGTCCCGGGATCTGCACAGTCCAGGATTCAGTACAGTCCCGGGATCAGCACAGTCCTGGGTTCAGCACAGTCCCGGGTTAAGCACAATTCCGAATTTAGCACAGTCCCGGTTTCAGCACAGTCCCTGGCTCGGCACTCTCTGGGTTCAGCACAGTCCCGGGTTCAAAACAGTTCCGAATTCAGTACATTCCTGGGATCAGCACAGTCCCGGGTTCAGCACAGTCCCGGTTTCAGCACAGTCCCGGGTTCAGCACAGCCCCGGGTTCAGCACAGTCCCGGGTTCAGCACAGTCCTGGGTTCAGCACAGTCCTGGGTTCAGCACAGTCCTGGGTTCAGCACAGTCCCGGGTTCAGCACAGTCCCGGGTTCAGCACAGTCCCGGTTTCAGCACAGTCCCGGGTTCAGCACAGTCCCGGGTTCAGCACAGTCCCGCGTTCAGCACAATCCTGGATTCTGCATAGTCCTGGGTCCAGCACATTCCCGAGTTCAGCACAGTCCCGGGATCAGCACAGTCCCGGGATCAGCACAGTCCTGGATTCAGCACAGTCCAGGGTTCAGCAAAATCCCGGGTTCAGCACAGTCCCGGGTTCAGCAAAATCCCAGGTTCAGCACAGTCCCGGGTTCAGCACAGTCCTGGATTCAGCACAGCCCCGGATTCAGCACAGTCATGGGTTCAGCACAGTCCCGGGTTCAGCACAGTCCCGGGTTCAGCACAGTCCTGGGTTCAGCACAGTCCTGGATTCAGCACAATCCCGGATTCAGCACAGTCATGGGTTCAGCACAGTCCTGGGTTCAGCACAGTCCCGGGTTCAGCACAGTCCTGGATTCAGCACAGCCCCGGATTCAGCACAGTCCTGGGTTCAGCACAGTCCCGGGTTCAGCACAGTCCCGGGTTCAGCACAGTCCTGGGTTCAGCACAGTCCCGGGTTCAGCACACACCCGGGTTCAGCACAGTCCTGCATTTAGCACAATCCTGGATTCTGCATAGTCCTGGGTCCAGCACATTCCCGAGATCAGCACAGTCCCGGGATCAGCACAGTCCCGGGATCAGCACAGTCCTGGATTCAGCACAGTCCAGGGTTCTGCAGAATCCCGGGTTCAGCACAGTCCCGGGTTCAGCAAAATCCCAGGCTCAGCACAGTCCCGGGTTCAACACAGTCCCGGCCTTAGCACTCTCCCGGGTAGAGCACAGCCCCGGGTTCAGCAATGTCCTTGATTCAGCACAGTCTCTGGTTCAGCACAGTCCTGGTTTCAGCTCAGTCCCGGGTTCAGCACAGTCCCGGGATAAGCACATTTCTGCATTGAGCACAATCCCGGGTTAAGCACAGTACCAAGTTCAGCACAGTCCCGGGTTCAGCACAGTCCCGGGTTCAGCACAGTCCCGGGGTCAGCACAGTCCTGGGTTCAGCACAGTCCCGGGTTCAGCACAGTCGCGGGTTCAGCAGAGTCCCGGGTTCAGCACAGTCCCAGGATAAGCACATTTCTGCATTGAGCACAATCCCGGGTTAAGCACAGTACCAAGTTCAGCACAGTCCCGGGTTCCGCACAGTCCCGGGTTCAGCACAATTCTGGATTCAGCACAGTCCCGGGTTCAGCACAGTCCCGGGTTCAGCACAGTCCCGGGTTCAGCACAGTTCTGGATTCAGCACAGTCCCGGCTTCAGCACAGTCCCGGGTTAAGCACAATCCCATATTTAGCTCAGTCCCGGGTTCGGCACAGTCCCTGGTTCAGCACTGTCTGGGTTCAGCACAGTCTCGGGTTCAACACAATCCCGAATTCAGTACATTCCTGGGATCAGCACAGTCCCGGGTTCAGCACAGTCCCTGCTTCAGTACAGTCCCAGATTCAGCACTGTCCTGGGTTCAGCACATTCCCGGTTTCAGCACAGTCCCGGGTTCAGCACAGTCCCGGGATCAGCACAGTCCTGGATTCAGCACAGTCCCGGGTTAAGCACAATCCCGGATTTAGCACAGTCATGGGTTCGGCATAGTCCCTGGATCGGCACTGTCCGGGTTCAGCACATTCCCGATTTCAGCACAGTCCCAGGTTCAGCACAGTCCCAGGTTCAGCACAGTCCCGGGTACAGCACAGTCCCGCGTTCAGCACAATCCTGGATGCAGCACAGTCCTGGGTCCAGCCTATTCCCGGGTTCTGCACAGTCCAGGGTCCAGAACATTCGCGGGTTCAGCACAGTCCTGGGATCAGCACAGTCCCAGGATCAGCACAGTCCAGGATTCAGTACAGTCCCGGGATCAGCACAGTCCTGGGTTCAGCACAGGCCTGGGTTCAGCACAGTCCTGAGTTCAGCACAGTCCTTGTTTCAGCAGATTCCCAGGTTCAGCACAGTCCCGGGTTAAGCACAATCCCGGATTTAGCACAGACCCGGTTTTGGCAGGGTCCCTGGCTCGGCACATTCTGGGTTCAGCACAGTCCCGGGTTCAACACAGTCCCGATTTCAGTACATTCCTGGGATCAGCACAGTCCCGGGTTCAGCACAGTCCCCGCTTCAGTATAGTCCCAGATTCAGCACTGTCCCGGGTTCAGCACAGCCCCGGGCTCAGCACAGGCCAGGGTTCAGCACAGTCCCGCGTTCAGCACAATCCTGGATTCAGCGTAGTCCTGGGTCCAGCACATTCACGGGTTCAGCACAGTCCTGGGATAAGCACAGTCCCAGGATCAGCACAGTCCTGGATTCAGCACAGTCCAGGGTTCAGCAAATTCCCGGGTTCAGCACAGTCCCGGGTTCAGCAATATCCCAGGTCCAGCCCAGTCCCGTGTTCAGCACAGTCCTGGGTTCAGCACAGCTCCGGATTCAGCACAGTCCCGGGTTCAGCACAGTCCTGAGTTTAGCATTGTTCTGGGCTCAGCACAGTCGCGGGTTCAGAACAGTGCCGACCTCAGCACTGCCCCGGGTAGAGCAAACTCCTGGTTTCAGCACTGTCCCGGGTTCAGCACAGTCCCGGGTTCAGCACAGTCCCGGGTTAAGCACAGTCCCGGGTTCAGCACAGTCCCGGGTTCAGCACAGTCCCGGGTTAAGCACAATCCCGGATTTAGCACAGTCCCGGGTTTGGCACAGTCCCTGGCTCGGCACTGTCTGGGTTCAGCACAGTCTCGTGTTCAAGACAGTCCCGAATTCAGTACATTCCTGGGATCAGCACAGTCCCAGGTTAAGCACAGTCCCCGCTTCAGTACAGTCCCAGATTCTGCACTGTCCCGGGTTCAGCACAGTCCCGGGTTCAGCACAGTCCCGGGTTCAGCACAGGCCCATGTTCAGCACAGCCCCACGTTCAGCACAATCCTGGATTCAGCATAGTCCCGGGATCAGCACAGTCCCGGGTTCAGCAAAATCCCGGGTTCAGCACAGCCCCGGGATCAGCAAAATCCCAGGTTCAGCACAGTCCCGGGATCAGCACAGTCCTGGGTTCAGCACAGCCCCGGATTCAGCACAGTCCCGGGTTCAGCACAGTCCCGGGTTCAGCACAGTCCCGGGTTCAGCACAGTCCCGGGTTCAGCACAGTCCCGGGTTAAGCACAATCCTGGATTTAGCACAGTCCCGGGTTCAGCACAGTCCCGGGTTCAGCACAGTCCCGGGTTAAGCACAATCCTGGATTTAGCACAGTCCCGGGTTCGACACCGTCCCTGGCTCGGCAATGTCTGGGTTCAGCACAGTCTCGGGTTCAACACAGTCCCGAATTCAGTACATTCCTGGGATCAGCACAGTCCCGGGTTCAGCACATCCCTGGATTCAGCATAGTCCTGGGTCCAGCACATTCCCAGGTTCAGCACAGTCCCGGTATCAGCCCAGTCCTGGGATCAGCACAGTCCTGGATTCAGCACAGTCCCTGGTTAAGCACAATCCCGGATTTAGCACAGTCCCGGGTTCGGCATAGTCCCTGGCTCGGCACTGTCCGTGTTCAGCACATTCCCAATTTCAGCACAATCCCGGGTTCAGCACAGTCCCACGTTAAGCACAATCCTGGATTCACCACAGTCCTGGGTCCAGCACATTCCCGGGATCAGCACAGTCCTGGATTCAGTACAGTCCCGGGATAAGCACAGTCCTGGGTTCAGCACAGTCCTGGGATAAGCACATTCCCGGGTTCTGCACAGTCCCGGGATCAGCACAGTCCCGGGATCAGCACAGTCCTGGATTCAGTACAGTCCCGGGATAAGCACAGTCCCGGGTTCAGCACAGTCCCGGGTTCAGCACAGTCCCGGGTTCAGCACAGTCCGGGATTCAGCACAGTCCTGGGTTAAGCACAATCCCGGATCTAGCACTGTCCCGGGTTCGGCATAGTCCCTGGCTCGGCAGCGTCCGGGTTCAGCACATTCCCGATTTCAGCACAGTCCCGGGTTCAGCACAGTCCCGGGTTCAGCACAGTCCCGCGTTCAGCACAATCCTGGATTCAGCACAGTCCTGGGTCCAGCACATTCCCAGGTTCAGCACTGTCCTGGGTCCAGCACATTCGCGGGTTCAGCACAGTCCCAGGATCAGCACAGGCCCGAGATCAGCACAGTCCTGGATTCAGTACAGTCCCGGGATCAGCACAGTCCTGGGTTCAGCACAGTCCTGGGTTCAACACAGTCCCGAATTCAGTACATTCCTGGGATCAGCACTGTCCCGGGTTCAGCACAGGCCCGGGTTCAGCACAGTCCCGCGTTCAGCACAGTCCTGGATTCAGCATATTCCTGGGTCCAGCACATTCCCGGGTTCAGCATAGTCCCGGGATCAGCACAGTTCCGGGATCAGCACATTCCTGGATTCAGCACAGTCCAGGGTTCAGCAAAATCCTGGTTTCAGCACAGTCCCGTGTTCAGCACAGTCCCGGGTTCAGCACAGTCCCGGGTTCAGCACAGACCCGCGTTCAGTACAGTCCTGGATTCAGCACAGTCCTGTGTCCAGCACATTCGCGGGTTCAGCACAGTCCCGGGATCAGCACAGTCCCAGGATCAGCACAGTCCAGGATTCAGTACAGTCCCGGGATCAGCACAGTCCTGGGTTCAGCACAGTCCAGGGTTCAGCACAGTCCTGGGTTCAGCACAGTCCTCGTTTCAGCAGATTCCCAGGTTCAGCACAGTCCTGGATTCAGCACATTCCTGGGTGCAGCACAAGCCCGGGTTCAACATATTCCCAGTTCAGCACAGTCCCAGGTTCAGCACAGTCCCGGGTTCAGCACAGACACGCGTTCAGCACAGTCCAGGATTCAGCACAGTCCAGGATTCAGCACAATCCTGGGCCCAGCAGAGTCCTGGGTTCAACACTGTCCCTGGCTCAGCACAGTCCCAAATTCAGCACAGTTCCAGGTTCAGCAAAGTCTTGGATTCAGTACAGTCCCAGGATCAGCTCGGTCCCGGGTTCAGCACAGTCCCGGGTTCAGCACAATCCTGGTATCCGCACAGTCCCCAATTCAGCACAGTCCCGGGTTCAGCACAGTCCCGGGTTCAGCGCAGCCCTCGGTTCAGCACAGACCTGGGTTCAGCACAGTCCCGGGTACAGCACAGTTGCGGGTTCATCACAGTCGCGGGATCATCACAGTCCCGGGTTCAGCACAGTCCTGGATTTAGCACAGTTCAGGTTTCAGCACAGATCTGGATTCAGCACAGTCCTGGGTTCAGCACAGTCCCGGGTTCAGCACAATCCTTGATTTAGCACAGTCCCGGGTCCAGCAAAGTCCTGGATTCAGCAGATCCCGGTTTCAGAAGAGTCCTGGGTTCAGCACATTCCCGGGTTCAGAACAGTCCCAGGTTCAGCACAATCCCGGGATCAGCACAATCCCTGGTTCAGCACAGTTCCGGGTTCAGCACAGTCCCGCGTTCAGCAGAGTCCAGGGTTCAGCACAGTCCCGGGTTCAGCAGATTCCCAGGTTCAGCAGAATCCTGGGTTCAGCACAATACCGGGTTCATCACAGGCCTGGAGTCAGCACAGTCCTGGGTTCAGCACAGTCCTGTATTCAGCATAGTCCCGGGTTCAGCACAGTTCCAGGTTCAACACAGTCCTGGATTCAGCACAGTCCCGGGTTCAGCACAGACCCGGGTTCAACACAGTCCCAGGTTCAGCACTGTCCCGGGTTCAGCACAGTCCCGAGTTCAGCACAGTCCCGGGTTCAGCACATTCCCGGGTTCAGCACAGTCCTGGATTTAGCACAATCCCAGGTTCAGCACAGTCCCAGGTTCAGCACAGTCCAGGGTTCAGCACAATCCCGGGCTCAGCACAATACTGGGTTCGCACAGTCCCGGGATCAGCACAGTCCAGGGCTCAGCAGAGTCCCGGGTTCAGCACAGTCCTGGATTCAGCACAGTCCCGGTTTCAGCACAGTCCTGGGTTCAGCACAGTTCCGGGCTTAGCACAATCCCGGGTGTGGTAAACCACTGTATTGTATATTGCCACCTCTGGGTGGCGCTGTGTATGGAGGCATGCCTCAGCTGACTCCACCCACCACTGTGTGGGTTTCGTTCAGACTTGTTCAGTCACTCACGAAGAAGCATTGTCTCTTCTTAGCTAATAAAAGCCTTATTCATCTCTTCTTTCGACTCATCATCTCTTCTTCGACTCATCACCTTTTATGAAGTAATTGATAAGCGTATCAATTTTATTAGCTAAAAGTTAAATGGCGACACCTGAGGAGCAACAACAGCAACGGATACAGCAGACATTGCTGAGAGCCCTCAGACCACCACGCCTGGACCTCGACCCTCAAGATGTGGGTGCATCAGCCAAGTTTGAACACTGGCTGAGCTGCTTTGAATCCTTCCTCGCAATCTCACAGGTTACAGAGGAGGATCACAAACTGAAAATTTTGACCGCCCAGGTGAGCCATCAAGTATATATGCTAATCCGGGACTCTAATACGTACGTGGCGGCCCTCGAGCTACTAAAAGGGCAATATACGCGCCCAGTGAACACAATTTACGCCCGACACCTCTTGGGATCCCGCAGGCAGCAACCGGGAGAATCGGTAGGGGCATTTGCACGGGCGCTACTGGCACTCTGCAGAGACTGCGATTGTAAAGCGGTAACGGCTGTGGAGCACGCGCAGGGACTCGCCTGTGATGCCTTCGTCAGGGGCCTCCAGTCAGACCACACCCGGCAGAGACTGCTAGAAAGCAAGGAACCCGACCTGAAGACGGCCATTGCCCTTGCGCTCTCGTTAGAGGAGGCCCACCGAAACTTCGAGGCATACCCCCGTAACGGCGCCGAGACATGGCAATCGAAACCGTGGGACACGGGACCGCCGCCCCCGGCACCAACCGCTGCAGCGACCCAACCGAGACAGCAGCCTCCGGTAAGAACTGCTTCGATGCCCAGTAACCAGGCCCAAAAATGCTATTTCTGTGGCCAGTTAAAACATCCCAGAGCGCACTGCCCAGCTAAGACAGCTACCTGCTCGGGCTGCGGGAAGAAAGGCCATTACGCTAACGCCTGCAAGGGGAAGCCAGCCAGCAGCGCAGCGTGCGGGCCGTGGGAGCAGCCATCTTATCCGCCATTTTGTGTACCCCCGGCCGCATGGCATCCGCCGCCATCGTATCCAACGCACTCAACCGCCATTTCGTCACCGGAACCGACCACCGTCTCGGCGGATGACTATAGTGACTCACTAAGCCACATACTGGCCTCCGTGATGCTGGATCAAGGCCACCCTCACCATCTATCCAGCTCCATGATGGATATCGCGGTAAACGGCCGCGCCACCAGTTGCCTGATCGACAGCGGGAGCACAGAGAGTTTCGTCCACCCCGACACGGTACGTAGCCACTCCCTCACGATTCTGCCAACGCACCATCGCATTTCTATGGCGTCCAAGTCCCAGTCAATGGACATCAGCGGCTACTGTGTGGTGACCCTGTCAGTAGGGGGCACTGAATATCAAAAATTTAAACTGCTAGTCCTGCCCCGTCTTTGCGCTGCCGTCCTGCTAGGGTTGGATTTTCAGTGCCACCTTAAGAGTGTCACACTAGCATACGGTGGACCCCTCCCCCCACTCACAGTCTGCAACCAACAAC
Source organism: Somniosus microcephalus (assembly GCF_052327205.1). Taxonomy (NCBI): domain Eukaryota; kingdom Metazoa; phylum Chordata; class Chondrichthyes; order Squaliformes; family Somniosidae; genus Somniosus; species Somniosus microcephalus. The sequence goes on from NC_140999.1 coordinate 101,349,405, forward strand.
TTTTAAATCGCCCGCTGCAAACCACCTGCAGCCTTTCCACATTAAAAGTCCCCCCCCCTCCCCTGTTCGCTAACCTCACCCGCGACTGTAAACCCATCGCTACCAAAAGCAGGCGGTACAGTGCCGGGGACAGAGCTTTTATCAGCTCTGAGGTGGAGCGGCTCTTGAAGGAGGGCATTATCGAAGGTAGCACTAGCCCCTGGCGAGCCCAGGTTGTAGTCGTTAAAACCACTGCAAAACGCCGCATGGTAATCGACTACAGCCAAACCATAAACCGGTACACCCAGCTGGACGCGTACCCCCTCCCTCGCATATCTGATATGGTCAATCAGATTGCGCAATACAAAGTATTCTCCACCATCGACCTTAAGTCAGCGTACCACCAGCTGCCCATCCGCCATGAGGACCGCCAGTATACTGCCTTCGAGGCAAACGGCCGCCTCTACCACTTCCTTAGGGTCCCCTTCGGCGTCACCAACGGGGTTTCGGTCTTCCAAAGGGAGATGGACCGAATGGTTGACCAGAACGCGCTGCGGGCAACCTTCCCCTATTTGGATAACGTCACCATCTGCGGCCACGACCAGCAGGACCACGACGTTAATCTAGCAAATTTCCTCCGTACGGCCCAACGGCTGAACCTAACGTACAATAAGGAAAAATGTATGTTTCACACCAAGCGCCTGGCCATCCTCGGCTGCGTGGTGGAGAACGGAGTCATCGGGCCCGACCCCGACAGAATGCGCCCCCTAATGGAGCTACCCCTTCCCCACTGCCAAAAAGCACTGAAGAGATGCCTGGGGTTTTTCTCCTACTACGCCCAGTGGGTGCCCCTCTATGCAGACAAAGCCAGGCCCCTCATCAAAGCCACCTCCTTCCCCCTGACACCAGAGGCGTGTGCAGCCTTCACTCTTATCAAGAACGATATCGCGAAGGCCGCAATGCACGCGGTGGATGAGTCCATCCCCTTCCAAGTGGAGAGCGATGCCTCCGACTTCGCCCTAGCCGCGACCCTTAACCAGGCGGGCAGACCCGTGGCCTTTTTCTCAAGGACCCTCCAGGGCCCCGAGACGAGACACTCCTCCGTCGAAAAGGAGGCCCAGGCTATTGTAGAAGCGGTGCGTCACTGGAGGCATTACCTGGCCGGGAAACGATTTACCCTGCTCACTGACCAGCGTTCAGTAGCTTTTATGTTTAATAATAAGCAGAGGGGTAAAATCAAGAACGACAAGATCTTGAGGTGGAGAATCGAACTCTCCACCTACAATTATGATATCTTGTATCGGCCAGGGAAACTCAATGAGCCCCCAGATGCCCTATCACGTGGTACATGCGCCAACGCGCAGAGTGATAGGCTGCAGTCCCTCCACAATGACCTCTGCCACCCGGGGGTCACCAGGTTTTTCCATTTTATCAAATCCCGTAACCTGCCCTACTCCATCGAGGAGGTCAGGACCATGACCAAGAGCTGCCAAATCTGCGCCGAGTGCAAACCGCACTTCTATAGGCCGGACAGAGCAAGCCTGATCAAGGCCACCCGCCCCTTCGAACGCCTGAGCGTCGATTTTAAAGGGCCCCTCCCCTCCGCTGACCGCAATGTGTACTTCCTCAACATAGTTGATGAGTACTCCCGTTTCCCCTTTGCCATCCCTTGCCCAGACATGACCAGTACCACGGTCATCAAGTGTCTGAATGACATCTTCGCTCTGTTCGGGTTCCCCAGCTATATACATAGCGACAGGGGCTCATCGTTCATGAGCGACGAACTTCGGCAGTACCTGCTAACAAGAGGTATCGCCACGAGCAGGACCACCAGTTACAACCCCCGGGGGAACGGCCAGGTGGAAAGGGAGAACGCGACGGTTTGGAAGGCAGTCCTCTTAGCACTAAAATCTAAGGGCCTTCCGACCTCCCGCTGGCAGGAGGTCCTCCCTGCAGCGCTTCACTCCATTCGGTCACTGCTTTGTACTGCCACTAATGCGACCCCTCATGAGAAAATGTTCGTTTTCCCCCGGAAGTCTACATCGGGAACCTCGCTACCGGCATGGTTGACTTCTCCTGGGCCCGTCCTACTGCGGAGGCACGTGAGGACGCATAAAACGGACCCCCTGGTCGAGCGGGTGCACCTCCTACACGCCAACCCCCAGTATGCCTGGGTGACATACCCAGACGGGCGGGAGGACACGGTCTCCATACGAGATCTCGCACCCTCGGGTACCCCTGAATTACCACCGTTATCCCCCTTACCACCGTTATCCCCCTTACCACTGTTATCCCCCACCACCCCTCCCAACCCAACCCCTGCAGACGGCATGCCAAAGCCCCAGGAATCTTCGCCAACCACCCAGACACCAGACCTGACGTCGGATGCTGCAACACCACCGCCGCCACCATGACGATCAGGACGTCAGACAAGGCCTCCTGATAGACTTAACTTGTAGTACCCTTCACCCCGCCGGACTTCACATTAAACAAGGGGTGAATGTGGTAAACCACTGTATTGTATATTGCCACCTCTGGGTGGCGCTGTGTATGGAGGCATGCCTCAGCTGACTCCACCCACCACTGTGTGGGTTTCGTTCAGACTTGTTCAGTCACTCACGAAGAAGCATGGTCTCTTCTTAGCTAATAAAAGCCTTATTCATCTCTTCTTTCGACTCATCATCTCTTCTTCGACTCATCACCTTTTATGAAGTAATTGATAAGCGTATCACCGGGCTTAGCACAATCCCGGGCTTAGCACAATCCCAGGATCAGCACAGTCCCAGTTCAGCACAGTTCCTGGTTCAGCACAGTCCTGCATTCAGCACAGTCACGGGTTCAGCAAAATCTGGTTTCAGCACAGTCCCGGATTCAGCAAAATCCCAGGTTCAGCACAGTCCCGGGTTCAGCACAGTCCCGTGTTCAGCACAATCCCGGATTTAGCACAATCCTGGTTTCGGCACATTCCCTGGCTCGGCACTGTCTGGGTTCAGCACAGTCCAGGGTTCAACACAGTTCCGAATTCAGTACATTCCTGGGATCAGCACAGTCCCGGGTTCAGCACAGTCCCCGCTTCAGTACAGTCCCAGATTCAGCACTGTCCGGGGTACAGCACTTTCCCGGTTTCAGCACAGTCCTGGGTTCAGCACAGCCCCGGGTTCAGCACAGTCCCGGGTTCAGCACAGTCCCACGTTCAGCACAATCCTGGATTCAGCATAGTCCTGGGTCCAGCACGTTCCCGAGTTCAGCACAGTCCCGGGATCAGCACAGTCCCGGGGTCAGCACATTCCTGGATTCAGCACAGTCCAGCTTTCAGCAAAATCCCGGGTTCAGCACAGTCCCGGGTTCAGCAAAATCCCAGGTTCAGCACAGTCCCGGGTTCAGCACAGTCCTGGGTTCAGCACAGCACCGGATTCAGCTCAGTCCTGGGTTCAGCACAGTCCTGAATTTAGCATTGTCCCTGGCTCAGCACAGTCCCGGGTTCAGCACAGTCCCGGCCTCAGCACTGTCCCGGGAAGAGCACAGTCCCGGGTTCAGCAATGTCCTTGATTCAGCACAGTCTCGGGTTCAGCACAGTCCTGGTTTCAGCTCAGTCCCGGGTTCAGCACAGTCCCGTGTTAAGCACATTTCTGCATTGAGCACAATCCCGGGTTAAGCACAGTACCAAGTTCAGCACAGTACCGGGTTCAGCACAGTCCCGGGTCCAGCATAGTCCCGTGTTCAGCACAATTCTGGATTCAGCACAGTCCCGGGTTCAGCACAGTCCCGGGTTCAGCACAGTCCCGGGTTAAGCACAATCCCGTATTTAGCACAATCCCGGGTTCGGCACAGTACCGGGTTCAGCACAATTTTGGATTCAGCACAGTCCCCGCTTCAGTACACTCCCAGATTCAGCACTGTCCTGGGTTGAGCACATTCCCGGTTTCAGCACAGCCCAGAGTTCAGCACAGCCCTGGATTCAGCATAATCCTGGGTCCAGCACATTCCCAGGTTCAGCACAGTCCCGGGATCAGCACAGTCCCAGGATCAGCACAATCCTGGATTCAGCACAGTCCCGGGTTAAGCACAATCCCAGATTAGCACAGTCCAGGGTTCGGCATAGTCCCTGGCTCGGCACTGTCCGGGTTCAGCACATTCCCGATTTCAGCACAGTCCCAGGTTCAGCACAGTCCCGGGTTCAGCACAGTCCCGGGTACATCACAGTCCCGCGTTCAGCACAATCCTGGATTCAGCACAGACCTGGTTCCAGCATATTCCCGGGTTCTGCACAGTCCAGGGTCCAGCACATTTGCGGGTTCAGCACAGTCCCAGGATCAGCACAGTCCCAGAATCAGCACAGTCCAGGATTCAGTACAGTCCCGGGATCAGCACAGTCCCGGGATCTGCACAGCCCAGGATTCAGTACAGTCCCGGGATCAGCACAGTCCTGGATTCAGCACAGTCCTGGGTTCAGCACAGTTCTGGGTTCAGCACAGTCCTGAGTTCAGCACAGTCCTCGTTTCAGCAGATTCCCGGGTTCAGCACAGTCCCGGGTTAAGCACAATCCCGGATTTAGGACAGTCCTGGTTTCGGCAGAGTCCCTGGCTCGGCACGTTCTGGGTTCAGCACAGTCCCGGGTTCAACACAGTCCTGAATTCAGTACATTCCTGGGATCAGCACAGTCCCAGGTTCAGCACAGTCCCCGCTTCAGTACAGTCCCCGATTCAGCACTGTCCCGGGTTCAGCACAGCCCCGGGCTCAGCACAGTCCCGGGTTCAGCACAGTCCCGGGTTCAGCACAGGCCAGGGTTCAGCACAGTCCCGCGTTCAGCACAATCCTGGATTCAGCGTAGACCTGGGTCCAGCACATTCACGGTTTCAGCACAGTCCTGGGATCAGCACAGTCCTGGGATCAGCACAGTCCTGGATTCAGCGCAGTCCAGGGTTCAGCAAAATCCCGGGTTCAGCACAGTCCCAGGTTCAGCACAATTCTGGATTCAGCACAGTCCCGGGTTCAGCACAGTCCCGGGTTCAGCACAGTCCCGGGTTAAGCACAATCCCGTATTTAGCACAATCCCGGGTTCGGCACAGTCCCGGGTACAGCACAATTCTGGATTCAGCACAGTCCCCGCTTCAGTACAGTCCCAGATTCAGCACTGTCCTGGGTTCAGCACAGCCCTGGATTCAGCATAATCCTGGGTCCAGCACATTCCCAGGTTCAGCACAGTCCCAGGATCAGCACAGTCCCAGAATCAGCACAGTCCAGGATTCAGTACAGTCCCGGGATCAGCACAGTCCCGGGATCTGCACAGCCCAGGATTCAGTACAGTCCCGGGATCAGCACAGTCCTGGGTTCAGCACAGTCCTGGGTTCAGCACAGTCCTGGGTTCAGCACAGTCCTGGGTTCAGCACAGTCCTGAGTTCAGCACAGTCCTCGTTTCAGCAGATTCCCGGGTTCAGCACAGTCCCGGGTTAAGCACAATCCCGGATTTAGGACAGTCCTGGTTTCGGCAGAGTCCCTGGCTCGGCACTTTCTGGGTTCAGCACAGTCCCGGGTTCAACACAGTCCTGAATTCAGTACATTCCTGGGATCAGCACAGTCCCGGGGACAGCACAGTCCCCGCTTCAGTACAGTCCCCGATTCAGCACTGTCCCGGGTTCAGCACAGCCCCGGGCTCAGCACAGTCCCGGGTTCAGCACAGTCTCGCGTTCAGCACAATCTTGGATTCAGCGTAGTCCTGGGTCCAGCATATTCACGGGTTCAGCACAGTCCTGGGATCAGCACAGTGCCGGGATCAGCACAGTCCTGGATTCAGCACAGTCCAGGGTTCAGCAAAATCCCGGGTTCAGCACAGTCCCGGGTTCAGCAAAATCCCAGGTCCAGCACAGTCCCGCGTTCAGCACAGTCCTGGGTTCAGCGCAGCTCCGGATTCAGCACAGTCCCGGGTTCAGAATAGTCCTGAGTTTAGCATTTTTCCCGGCTAAGCACAGTCGCGGGTTCAGCACAGTGCCAGCCTCAGCAATGTCCCGGGTAGAGCACACTCCTGGTTTCAGCACAGTCCCGGGTTCAGCACAGTCCCGGGTTCAGCACAGTACTGGGTTAAGCACAATCCCGGATTTAGCACAGTCCCGGGTTCGGCACAGTCCCTGGCTCGGCACTGACAGGGTTCAGCACAGTCTCGGGTTCAACACAGTCCCGAATTCAGTACATTCCTGGGATCAGCACAGTCCCGGGTTCAGCAAAATCCCGGGTTCAGCACAGTCCCGGGATCAGCACAGTCCTGGGTTCAGCACAATCCTGGATTCAGCATAGTCCTGGGTCCAGCATATTCCGGGGTTCAGCACAGTCCTGGGATCAGCACAGTCCCGGGTTCAGCAAAATCCCAGGTTCAGCACAGTCCCGGGATCAGCACAGTCCTGGGTTCAGCACAGCCCCGGATTCAGCACAGTCCCGGGTTCAGCACCGTCCTGAGTTTAGCATTGTTCCGGGCTCAGCACAGTCCCGGGTTCAGCACAGTCCTGAGTTTAGCATTGTTCCGGGCTCAGCACAGTCCCGGGTTCAGCACAGTCCTGGTTTCAGCACAGTCCCGGGTTCTGCACAGTCCCGGGTTAAGCACATTTCTGCATTTAGCACAAACCCGGATGCAGCACAGTACCAAGTTCAGCACAGTCCCGGGTTCAGCACAGTCCCGGGTTCAGCACAGTCCCGGGTTCAGCACAGTCGCGGGTTCAGCACGGTTCTGGATTCAGCACAGTCCCGGGTTCAGCACAGACCCCGCTTCAGTGCAGTTCCAGATTCAGCACTGTCCTGGGTTCAGCACATTCCCAGTTTCAGCACAGTCCCGGGTTCAGCACATCCCTGAATTCAGCATAGTCCTGGGTCCAGCACATTCCCGGGTTCAGCACAGTCCCGGGATCAGCACAGTCCTGGATTCAGCAAAGTCCCGGGTTAAGTACAATCCCGGATTTAGCACAGTCCCGGGTTCGGCATAGTCCCTGGCTCGGCACTGTCCGTGTTCAGGACATTCCCGATTTCAGCACAATCCCGGGTTCAGCACAGTCCCGGGTTCAGCACAGTCCTGGGTTCAGCACAGTCCCAAGTTAAGCACAATCCTGGATTCACCACAGTCCTGGGTCCAGCACATTCCCGGGTTCTGCACAGTCCCGGGATCATCACAGTCCTGGGATCAGCACAGTCCTGGATTCAGTACAGCCCCGGGATAAGCACAGTCCTGGGTTCAGCACATTCCTGGGTTCAGCACAGTCCTCGTTTCAGCAGAGTCCCGGATTCAGCACAGTCCTGGATTCAGCACAATCCCGGTTTCACCACAGTCCCGGGTACAACGTATTCCAGGGTCAGCACAGTCCCGGGTTCAGCACAGTCCCGGGTTCAGCACAGTCCTGGGTTCAGCACAGTTCCGGATTCAGCACAGTCCCGGGTTAAGCACAATCCCGGATTTAGCACTGTCCCGGGTTCGGCATAGTCCCTGGCTCGGCACTGTCTGGGTTCAGCACATTCCCGATTTCAGCACAGTCCCGGGTTCAGCACAGTCCCGGGTTCAGCACAGTCCCGGGTTCAGCACAGTCCCACGTTCAGCACAATCCTGGATTCAGCACAGTCCTGGGTCCAGCACATCCCCGGGTTCAGCACAGTCCTGGGTCCAGCACATTCGCGGGTTCAGCACAGTCCCGGGATCAGCACAGGCCCGAGATCAGCACAGTCGTGGATTCAGTACAGTCCCGGGATCAGCACAGTTCTGGGTTCAGCACAGTCCTGGGTTCAGCACAGTCCTGGGTTCAACACAGTCCCGAATTCAGTACATTCCTGGGATCAGCACAGTTCCGGGTTCAGCACAGTCCCCGCTTCAGTACAGTCCCAGATTCAGCACTGTCCCGGGTTCAGCACAGCCACGGGTTCAGCACAGTCCCGGGTTCAGCACAGTCTCGGGTTCAGCACAGGCCCGGGTTCAGCACAGTCCCGTGTTCAGCATAATCCTGGATTCAGCATATTCCTGGGTCCAGCACAGTCCCGGGATCAGCACAGTCCTGGATTCAGCACAGTCCCGGGTTAAGCACAATCCCGGACTTAGCACAGTCCAGGGTTCGGCATAGTCCCTGGCTCGGCACTGTCCGGGTTCAGCACATTCCCGATTTCAGCACAGTCCCAGGTTCAGCATAGTCCCGGGTTCAGCACAGTCCCGGGTACATCACAGTCCCGCGTTCAGCACAATCCTGGATTCAGCACAGACCTGGGTCCAGCACATTCCCGGGTTCTGCACAGTCCAGGGTCCAGCACATTCGCGGGTTCAGCACAGTCCCAGGATCAGCACAGTCCCAGAATCAGCACAGTCCAGGATTCAGTACAGTCCCGGGATCAGCAGAGTCCCGGGATCTGCACAGCACAGGATTCAGTTAAGCCCCGGGATCAGCACAGTCCTGGGTTCAGCACAGTCCTGGGTTCAGCACAGTTCTGGGTTCAGCACAGTCCTGAGTTCAGCACAGTCCTCGTTTCAGCAGATTCCCGGGTTCAGCACAATCCCGGGTTAAGCACAATCCCGGATTTAGGACAGTCCTGGTTTCGGCAGAGTCCCTGGCTCGGCACTTTCTGGGTTCAGCACAGTCCCGGGTTCAACACAGTCCTGAATTCAGTACATTCCTGGGATCAGCACAGTCCCGGGTTCAGCACAGTCCCCGCTTCAGTACAGTCCCCGATTCAGCACAGTCCCGGGTTCAGCACAGGCCAGGGTTCAGCACAGTCCTGCGTTCAGCACAATCCTGGATTCAGCACAGTCCTGGGATCAGCACAGTCCTGGGATCAGCACAGTCCTGGATTCAGCACAGTCCTGGGTTCAGCAAAATCCCGGGTTCAGCACAGTCCCGTGTTCAGCAAAATCCCGGGTTCAGCACAGTCCTGGGTTCAGCACAGCTCCGGATTCAGCACAGTCCCGGGTTCAGCACAGTCATGGGTTCGGCACAGACCTGAATTTAGCATTGTCCCAGGCTCAGCACAGTCCCGGGTTCAGCACAGTCCCGTGTTCAGCATAATCCTGGATTCAGCATATTCCTGGGTCCAGCACAGTCCTGGGATCAGCACAGTCCTGGATTCAGCACAGTCCAGGGTTCAGCAAAATCCCGGTTTCAGCACAGTCCCCAGTTCAGCACAGCCCCGGGTTCAGCACAGTCCCGGGTTCAGCACATTCCCGGGTTCAGCACAGTCCAGGATTCATTACATTCCCGGGATCAGCACAGTCGTGGGTTCAGCACAGTCCAGGGTTCAGCACAGTCCTGGGTTCAGCACAGTCCTCGTTTCAGCAGATTCCCAGGTTCAGCACAGTCCTCGATTCAGCACAATCCTGGGTTCAGCACAGTCCCGGGTTCAACATATTCCTAGTTCAGCACAGTCGCAGGTTCAGCACAGTCCCGGGTTCAGCACAGACCCGCGTTCAGCACAGTCCAGGATTCAGCACAGTCCAGGATTCAGCACAATCCTGGGCCCAGCAGAGTCCTGGGTTCAACACAGTCCCTGGCTCAGCACAGTCCCAAATTCAGCACAGTTCCAGGTTCAGCAAAGTCCTGGATTCAGTACAGTCCCAGGATCAGCACAGTCCCGGGTTCAGCACAGTCCCGGGTTCAGCACAGTCCTGGATTTAGCACAATCCCAGGTTCAGCACAGTCCCGGGTTCAGCACAGTCCAGGGTTCAGCACAATCCCGGGCTCAGCACAATACTGAGTTCGCACAGTCCCGGGATCAGCACAGTCCAGGGTTCAGCACAATCCCGGGCTCAGCACAATACTGGGTTCGCACAGTCCCGGGATCAGCACAGTCCAGAGCTCAGCAGAGTCCCGGGTTCAGCACAGTCCTGGATTCAGCACAGTCCCGGGTTCAGCACAGTCCTGGGTTCAGCACAGTTCCGGGCTTAGCACAATCCCGGGCTTAGCATAATCCCGGGCTTAGCACAATCCCAGGATCAGCACAGTCCCAGTTCAGCACAGTTCCTGGTTCAGCACAGTCCTGCATTCAGCACAGTCACGGGTTCAGCAAAATCTGGTTTCAGCACAGTCCCGGATTCAGCAAAATCCCAGGTTCAGCACAGTCCCGGGTTCAGCACAGTCCCGTGTTCAGCACAATCCCGGATTTAGCACAATCCTGGTTTCGGCACAGTCCCTGGCTCGGCACTGTCTGGGTTCAGCACAGTCCAGGGTTCAACACAGTTCCGAATTCAGTACATTCCTGGGATCAGCACAGTCCCGGGTTCAGCACAGTCCCCGCTTCAGTACAGTCCCAGATTCAGCACTGTCCTGGGTACAGCACTTTCCCGGTTTCAGAACAGTCCCGGGTTCAGCACAGCCCCGGGTTCAGCACAGTCCCGGGTTCAGCACAGTCCCACGTTCAGCACAATCCTGGATTCAGCATAGTTTTGGGTCCAGCACGTTCCCGAGTTCAGCACAGTCCCGGGATCAGCACAGTCCCGGGATCAGCACATTCCTGGATTCAGCACAGTCCAGCTTTCAGCAAAATCCCGGGTTCAGCACAGTCCCGGGTTCAGCAAAATCCCAGGTTCAGCACAGTCCCGGGTTCAGCACAGTCCTGGGTTCAGCACAGCACCGGATTCAGCACAGTCCTGGGCTCAGCACAGTCCTGAATTTAGCATTGTCCCTGGCTCAGCACAGTCCCGGGTTCAGCACAGTCCCGGCCTCAGCACTGTCCCGGGAAGAGCACAGTCCCGGGTTCAGCAATGTCCTTGATTCAGCACAGTCTCGGGTTCAGCACAGTCCCGTGTTAAGCACATTTCTGCATTGAGCACAATCCCGGGTTAAGCACAGTACCAAGTTCAGCACAGTACCGGGTTCAGCACAGTCCCGGGTCCAGCACAGTCCCGTGTTCAGCACAATTCTGGATTCAGCACAGTCCCGGGTTCAGCACAGTCCCGGGTTCAGCACAGTCCCGGGTTAAGCACAATCCCGTATTTAGCACAATCCCGGGTTCGGCACAGTACCGGGTTCAGCACAATTTTGGATTCAGCACAGTCCCCGCTTCAGTACACTCCCAGATTCAGCACTGTCCTGGGTTGAGCACATTCCCGGTTTCAGCACAGCCCAGAGTTCAGCACAGCCCTGGATTCAGCATAATCCTGGGTCCAGCACATTCCCAGGTTCAGCACAGTCCCGGGATCAGCACAGTCCCAGGATGAGCACAATCCTGGATTCAGCACAGTCCCGGGTTAAGCACAATCCCGGACTTAGCACAGTCCAGGGTTCGGCATAGTCCCTGGCTCGGCACTGTCCGGGTTCAGCACATTCCCGATTTCAGCACAGTCCCAGGTTCAGCATAGTCCCGGGTTCAGCACAGTCCCGGGTACATCACAGTCCCGCGTTCAGCACAATCCTGGATTCAGCACAGACCTGGGTCCAGCATATTCCCGGGTTCTGCACAGTCCAGGGTCCAGCACATTCGCGGGTTCAGCACAGTCCCAGGATCAGCACAGACCCAGAATCAGCACAGTCCAGGATTCAGTACAGTCCCGGGATCAGCAGAGTCCCGGGATCTGCACAGCACAGGATTCAGTTAAGCCCCGGGATCAGCACAGACCTGGGTTCAGCACAGTCCTGGGTTCAGCACAGTTCTGGGTTCAGCACAGTCCTGAGTTCAGCACAGTCCTCGTTTCAGCAGATTCCCGGGTTCAGCACAATCCCGGGTTAAGCACAATCCCGGATTTAGGACAGTCCTGGTTTCGGCAGAGTCCCTGGCTCGGCACTTTCTGGGTTCAGCACAGTCCCGGGTTCAACACAGTCCTGAATTCAGTACATTCCTGGGATCAGCACAGTCCCGGGTTCAGCACAGTCCCCGCTTCAGTACAGTCCCCGATTCAGCACTGTCCCGGGTTCAGCACAGTCCTGGGATCAGCACAGTCCTGGATTCAGCACAGTCCAGTGTTCAGCAAAATCCCGGGTTCAGCACAGTCCCGTGTTCAGCAAAATCCCGGGTTCAGCACAGTCCTGGGTTCAGCACAGCTCCGGATTCAGCACAGTCCCGGGTTCAGCACAGTCATGGGTTCGGCACAGACCTGAATTTAGCATTGTCCCGGGCTCAGCACAGTCCCGGGTTCAGCACAGTCCCGGCCTCAGCACTGTCCCGGGAAGAGCACAGTCCCGGGTTCAGCAATGTCCTTGATTCAGCACAGTCTCGGGTTCAGCACAGTCCTGGTTTCAGCTCAGTCCCGGGTTCAGCACAGTCCCGTGTTAAGCACATTTCTGCATTGAGCACAATCCCGGGTTAAGCACAGTACCAAGTTCAGCACAGTACCGGGTTCAGCACAGTCCCGGGTCCAGCACAGTCCCGGGTTCAGCACAATTCTGGATTCAGCACAGTCCCGGGTTCAGCACAGTCCCGGGTTCAGCACAGTCCCGGGTTAAGCACAATCCCGTATATAGCACAATCCCGGGTTCGGCACAGTCCCGGGTTCAGCACAATTCTGGATTCAGCACAGTCCCCGCTTCAGTACAGTCCCAGATTCAGCACTGTCCTGGGTTCAGCACATTCCCGGTTTCAGCACAGTCCAGGGTTCAGCACAGCCCTGGATTCAGCATAATCCTGGGTCCAGCACATTCCCAGGTTCAGCACAGTCCCAGGATCAGCACAGTCCCGGATTCGGTACAGTCCCGGGATCAGCACAGTCCCGGGATCTGCACAGCCCAGGATTCAGTACAGTCCCGGGATCAGCACAGTCCTGGGTTCAGCACAGTCCTGGGTTCAGCACAGTCCTGGGTTCAGCACAGTCCTGAGTTCAGCACAGTCCTCGTTTCAGCAGATTCCCGGGTTCAGCACAGTCCCGGGTTAAGCACAATCCCGGATTTAGGACAGTCCTGGTTTCGGCAGAGGCCCTGTCTCGGCACTTTCTGGGTTCAGCACAGTCCCGGGTTCAACACAGTCCTGAATTCAGTACATTCCTGGGATCAGCACAGTCCCGGGGTCAGCACAGTCCCCGCTTCAGTACAGTCCCCGATTCAGCACTGTCCCGGGTTCAGCACAGTACTGGGTTAAGCACAATCCCGGATTTAGCACAGTCCAGGGTTCGGCACAGTCCCTGGCTCGGCACTGACAGTGTTCAGCACAGTCTCGGGTTCAACACAGTCCCGAATTCAGTACATTCCTGGGATCAGCACAGTCCCGGGTTCAGCAAAATCCCGGGTTCAGCACAGTCCCGGGATCAGCACAGTCCTGGGTCCAGCACAGCCCCGGATTCAGCACAGTCCCGGGTTCAGCACAGTCCTGAGTTTAGCACAGGCCCGGGTTCAGCACAGTCCCACGTTCAGCACAATCCTGGATTCAGCATAGTCCTGGGTCCAGCATATTCCGGGGTTCAGCACAGTCCCGGGATCAGCACAGTCCCGGGTTCAGCACAGTCCTGGGTTCAGCACAGTCCTGAGTTCAGCACAGTCCTCGTTTCAGCAGATTCCCGGGTTCAGCACAGTCCCGGGTTAAGCACAATCCCGGATTTAGGACAGTCCTGGTTTCGGCAGAGGCCCTGTCTCGGCACTTTCTGGGTTCAGCACAGTCCCGGGTTCAACACAGTCCTGAATTCAGTACATTCCTGGGATCAGCACAGTCCCGGGGTCAGCACAGTCCCCGCTTCAGTACAGTCCCCGATTCAGCACTGTCCCGGGTTCAGCACAGTACTGGGTTAAGCACAATCCCGGATTTAGCACAGTCCCGGGTTCGGCACAGTCCCTGGCTCGGCACTGACAGGGTTCAGCACAGTCTCGGGTTCAACACAGTCCCGAATTCAGTACATTCCTGGGATCAGCACAGTCCCGGGTTCAGCAAAATCCCGGGTTCAGCACAGTCCCGGGATCAGCACAGTCCTGGGTCCAGCACAGCCCCGGATTCAGCACAGTCCCGGGTTCAGCACAGTCCTGAGTTTAGCACAGGCCCGGGTTCAGCACAGTCCCACGTTCAGCACAATCCTGGATTCAGCATAGTCCTGGGTCCAGCATATTCCGGGGTTCAGCACAGTCCCGGGATCAGCACAGTCCCGGGTTCAGCAAAATCCCGGGTTCAGCACAGTCCCGGGATCAGCACAGTCCTGGGTTCAGCAATGCCCCAGATTCAGCACAGTCCCGGGTTCAGCACAGTCCTGAGTTTAGCATTGTTCCAGGCTCAGCACAGTCCCGGGTTCAGCACAGTCCTGGTTTCAGCACAGTCCCGGGTTCTGCACAGTCCCGGGTTAAGCACATTTCTGCATTTAGCACAAACCCGGATGCAGCACAGTACCAAGTTCAGCACAGTCCCGGGTTCAGCACAGTCCCGGGTTCAGCACAGTCGCGGGTTCAGCACAGTTCTGGATTCAGCAGAGTCCCGGGTTCAGCACAGACCCCGCTTCAGTGCAGTTCCAGATTCAGCACTGTCCTGGGTTCAGCACATTCCCAGTTTCAGCACAGTCCCGGGTTCAGCACATCCCTGAATTCAGCATAGTCCTAGGTCCAGCACATTCCCGGGTTCAGCACAGTCCCGGGATCAGCACAGTCCTGGATTCAGCAAAGTCCCGGGTTATGTACAATCCCGAATTTAGCACAGTCTCGGGTTCGGCATAGTTGCTGGCTCGGCACTGTCCGTGTTCAGGACATTCCCGATTTCAGCACAATCCCGGGTTCAGCACAGTCCCGGGTTCAGCACAGTCCTGGGTTCAGCACAGTCCCAAGTTAAGCACAATCCTGGATTCACCACAGTCCTGGGTCCAGCACATTCCCGGGTTCTGCACAGTCCCGGGATCATCACAGTCCTGGGGTCAGCACAGTCCTGGATTCAGTACAGCCCCGGGATAAGCACAGTCCTGGGTTCAGCACATTCCTGGGTTCAGCACAGTCCTCGTTTCAGCAGAGTCCCGGATTCAGCACAGTCCTGGATTCAGCACAATCCCGGTTTCACCACAGTCCCGGGTACAACGTATTCCAGGGTCAGCACAGTCCCGGGTTCAGCACAGTCCTGGGTTCAGCACAGTCCCGGGTTCAGCACAGTTCCGGATTCAGCACAGTCCCGGGTTAAGCACAATCCCGGATTTAGCACTGTCCCGGGTTCGGCATAGTCCCTGGCTCGGCACTGTCTGGGTTCAGCACATTCCCGATTTCAGCACAGTCCCGGGTTCAGCACAGTCCCGGGTTCAGCACAGTCCCGGGTTCAGCACAGTCCCACGTTCAGCACAATCCTGGATTCAGCACAGTCCTGGGTCCAGCACATCCCCGGGCTCAGCACAGTCCTGGGTCCAGCACATTCGCGGGTTCAGCACAGTCCCGGGATCAGCACAGGCCCGAGATCAGCACAGTCGTGGATTCAGTACAGTCCCGGGATCAGCACAGTCCTGGGTTCAGCACAGTCCTGGGTTCAACACAGTCCCGAATTCAGTACATTCCTGGGATCAGCACAGTTCCGGGTTCAGCACAGTCCCCACTTCATTACAGTCCCAGATTCAGCACTGTCCCGGGTTCAGCACAGCCACGGGTTCAGCACAGTCCCGGGTTCAGCACAGTCCCGGGTTCAGCACAGGCCCGGGTTCAGCACAGTCCCGCGTTCAGCATAATCCTGGATGCAGCATATTCCTGGGTCCAGCACAGTCCCGGGATCAGCACAGCCCTGGATTCAGCACAGTCCAGGGTTCAGCAAAATCCCGGTTTCAGCACAGTCCCCGGTTCAGCACAGCCCCGGTTTCAGCACAGTCCCGGGTTCAGCACAGTCCCGGGTTCAGCACAGTCCAGGATTCATTACATTCCCGGGATCAGCACAGTCCTGGGTTCAGCACAGTCCAGGGTTCAGCACAGTCCTGGGTTCAGCACAGTCCTCGTTTCAGCAGATTCCCAGGTTCAGCACAGTCCTCGATTCAGCACAATCCTGGGTTCAGCACAGTCCCGGGTTCAACATATTCCTAGTTCAGCACAGTCGCAGGTTCAGCACAGTCCCGGGTTCAGCACAGACCCGCGTTCAGCACAGTCCAGGATTCAGCACAGTCCAGGATTCAGCACAATCCTGGGCCCAGCAGAGTCCTGGGTTCAACACAGTCCCTGGCTCAGCACAGTCCCAAATTCAGCACAGTTCCAGGTTCAGCAAAGTCCTGGATTCAGTACAGTCCCAGGATCAGCACAGTCCCGGGTTCAGCACAGTCCCGGGTTCAGCACAGTCCTGGATTTAGCACAATCCCAGGTTCAGCACAGTCCCGGGTTCAGCACAGTCCAGGGTTCAGCACAATCCCGGGCTCAGCACAATACTGGGTTCGCACAGTCCCGGGATCAGCACAGTCCAGGGCTCAGCGGAGTCCCGGGTTCAGCACAGTCCTGGATTCAGCACAGTCCCGGGTTCAGCACAGTCCTGGGTTCAGCACAGTTCCGGGCTTAGCACAATCCCGGGCTTAGCACAATCCCGGGCTTAGCACAATCCCAGGATCAGCACAGTCCCAGTTCAGCACAGTTCCTGGTTCAGCACAGTCCTGCATTCAGCACAGTCACGGGTTCAGCAAAATCCGGTTTCAGCACAGTCCCGGATTCAGCAAAATCCCAGGTTCAGCACAGTCCGGGGTTCAGCACAGTCCCGTGTTCAGCACAATCCCGGATTTAGCACAATCCTGGTTTCGGCACAGTCCCTGGCTCGGCACTGTCTGGGTTCAGCACAGTCCAGGGTTCAACACAGTTCCGAATTCAGTACATTCCTGGGATCAGCACAGTCCCGGGTTCAGCACAGTCCCCGCTTCAGTACAGTCCCAGATTCAGCACTGTCCTGGGTACAGCACTTTCCCGGTTTCAGCACAGTCCCGGGTTCAGCACAGCCCCGGGTTCAGCACAGTCCCGGGTTCAGCACAGTCCAACGTTCAGCACAATCCTGGATTCAGCATAGTCCTGGGTCCAGCACGTTCCCGAGTTCAGCACAGTCCCGGGATCAGCACAGTCCCGGGTTCAGCACAGTCCCCGCTTCAGTACAGTCCCAGATTCAGCACTGTCCTGGGTACAGCACTTTCCCGGTTTCAGCACAGTCCTGGGTCCAGCACGTTCCCGAGTTCAGCACAGTCCCGGGATCAGCACAGTCCCGGGATCAGCACATTCCTGGATTCAGCACAGTCCAGCTTTCAGCAAAATCCCGGGTTCAGCACAGTCCCGGGTTCAGCAAAATCCCAGGTTCAGCACAGTCCCGGGTTCAGCACAGTCCTGGGTTCAGCACAGCACCGGATTCAGAACAGTCCTGGGTTCAGCACAGTCCTGAATTTAGCATTCTCCCTGGCTCAGCACAGTCCCGGGTTCAGCACAGTCCCGGCCTCAGCACTGTCCCGGGAAGAGCACAGTCCCGGGTTCAGCAATGTCCTTGATTCAGCACAGTCTCGGGTTCAGCACAGTCCTGGTTTCAGCTCAGTCCCGGGTTCAGCACAGTCCCGTGTTAAGCACATTTCTGCATTGAGCACAATCCCGGGTTAAGCACAGTACCAAGTTCAGCACAGTACCGGGTTCAGCACAGTCCCGGGTCCAGCACAGTCCCGGGTTCAGCACAATTCTGGATTCAGCACAGTCCCGGGTTCAGCACAGTCCCGGGTTCAGCACAGTCCCGGGTTAAGCACAATCCCGTATTTAGCACAATCCCGGGTTCGGCACAGTACCGGGTTCAGCACAATTTTGGATTCAGCACAGTCCCCGCTTCAGTACACTCCCAGATTCAGCACTGTCCTGGGTTGAGCACATTCCCGGTTTCAGCACAGCCCAGAGTTCAGCACAGCCCTGGATTCAGCATAATCCTGGGTCCAGCACATTCCCAGGTTCAGCACAGTCCCGGGATCAGCACAGTCCCAGGATCAGCACAATCCTGGATTCAGCACAGTCCCGGGTTAAGCACAATCCCGGACTTAGCACAGTCCAGGGTTCGGCATAGTCCCTGGCTCGGCACTGTCCGGGTTCAGCACATTCCCGATTTCAGCACAGTCCCAGGTTCAGCACAGTCCCGGGTTCAGCACAGTCCCGGGTACATCACAGTCCCGCGTTCAGCACAATCCTGGATTCAGCACAGACCTGGGTCCAGCATATTCCCGGGTTCTGCACAGTCCAGGGTCCAGCACATTCGCGGGTTCAGCACAGTCCCAGGATCAGCACAGTCCCAGAATCAGCACAGTCCAGGATTCAGTACAGTCCCGGGATCAGCACAGTCCCGGGATCTGCACAGCCCAGGATTCAGTACAGTCCCGGGATCAGCACAGTCCTGGGTTCAGCACAGTCCTTGGTTCAGCACAGTTCTGGGTTCAGCACAGTCCTGAGTTCAGCACAGTCCTCGTTTCAGCAGATTCCCGGGTTCAGCACAGTCCCGGGTTAAGCACAATCCCGGATTTAGGACAGTCCTGGTTTCGGCAGAGTCCCTGGCTCGGCACTTTCTGGGTTCAGCACAGTCCCGGGTTCAACACAGTCCTCAATTCAGTACATTCCTGGGATCAGCACAGTCCCGGGTTCAGCACAGTCCCCGCTTCAGTACAGTCCCCGATTCAGCACTGTCCCGGGTTCAGCACAGCCCCGGGCTCAGCACAGTCCCGGGTTCAGCACAGTCCCGGGTTCAGCACAGGCCAGGGTTCAGCACAGTCCCGGGTTCAGCACAGGCCAGGGTTCAGCACAATCCTGGATTCAGCGTAGTCCTGGGTCCAGCACATTCACGGGTTCAGCACAGTCCTGGGATCAGCACAGTCCTGGGATCAGCACAGTCCTGGATTCAGCACAGTCCAGGGTTCAGCAAAATCCCGGGTTCAGCACAGTTCCGGGTTCAGCAAAGTCCCGGATTCAGCACAGTCCTGGGTTCAGCACAGCTCCGGATTCAGCACAGTCCCGGGTTCAGCACAGTCATGGGTTCGGCACAGACCTGAATTTAGCATTGTCCCGGGCTCAGCACAGTCCCGGGTTCAGCACAGTCCCGGCCTCAGCACTGTCCCGGGAAGAGCACAGTCCCGGGTTCAGCAATGTCCTTGATTCAGCACAGTCTCGGGTTCAGCACAGTCCTGGTTTCAGCTCAATCCCGGGTTCAGCACAGTCCCGTGTTAAGCACATTTCTGCATTGAGCACAATCCCGGGTTAAGCACAGTACCAAGTTCAGCACAGTACCGGGTTCAGCACAGTCCCGGGTCCAGCACAGTCCCGGGTTCAGCACAATTCTGGATTCAGCACAGTCCCGGGTTCAGCACAGTCCCGGGTTCAGCACAGTCCCGGGTTATGCACAATCCCGTATTTAGCACAATCCCGGGTTCGGCACAGTCCCGGGTTCAGCACAATTCTGGATTCAGCACAGTCCCCGCTTCAGTACAGTCCCAGATACAGCACTGTCCTGGGTTCAGCACATTCCCGGTTTCAGCACAGTCCAGGGTTCAGCACAGCCCTGGATTCAGCATAATCCTGGGTCCAGCATATTCCCAGGTTCAGCACAGTCCCAGGATCAGCACAGTCCCAGAATCAGCACAGTCCAGGATTCAGTACAGTCCCGGGATCAGCACAGTCCCGGGATCTGCACAGCCCAGGATTCAGTACAGTCCCGGGATCAGCACAGTCCTGGGTTCAGCACAGTCCTGGGTTCAGCACAGTCCTGGGTTCAGCACAGTCCTGGGTTCAGCACAGTCCTGAGTTCAGCACAGTCCTCGTTTCAGCAGATTCCCGGGTTCAGCACAGTCCCGGGTTAAGCACAATCCCGGATTTAGGACAGTCCTGGTTTCGGCAGAGGCCCTGGCTCGGCACTTTCTGGGTTCAGCACAGTCCCGGGTTCAACACAGTCCTGAATTCAGTACAGTCCCCGATTCAGCACTGTCCCGGGTTCAGCACAGTACTGGGTTAAGCACAATCCCGGATTTAGCACAGTCCCGGGTTCGGCACAGTCCCTGGCTCGGCACTGACAGAGGTCAGCACAGTCTCGGGTTCAACACAGTCCCGAATTCAGTACATTCCTGGGATCAGCACAGTCCCGGGTTCAGCAAAATCCCGGGTTCAGCACACTCCCGGGATCAGCACAGTCCTGGGTTCAGCACAGCCCCGGATTCAGCACAGTCCCGGGTTCAGCACAGTCCTGAGTTTAGCACAGGCCCGGGTTCAGCACAGTCCCATGTTCAGCACAATCCTGGATTCAGCATAGTCCTGGGTCCAGCATATTCCGGGGTTCAGCACAGTCCCGGGATCAGCACAGTCCCGGGTTCAGCAAAATCCCGGGTTCAGCACAGTCCCGGGATCAGCACAGTCCTGGGTTCAGCACAGCCCCAGATTCAGCACAGTCCCGGGTTCAGCACAGTCCTGAGTTTAGCATTGTTCCAGGCTCAGCACAGTCCCGGGTTCAGCACAGTCCCGGGTACAACGTATTCCAGGGTCAGCACAGTCCCGGGTTCAGCACAGTCCCGGGTTCAGCACAGTCCCGGGTTCAGCACAGTTCCGGATTCAGCACAGTCCCGGGTTAAGCACAATCCCGGATTTAGCACTGTCCCGGGTTCGGCATAGTCCCTGGCTCGGCACTGTCTGGGTTCAGCACATTCCCGATTTCAGCACAGTCCCGGGTTCAGCACAGTCCCGGGTTCAGCACAGTCCCGGGTTCAGCACAGTCCCACGTTCAGCACAATCCTGGATTCAGCACAGTCCTGGGTCCAGCACATCCCCGGGTTCAGCACAGTCCTGGGTCCAGCACATTCGCGGGTTCAGCACAGTCCCGGGATCAGCACAGGCCCGAGATCAGCACAGTCGTGGATTCAGTACAGTCCCGGGATCAGCACAGTCCTGGGTTCAGCACAGTCCTGGGTTCAGCACAGTCCTGGGTTCAACACAGTCCCGAATTCAGTACATTCCTGGGATCAGCACAGTTCCGGGTTCAGCACAGTCCCCGCTTCAGTACAGTCCCAGATTCAGCACTGTCCCGGGTTCAGCACAGCCACGGGGTCAGCACAGTCCCGGGTTCAGCACAGTCCCGGGTTCAGCACAGGCCCGGTTCAGCACAGTCCCGCGTTCAGCATAATCCTGGATTCAGCATATTCCTGGGTCCAGCACAGTCCCGGGATCAGCACAGTCCTGGATTCAGCACAGTCCAGGGTTCAGCAAAATCCCGGTTTCAGCACAGTCCCCGGTTCAGCACAGCCCCGGGTTCAGCACAGTCCCGGGTTCATAGAAACATAGAAACATAGAGATAGGAACAGGAGTAGGCCATTCGGCCCATCGAGCCTGCTCCGCCATTCAATGAGATCATGGCTGATCTTCGTCTGAGATCATAGCTGATCTTACCAGTTCAGTACCCCGTCCCCGCCTTTTCTCCGTAACCCTTAATCCCCTTAGCCTTCAGAAATATATCCAATTCTCTCTTGAAAATATTTATTGAATTAGCCTTCACAGCCCTCTGTGGCAGGGAATTCCACAGGCTCACCACTCTTTGAGTGAAGAAATTCTTCCTCATCTCTGTTTTAAATGATTTGCCCGCTATTTTTAGACTGTGGCCCCTGGTTCTGTGCTCCCCGGCCATTGGAAACATTCTCTCTGAATTCAGCCTGTCCAGGCCTGCCATAATTTTATATGTTTCGATGAGATCCCCTCTCAATCTTCTAAACTCCAGTGAGTACAAGCCCAAACTATTTAATCTCTCTTCGTAGGTCATTCCCGCCATTCCAGGTATCAGCCTGGTGAATCGCCGTTGCACTCTTTCCATGGCAAGAACATCCTTCCGCAGATGGGGCGACCAAAACTGTACACAATACTCCAGATGCGGTCTCACCAGCACCTTGTACAGCTGTAGTAAGGTATCCCTATTCCTATACTCGAACCCCCTTGATATGAAGGCCAACATACCATTTGCCTTCTTAATCGCCTGTTGCACCTGCATGCTCTCCTTCAGTGACTGGTGCACAAGAACACCCAGGTCCCTCTGCACTTCCCCATCTCCCAATCTATTGCCATTTAGATAATAATCTACCCTCCTGTTTTTACCCCCAAAGTGGATAACCTCGCATTTATCCACATTATAGTGCATCTGCCACGTATCCGCCCATTCCCCCAACCTGTCCAAATCGCACTGTAGCCTCCTGACATCCTCATCAGAGCCCACCCCTCCTCCTAGTTTAGTGTCGTCAGCGAATTTGGAAATATTGCATCCAATTTCCTGATCCAGATCATTTATATATATTGTGAACAGCTGGGGTCCCAGGACAGATCCTTGCGGCACCCCGCTGGTCACTGCCTGCCACTCCGAAAATGAGCCGTTTATTCCAACTCTCTGTTTTCTATCCGCCAGCCAGTTCTCTATCCACGTTAATACTTTGCCCCCAATCCCATGAGCCTTAATTTTGCATGATAATCTTTTGTGTGGAACCTTATCGAAGGCTTTCTGGAAGTCAAGGTACACCACATCCACTGGCTCTCCCCCATCTATTTTACCAGTTACTTCCTCAAAAAATTCCAGCAGATTAGTCAAACACGATTTACCCTTTGTAAATCCATGTTGACTCTGTCCGATCCTTTCCCCATTTGTCAAGTGCTCCGCTATTTTATCCTTAATAATGGACTCTAGCATTTTGCCCACAACCGATGTAAGGCTTACTGGTCTATAATTCCCTGCTTTCTCTCTACCCCCCTTTTTAAATATTGGGGTAACATTAGCTACCCTCCAATCCACGGGTACTGTTCCCGAGTCAATGGAGTTCCGGAAGATGATCCTTAGAGCATCTGTTATCTCCAGGGCCACCTCCTTAAGTACCCTAGGATGTAGTTTATCAGGCCCCGGGGATTTGTCGGCCTTCAGTCCCCTCAACTTACCCAACACCATATCCCTAGAGATACTAATTTCTGTCAGCTCCTCCCTCTCATTAGTCCCTATGTTTGCCGATATTCCTGGGAGGTTATTTGTGTCCTCCTTTGTGAATACAGAACCAAAGTATGAGTTTAATTGGTCTGCCATTTCCTTATTCTCCATTATATATTCTCCCGAATCGGACTGCAAGGGACCGACTTGGGATTTTACCAGTCTTTTCCTCCTGATATACCGATAAAAGCTTTTGCAGTCTGTCTTTATGTTTGCTGCAAGTTTACTTTCGTATTCTATTTTCCCCTTCCTGATTAATCCCTTTGTCCTCTTTTGCTGTATCCTGTACTGCCCCCAATCTTCCGGTCTGGTGCTTTTTTTTGCCAGTTGATATGCCCTTTTTTTTGATTTTATGCTGTCCCTAATTTCCCTCGTTATCCACGGTTGAGCCACCTTTTTAGGTTTATTTTTATGCCAAACCGGTATAAACATGTTCTGGAATTCTTCCATTCTATCTTTGAATGCTTGCCATTGTCTATCCACTGTCAATCCCCCCAGAAACACCACCCAATCAATCTTACCCAATTCCCGTCTCATACCCTCGTAATTCCCTTTATTTAAGTTCTGGACCTTAGTCTCTGATTCAATTTCCTCACTCTCCATCTCGACTGAGAGCTCGATCATATTATGATCGCTCTGACCCAAGGGGCCTCGTACAAGAAGATTGCTGATAAGTCCCTTCTCATTGCACAATACCCAGTCTAAAATGGCCTGATCTCGAGTCGGCTCCTCGACATATTGGTCCAGATAACCGTCCTGAAAACATTCCAGGAATTCCTCCTCCTCAGAATTTTTACTAATTTGGGTAGTCCAATCAATATGTAAATTAAAGTCACCCATGATGACAGCTGTGCTCTTATCGCACGCTTCTCTAATTTCCCTTTTTATGCCTTCCCTCACCTCCATATTACTATTTGGAGGCCTATATATCACACCCACTAACGTTTTCCTCCCCTTGCTATTTCTCATTTCTACCCATACAGATTCCGTTTCATCCGAGTTAATATCCTTCCTTTCCATTGCATTAATCCCCTCCTTTACCAGCAATGCTACCCCACCTCCCCTACCTTTTTGCCGATCCTTCCTAAATATTGTATATCCCTGGATGTTAAGTTCCCAGCCTTGCCCACCCTGCAGCCACGTTTCTGTAATCCCAATCAAATCATACTTGTTTACCTCTATTTCCACAACTAATTCATCCACCTTGTTCCTAATGCTTCTAGCATTAAGATACAAAGTCTTCAGGCTTGCTTTTTTCACACTCTCATTATGAATTAGTTTGGCCCTTTGTGTTTCTCTCCTTTGCTTATTGCTTCTCACCTTTCTACCATCTATTTCTGACTTCATATGACTTCCCTCTTTTCCACTACCTAGGTTCCCATCCCCCTGCCAAATTAGTTTAAATCCTCCCGAACCGCCCTAGAAAATATTACCCCGAGGACATCGGCTCCCTCACAGTTCAGGTGTAGACCGTCCCCTTGGTACAGGTCACTCCTCCCCAAGAACTGGTTCCAATGCCTCAAGAATTTAAATCCCTCTCCCTTGCACCACTGCTCAAGCCACGTATTTAGCTTATCTATCTTACTCTCTCTAAACTTATTAGCTCGTGGCACTGGTAGCAATCCAGAGATTACTACCTTTGAGGTCCTACTTTTCAATTTAGCTCCTAACTCCCTAAATTCAGCTTGTAGGACCTCCTCCCTCTTTTTACCTACATCGTTGGTACCTACATGTACCACGACAACTGGCTGATCCCCCTCCCCCTTCAGAATGCTCTGCACCCGCTCCGAGACATCCTTGACCCTTGCACCAGGGAGGCAACATACCATCTTGGAGTCTCGGTCTCGGCCACAGAAACTCCTATCTATCCCCCTTACAATTGAATCCCCTATCACTATAGCCCTATCCCTCTTTTTCCCGCCCTTCTGTGCAGCAGAGCCAGTCATGGTGCCCTGAACCTGGCTGCTGGTGCCTTCCCCTGATAAGTCATCTCCCCCAACAGTACCCAAAACGGTAAACCTGTTTTGGAGGGAGTTGACCGCAGGTGACTCCTGCACTACCTTCCTGCCTTTACCCTGCCTTTTGGTCACCCATTTACTGTCTGAGCTAGCCTTTACCTGCGGTGTGACCAACTCACTGAATGTGCTATCCACAACATCCTCAGCATCGCGTATGCTCCAAAGTGAGTCCATTCGCAGCTCCAGCGCCACCATGCGGTCCGCTAGGAGCTGCAGCTGGACACACTTCCTGCACACATAGTTGTCAGGGACAGTGTCCCTGATTTCCCACATGGCACAGGAGGAGCATGACACGGGTCCGAGCTGCCCTTCCATGACTTAACCCTTACAATACCCTTTTATTTACTACAATTTAGCTTAATTATTGAATTCTACTTAGAATAAGTTTGTGAAAGTACTCACCAACCAGTCACCTACCTGTTTTCTGGTGTTGTATTTTCACTGCCGCCTCCTGTCCTGGAACCTTTTCCACCTAGGTTAGGCTCCTGAAATAAAATAAATTGAACCTACCTTTTGAACTTCCCCTAACCCCTATAAGGTTAGAGGAGGTGGAAGGGTGGGAGACACTACACTGTAGTGTTTCGGGTTTAGCAACAGCTCCACCTATATAAGAGTTACTGGCCTCCTGCTCTCCCGACTGCACCAGCTGTGAAAGAAAAAGCCCGCGAAAGGTGAGCTTTTAAACTGCTCTGATCGGGCCTCACCTCGCAACTGCCGCCGATTTGAATCTGCCGCCGCTTTTAACTGCCGCCGGTCACTGCCCCTTCACAGGTCCGATGCTCTGATCGGGCCTCACCTCGCAACTGCCGCCGATTTGAATCTGCCGCCGCTTTTAACTGCTGCCGGTCACTGCCCCTTCACAGGTCCGATGCTCTGATCGGGCCTCACCTCGCAACTGCCGCCGATTTGAATCTGCCGCCGCTTTTAACTGCCGCCGGTCACTGCCCCTTCACAGGTCCGATGCTCTGATCGGGCCTCACCTCGCAACTGCCGCCGATTTGAATCTGCCGCCGCTTTTAACTGCCGCCGGTCACTGCCCCTTCACAGGTCCGATGCTCTGATCGGGCCTCACCTCGCAACTGCCGCCGATTTGAATCTGCCGCCGCTTTTAACTGCCGCCGGTCACTGCCCCTTCACAGGTCCGATGCTCTGATCGGGCCTCACCTCGCAACTGCTGCCGATTTGAATCTGCCGCCGCTTTTAACTGCCGCCGGTCACTGCCCCTTCACAGGTCCGATGCTCTGATCGGGCCTCACCTCGCAACTGCCGCCGATTTGAATCTGCCGCCACTTTTAACTGCCGCCGGTCACTGCCCCTTCACAGGTCCGATGCTCTGATCGGGCCTCACCTCGCAACTGCCGCCGATTTGAATCTGCCGCCGCTTTTAACTGCCGCCGGTCACTGCCCCTTCACAGGTCCGATGCTCTGATCGGGCCTCACCTCGCAACTGCCGCCGATTTGAATCTGCCGCCGCTTTTAACTGCCGCCGGTCACTGCCCCTTCACAGGTCCGATGCTCTGATCGGGCCTCACCTCGCAACTGCCACCGATTTGAATCTGCCGCCGCTTTTAACTGCCGCCGGTCACTGCCCCTTCACAGGTCCGATGCTCTGATCGGGCCTCACCTCGCAACAGTTCAGCACAGTCCCGGGTTCAGCACAGTCCAGGATTCATTACATTCCCAGGATCAGCACAGTCCTGGGTTCAGCACAGTCCAGGGTTCAGCACAGTCCTGGGTTCAGCACAGTCCTCGTTTCAGCAGATTCCCAGGTTCAGCACAGTCCTCGATTCAGCACAATCCTGGGTTCAGCACAATCCCGGGTTCAACATATTCCTAGTTCAGCACAGTCGCAGGTTCAGCACAGTCCCGGGTTCAGCACAGACCCGCGTTCAGCACAGTCCAGGATTCAGCACAGTCCAGGATTCAGCACAATCCTGGGCCCAGCAGAGTCCTGGGTTCAACACAGTCCCTGGCTCAGCACAGTCCCAAATTCAGCACAGTTCCAGGTTCAGCAAAGTCCTGGATTCAGTACAGTCCCAGGATCAGCACAGTCCCGGGTTCAGCACAGTCCCGGGTTCAGCACAGTCCTGGATTTAGCACAATCCCAGGTTCAGCACAGTCCCGGGTTCAGCACAGTCCAGGGTTCAGCACAATCCCGGGCTCAGCACAATACTGGGTTCGCACAGTCCCGGGATCAGCACAGTCCAGGGCTCAGCAGAGTCCCGGGTTCAGCACAGTCCTGGATTCAGCAAAGTCCCGGGTTCAGCACAGTCCTGGGTTCAGCACAGTTCCGGGCTTAGCACAATCCCGGGCTTAGCACAATCCCGGGCTTAGCACAATCCCAGGATCTGCACAGTCCCAGTTCAGCACAGTTCCTGGTTCAGCACAGTCCTGCATTCAGCACAGTCACGGGTTCAGCAAAATCCGGTTTCAGCACAGTCCTGGATTCAGCAAAATCCCAGGTTCAGCACAGTCCCGGGTTCAGCACAGTCCTGTGTTCAGCACAATCCCGGATTTAGCACAATCCTGGTTTCGGCACAGTCCCTGGCTCGGCACTGTCTGGGTTCAGCACAGTCCAGGGTTCAACACAGTTCCGAATTCAGTACATTCCTGGGATCAGCACAGTCCCGGGTTCAGCACAGTTCCCGCTTCAGTACAGTCCCAGATTCAGCACTGTCCTGGGTACAGCACTTTCCCGGTTTCAGCACAGTCCCGGGCTCAGCACAGCCCCGGGTTCAGCACAGTCCCGGGTTCAGCACAGTCCCGGGTTCAGCACAGTCCCACGTTCAGCACAATCCTGGATTCAGCATAGTCCTGGGTCCAGCACGTTCCCGAGTTCAGCACAGTCCCGGGATCAGCACAGTCCTGGGATCAGCACATTCCTGGATTCAGCACAGTCCAGCTTTCAGCAAAATCCCGGGTTCAGCACAGTCCCGGGTTCAGCAAAATCCCAGGTTCAGCACAGTCCCGGGTTCAGCACAGTCCTGGGTTCAGCACAGCACCGGATTCAGCACAGTCCTGGGTTCAGCACAGTCCTGAATTTAGCATTGTCCCTGGCTCAGCACAGTCCCGGGTTCAGCACAGTCCCGGCCTCAGCACTGTCCCGGGAAGAGCACAGTCCCGGGTTCAGCAATGTCCTTGATTCAGCACAGTCTCGGGTTCAGCACAGACCTGGTTTCAGCTCAGTCCCGGGTTCAGCACAGTCCCGTGTTAAGCACATTTCTGCATTGAGCACAATCCCGGGTTAAGCACAGTACCAAGTTCAGCACAGTACCGGGTTCAGCACAGTCCCGGGTCCAGCACAGTCCCGTGTTCAGCACAATTCTGGATTCAGCACAGTCCCGGGTTCAGCACAGTCCCGGGTTCAGCACAGTCCCGGGTTAAGCACAATCCCGTATTTAGCACAATCCCGGGTTCGGCACAGTACCGGGTTCAGCACAATTTTGGATTCAGCACAGTCCCCGCTTCAGTACACTCCCAGATTCAGCACTCTCCTGGGTTGAGCACATTCCCGGTTTCAGCACAGCCCAGAGTTCAGCACAGCCCTGGATTCAGCATAATCCTGGGTCCAGCACATTCCCAGGTTCAGCACAGTCCCGGGATCAGCACAGTCCCAGGATCAGCACAATCCTGGATTCAGCACAGTCCCGGGTTAAGCACAATCCCGGACTTAGCACAGTCCAGGGTTCGGCATAGTCCCTGGCTCGGCACTGTCCGGGTTCAGCACATTCCCGATTTCAGCACAGTCCCAGGTTCAGCACAGTCCCGGGTTCAGCACAGTCCCGGGTACATCACAGTCCCGCGTTCAGCACAATCCTGGATTCAGCACAGACCTGGGTCCAGCATATTCCCGGGTTCTGCACAGTCCAGGGTCCAGCACATTCGCGGGTTCAGCACAGTCCCAGGATCAGCACAGTCCCAGAATCAGCACAGTGCAGGATTCAGTACAGTCCCGGGATCAGCACAGTCCCGGGATCTGCACAGCCCAGGATTCAGTACAGTCCCGGGATCAGCACAGTCCTGGGTTCAGCACAGTCCTGGGTTCAGCACAGTTCTGGGTTCAGCACAGTCCTGAGTTCAGCACAGTCCTCGTTTCAGCAGATTCCCGGGTTCAGCACAGTCCCGGGTTAAGCACAATCCCGGATTTAGGACAGTCCTGGTTTCGGCAGAGTCCCTGGCTCGGCACTTTCTGGGTTCAGCACAGTCCCGGGTTCAACACAGTCCTGAATTCAGTACATTCCTGGGATCAGCACAGTCCCGGGTTCAGCACAGTCCCCGCTTCAGTACAGTCCCAAATTCAGCACTGTCCCGGGTTCAGCACAGCCCCGGGCTCAGCACAGTCCCGGGTTCAGCACAGTCCCGGGTTCAGCACAGGCCAGGGTTCAGCACAGTCCCGCGTTCAGCACAATCCTGGATTCAGCACAGTCCTGGGTCCAGCACATTCACGGGTTCAGCACAGTCCTGGGATCAGCACAGTCCTGGGATCAGCACAGTCCTGGATTCAGCACAGTCCAGGGTTCAGCAAAATCCCGGGTTCAGCACAGTCCCGGGTTCAGCAAAATCCAGGGTTCAGCACAGTCCTGGGTTCAGCACAGCTCCGGATTCAGCACAGTCCCGGGTTCAGCACAATCATGGGTTCGGCACAGACCTGAATTTAGCATTGTCCCGGGCTCAGCACAGTCCCGGGTTCAGCACAGTCCCGGCCTCAGCACTGTCCCGGGAAGAGCACAGTCCCGGGTTCAGCAATGTCCTTGATTCAGCACAGTCTCGGGTTCAGCACAGTCCTGGTTTCAGCTCAGTCCCGGGTCCAGCACAGTCCCGGGTTCAGCACAATTCTGGATTCAGCACAGTCCCGGGTTCAGCACAGTCCCGGGTTCAGCACAGTCCCGGGTTAAGCACAATCCCGTATTTAGCACAATCCCGGGTTCGGCACAGTCCCGGGTTCAGCACAATTCTGGATTCAGCACAGTCCCCGCTTCAGTACAGTCCCAGATTCAGCACTGTCCTGGGTTCAGCACATTCCCGGTTTCAGCACAGTCCAGGGTTCAGCACAGCCCTGGATTCAGCATATTCCTGGGTCCAGCAC
Source organism: Somniosus microcephalus (assembly GCF_052327205.1). Lineage (NCBI taxonomy): Eukaryota > Metazoa > Chordata > Chondrichthyes > Squaliformes > Somniosidae > Somniosus > Somniosus microcephalus. The sequence goes on from NC_140999.1 coordinate 101,379,282, forward strand.
ATTCCCAGGTTCAGCACAGTCCCAGGATCAGCACAGTCCCAGAATCAGCACAGTCCAGGATTCAGTACAGTCCCGGGATCAGCACAGTCCCGGGATCTGCACAGCCCAGGATTCAGTACAGTCCCGGGATCAGCACAGTCCTGGGTTCAGCACAGTCCTGGGTTCAGCACAGTCCTGGGTTCAGCACAGTCCTGGGTTCAGGACAGTCCTGAGTTCAGCACAGTCCTCGTTTCAGCAGATTCCCGGGTTCAGCACAGTCCCGTGTTAAGCACATTTCTGCATTGAGCACAATCCCGGGTTAAGCACAGTACCAAGTTCAGCAAAGTACCGGGTTCAGCACAGTCCCGGGTCCAGCACAGTCCCGTGTTCAGCACAATTCTGGATTCAGCACAGTCCCGGGTTCAGCACAGTCCCGGGTTCAGCACAGTCCCGGGTTAAGCACAATCCCGTATTTAGCACAATCCCGGGTTCGGCACAGTACCGGGTGCAGCACAATTTTGGATTCAGCACAGTCCCCGCTTCAGTACACTCCCAGATTCAGCACTCTCCTGGGTTGAGCACATTCCCGGTTTCAGCACAGCATAGAGTTCAGCACAGCCCTGGATTCAGCATAATCCTGGGTCCAGCACATTCCCAGGTTCAGCACAGTCCCGGGATCAGCACAGTCCCAGGATCAGCACAATCCTGGATTCAGCACAGTCCCGGGTTAAGCACAATCCCGGACTTAGCACAGTCCAGGGTTCGGCATAGTCCCTGGCTCGGCACTGTCCGCGTTCAGCACATTCCCGATTTCAGCACAGTCCCAGGTTCAGCACAGTCCCGGATTCAGCACAGTCCCGGGTACATCACAGTCCCGCGTTCAGCACAATCCTGGATTCAGCACAGACCTCGGTCCAGCATATTCCCGGGTTCTGCACAGTCCAGGGTCCAGCACATTCGCGGGTTCAGCACAGTCCCAGGATCAGCACAGTCCCAGAATCAGCACAGTCCAGGATTCAGTACAGTCCCGGGATCAGCACAGTCCCGGGATCTGCACAGCCCAGGATTCAGCACAGTCCCGGGATCAGCACAGTCCCAGGATCAGCACAATCCTGGATTCAGCACAGTCCCGGGTTAAGCACAATCCCGGATTGAGGACAGTCCTGGTTTCGGCAGAGTCCCTGGCTCGGCACTTTCTGGGATCAGCACAGTCCCGGGTTCAACACAGTCCTGAATTCAGTACATTCCTGGGATCAGCACAGTCCCGGGTTCAGCACAGTCACTGCTTCAGTACAGTCCCCGATTCAGCACTGTCCCGGGTTCAGCACAGCCCCGGGCTCAGCACAGTCCCGGGTTCAGCACAGTCCCGGGTTCAGCACAGGCCAGGGTTCAGCACAATCCCGCGTTCAGCACAATCCTGGATTCAGCGTAGTCCTGGGTCCAGCACATTCACGGGTTCAGCACAGTCCTGGGATCAGCACAGTCCTGGGATCAGCACAGTCCTGGATTCAGCACAGTCCAGGGTTCAGCAAAATCCCGGGTTCAGCACAGTCCTGGGTTCAGCACAGCTCCGGATTCAGCACAGTCCCGGGTTCAGCACAGTCATGGGTTCGGCACAGACCTGAATTTAGCATTGTCCCGGGCTCAGCACAGTCCCGGGTTCAGCACAGTCCCGGCCTCAGCACTGTCCCGGGAAGAGCACAGTCCCGGGTTCAGCAATGTCCTTGATTCAGCACAGACTCGGGTTCAGCACAGTCCTGGTTTCAGCTCAATCCCGGGTTCAGCACAGTCCCGTGTTAAGCACATTTCTGCATTGAGCACAATCCCGGGTTAAGCACAGTACCAAGTTCAGCACAGTACCGGGTTCAGCACAGTCCCGGGTCCAGCACAGTCCCGGGTTCAGCACAATTCTGGATTCAGCACAGTCCCGGGTTCAGCACAGTCCCGGGTTCAGCACAGTCCCGGGTTAAGCACAATCCCGTATTTAGCACAATCCCGGGTTCGGCACAGTCCCGGGTTCAGCACAATTCTGGATTCAGCACAGTCCCCGCTTCAGTACAGTCCCAGATTCAGCACTGTCCTGGGTTCAGCACATTCCCGGTTTCAGCACAGTCCAGGGTTCAGCACAGCCCTGGATTCAGCATAATCCTGGGTCCAGCACATTCCCAGGTTCAGCACAGTCCCAGGATCAGCACAGTCCCAGAATCAGCACAGTCCAGGATTCAGTACAGTCCCGGGATCAGCACAGTCCCGGGATCTGCACAGCCCAGGATTCAGTACAGTCCCGGGTTCAGCACAGTCCTGAGTTCAGCACAGTCCTCGTTTCAGCAGATTCCCGGGTTCAGCACAGTCCTGGGTTAAGCACAATCCCGGATTTAGGACAGTCCTGGTTTCGGCAGAGGCCCTGGCTCGGCACTTTCTGGGTTCAGCACAGTCCCGGGTTCAACACAGTCCTGAATTCAGTACATTCCTGGGATCAGCACAGTCCCGGGGTCAGCACAGTCCCCGCTTCAGTACAGTCCCCGATTCAGCACTGTCCCGGGTTCAGCACAGCCCCGGGCTCAGCACAGTCCCGGGTTCAGCACAGGCCCGGGTTCAGCACAATCCTGGATTCAGCGTAGTCCTGGGTCCAGCACATTCACGGGTTCAGCACACTCCTGGGATCAGCACAGTCCCGGGATCAGCACAGTCCTGGATTCAGCACAGTCCCGGGTTCAGCAAAATCCCAGGTCCAGCACAGTCCCGCGTTCAGCACAGTCCTGGGTTCAGCACAGTGCCAGCCTCAGCAATGTCCCGGGTAGAGCACACTCCTGGTTTCAGCACAGTCCCGGGTTCAGCACAGTCCCGGGTTCAGCACAGTCCCTGTTTAAGTACATTTCTGCATTTAGCACAAACCCGGGTGCAGCACAGTACCAAGTTCAGCACATTCCCGAGTTCAGCACAGTCCCGGGTTCAGCACAGTCCCGGGTTTCGCACAGTCCCGGGTTCAGCACAGTACTGGGTTAAGCACAATCCCGGATTTAGCACAGTCCCGGGTTCGGCACAGTCCCTGGCTCGGCACTGACAGGGTTCAGCACAGTCTCGGGTTCAACACAGTCCCGAATTCAGTACATTCCTGGGATCAGCACAGTCCTGGGTTCAGCAAAATCCCGGGTTCAGCACAGTCCCGGGATCAGCACAGTCCTGGGTTCAGCACAGCCCCGGATTCAGCACAGTCCCGGGTTCAGCACAGTCCTGAGTTTAGCACAGGCCCGGGTTCAGCACAGTCCCACGTTCAGCACAATCCTGGATTCAGCATAGTCCTGGGTCCAGCATATTCCGGGGTTCAGCACAGTCCCGGGATCAGCACAGTCCCGGGTTCAGCAAAATCCCGGGATCAGCACAGTCCCGGGATCAGCAAAGTCCTGGGTTCAGCACAGCCCCGGATTCAGCACAGTCCCGGGTTCAGCAAAGTCCTGAGTTTAGCATTGTTCCGGGCTCAGCACAGTCCCGGGTTCAGCACAGTCCTGGTTTCAGCACAGTCCCGGGTTCTGCACAGTCCCGGGTTAAGCACATTTCTGCATTTAGCACAAACCCGGATGCAGCACAGTACCAAGTTCAGCACAGTCCCGGGTTCAGCACAGTCCTGGGTTCAGCACAGTCCCGGGTTCAGCACAGTCGCGGGTTCAGCACAGTTCTGGATTCAGCACAGTCCCGGGTTTAGCACAGACCCCGCTTCAGTGCAGTTCCAGATTCAGCACTGTCCTGGGTTCAGCACATTCCCAGTTTCAGCACAGTCCCGGGTTCAGCACATCCCTGAATTCAGCATAGTCCTGGGTCCAGCACATTCCCGGGTTCAGCACAGTCCCGGGATCAGCACAGTCCTGGATTCAGCAAAGTCCCGGGTTAAGTACAATCCCGGATTTAGCACAGTCCCGGGTTCGGCATAGTCCCTGGCTCGGCACTGTCCGTGTTCAGGACATTCCCGATTTCAGCACAATCCCGGGTTCAGCACAGTCCCGGGTTCAGCACAGTCCTGGGTTCAGCACAGTCCCAAGTTAAGCACAATCCTGAATTCACCACAGTCCTGGGTCCAGCACATTCCCGGGTTCTGCACAGTCCCGGGATCAGCACAGTCCTGGGATCAGCACAGTCCTGGATTCAGTACAGTCCCGGGATAAGCACAGTCCTGGGTTCAGCACATTCCTGGGTTCAGCACAGTCCTCGTTTCAGCAGAGTCCCGGATTCAGCACAGTCCTGGATTCAGCACAATCCCGGTTTCACCACAGTCCCGGGTACAACGTATTCCAGGGTCAGCACAGTCCCGGGTTCAGCACAGACCCGGGTTCAGCACAGTCCCGGGTTCAGCACAGTTCCGGATTCAGCACAGTCCCGGGTTAAGCACAATCCCGGATTTAGCACTGTCCCGGGTTCGGCATAGTCCCTGGCTCGGCACTGTCTGGGTTCAGCACATTCCCGATTTCAGCACAGTCCCGGGTTCAGCACAGTCCCGGGTTCAGCACAGTCCCGGGTTCAGCACAGTCCCACATTCAGCACAATCCTGGATTCAGCACAGTCCTGGGTCCAGCACATCCCCGGGTTCAGCACAGTCCTGGGTCCAGCACATTCGCGGGTTCAGCACAGTCCCGGGATCAGCACAGGCCCGAGATCAGCACAGTCGTGGATTCAGTACAGTCCCGGGATCAGCACAGTCCTGGGTTCAGCACAGTACTGGGTTAAGCACAATCCCGGATTTAGCACAGTCCCGGGTTCGGCACAGTCCCTGGCTCGGCACTGACAGGGTTCAGCACAGTCTCGGGTTCAACACAGTCCCGAATTCAGTACATTCCTGGGATCAGCACAGTCCTGGGTTCAGCAAAATCCCGGGTTCAGCACAGTCCCGGGATCAGCACAGTCCTGGGTTCAGCACAGCCCCGGATTCAGCACAGTCCCGGGTTCAGCACAGTCCTGAGTTTAGCACAGGCCCGGGTTCAGCACAGTCCCACGTTCAGCACAATCCTGGATTCAGCATAGTCCTGGGTCCAGCATATTCTGGGGTTCAGCACAGTCCCGGGATCAGCACAGTCCCGGGTTCAGCAAAATCCCGGGATCAGCACAGTCCCGGGATCAGCAAAGTCCTGGGTTCAGCACAGCCCCGGATTCAGCACAGTCCCGGGTTCAGCAAAGTCCTGAGTTTAGCATTGTTCCGGGCTCAGCACAGTCCCGGGTTCAGCACAGTCCTGGTTTCAGCACAGTCCCGGGTTCTGCACAGTCCCGGGTTAAGCACATTTCTGCATTTAGCACAAACCCGGATGCAGCACAGTACCAAGTTCAGCACAGTCCCGGGTTCAGCACAGTCCTGGGTTCAGCACAGTCCCGGGTTCAGCACAGTCGCGGGTTCAGCACAGTTCTGGATTCAGCACAGTCCCGGGTTTAGCACAGACCCCGCTTCAGTGCAGTTCCAGATTCAGCACTGTCCTGGGTTCAGCACATTCCCAGTTTCAGCACAGTCCCGGGTTCAGCACATCCCTGAATTCAGCATAGTCCTGGGTCCAGCACATTCCCGGGTTCAGCACAGTCCCGGGATCAGCACAGTCCTGGATTCAGCAAAGTCCCGGGTTAAGTACAATCCCGGATTTAGCACAGTCCCGGGTTCGGCATAGTCCCTGGCTCGGCACTGTCCGTGTTCAGGACATTCCCGATTTCAGCACAATCCCGGGTTCAGCACAGTCCCGGGTTCAGCACAGTCCTGGGTTCAGCACAGTCCCAAGTTAAGCACAATCCTGAATTCACCACAGTCCTGGGTCCAGCACATTCCCGGGTTCTGCACAGTCCCGGGATCAGCACAGTCCTGGGATCAGCACAGTCCTGGATTCAGTACAGTCCCGGGATAAGCACAGTCCTGGGTTCAGCACATTCCTGGGTTCAGCACAGTCCTCGTTTCAGCAGAGTCCCGGATTCAGCACAGTCCTGGATTCAGCACAATCCCGGTTTCACCACAGTCCCGGGTACAACGTATTCCAGGGTCAGCACAGTCCCGGGTTCAGCACAGACCCGGGTTCAGCACAGTCCCGGGTTCAGCACAGTTCCGGATTCAGCACAGTCCCGGGTTAAGCACAATCCCGGATTTAGCACTGTCCCGGGTTCGGCATAGTCCCTGGCTCGGCACTGTCTGGGTTCAGCACATTCCCGATTTCAGCACAGTCCCGGGTTCAGCACAGTCCCGGGTTCAGCACAGTCCCGGGTTCAGCACAGTCCCACATTCAGCACAATCCTGGATTCAGCACAGTCCTGGGTCCAGCACATCCCCGGGTTCAGCACAGTCCTGGGTCCAGCACATTCGCGGGTTCAGCACAGTCCCGGGATCAGCACAGGCCCGAGATCAGCACAGTCGTGGATTCAGTACAGTCCCGGGATCAGCACAGTCCTGGGTTCAGCACAGTACTGGGTTAAGCACAATCCCGGATTTAGCACAGTCCCGGGTTCGGCACAGTCCCTGGCTCGGCACTGACAGGGTTCAGCACAGTCTCGGGTTCAACACAGTCCCGAATTCAGTACATTCCTGGGATCAGCACAGTCCTGGGTTCAGCAAAATCCCGGGTTCAGCACAGTCCCGGGATCAGCACAGTCCTGGGTTCAGCACAGCCCCGGATTCAGCACAGTCCCGGGTTCAGCACAGTCCCGGGATCAGCACAGGCCCGAGATCAGCACAGTCGTGGATTCAGTACAGTCCCGGGATCAGCACAGTCCTGGGTTCAGCACAGTCCTGGGTTCAGCACAGTCCTGGGTTCAACACAGTCCCGAATTCAGTACATTCCTGGGATCAGCACAGTTCCGGGTTCAGCACAGTCCCCGCTTCAGTACAGTCCCAGATTCAGCACTGTCCCGGGTTCAGCACAGCCACGGGTTCAGCACAGTCCCGGGTTCAGCACAGTCTCGGGTTCAGCACAGGCCCGGGTTCAGCACAGTCCCGTGTTCAGCATAATCCTGGATTCAGCATATTCCTGGGTCCAGCACAGTCCCGGGATCAGCACAGTCCTGGATTCAGCACAGTCCAGGGTTCAGCAAAATCCCGGTTTCAGCACAGTCCCCGGTTCAGCACAGCCCCGGGTTCAGCACAGTCCCAGGTTCAGCACAGTCCCGGGTTCAGCACAGCCCAGGATTCATTACATTCCCGGGATCAGCACAGTCCTGGGTTCAGCACAGTCCAGGGTTCAGCACAGTCCTGGGTTCAGCACAGTCCTCGTTTCAGCAGATTCCCAGGTTCAGCACAGTCCTCGATTCAGCACAATCCTGGGTTCAGCACAGTCCCGGGTTCAACATATTCCTAGTTCAGCACAGTCGCAGGTTCAGCACAGTCCTGGGTTCAGCACAGACCCGCGTTCAGCACAGTCCAGGATTCAGCACGGTCCAGGATTCAGCACAATCCTGGGCCCAGCAGAGTCCTGGGTTCAACACAGTCCCTGGCCCAGCACAATCCCAAATTCAGCACAGTTCCAGGTTCAGCAAAGTCCTGGATTCAGTACAGTCCCAGGATCAGCACAGTCCCGGGTTCAGCACAGTCCCGGGTTCAGCACAGTCCCAGGATCAGCACAGTCCCGGGTTCAGCACAGTCCCGGGTTCAGCACAGTCCCAGGATCAGCACAGTCCCGGGTGCAGCACAGTCCCGGGTTCAGCACAGTCCTGGTATCCGCACAGTCCCCGATTCAGCACAGTCCCCGGTTCAGCACAGTCCCGGGTTCAGCACAGCCCTCGGTTCAGCACAGTCCTGGGTTCAGCACAGTCCCAGGTTCAGCACAGTCGCGGGTTCATCACAGTCGCGGGATCATCACAGTCCCGGGTTCAGCACAGTCCTTGATTTAGCACAGTCCCGGGTTCAGCACAGTCCCGTGTTAAGCACATTTCTGCATTGAGCACAATCCCTGGTTAAGCACAGTACCAAGTTCAGCACAGTACCGGGTTCAGCACAGTCCCGGGTTCAGCAAAATCCCAGGTTCAGCACAATCCCGGGTTCAGCACAGTCCTGGGTTCAGCACAGTCCCGGATTCAGCACAGCCATGGGTTCGGCACAGTTCTGAGCTTAGCATTGTCCCGGGCCCAGCACTATCCCGGGTTCAGCACAGTCCCGGCCTCAGCAGTGTCCCGGGAAGAGCACAGTCCCGGGTTCAGCAATGTCCTTGATTCAGCACAGTCTCGGGTTCAGCACAGTCCTGGTTTCAGCTCAGTCCCGGGTTCAGCACAGTCCCGTGTTAAGCACATTTCTGCATTGAGCACAATCCCGGGTTAAGCACAGTACCAAGTTCAGCACAGTACCGGGTTCAGCACAGTCCCGGGTCCAGCACAGTCCCGGGTTCTGCACAATTCTGGATTCAGCACAGTCCCGGGTTCAGCACAGTCCCGGGTTCAGCACAGTCCCGGGTTAAGCACAATCCCGTATTTAGCACAATCCCGGGTTCGGCACAGTCCCGGGTTCAGCACAATTCTGGATTCAGCACAGTCCCCGCTTCAGTACAGTCCCAGATTCAGCACTGTCCTGGGTTCAGCACATTCCCGGTTTCAGCACAGTCCAGGGTTCAGCACAGCCCTGGATTCAGCATAATCCTGGGTCCAGCACATTCCCAGGTTCAGCACAGTCCCAGGATCAGCACAGTCCCAGAATCAGCACAGTCCAGGATTCAGTACAGTCCCGGGATCAGCACAGTCCCGGGATCTGCACAGCCCAGGATTCAGTACAGTCCCGGGATCAGCACAGTCCTGGGTTCAGCACAGTCCTGGGTTCAGCACAGTCCTGAGTTCAGCACAGTCCTCGTTTCAGCAGATTCCCGGGTTCAGCACAGTCCCGGGTTAAGCACAATCCCGGATTTAGAACAGTCCTGGTTTCGGCAGAGGCCCTGGCTCGGCACTTTCTGTGTTCAGCACAGTCCCGGGTTCAACACAGTCCTGAATTCAGTACATTCCTGGGATCAGCACAGTCCCGGGGTCAGCACAGTCCCCGCTTCAGTACAGTCCCCGATTCAGCACTGTCCTGGGTTCAGCACAGCCCCGGGCTCAGCACAGTCCCGGGTTCAGCACAGGCCCGGGTTCAGCACAATCCTGGATTCAGCGTAGTCCTGGGTCCAGCACATTCACGGGTTCAGCACACTCCTGGGATCAGCACAGTCCCGGGATCAGCACAGTCCTGGATTCAGCACAGTCCCGGGTTCAGCAAAATCCCAGGTCCAGCACAGTCCCGCGTTCAGCACAGTCCTGGGTTCAGCACAGTGCCAGCCTCAGCAATGTCCCGGGTAGAGCACACTCCTGGTTTCAGCACAGTCCCGGGTTCAGCACAGTCCCGGGTTCAGCACAGTCCCTGTTTAAGTACATTTCTGCATTTAGCACAAACCCGGGTGCAGCACAGTACCAAGTTCAGCACATTCCCGAGTTCAGCACAGTCCCGGGTTCAGCACAGTCCCGGGTCCAGCACAGTCCCAGGTTCAGCACAGTTCTGGATTCAGCACAGTCCCGGGTTTCGCACAGTCCCGGGTTCAGCACAGTACTGGGTTAAGCACAATCCCGGATTTAGCACAGTCCCGGGTTCGGCACAGTCCCTGGCTCGGCACTGACAGGGTTCAGCACAGTCTCGGGTTCAACACAGTCCTGAATTCAGTACATTCCTGGGATCAGCACAGTCCTGGGTTCAGCAAAATCCCGGGTTCAGCACAGTCCCGGGATCAGCACAGTCCTGGGTTCAGCACAGCCCCGGATTCAGCACAGTCCCGGGTTCAGCACAGTCCTGAGTTTAGCACAGGCCCGGGTTCAGCACAGTCCCACGTTCAGCACAATCCTGGATTCAGCATAGTCCTGGGTCCAGCATATTCCGGGGTTCAGCACAGTCCCGGGATCAGCACAGTCCCGGGTTCAGCAAAATCCCGGGTTCAGCACAGTCCCGGGATCAGCAAAGTCCTGGGTTCAGCACAGCCCCGGATTCAGCACAGTCCCGGGTTCAGCACAGTCCTGAGTTTAGCATTGTTCCGGGCTCAGCACAGTCCCGGGTTCAGCACAGTCCTGGTTTCAGCACAGTCCCGGGTTCTGCACAGTCCCGGGTTAAGCACATTTCTGCATTTAGCACAAACCCGGATGCAGCACAGTACCAAGTTCAGCACAGTCCCGGGTTCAGCACAGTCCTGGGTTCAGCAAAGTCCCGGGTTTAGCACAGACCCCGCTTCAGTGCAGTTCCAGATTCAGCACTGTCCTGGGTTCAGCACATTCCCAGTTTCAGCACAGTCCCGGGTTCAGCACATCCCTGAATTCAGCATAGTCCTGGGTCCAGCACATTCCCGGGTACAGCACAGTCCCGGGATCAGCACAGTCCTGGATTCAGCAAAGTCCCGGGTTAAGTACAATCCCGGATTTAGCACAGTCCCGGGTTCGGCATAGTCCCTGGCTCGGCACTGTCCATGTTCAGGACATTCCCGATTTCAGCACAATCCCGGGTTCAGCACAGTCCCGGGTTCAGCACATTCCTGGGTTCAGCACAGTCCCAAGTTAAGCACAATCCTGAATTCACCACAGTCCTGGGTCCAGCACATTCCCGGGTTCTGCACAGTCCCGGGATCAGCACAGTCCTGGGATCAGCACAGTCCTGGATTCAGTACAGTCCCGGGATAAGCACAGTCCTGGGTTCAGCACATTCCTGGGTTCAGCACAGTCCTCGTTTCAGCAGAGTCCCGGATTCAGCACAGTCCTGGATTCAGCACAATCCCGGTTTCACCACAGTCCCGGGTACAACGTATTCCAGGGTCAGCACAGTCCCGGGTTCAGCACAGTCCCGGGTTCAGCACAGTCCCGGGTTCAGCACAGTTCCGGATTCAGCACAGTCCCGGGTTAAGCACAATCCCGGATTTAGCACTGTCCCGGGTTCGGCATAGTCCCTGGCTCGGCACTGTCTGGGTTCAGCACATTCCCGATTTCAGCACAGTCCCGGGTTCAGCACAGTCCCGGGTTCAGCACAGTCCCGGGTTCAGCACAGTCCCACATTCAGCACAATCCTGGATTCAGCACAGTCCTGGGTCCAGCACATCCCCGGGTTCAGCACAGTCCTGGGTCCAGCACATTCGCGGGTTCAGCACAGTCCCGGGATCAGCACAGGCCCGAGATCAGCACAGTCGTGGATTCAGTACAGTCCCGGGTTCAGCACAGTCCTGGGTTCAGCACAGTCCTGGGTTCAACACAGTCCCGAATTCAGTACATTCCTGGGATCAGCACAGTTCCGAGTTCAGCACAGTCCCCGCTTCAGTACAGTCCCAGATTCAGCACTGTCCCGGGTTCAGCACAGCCACGGGTTCAGCACAGTCCCGGGTTCAGCACAGTCTCGGGTTCAGCACAGGCCCGGGTTCAGCACAGTCCCGTGTTCAGCATAATCCTGGATTCAGCATATTCCTGGGTCCAGCACAGTCCCGGGATCAGCACAGTCCTGGATTCAGCACAGTCCAGGGTTCAGCAAAATCCCGGTTTCAGCACAGTCCCCGGTTCAGCACAGCCCCGGGTTCAGCACAGTCCCAGGTTCAGCACAGTCCCGGGTTCAGCACAGCCCAGGATTCATTACATTCCCGGGATCAGCACAGTCCTGGGTTCAGCACAGTCCAGGGTTCAGCACAGTCCTGGGTTCAGCACAGTCCTCGTTTCAGCAGATTCCCAGGTTCAGCACAGTCCTCGATTCAGCACAATCCTGGGTTCAGCACAGTCCCGGGTTCAACATATTCCTAGTTCAGCACAGTCGCAGGTTCAGCACAGTCCTGGGTTCAGCACAGACCCGCGTTCAGCACAGTCCAGGATTCAGCACGGTCCAGGATTCAGCACAATCCTGGGCCCAGCAGAGTCCTGGGTTCAACACAGTCCCTGGCCCAGCACAATCCCAAATTCAGCACAGTTCCAGGTTCAGCAAAGTCCTGGATTCAGTACAGTCCCAGGATCAGCACAGTCCCGGGTTCAGCACAGTCCCGGGTTCAGCACAGTCCCAGGATCAGCACAGTCCCGGGTGCAGCACAGTCCCGGGTTCAGCACAGTCCTGGTATCCGCACAGTCCCCGATTCAGCACAGTCCCCGGTTCAGCACAGTCCCGGGTTCAGCACAGCCCTCGGTTCAGCACAGTCCTGGGTTCAGCACAGTCCCAGGTTCAGCACAGTCGCGGGTTCATCACAGTCGCGGGATCATCACAGTCCCGGGTTCAGCACAGTCCTTGATTTAGCACAGTCCCGGGTTCAGCACAGTCCTGGATTCAGCAGATCCCGGTTTCAGAAGAGTCCCGGGTTCAGCACAGTCCCGGGTTCAGAAAAGTCCCAGGTTCAGCACAATCCTGGGTTCAGCACAATCTCTGGCTCAGCACAGTTCCAGGTTCAGCACAGTCCCAGGTTCAGCACTGTCCCGGGTTCAGCACAGTCCCGGGCTCAGTACAGTCCCGGGTTCAGCACAGTCCCGGGTTCAGCACAGTCCTGGATTTAGCACAATCCCAGGTTCCGCACAGTCCCGGGATCCGCACAGTCCAGGGTTCAGCACAATCCCGGGCTCAGCACAATACTGGGTTCAGCACAGTCCCGGGATCAGCACCGTCCAGGGCTCAGCAGAGTCCCGGGTTCAGCACAGTCCTGGATTCAGCACAGTCCCGGGTTCAGCACAGTCCTGGGTTCAGCACAGTTCCGGGTTTGCACAATCCCGGGCTTAGCACAATCTCGGGCTTAGCACAATCCCAGGATCAGCACAGTCCCAGTTCAGCACAGTTCCTGGTTCAGCACAGTCCTGCATTCAGCACAGTCACGGGTTCAGCAAAATCCCGGGTTCAGCACAGTCCCGGATTCAGCAAAATCCCGGATTTAGCACAGTCCCGGTTTCGGCACAGTCCCTGGCTCGGCACTGTCTGGGTTCAGCACAGTCCAGGGTTCAACACAGTTCCGAATTCAGTACATTCCTTGGATCAGCACAGTCCCGGGTTCAGGACAGTCCCCGCTTCAGTACAGTCCCAGACTCAGCACTGTCCTGGGTTCAGCACATTCCCAGGTTCAGCACAGTCTCGGGTTCAGCACAGCCCCGGGTTCAGCACAGTCCCGGGTTCAGCACAGTCCTGGGTTCAGCACAGTCCCGGGTTCAGCACAGTCCCGGGTTCACCACAGTCCCGGGTTCAGCACAGTCCCGGGTTCAGCACAGTCCCGGGTTCAGCACTGTCCCGGGTTCACCACAGTCCCGGGTTCAGCACAGTCCCGGGTTCAGCACAGTCCCGGGTTCAGCACAGTCCCGCGTTCAGCACAATCCTGGATTCAGCATAGTCTTGGGTCCAGCACATTTCCGAGTTCAGCACAGTCGCGGAATCAGCACAGTCTCGGGTTCAGCACAGTCCTGGATTTAGCACAATCCCAGGTTCCGCACAGTCCTGGGTTCAGCACAGTCCCGGGTTCAGCACAGTCCCGGGTTCACCACAGTCCCGGGTTCAGCACAGTCCCGGGTTCAGCACAGTCCCGGGTTCAGCACAGGCCCGGGTTCAGCACAGTCCCGGGTTCAGCACAGTCCTGGGTTCAGCACAGTTCCGGGTTTGCACAATCCCGGGCTTAGCACACTCTCGGGCTTAGCACAATCCCAGGATCAGCACAGTCCCAGTTCAGCACAGTTCCTGGTTCAGCACAGTCCTGCATTCAGCACAGTCACGGGTTCAGCAAAATCCCGGGTTCAGCACAGTCCCGGATTCAGCAAAATCCCGGATTTAGCACAGTCCCGGTTTCGGCACAGTCCCTGGCTCGGCACTCTCTGGGTTCAGCACAGTCCAGGGTTCAACACAGTTCCGAATTCAGTACATTCCTTGGATCAGCACAGTCCCGGGTTCAGGACAGTCCCCACTTCAGTACAGTCCCAGACTCAGCACTGTCCTGGGTTCAGCACATTCCCAGGTTCAGCACAGTCTCGGGTCCAGCACAGCCCCGGGTTCAGCACAGTCCCGGGTTCAGCACAGTCCTGGGTTCAGCACAGTCCCGGGTTCAGCACAGTCCCGGGTTCACCACAGTCCCGGGTTCAGCACAGTCCCGGGTTCAGCACAGTCCCGGGTTCAGCGCTGTCCCGGGTTCACCACAGTCCCGGGTTCAGCACAGTCCCGGGTTCAGCACAGTCCCGGGTTCAGCACAGTCCCGCGTTCAGCACAATCCTGGATTCAGCATAGTCTTGGGTCCAGCACATTTCCGAGTTCAGCACAGTCGCGGAATCAGCACAGTCTCGGGATCAGCACAGTCCTGGATTCAGCACAGTCCAGGGTTCAGCAAAATCCTGGGTTCAGCACAGTCCCGGGTTCAGCAAAATCCCAGGTTCAGCACAATCCCGGGTTCAGCACAGTCCTGGGTTCAGCACAGCCCCGGATTCAGCACAGCCATGGGTTCGGCACAGTTCTGAGCTTAGCATTGTCCCGGGCCCAGCACTATCCCGGGTTCAGCACAGTCCCGGCCTCAGCAGTGTCCCGGGAAGAGCACAGTCCCGGGTTCAGCAATGTCCTTGATTCAGCACAGTCTCGGGTTCAGCACAGTCCTGGTTTCAGCTCAGTCCTGGGTTCAGCACAGTCCCGTGTTAAGCACATTTCTGCATTGAGCACAATCCCGGGTTAAGCACAGTACCAAGTTCAGCACAGTACCGGGTTCAGCACAGTCCCGGGTCCAGCACAGTCCCGGGTTCAGCACAATTCTGGATTCAGCACAGTCCCGGGTTCAGCACAGTCCCGGGTTCAGCACAGGCCCAGGTTAAGCACAATCCCGTATTTAGCACAATCCCGGGTTCGGCACAGTCCCGGGTTCAGCACAATTCTGGATTCAGCACAGTCCCCGCTTCAGTACAGTCCCAGATTCAGCACTGTCCTGGGTTCAGCACATTCCCGGTTTCAGCACAGTCCAGGGTTCAGCACAGCCCTGGATTCAGCATAATCCTGGGTCCAGCACATTCCCAGGTTCAGCACAGTCCCAGGATCAGCACAGTCCCAGAATCAGCACAGTCCAGGATTCAGTACAGTCCCGGGATCAGCACAGTCCCGGGATCTGCACAGCCCAGGATTCAGTACAGTCCCGGGATCAGCACAGTCCTGGGTTCAGCACAGTCCTGGGTTCAGCACAGTCCTGGGTTCAGGACAGTCCTGAGTTCAGCACAGTCCTCGTTTCAGCAGATTCCCGGGTTCAGCACAGTCCCGTGTTCAGCACAGTCCAGGGTTCAGCACAGCCCTGGATTCAGCATAATCCTGGGTCCACCACATTCCCAGGTTCAGCACAGTCCCGGGATCAGCACAGTCCCGGGATCAGCACAATCCTGGATTCAGCACAGTCCCGGGTTAAGCACAATCCCGGGCTTAGCACAGTCCTGGGTTCGGCATAGTCCCTGGCTCGGCACTGTCCGGGTTCAGCACATTCCCAATTTCAGCACAGTCCCAGGTTCAGCACAGTCCCGGGTTCAGCACAGTCCCGGGTACATCACAGTCCCGCGTTCAGCACAATCCTGGATTCAGCACAGTCCTGGGTCCAGCATATTCCCGGGCTCTGCACAGTCCAGGGTCCAGCACATTTGCGGGGTCAGCACAGTCCCAGGATCAGCACAGTCCCAGAATCAGCACAGTCCAGGATTCAGTACAGTCCCGGGATCAGCACAGTCCCGGGATCTGCACAGCCCAGGATTCAGTACAGTCCCGGGATCAGCACAGTCCTGGGTTCAGCACAGTCCTGGGTTCAGCACAGTCCTGAGTTCAGCACAGTCCTCGTTTCAGCAGATCCCCGGGTTCAGCACAGTCCCGGGTTGAGCACAATCCCGGATTTAGGACAGTCCTGGTTTCGGCAGAGTCCCTGGCTCGGCACTTTCTGGGTTCAGCACAGTCCCGGGTTCAACACAGACCTGAATTCAGTACATTCCTAGGGTCAGCACAGTTCCGGGTTCAGCACAGTCCCCGCTTCAGTACAGTCCCCGAATCAGCACTGTCCCGGGTTCAGCACAGCCCCGGGCTCAGCACAGTCCCGGGTTCAGCACAGTCCTGGGTCCAGCACATTCACGGGTTCAGCAAAATCCCGGGTTCAGCACAGTCATGGGTTCGGCACAGACCTGAATTTAGCATTGCCCGGGCTCAGCACAGTCCCGGGTTCAGCACAGTCCCAGCCTCAGCACTGTCCCGGGAAGAGCACAGTCCCGGGTTCAGCAATGTCCTTGATTCAGCACAGTCCCGGGTTCAGCACAGTCCCGGCCCCAGCACTGTCCCAGGAAGAGCACAGTCCCGGGTTCAGCAATGTCCTTGATTCAGCACACTCTCGGGTTCAGCACAGTCCTGGTTTCAGCTCAGTCCCGGGTTCAGCACAGTCCCATGTTAAGCACATTTCTGCATTGAGCACAATCCCGGGTTAAGCACAGTACCAAGTTCAGCACAGTACCGGGTTCAGCACAATTCTGGATTTAGCACAGTCCCAGGTTCAGCACAATTCTGGATTCAGCACAGTCCCGGGTTCAGCACAGTCCCGGGTTCAGCACAGTCCCGGGTTAAGCACTATCCCGTATTTAGCACAATCCCGGGTTCGGCACAGTCCCGGGTTCAGCACAATTCTGGATTCAGCACAGTCCCCGCTTCAGTACACTCCCAGATTCAGCACTGTCCTGGGTTCAGCATATTCCCGGTTTCAGCACAGTCAAGGGTTCAGCAAAGCCCTGGATTCAGCATAATCCTGGGTCCAGCACATTCCCAGGTTCAGCACAGTCCCAGGATCAGCACAGTCCCAGAATCAGCACACTCCAGGATTCAGTACAGTCCCGGGATCAGCACAGTCCCAGGAACTGCACAGCCCAGGATTCAGTACAGTCCCGGGATCAGCACAATCCTGGGTTCAGCACAATCCTGGGTTCAGCACAGTCCTGGGTTCAGCACAGTCCTGAGTTCAGCACAGTCCTCGTTTCAGCAGATTCCCGGGTTCAGCACAGTCCCGGGTTAAGCACAATCCCGGATTTAGGACAGTCCTGGTTTCGGCAGAGTCCCTGGCTCGGCACTTTCTGGGTTCAGCAGATTCCCGGGTTCAGCACAGTCCCGGGTTAAGCACAATCCCGGATTTAGGACAGTCCTGGTTTCGGCAGAGTCCCTGGCTCGGCACGTTCTGGGTTCAGCACAGTCCCGGGTTCAACACAGTCCTGAATTCAGTACATTCCTGGGATCAGCACAGTCCCGGGGTCAGCACAGTCCCCGCTTCAGTACAGTCCCCGATTCAGCACTGTCCCGGGTTCAGCACAGCCCCGGGCTCAGCACAGTCCCGGGTTCAGCACAGTCCCGGGTTCAGCACAATCTTGGATTCAGCGTAGTCCTGGGTCCAGCACATTCACGGGTTCAGCACAGTCCTGGGATCAGCACAGTCACGGGATCAGCACAGTCCTGGATTCAGCACAGTCCAGGGTTCAGCAAAATTCCGGGTTCAGCACAGTCCCGGGTTCAGCAAAATCCCAGGTCCAGCACAGTCCCGCGTTCAGCACACTCCTGGGTTCAGCACAGCTCCGGATTCAGCACAGTCCCGGGTTCAGCATAGTCCTGAGTTTAGCATTTTTCCCGGCTCAGCACAGTCGCGGGTTCAGCACAGTGCCAGCCTCAGCAATGTCCCGGGTAGAGCACACTCCTGGTTTCAGCACAGTCCCGGGTTCAGCACAGTCCCGGGTTCAGCACAGTCCCGGTTTAAGTACATTTCTGCATTTGGCACAAACCCGGGTGCAGCACAGTACCAAGTTCAGCACATTCCCGGGTTCAGCACAGTCCCGGGTTCAGCACAGTCCCGGGTCCAGCACAGTCCCAGGTTCAGCACAGTTCTGGATTCAGCACAGTCCTGAGTTTAGCACAGGCCCGGGTTCAGCACAGTCCCACATTCAGCACAATCCTGGATTCAGCATAGTCCTGGGTCCAGCATATTCCGGGGTTTAGCACAGTCCCGGGATCAGCACAGTCCCGGGTTCAGCAAAATCCCAGGTTCAGCACAGTCCCGGGATCAGCACAGTCCTGGGTTCAGCACAGACCCGGATTCAGCACAGCCCCGGATTCAGCACAGTCCCGGGTTCAGCACCGTCCTGAGTTTAGCATTGTTCCGGGCTCAGCACAGTCCCGGGTTCAGCACAGTCCTGGTTTCAGTACTGTCCCGGGTTCTGCACAGTCCCGGGTTAAGCACATTTCTGCATTTAGCACAAACCCGGATGCAGCACAGTACCAAGTTCAGCACAGTCCCGGGTTCAGCACAGTCCCGGGTTCAGCACAGTCCCGGGTTCAGCACAGTCGCGGGTTCAGCACAGTTCTGGATTCAGCACAGTCCCTGGTTCAGCACAGACCCCGCTTCAGTGCAGTTCCAGATTCAGCACTGTCCTGGGTTCAGCACAATCCCAGTTTCAGCACAGTCCCGGGTTCAGCACATCCCTGAATTCAGCATAGTCCTGGGTCCAGCACATTCCCGGGTTCAGCACAGTCCCGCTATCAGCACAGTCCCGGAATCAGCACAGTCCTGGATTCAGCAAAGTCCCGGGTTAAGTACAATCCCGGATTTAGCACAGTCCCGGGTTCGGCATAGTCCCTGGCTCGGCACTGTCCGTGTTCAGGACATTCCCGATTTCAGCACAATCCCGGGTTCAGCACAGTCCCGGGTTCAGCACAATCCCGGGTTCAGCACAGTCCCGGGTTCAGCACAGTCCCGGGTTCAGCACAGTCCCGGGTTCAGCACAGTCCTGGGATCAGCACAGTCCTGGATTCAGTACAGCCCCGGGATAAGCACAGTCCTGGGTTCAGCACATTCCTGGGTTCAGCACAGTCCTCGTTTCAGCAGAGTCCCGGATTCAGCACAGTCCCGGGTTCAGCACAGTTCCGGATTCAGCACAGTCCCGGGTTCAGCACAGTCCCGGTATCAGCACAGTCCTGGATTCAGCACAGTCCTGGATTCAGCACAGTCCCGGGTTCAGCACAGTCCCGGTATCAGCACAGTCCTGGATTCAGCACAGTCCAGGGTTCAGCAAAATCCCGGGCTCAGCACAGTCCCGGGTTCAGCAAAATCCCATGTTCAGCACAGTCCCGGGTTCAGCACAGTCTTGGATTCAGCACAGCCCCGGATTCCGCACAGTCATGGATTCAGCACTGTCCCGGGTTCAGCACAGTCCCGGGTTCAGCACAGTCCCGGGTTCAGCACAGTCCCGGGTTCAGCACAGTCCTGGGTTCAGCACAGTCCTGGATTCAGCACAGCCCCGGATTCAGCACAGTCATGGGTTCAGCACAGTCCTGGGTTCAGCACAGTCCCGGGTTCAGCACAGTCCCGGGTTCAGCACAGTCCTGGATTCAGCACAGCCCCGGATTCAGCACAGTCCTGGGTTCAGCACAGTCCCGGGTTCAGCACAGTCCCGGGTTCAGCACAGTCCTGGGTTCAGCACAGTCCCGGGTTCAGCACAGTCCCGGGTTCAGCACAGTCCTGCGTTCAGCACAATCCTGGATTCTGCATAGTCCTGGGTCCAGCACATTCCCGAGTTCAGCACAGTTCCGGGATCAGCACAGTCCCGGGATCAGCACAGTCCTGGATTCAGCACAGTCCAGGGTTCAGCAAAATCCCGGGTTCAGCACAGTCCCGGGTTCAGCAAAATCCCAGGCTCAGCACAGTCCCGGGTTCAGTACAGTCCCGGCCTTAGCACTCTCCCGGGTAGAGCACAGTCCCGGGTTCAGCAATGTCCTTGATTCAGCACAGTCTCCGGTTCAGCACAGTCCTGGTTTCAGCTCAGTCCCGGGTTCAGCACAGTCCCGGGATAAGCACATTTCTGCATTGAGCACAATCCCGGGTTAAGCACAGTACGAAGTTCAGCACAGTCCCGGGTTCAGCACAGTCCCGGGGTCAGCACAGTCCTGGGTTCAGCACAGTCCTGGGTTCAGCACAGTTGCGGGTTCAGCAGAGTCCCGGGTTCAGCACAGTCCCAGGATAAGCACATTTCTGCATTGAGCACAATCCCGGGTTAAGCATAGTACCAAGTTCAGCACAGTCCCGGGTTCAGCACAGACCCGGGTTCAGCACAATTCTGGATTCAGCACAGTCCCAGGTTCAGCACAGTCCCGGGTTCAGCACAGACCCGGGTTCAGCACAATTCTGGATTCAGCACAGTCCCAGGTTCAGCACAGTCCCAGGTTCAGCACAGTCCCGGGTTCAGCACAGTCCCGGGTTCAGCACAATCCCGTATTTAGCACAGTCCCGGGTTCGGCACTGTCTGGGTTCAGCACAGTCTCGGGTTCAACACAATCCCGAATTCAGTACGTTCCTGGGATCAGCACAGTCCCGGGCTCAGCACAGTCCCCGCTTCAATACAGTCCCAGATTCAGCACTGTCCCGGGTTCAGCACAGTCCCGGGATCAGCACAGTCCTGGTTTCAGCACAGTCCTGGGTTCAGCACAGTCCCGGGATCAGCACAGTCCTGGATTCAGCACAGTCCCACGTTAAGCACAATCCCGGATTTAGCACAGTCATGGGTTCGGCATAGTCCCTGGATCGGCACTGTCCGGGTTCAGCACATTCCCGATTTCAGCACAGTCCCAGGTTCAGCACAGTCCCGGGTTCAGCACAGTCCCGGGTTCAGCACAGTCCCGGGCACAGCACAGTCCCGCGTTCAGCACAATCCTGGATGCAGCACAGTCCTGGGTCCAGCCTATTCCCGGGTTCTGCGCAGTCCAGGGTCCAGAACATTCGCGGGTTCAGCACAGTCCTGGGATCAGCACAGTCCCGGGATCAGCACAGCCCAGGATTCAGTACAGTCCCGGGATCAGCACAGTCCTGGGTTCAGCACAGTCCCGGGTTAAGCACAATTCTGGATTTAGCACAGTCCCGGTTTCAGCACAGTCTCTGGCTCGGCACTCTCTGGGTTCAGCACAGTCCCGGGTTCAAAACAGTTCCGAATTCAGTACATTCCTGGGATCAGCACAGTCCCGGGTTCAGCACAGTCCCGGTTTCAGCACAGTCCCGGGTTCAGCACAGCCCCGGGTTCAGCACAGTCCCGGGTTCAACACAGTCCTGGGTTCAGCACAGTCCTGGGATCAGCACAGTCCTGGGTTCAGCACAGTCCCGGGTTCAGCACAGTCCCGGGTTCAGCACAGTCCTGGGTTCAGCACAGTCCCGGGTTCAGCACAGTCCCGGGTTCAGCACAGTCCCGGGTTCAGCACAGTCCCGGGTTCAGCACAGTCCCGGGTTCAGCACAGTCCCGCGTACAGCACAATCCTGGATTCTGCATAGTCCTGGGTCCAGCACATTCCCGAGTTCAGCACAGTCCCGGGATCAGCACAGTCCCGGGATCAGCACAGTCCTGGATTCAGCACAGTCCAGGGTTCAGCAAAATCCCGGGTTCAGCACAGTCCCGGGTTCAGCAAAATCCCAGGTTCAGCACAGTCTCGGGTTCAGCACAGTCCTGGATTCAGCACAGCCCCGGATTCAGCACAGCCCCGGATTCAGCACAGTCCCGGGTTCAGCACAGTCCTGAGTTTAGCATTGTTCCGGGCTCAGCACAGTCCCGGGTTCAGCACAGTCCTGGTTTCAGCACTGTCCCGGGTTCTGCACAGTCCCGGGTTAAGCACATTTCTGCATTTAGCACAAACCCGGATGCAGCACAGTACCAAGTTCAGCACAGTCCCGGGTTCAGCACAGTCCCGGGTTCAGCACAGTCCCGGGTTCAGCACAGTCCCGGGTTCAGCACAGTCCCGGGTTCAGCACAGTCGCGGGTTCAGCACAGACCCCGCTTCAGTGCAGTTCCAGATTCAGCACTGTCCTGGGTTCAGCACAATCCCAGTTTCAGCACAGTCCCGGGTTCAGCACATCCCTGAATTCAGCATAGTCCTGGGTCCAGCACATTCCCGGGTTCAGCACAGTCCCGCTATCAGCACAGTCCCGGGTTCAGCACAGTCCCGCTATCAGCACAGTCCCGGGATCAGCACAGTCCTGGATTCAGCAAAGTCCCGGGTTAAGTACAATCCCGGATTTAGCACAGTCCCGGGTTCGGCATAGTCCCTGGCTCGGCACTGTCCGTGTTCAGGACATTCCCGATTTCAGCACAATCCCGGGTTCAGCACAGTCCCGGGTTCAGCACAGTCCCGGGTTCAGCACAGTCCCGGGTTCAGCACAGTCCTGGGTTCAGCACAGTCCCACGTTAAGCACAATCCTGGATTCACCACAGTCCTGGGTCCAGCACATTCCCGCGTTCTGCACAGTCCCGGGATCAGCACAGTCCTGGGATCAGCACAGTCCTGGATTCAGTACAGTCCCGGGATAAGCACAGTCCTGGGTTCAGCACATTCCTGGGTTCAGCACAGTCCTCGTTTCAGCAGAGTCCCGGATTCAGCACAGTCCCGGGTTCAGCACAGTTCCGGATTCAGCACAGTCCCGGGTTCAGCACAGTCCCGGTATCAGCACAGTCCTGGATTCAGCACAGTCCAGGGTTCAGCAAAATCCCGGGCTCAGCACAGTCCCGGGTTCAGCAAAATCCCATGTTCAGCACAGTCCCGGGTTCAGCACAGTCTTGGATTCAGCACAGCCCCGGATTCAGCACAGTCATGGATTCAGCACAGTCCCGGGTTCAGCACAGTCCCGGGTTCAGCACAGTCCCGGGTTCAGCACAGTCCCGGGTTCAGCACAGTCCTGGGTTCAGCACAGTCCTGGATTCAGCACAGCCCCGGATTCAGCACAGTCATGGGTTCAGCACAGTCCTGGGTTCAGCACAGTCCCGGGTTCAGCACAGTCCCGGGTTCAGCACAGTCCTGGATTCAGCACAGCCCCGGATTCAGCACAGTCCTGGGTTCAGCACAGTCCCGGGTTCAGCACAGTCCCGGGTTCAGCACAGTCCTGGGTTCAGCACAGTCCCGGGTTCAGCACAGTCCCGGGTTCAGCACAGTCCCGGGTTCAGCACAGTCCTGCGTTCAGCACAATCCTGGATTCTGCATAGTCCTGGGTCCAGCACATTCCCGAGTTCAGCACAGTCCCGGGATCAGCACAGTCCCGGGATCAGCACAGTCCTGGATTCAGCACCGTCCAGGGTTCAGCAAAATCCCGGGTTCAGCACAGTCCCGGGTTCAGCAAAATCCCAGGCTCAGCACAGTCCCGGGTTCAGTACAGTCCCGGCCTTAGCACTCTCGCGGGTAGAGCACAGTCCCGGGTTCAGCAATGTCCTTGATTCAGCACAGTCTCCGGTTCAGCACAGTCCTGGTTTCAGCTCAGTCCCGGGTTCAGCACAGTCCCGGGATAAGCACATTTCTGCATTGAGCACAATCCCGGGTTAAGCACAGTACGAAGTTCAGCACAGTCCCGGGTTCAGCACAGTCCCGGGTTCAGCACAGTCCCGGGGTCAGCACAGTCCTGGGTTGAGCACAGTCCTGGGTTCAGCACAGTTGCGGGTTCAGCAGAGTCCCGGGTTCAGCACAGTCCCAGGATAAGCACATTTCTGCATTGAGCACAATCCCGGGTTAAGCATAGTACCAAGTTCAGCACAGTCCCGGATTCAGCACAGACCCGGGTTCAGCACAGTCCCGGGTTCAGCACAATTCTGGATTCAGCACAGTCCCAGGTTCAGCACAGTCCCGGGTTCAGCACAGTCCCGCGTTAAGCACAATCCCGTATTTAGCACAGTCCCGGGTTCGGCACAGTCCCTAGTTCAGCACTGTCTGGGTTCAGCACAGTCTCGGGTTCAACACAATCCCGAATTCAGTACGTTCCTGGGATCAGCACAGTCCCGGGCTCAGCACAGTCCCCGCTTCAGTACAGTCCCAGATTCAGCACTGTCCTGGGTTCAGCACATTCCCGGTTTCAGCACAGTCCCGGGTTCAGCACAGTCCCGGGATCAGCACAGTCCTGGATTCAGCACAGTCCCGCGTTAAGCACAATCCCGGATTTAGCACAGTCATGGGTTCGGCATAGTCCCTGGATCGGCACTGTCCGGGTTCAGCACATTCCCGATTTCAGCACAGTCCCAGGTTCAGCACAGTCTCGGGTTCAGCACAGTCCCGGGTTCAGCACAGTCCCGATACAGCACAGTCCCGCGTTCAGCACAATCCTGGATGCAGCACAGTCCTGGGTCCAGCCTATTCCCGGGTTCTGCACAGTCCAGGGTCCAGAACATTCGCGGGTTCAGCACAGTCCTGGGATCAGCACAGTCCCGGGATCAGCACAGCCCAGGATTCAGTACAGTCCCGGGATCAGCACAGTCCTGGGTTCAGCACAGTCCCGGGTTAAGCACAATTCTGGATTTAGCACAGTCCCGGTTTCAGCACATTCCCTGGCTCGGCACTCTCTGGGTTCAGCACAGTCCCGGGTTCAAAACAGTTCTGAATTCAGTACATTCCTGGGATCAGCACAGTCCCGGGTTCAGCACAGTCCCGGTTTCAGCACAGTCCCGGGTTCAGCACAGCCCCGGGTTCAGCACAGTCCCGGGTTCAGCACAGTCCTGGGTTCAGCACAGTCCTGGGATCAGCACAGTCCTGGGTTCAGCACAGTCCCGGGTTCAGCACAGTCCCAGGTTCAGCACAGTCCTGGGTTCAGCACAGTCCCGGGTTCAGCACAGTCCCGGGTTCAGCACAGTCCCGGGTTCAGCACAGTCCCGCGTTCAGCACAATCCTGGATTCTGCATAGTCCTGGGTCCAGCACATTCCCGAGTTCAGCACAGTCCCGGGATCAGCACAGTCCCGGGATCAGCACAGTCCTGGATTCAGCACAGTCCAGGGTTCAGCAAAATCCCGGGTTCAGCACAGTCCCGGGTTCAGCAAAATCCCAGGTTCAGCACAGTCCCGGGTTCAGCACAGTCCTGGATTCAGCACAGCCCCGGATTCAGCACAGTCATGGGTTCAGCACAGTCCCGGGTTCAGCACAGTCCCGGGTTCAGCACAGTCCTGGGTTCAGCACAGTCCTGGATTCAGCACAGCCCCGGATTCAGCACAGTCATGGGTTCAGCACAGTCCTGGGTTCAGCACAGTCCCGGGTTCAGCACAGTCCTGGATTCAGCACAGCCCCGGATTCAGCACAGTCCTGGGTTCAGCACATTCCCGGGTTCAGCACAGTCCCGGGTTCAGCACAGTCCTGGGTTCAGCACAGTCCCGGGTTCAGCACAGTCCTGCGTTCAGCACAATCCTGGATTCTGCATAGTCCTGGGTCCAGCACATTCCCGA
Source organism: Somniosus microcephalus (assembly GCF_052327205.1). Taxonomy (NCBI): domain Eukaryota; kingdom Metazoa; phylum Chordata; class Chondrichthyes; order Squaliformes; family Somniosidae; genus Somniosus; species Somniosus microcephalus. The sequence goes on from NC_140999.1 coordinate 101,404,393, forward strand.
GTTCAGCACAGTCCCGGGATCAGCACAGTCCCGGGATCAGCACAGCCCTGGATTCAGCACAGTCCAGGGTTCAGCAGAATCCCGGGTTCAGCACAGTCCCGGGTTCAGCAAAATCCCAGGCTCAGCACAGTCCCGGGTTCAGCACAGTCCCGGACTTAGTACTCTCCCGGGTAGAGCACAGTCCCGGGTTCAGCAATGTCCTTGATTCAGCACAGTCTCTGGTTCAGCACAGTCCTGGTTTCAGCTCAGTCCCGGGTTCAGCACAGTCCCGGGATAAGCACATTTCTGCATTGAGCACAATCCCGGGTTAAGCACAGTACCAAGTTCAGCACAGTCCCGGGTTCAGCACAGTCCCGGGTTCAGCACAGTCCCGGGGTCAGCACAGTCCCGGGTTCAGCACAGTCCCGGGTTCAACACAATCCCGAATTCAGTACATTCCTGGGATCAGCACAGTCCCGGGCTCAGCACAGTCCCCGCTTCAGTACAGTCCCAGATTCAGCACTGTCCTGGGTTCAGCACATTCCCGGTTTCAGCACAGTCCCGGGTTCAGCACAGTCCCGGGATCAGCACAGTCCTGGATTCAGCACAGTCCCGCGTTAAGCACAATCCCGGATTTAGCACAGTCATGGGTTCGGCATAGTCCCTGGATCGGCACTGTCCGGGTTCAGCACATTCCCGATTTCAGCACAGTCCCAGGTTCAGCACAGTCCCGGGTTCAGCACAGTCCCGGGTTCAGCACAGTCCCGGGCACAGCACAGTCCCGCGTTCAGCACAATCCTGGATGCAGCACAGTCCTGGGTCCAGCCTATTCCCGGGTTCTGCACAGTCCAGGGTCCAGAACATTCGCGGGTTCAGCACAGTCCTGGGATCAGCACAGTCCCGGGATCAGCACAGCCCAGGATTCAGTACAGTCCCGGGATCAGCACAGTCCTGGGTTCAGCACAGTCCCGGGTTAAGCACAATTCTGGATTTAGCACAGTCCCGGTTTCAGCACAGTCTCTGGCTCGGCACTCTCTGGGTTCAGCACAGTCCCGGGTTCAAAACAGTTCCGAATTCAGTACATTCCTGGGATCAGCACAGTCCCGGGTTCAGCACAGTCCCGGTTTCAGCACAGTCCCGGGTTCAGCACAGCCCCGGGTTCAGCACAGTCCCGGGTTCAGCACAGTCCTGGGTTCAGCACAGTCCTGGGATCAGCACAGTCCTGGGTTCAGCACAGTCCCGGGTTCAGCACAGTCCCGGGTTCAGCACAGTCCTGGGTTCAGCACAGTCCCGGGTTCAGCACAGTCCCGGGTTCAGCACAGTCCCGGGTTCAGTACAGTCCCGCGTTCAGCACAATCCTGGATTCTGCATAGTCCTGGGTCCAGCACATTCCCGAGTTCAGCACAGTCCCGGGATCAGCACAGTCCCGGGATCAGCACAGTCCTGGATTCAGCACAGTCCAGGGTTCAGCAAAATCCCAGGTTCAGCACAGTCCCGGGTTCAGCAAAATCCCAGGTTCAGCACAGTCCCGGGTTCAGCACAGTCCTGGATTCAGCACAGCCCCGGATTCAGCACAGTCATGGGTTCAGCACAGTCCCGGGTTCAGCACAGTCCCGGGTTCAGCACAGTCCTGGGTTCAGCACAGTCCTGGATTCAGCACAGCCCCGGATTCAGCACAGTCATGGGTTCAGCACAGTCCTGGGTTCAGCACAGTCCCGGGTTCAGCACAGTCCTGGATTCAGCACAGCCCCGGATTCAGCACAGTCCTGGGTTCAGCACAGTCCCGGGTTCAGCACAGTCCCGGGTTCAGCACAGTCCTGGGTTCAGCACAGTCCCGGGTTCAGCACAGTCCCGGGTTCAGCACAGTCCTGCGTTCAGCACAATCCTGGATTCTGCATAGTCCTGGGTCCAGCACATTCCCGAGTTCAGCACAGTCCCGGGATCAGCACAGTCCCGGGATCAGCACAGTCCTGGATTCAGCACAGTCCAGGGTTCAGCAGAATCCCGGGTTCAGCACAGTCCCGGGTTCAGCAAAATCCCAGGCTCAGCACAGTCCCGGGTTCAGCACAGTCCCGGCCTCAGTACTCTCCCGGGTAGAGCACAGTCCCGGGTTCAGCAATGTCCTTGATTCAGCACAGTCTCTGGTTCAGCACAGTCCTGGTTTCAGCTCAGTCCCGGGCTCAGCACAGTCCCGGGATAAGCACATTTCTGCATTGAGCACAATCCCGGGTTAAGCACAGTACCAAGTTCAGCACAGTCCCGGGTTCAGCACAGTCCCGGGTTCAGCACAGTCCCGGGGTCAGCACAGTCCTGGGATCAGCACAGTCCCGGGTTCAGCACAGTCGCGGGTTCAGCAGAGTCCCGGGTTCAGCACAGTCCCAGGATAAGCACATTTCTGCATCGAGCACAATCCCGGGTTAAGCACAGTACCAAGTTCAGCACAGTCCCGGGTTCAGCACAGTCCCGGGTTCAGCACAGTCCCGGGTTCAGCACAATTCTGGATTCAGCACAGTCCCGGGTTCAGCACAGTCCCGGGTTCAGCACAGTCCCGGGTTCAGCACAGTTCTGGATTCAGCACAGTCCCGGCTTCAGCACAGTCCCGGGTTCAGCACAGTCCCGGGTTAAGCACAATTCCATATTTAGCACAGTCCCGGGTTCGGCACAGTCCCTGGTTCAGCACTGTCTGGGTTCAGCACAGTCTCGGGTTCAACACAATCCCGAATTCAGTACATTCCTGGGATCAGCACATTCCCGGGTTCAGCACAGTCCCCGCTTCAGTACAGTCCCAGATTCAGCACTGTCCTGGGTTCAGCACATTCCCGGTTTCAGCACAGTCCCGGGTTCAGCACAGTCCCGGGATCAGCACAGTCCTGGGTCCAGCACATTCCCGAGTCAGCACAGTCCCGGGATCAGCACAGTCCCGGGATCCGCACAGTCCTGGATTCAGCACAGTCCAGGGTTCAGCAAAATCCCGGGTTCAGCACAGTCCCGGGTTCAGCAAAATCCCAGGCTCAGCACAGTCCCGGGTTCAGCACAGTCCTGGGTCCAGCACATTCCCGAGTCAGCACAGTCCCGGGATCAGCACAGTCCCGGGATCCGCACAGTCCTGGATTCAGCACAGTCCAGGGTTCAGCAAAATCCCGGGTTCAGCACAGTCCCGGGTTCAGCAAAATCCCAGGCTCAGCACAGTCCCGGGTTCAGCACAGTCCCGGCCTTAGCACTCTCCCGGGTAGAGCACAGTCCCGGGTTCAGCAATGTCCTTGATTCAGCACAGTCTCCGGTTCAGCACAGTCCTGGTTTCAGCTCAGTCCCGGGTTCAGCACAGTCCTGGGATAAGCACATTTCTGCACTGAGCACAATCCCGGGTTAAGCACAGTACCAAATTCAGCACAGTCCCGGGTTCAGCACAGTCCCGAGTTCAGCACAGTCCCGGGGTCAGCACAGTCCTGGGTTCAGCACAGTCCCGGGTTCAGCACAGTTGCGGGTTCAGCACAGTCCCGGGTTCAGCACAGTCCCGGGGTCAGCATAGTCCTGGGTTCAGCACAGTCCCGGGTTCAGCACAGTTGCGGGTTCAGCAGAGTCCCGGGTTCAGCACAGTCCCAATGGGCAACAAGGAAATGGCTGAGACATTAAACAAATACTTTGGAGGAAAAATTCAGTTGGTTTGCGCCTCCCTTTAGCGCCTTGAGAGGGTGCTGATGGGGCGCAAAGCAACTAGTGCCCAGGCGCAGCGATGTTTGCGCCACTCGCAAAATTGACCAGACATTTTGCGGCGGCGCTAAACAACACCGCCACGATCTCCTGTGCCCACAGGTCATGACGTCATTCGAGCATGCAACGCCCTTGTGGTGCCCCGGACCAGATATTAAGTGGCGCTCCCCTCCTTTCCGCCTGGCGCAACCAACGACAGGTAGTGTAGGATTCGCAAAATTGGATTTCATTTTAATAAGGGTTAAATGGCAGAAGAGGCCATGTTTTAAAGACTGTTTTAAAAGAAGCCCAGAAAAAGGGGCATACAAAATGTCCACCATACCAAGTGATCAGCTCATTGGGACACTTTAAAATGGTTCCTGCGCAACCTCAGACAGCTATGTGGATTGAACCCACAGTAAGTTCTGGAAGCCGTTTCGGAGAGAACGAAACCAGACCCACAGGCATGCATATGGATTAGATGCAGATCCACTCAAGATCGGCCTGGAGACAGAGGCCATCAAGATGCTGCCCCAGACAAAAGGGGACCTTCATATTCATGAGAACAGCACCCAGGACTAGATAACGAGATCAGCAGGACATTCAAAACAATGAAAGCCATTTCCAACCAGAGATGGGCCTGTTACCAGCCACTTAAAATGATTTTAAATATAATAACTGCCCCGCTGTGCTCAAAGCCCGCCAAAGTTAAAACAAAGACTAACCTGATTTTGGGCGGGAAGGGAAGCCTCGAGAAGAAAGGTATATCTGTAGAGACCTTTCGGCAGTTGGGGCAAGCACTCGGAAGCAGTCGGGACAGGCAGGCCAGAGTGGAGACAACAGAGCAGTGGCTTCGGGACGAGCTGGCAGCTGGAAGTCACGAAGCCCAAGCTTGAACAGTCACAAGGAGAGTTGAGTTAAAAGACAGTTTACAGTCGGACAGTCGTTGCAGCCCCAGCAGCCGGTCCAGCTTTTGAGCTGGGCGAAGAGGAGCTGGCTTGGGGAAAGATCAGCAGACTCCTCTCCACCGTCGGAGGAGAAAGATAATTATGACTGTATAAAGAAAGTCGCTCGAAACCAGCGTCCCGCCCCGGGGAAAATGATCGGGAGATCATCGACCATCCCCGGACCGTAGCTGAAGGTAGAAGGGGCCACACCAGCCCAAGACTCCCTTGACCAGGGTCGAGCCGACAATCCTCGACCTCGCCGACATCCAGGCCTGCCAGTGTCCAGCCGCCCCCAACCCCCACCCCAGGAGAGAGGTGTGGCGCAGCTCGCAGGGGCTCCACGATCCACGTGGAGACGAGACGCCTGAAAGGACCAAACACAGACTCGATTTCAAAACCTTGCACTTCCTAGTGGGATTGGGGAGCATGTTTCTGGCCCGTCACAATCAGATCTAGATAGGTTTAATAAGGGGGTGGATTTAAGGGTACAATTAACATGAGTTGTTGTCCCTCGATGTTCTGTGTGTGTCCTTATTTCATAATGATCTTTGTAGAGTATAAGATGCCTGTATTTGCTTTAGTTCGTACTGTGTCGTTATGATTTGTTTGGGTTTGTTTTTCCCTCCCATGTACCGTACTCTTATCTGTGTTGCATTTGATTTGATATTTTTTTCCCATTTGCAATAAAGTTTCATTTTGTTTCGTCAAACTTGGTCTACACAAGTTTTCTCTACATTGTAGTTCCTGCACCTAAGTCCAGAGTACAGAATCTAAGGGGCGAGTGGGTCGAACCACTCAAGGTTTACTGTGCAAGAGAGAGAGGCCTCTGGAGAGAGAAACCTCTGGGAAACCTCTCGAGGACGAAAACCCCTTACAGGAAATGGCGACCGCGGCAGGACTCTGGCGGCAGGATTGCAATGTAGTAGATCCAAGTTTGAATGGTCGAAATGCAATGGATGAGAGAATAGCGGATTATGTCTTTGGCAAGGTAAATCTCACTAAACAGTGGATTTCCGATCTCTTGCTGGATGGGCGTACTGTGGACGCAGCCATCAGGTGGACAGAGGGCAAAGAGCATAAGAAGTCAGTGGAAAAGGCAGTGTGGCTGATGTGTTACAAGAAGCAGGTCCAGATCTTGGACCGGGTCGTTGCAGCACAGGCAGCCAAGATCACGACCCAGGCAGCAGAGATAGAGGAAAAGGCCGTGGGTAGGGAAAAACTCATCACAGCACTTCACACGCTGAATCAGGAATGCCAAGTGGTAGCTAGCCAACAACAGGCTACGATAGAGTACCTGGAGTGCCAGGCTACTGAGGCAAAGATTAATGAAACGAGGATACGGGTGAAAAGCGCCCGCCTCGCACAACAGCTAAGAGCGCAGGAGGAGAAAGTAGTAGAGGTTAAGGCAGCTTACAAGCTAGCCCTCGAGCACGGGTTTGAGAGCACAGACCACGGTCCCTGCAAAAAGTCCATAGGGGACCTAAGAGCGGCCCTGGTTAAGGCAAGAGGCATGGTGTGCCTCGTCAGCCCGAAAGCCAGCCACATGGACTTTTCGAAGGAATCAAAACAGCCGATTCCAGCTGAGGTAATTGTGGTACCAGCCACCGAGCCCTCAGCACCGCCGAGCTATAGTGAGACTTGGTCGGAAAAGGAAGGGGTAGTGAAAGAGGAGGTAGCCGAGGTGGAATGTGTGGAAGAACCAGTGGTAGCAAAGTCGGGACCGGCACCGATGTGTCCCGCTCGGCACCAGAGGTTCGGTCCCTACGCTGCCGATGGCAGTGTCGGACCCCACCAGAACCAGCTCGTGGTGCCCTATGCTCGCCCACAATTAAGGTCCATGGTGAGCCACCTCACGCGACTCACAGTAAAGGGAGATCCCTCGATTCATTTCAGAGAGATAGAGGAAACAGCAGCCATTAACGACTGCAATGAACAGGAACAGGTCAAACTGTTGCTTTTCTCCCTGTATCCCATGATCCTTCAGTGCCTCTCAGAGGATGGCAAGAGCGGACGGAAAGGGTAGACGGATCTCAGGGAGGAAGTTTTAGAGGTAATGGGAGTGGACGACGGTAATCCGTTCAACCGCGTAGAAGGGACCGTGCAGCTATCTGGAGAACCCCCACGGGTTTTCGCAGAAAGGCTGTGGCCAGTATATCGACGCAGCTGCCTGGGTATGCCTGAACAGGCTCAAATGAGCGACGAACAGCGGGTTCATTGGCTCCGTTGCTTGGTTACCAACAGCTTGCCAGAGATACGGGCCCTAGCCAGACCATGGTTTGATCCCCAAGGTCCCGGTGTCACGGAAGAGACGGTGCTCCGTCAGTTAAATGTGGCGTATAAGAACTGTAGAAGTCAGGAAACACCTCCCCAGAAAGGAAAGGTGCATGAGGCAAAACCTGCAGCCCCAAGCAAGCAGGAGTGTCGTCAGGAGGGGAATCGCCCTGTCCAGGCCAAGCTCAATTGCTACGGGTGTGGGAAGGATGGACATTGGCGCAAGGACTGTAGAAATCCGTGGAAGGATAATAAAGGGAGATTTCCCGCAGCCCAAGCCCAAGCCCAGTCCGCTGCCCCAGCCCCAGCCCAAACCCAAGTCGTAGCTCCTGCCCCAGCGCAAGGAGCTGGTGCAGTAGTGGATCCCGCTGCGATTGAATCGATTTTGCAGACAATGCGGTCTCTAATGATTTCGCAGGGGTAAGTAGCCGTCACCACCGGCCTTGTCACTCCCGAAACCCCGACCGCTGTACCCAAATGACTAGAGCCGGCGCAGCCCGTTTACTTGTGTGCGCTGCGATACGATATATGGAGGCGACCCCTCGTGGAGATGGAAGTGCAGGAGGTGAAGGGGACCTATTTGTTGGATACGGGGGCATCGTGCACCATGATCCACACAGATAACCCCGCCACCTCGCCTCTGTCCACCGGGGTTCCATATGTTCTGTCAGGCTTCACAGGCAAGGAACAGGCTGGCGCACATTCCATTCCCCTCTCAATTCATATAGGACCACTCCGCACCAAGTGGAGGTGTATACTAATGAAGTGGGAGGTGGAGAATGGGAAAGGGATCCTCGGGTCCGATTTCTTGGTCGAACACGGGATCCTCGTGGACCTAAGAAACCATTGTCTTTGGGGAGCGGGGAAGGGTGAGCCGGGCCAGGTAGTCGTCATCCCAGGGGAAGGAGAAAGAGGGACCCTGTGTAACGTGAAGCCAAAAGAGGGCTATGACCTCGAGCTCATGGTCGCGGGCGTCCCACAAGATTTACAGGCATTCGTGTGCAACCACATGGCGACGTTTGCCACTCACAAGCACGATTGTGGGAGGGTCACCGGTTTGAGGTTAGCGTAGACGGGGACCCCATGGCCCGACCCCAAAAACAGTACAACTTCCCCAGGGAAGCAGAGCCCGACATGGAGATAGCAATATCTTCACTGGTGCAGCAGGGCGTGTTGAGACCGATAGCCACCCATGTGAACTCTCCGTTATGGCCGGTAAAGAAGCCGGATGATTCCTGGAGAGCCACGGTGGACTACAGGGTCCTCAATAGCAACATCCCAGCCTGCGCGCCAACAGTAGCAGCAGTTGCCGACCTGATAGGAAGTATTCCAACCTCCGCGACCATGTTCACGATGCAGGATATTTCTAATGGGTTTTGGTCCATCCCTTTAAGGAGGGAGGATCAGTACAAGTTTGCCTTCACATTTAAAGGGCAACAGTACACATGGAACTGCTTGCCACAGGGTTTCCACAACAGCCCCAGCATTTTTCATCAATGCATGGCAGGAAGTTTAAAAGAGTTCAGCCAGCCCCATCAGCTAGTGCAGTATGTGGGCGACCTGCTCCTGTTCACAGACTCAAGAGAGGAGCATGGCCCACTATTGGCAGAGTTATTGGAGCTGTTAGGTAAAAAGGGTTTTAAGGTAAACCCAAAGAAGGCACGGATCGGCCAGCCGGAGGTGAAATTCCTGGGTCTGACCATCCACGCCGGTGAGAAAGCCGTAGATCAGGCCAGGCGGGAATCAGTGCAAGATCTATCGATCCCCGCCACCAGAGCCCAGGAGTGGGTATTGGGAGATAAAGTCATGGTAGGAGACTCTTCCCGAGTGGGGAGTTCAGAACCACTGTACCGGGGACCCTACAAAATTGTAGGCAAAGCTAGCCCCATGGTATACGCAGTGAAGTTGCCCCGGCGCACTAAATGGTTTCACATCAATCAGTGCAAAATGTTTGAACCGGGTGCAAAAACATCAGCAACCGAAGCCAGGTCTGAGGATAAAGATCCTCAGCCTGAGGCGCGCGATGAGTCACAGACCATACAAGCTGGCGTTGTAGCCTGCTTGGAAGGAGAGGAGGTCCCGCCCACCTGGGGGGAGGCTTCTCAGATGGCCTGGGACTCGGACGAGGAGGGACCCGAACAGCAAGGTCCCGCCCTCGACATGATTCTGGAAGAGGTGGAGTCGGAGGACGGAGGTCACGCCCTCGACTCGAGCGTGGGGGAGGTAGAAATTGGGGCAGAGATCCTCCACCTGTAGGGACAGGTGGGGAGGAGCCGTCTGCCACAGGCCCAATTCCCGAAAGGGCGGAGCCTGAGGGGAGGGAGCCGAAGCCCACAGTCGTGGAAGGGCCACGAGCTGTGAGAGCCGAAGTCCCACCCGAAGGTCCACTCGCCAAGGGAGCCCGCCCAAATCCCAAAGGGGCGGAGCCTGAGGGAAGGGAGCTGAAGCCTACAGTCGTGGAAGAGCCACGGGCTGTGAGAGCTAAAGTCCCACCCGAAGGTGCACTCGCTAAGGGAGCCACGCCCAAAGTACCTTCTCGCAGGTCGACCCGAAAGCCTCAGCCTGTAAAGTCTTGGCCCGAGTCACCCACTCCCAGTAGACGCCAACTTCAGAAGTCATTGAGAAAACACAGTCCCCGATTAACAGCGAAAGGCTGCGGGGAACCAGAGACACAGGTCACTGCAGCCCCGCCACAGGGAGCGGCGAGCTGCAGTCCGATCAGGGATTAGGCAAGCCGCCCGGGGACGGGCGGCGCTGTACATAAGTTTAATTTAAGTTTAAGTTTAGAGTGTGTATATATTAAAGATGATTAGAGTTTTAAGTAGTTTTAAGTCTGCCCAGTGTGTGTGTTTTTTTAGATCGAGGTCGAAAGACCCTATCATGCCGTCACCTAAGCCAGAATCTCTCGGGAGCCTGGCTATATTTGTTTGGTTTTTTGCAGAAGCCAGTAAAGATGAGAGGGATCCTCATCGCGATCGCGATGGCTGGATGGAGCTGGGCCTATCGGGGCCGCACCAAGGACTCCACAGCTTATGGGTGCTCTGGAAATAGAGGCCCCATCGCGACTGACGGAACCGGCTCACGGGACACTGAAAAGACTGCTGCCTACTTCCATGAAGGGAGATGGCCAGGCTGGCTGGGGTCGAACTCTTCAGAATACTCCAGCCAGACGGGGTTTGCATACAGAGAAACGTCTCTGATGTGCCCCAGGGTGCGGATCATTGCACCCCGGATAAGCACCACCATGGGCAAGAAGATCTGCCTTGTTTGCAACGGACACGTACCCTTGGATCCATGGTGGTGGCTGCATAAGTTGAGCAGCACCATGAAGAACTCCACTGTGGAGTGGGAAAGATTGGGTAATAACACCCATCGGACAATTACAGGGACACACGGGGGGCTGAGTGTCTGTTGGGACAAATGGTGGGAGCCAGATGAGGGGATCTACATCTGTATGTGGGGTTCAGAACGCGCTTGCCCCACAGGCGTCTCCATCTTTTTCCAAAGACAGTGGCAGAATGCTGGACAAGGAATGAGGTGGGACGTTAGCTCACGGGCGTGCGGAGTCCCATACTCACAGATCCCAGTGAACGCCACGGAGCTCATCACCTGACCCCGCAAGCCCCTGCCCACAGTTCCGGTAGCTAAAGCCCTCAAGGAAGGGTGCCCCACCACAACAAAGGGACCCGGGAACGGATTGATATTGGTACCCACAGATCAGGTACTGTACCAAGGGGTCCACTACGTGGTGGCTTCGGTGATTTTAAACCTCACCGAGGTAAGATTGCCAGCGTGGTGCCCCAGGGAAATGGAGCAATTATACCAGGTCCTGTTAACAAACATGTTTAAACAGTTTTACGAATTCGACTTTGCCGATGTCGACAGAGCCGAATTGCACACCACACCACATGAGGCCTTGGACAGAGTAGGGAGACAAAGAAGGGGTGCAGTAAATGATATTTTCACAGCCTTTAATACAGGAACTTCCGTCATCAACACATTGGATGATGTGGAGCTGCAAACCCAGATCAATGGTTTAAAAACACAGCTAAGAAAGATACTGACTGATGAGAATAAGGTAGTGGGTTCTGAGTTACATGAGGACTAGACCATGACACTACACTTAAAAGAGATAATAGCGGAGCTGGAGAAACATGCCAGAACGGTAAATGCTCTCATTAGGGAGGATCGGAATGCGTCCGATCAGGCTGCGCAGAACGAAGCTTGTGTGCTATACAGGGCATGGTTACTGGGCGAGGGCCGCAGTAATCTGGAGGATTTAAAGCGAGGTTTAGTCCCCTCCTGGATTAGCAACAAGCACCTCGCAGCCCTCCACCCTTTTGAGAACACATTGAGCCCGTGCCAGCTCAGACTAGCTTCAGAGGCCTACCCAGTCCCAGTGGACTGTGGACGGCCTAATCACACCATTATGGGTATCGTGGTAAGAATGCCGGTAATGGGAAAGACAGCCAAACCCGCACCGGTATACAGGGTGGAGAACATTGGAGTCATTCAGGGCGGTGCGCACATTCGCTACACGGGGGTCCCACCTTATGTCATCGATGGGAGCATGCAATGACGGGGACCGACCTCTCGGGGTGCCGGAGCCAGGGAGCACACATCATCCTGTGTCCCCAGCACTTGTATGCCCATTCAAAACCACAGTGCAGGTTCAGAACTGCTGGTGCGAAGCCTATAAATTGCACCATGGAGGCAATGGCACAAGGCCATGTGCCCCCGCAGGTGGCATATATAGGAGGTGGGACATACTGTGTCACCACTGCAGCGCCCCACTACCAGCATGGACAGCACGGTTGGTGTTCGGTGAGAAACAGCAGCTTCTGTTTCAAGCCCAGGGCAGAAGTTCAAGTGGCCCAAGAGCGAATTGTCCCCATCCCTGAACCTTCCACTGTTCACCTCACTGCGAAAGAGAATTTCACCGATTTGCAGTGATTCGTTGCACATTTTGGATATATCATTCCCCCTCTCCCTGAACACCTCACCAAGATATTAAAAGCCGTTGCTGTTTCACAGAAACACTTCTGCACACTGGAGCAGAAGACTTTAGAGATAGGGGCAGACATATTGGATATAGTGACCCCACCGTGGTGGGACCTGTTCACTAATATAGAAGTCCCCTCCTGGATTAGGATAGCCTCACACATTCGTGTAGTGTGCCAGGTTGTCATTGTAGTTTATTTACTGTTTGTACACTGTAAAAAGATCAAACATTCGCAAAAGTATGAGAATAGAGGGGAATGGAGGGAGCATTATGTGCGGGTAGAAGAAGAGACACCCGTTTAGATTTTTGCTGCTTTGTATAAAGTTAAAGTTTTCCCTCCCTCCTCTGTATTATTTCTTGCCGTTGTATTCATGTGTTTTTGGATTTTCGTATGTACTTCATTTTTATTATTGAAGTTTATTAGATGTGATTATTATTTGATAAAGTGTATGTACTAGGTGATGTAGGGGTATAAGGACCCCCTCCACATCTGGAAGTAAGTTATAAGATTTTTAACTCCAAGGTATTGCCATCTATAGATGCTTAATGTACACTAGATTTTTCTGAAATGGGAAATGCATGTGTCGTGGGGTCATAGATAGGTAAATATTGAGGATGGTTAGATTGTGGAAGGACAGAAAATTTTGCTCACCCAGAATTATGATACTCCAAACAAGTTACAGTATCATCAGGGGAGAGTGTAGGATTCGCAAAAATGGATTTCATTTTAATAAGGGTTAAATGGCAGAAGAGGCCATGTTTTAAAGTTTGTTTTAAAAGAAGCCCAGAAAAAGGGGCATACATAATGGCTGCCATACCATGTGATCAGCTCATTGGGACACTTTAAAATGGTTCCTGCGCAACCTCAGACAGCTATGTGGATTGAACCCACAGTAAGTTCTGGAAGCCGTTTCGGAGAGAACGAAACCAGACCCACAGGCATGCATATGGATTAGATGCAGATCCACTCAAGATCGGCCTGGAGACAGAGGCCATCAAGATGCTGCCCCAGACAAAAGGGGACAATTTCATATTCATGAGAACAGCACCCAGGACTAGATAACAAGATCAGCAGGACATTCAAAACAATGAAAGCCATTTCCAACCAGAGATGGGCCTGTTACCAGCCGCTTAAAATGATTTTAAATATAATAACTGCCCCGCTGTGCTCAAAGCCCGCCAAAGTTAAAACAAAGACTAACCTGATTTTGGGCGGGAAGGGAAGCCTCGGGAAGATAGGTATATCTGGAGAGACTTTTCGGCAGTTGGGGCAAGCACTCGGTGTAATGATATCAGCAAATAGAGATGGTATTTGCCTGTTTGATTATGATGCTTTACCAGCATGTTTGCATGTATTGATTGCTTGTGCCTGACCAGCAGAGGGCATGTGACCGAGACAAGCAAGGCAGTTTAGTTTAGTTTCAGTTTCGTTCCAGATGCATCACTAGCATGATGTCTCCTGTAAATGCTGTTAAAAGAGTTGAACAAGCTTTAGATTAAAAGACATTCTCTTTCATAAATGTCTCGTCATTGAACCCACAAAGAAATCAATACATGGTGTCAGAAGTGATTGAAAGAGATGAAGAGAAAAAATCTGAAGTTAAATCAGCTCTCCACAAATTAGCAAGCCAAAAGAGAACATCGTTGCTTACCATTGGAGAATAGCTAACGAAGTGAAAAATGGAAGGTTTACACCCACCGGCGACGCTTCAGTTGACAGGTAATGTTGCTGAAAATTGGAGGCGGTTCAAACAACATGTGGGGTTGTATTTAGTGGCAATCGGAGCTGATGAGAAAGGTGATAAAATGAAAGCGTCACTGTTCTTACATGTCGTGGGTGATGAAGCGCTGGAGGTGTATAATAACTTCACATTCGCTGCTGATGGAGACAAAATGAAGCTAGATAAAATAATGGAACAATTTGACGCCTACTGCATACCTAAACGTAACGTGACGTTTGAGAGGCACAGATTTTTCACATGTGTACAGAAAACGGGAGAGACTATTGATCAGTATGTGACTGAACTGAGAAACAGAAGCAAAACGTGTGAATTTGGGGGACTGACAGACTCGCTGATAAAAGACAGACTGGTGTGTGGTATTCCGGATAATGGTCTAAGGGAAAGACTGCTAAGAGAGCAAGATCTAGACCTGGGAAAAGCCACAGCACTGTGTAGGGCTACAGAGACTGTGAAGTTGCAGGTGATATGCCTATCAATTAGTCCAATAAAAGGCGACGAGTTAAGAACGTAACTGAAGGTTTTTATTGGCTAAATAACAGAGCCCACCCTCATGGGTGATCCGATCCAACAGGGAGGAATACTAGCCAGTCAGCTACCTTTATACCTGGGCAGGTAATGGGCGGAGTCGGAGGTGGTCAGCCCAGGTATAACAGTGCGACAAGAGGCGACCTCGTGTAGTGATGTGACAGTGAGAACAGTGAGAACAATATACAGTGATAACTATAACAGTGGTTTACCACATTCACCCCTTGTTTAGATTAGAGTCCGGCGGGGTGAAGTGTATTACCAGCTCTGGTATGTCAGTCTGTCCGGAGGCTTCGTTAGCCTCTCCGATCGTCGCAGCGGCGGTGTTACATTATCCGGTGTTAAAGCTGGTGTCTGCGTAGTCGGCAAAGGCTCGTGGGGTGCCGTCTACCTCGGCTGGACTCGGGGGGTTGGGAGGGGGGGGTGAGGGTGCGAGGTCTCGTAAGGAGACAGTGTCCTCCCGTCCGTCTGGGTAAGCCACATAGGCGTACTGGGGGTTGGCGTGCAGGAGGTTCACCTTCTCGACCAGGGGGTCCGTTTTATGGGCCCTCACGTGCTTTCGCAGCAAGACGGGTCCCGGAGAGGTCAGCCAGGTTGGTAGGGTGGTTCCCGTAGTCGACTTCCTGGGGAAGACAAACATTCGAGCATGGGGGGTGGTGTTAATGGCAGTGCAAAGTAGTGACCGGATGGAGTGCAGCGCAATCGGGAGGACCTCTTGCCAGCGGGAGGTTGGGAGGCCCTTAGACTTTAAGGCTAAGAGGGTGGCCTTCCATACCGTCGCGTTCTCTCTTTCCACCTGGCCGTTCCCTCGGGGGTTGTAGCTGGTGGTCCTGCTTGCTGCAATACCCCTCTCCAATAGGAACTGACGGAGTTCCTCGCTCATGAAGGAGGCGCCCCGGTCACTATGTATATAGTTCGGGAACCCGAACAAGGCGAAGAGTTTGTTCAGGCATTTAATGACCGTGTTACTGGTCATGTCTGGGCAGGGGAAGGCAAAGGGGAAACGGGAGTACTCATCAACGATGTTGAGGAAGTACACATTACGGTCGGATGACGGTAGGGGCCCCTTGAAGTCGATGCTCAGACGCTCGAAGGGGCGGGTGGCCTTGATCAGGCTTGCTCTGTCCGGCCTATAGAAGTGCGGTTTGCACTCAGCACAGATCTGGCAGTTCCTGGTCATGGTCCTGACCTCCTCGATGGAGTATGGCAGGTTGCGGGCCTTAATGAAATGGTAGAGTCTGGTGACTCCGGGGTGGCAGAGGTCATTGTGGAGGGTCTGAAGTCTATCACTTTGCGCGCTGGCGCATGTAATGCGTGAAAGAGCATCAGGGGGGTCGTTCAGTTTACCGGGCCGGTACAAGATCTCATAATCATAGGTGGAAAGCTCGATTCTCCACCTCAAGATTTTGTCGTTCTTGATCTTGCCCCTCAGCTTGTTATTAAACATGAAGGCAACCGAGCGTTGGTCGGTGAGGAGGGTAAATCGTTTGCCTGCCAAGTAGTGCCTCCAGCGCCGTACTGCCTCCACAATTGCCTGGGCTTCCTTCTCGACCGACGAGTGTCGGGTCTCGGGGCCCTGTAGGGTCCTTGAGAAGAAGGCTACCGGCCTACCCTCCTGGTTAAGGGTAGCGGCTAGGGCGAAGTCGGATGCATCGCTCTCCACTTGGAAGGGGATTGACTCATCCACTGCGTGCATTGTGGCCTTGGCTATGTCTCCCTTAATGAGGGAGAAGGCCGCGCACGCCTCTTCCGTGAGGGGGAAGGATGTGGTTTTCAGGAGGGGTCTGGCTTTGTCCGCATAATTGGGTACCCATTGGGCATAGTAGGCGAAAAGCCCCAGGGTTCTCCTAAGTGCTTTTGGACAGTGGGGGAGGGGTAGCTCCATGAGGGGGCGCATTCTTTCGGGGTCGGGGCCGATGACTCCGTTCTCTACTACACAGCCAAGGATGGCAAGGCGCGCTGTGTTAAACACGCATTTCTCCTTATTGTAGGTGAGGTTCAGCCGTTGGGCCGTACGGAGGAATTTCTCCAGATTCACGTCATGGTCCTGCCGGTTGCGGCCGCAGATGGTGACGTTATCGAGATAGGGGAAAGTGGCCTGTAGTCCATTCTGGTCAACCATCCGGTCCATCTCCCGTTGGAAAACCAAGACCCCGTTGGTGACACCAAAGGGGACCCTAAGGAATTGGTAGAGGCGGCCATTCGCCTCGAAGGCGGTGTACTGGCTGTCCTCCGGGCTGATGGGGAGTTGGTGGTAGGCCGACTTGAGGTCGATGGTCGAGAATACGCGGTATTGTGCAATCTCATTGACCATGTCCGATATGCGGGGGAGGGGGTATGCGTCCAGCTGGGTGTATCTGTTTATGGTCTGGCTGTAGTCGATAACCAGGCAATTTTTGTCGCCGGTCTTGACTACCACCACCTGGGCACGCCAGGGGCTGCTGCTCCCCTCAATAATGCCCTCTTTCAGGAGTCGCTGCACCTCAGAGCTAATGAAGGCTCTGTCCCCAGCGCTGTACCGCCTGCTCTTAGTAGCGACAGGTTTGCAGTCGGGGGTGAGGTTAGCGAACAGGGAAGGTGGCGGTACCTTGAGGGTGGATAGGCTGCAGGTGTTACGCGGTGGGCGGTTTAACTTTCGCTGGTTGTCGACTGTGAGTGGGGGGAGGGGTCCACCGTATGCTAGGGTTACACTTTGGAGGTGGGATTGGAAGTCCAGCCCTAGTATGACGGCAGCGCACAGCTGGGGGAGTACGAGGAGTTTAAAATTTTTATACTCTGTCCCTTTAACCGACAATGTCACGACACAGTAGCCGCTGATGTCTGTGGCGTGCGACCTCGATGCCATCGAGATGCGGCTGCGCGTTGGCAGGACGGGGAGGGAGTAGTGGCTCACCGTGTCTGGGTGGATGAAGCTCTCCGTGCTTCCGCTGTCGAACAGGCAGGTCGTGGCGTGGCCGTTGACTTTGATGTCCATCATTGAGCTGGCCAGGTGGTGCGGGCGGGCTTGATCCAGGGTCACGGAAGCTAGGGTGTAGATGAGCGCGTCGTTGTCATGACAAGATGGCGGCGAAGATGGCGGCCCCCGTAGTTCACATGAGGCTCTGTTTAAATCGTTTGCCCCGCACAAAGATGGCCGCCCCTGCTGTTCCCATGAGGCTCTGCAGGCTTCGGCTGCCCCGCACAAAGATGGCCGCCCCTGGTTTTCCCATGAGGCTCTGCAGGCTTCGGCTGCCCCGCACAAAGATGGCCGCCCCTGGTTTTCCCATGAGGCTCTGCAGGCTTCGGCTGCCCCGCACAAAGATGGCCGCCCCCAGGGTTCGCATGAGGCACTGCTGGCTTCTGAGGATTTGCTTCTGCAGGCCTTGGAGAAGTGGCCTTTCTTGAGGCAGGTTTTGCAGGTCGAGTTTTTGGCTGGGCAGCGCGACCTCGGATGCTTCTCCTGGCCGCAAAAGAAGCAGCCAGCGGCCCGATCGGGGTTGCCTGATGTCGGGGCCGGTACCGGGGCTAGCGGGCCCGGTCGGATCCGTGATGCAGACGCTGAGGTAGGTCCCGGGGGCAGCGCTGTGAAGGGTGGTGGGGTGGGGGTCGGGCCCGAGTCCCAGGGTCGCGAATAGTACCTGGCAAACGCTTCCTGGTCTTGCTGGGTGGCCTCTAGGGTGAGGGCGAGGGCTTCGGCCTTGTCCAGGTCTATGTCCTTAGCTTCAAGCAGTCTTTGCCGTGTGTAGTCGGAACGTAGGCCTCTCACCAAGGCGTCGCGGACATTGTCTTCCATGTTCGCAGTAGCCGTCACCGCTTTAAAGTCACAGTTCCTGCCGAGTTGTCTCAGCGCTCGTGAAAATTCAGCTATCGATTCTCCTGGCTGTTGCTGGCGAGATCTTAAGAGATGCCTAGTGTACATGTAGTTTACCGGGCTCCGGTACTGCTGTTTCAGTAGGTTGATGGCGTCGTCGTACGTAGTCATGTCCTGGATGAGTGTATATACTCTCGGGCTCGCTTGGGCTTTCAGGACTCTTAGTTTGGATCTCTGAGGGACGACGGCTTCCTCCAGGTACGATTCGAAGCAGTCCAGCCAGTGTTTGAAGTCGTTGGCTGAGTTTGGTGCCTGTGGGTTTAGATCCAGGTATGGTGGTTTCAAGGCTTGCAGCCAAGCCGGCTGGTGTGGCCCGTTGTCTGGAGGCTGCTGTTGCTGTGCTGCTGGGTGAGCTCCTTGCTGTTGCTGTTCATTATCAGACATCTTTAAAATTTAGCCAATAAAATTGATATGCCTATCAATTAGTCCAATAAAAGGCGACGAGTTAAGAACGTAACTGAAGGTTTTTATTGGCTAAATAACAGAGCCCACCCTCGTGGGTGATCCGATCCAACAGGGAGGAATACTAGCCAGTCAGCTACCTTTATACCTGGGCAGGTAATGGGCGGAGTCGGAGGTGGTCAGCCCAGGTATAACAGTGCGACAAGAGGCGACCTCATGTAGTGATGTGACAGTGAGAACAGTGAGAACAATATACAGTGATAACTATAACAGTGGTTTACCACAGCAGGCAAAGGAGCTGTTCGGTGACAGTAGCTGCAACGTGGATGCAGTGAGAATGAACGGATACAAACCGTTTAACAAAAAGAGCACCAATGTGAAAAAAGAGGCGTGGCCAGCGAACGAAAATGAAAGGGACAATCGAAAGTCATGTAGTCGATGCGGTACACAGCATCCACCAAAAAAGTGTCCAGCATATGGTAAAACATGCAATAGTTGCAACAAGAACAACCATTATGCCCGTTGCTGTAAGAACCAAGCGCAACAAAGCAAGGTCCATACAGTAGATGAAAGCGAGATAGAGGAGTTCTATGTAGATGTTGTGTCTGAAAACAAAAAAGAAGAAAGAGACTGGATGTTGACACTAAAAGTGAATGACATACACATTCCATTTAAATTGGATACTGGAGCACAAGTTAATGTGATATCAGAGACTGATTTTAAGAAAATTAGACCCAGACCAAAGATACATGGAATAAAAGTGAAAGTGACAGGATACTCAGGTACTGATATACCAGTGAAAGGAAGATGCATTGTCAAAGTAACACACAAGGACAGAGAGCACACGCTAGCATTAATCGTGGTGCCAAAGGATGTGCAATCCATACTAGGTATAAAAGCCTGTGAGAGACTGAACCTGGTAAAGAGAGTCCTCGTTGTGGAAAGCGAAGGAGAGACAGTCTATGATGAACTCATGAAAGAGTACAAAGACCTATTTAAGGGTCTAGGCTGCATTCCAGGAGAACACACGATCAGAGTAAATAAAAGTATGACACTGGTCATACATCCATGCAGAAAAGTTCCGTTTGCTTTTCAAAAGCAGCTAAAGGCAGAGTTGGACAGGATGGAAAGCCTGAACGTGATTTGGAAGATAGATGAGCCAACTGAGTGGGTGAGTTCCCTCGTCGTAGTGGACAAAAAGAATGGAAAGCTCAGAATTTGCCTGGATCCAAGAGATCTAAACAAAGCAATAAAGAGAGAGCACTTCAAGCTTCCTACACGTGAGGAAATCATGTCACAGTTTGCAAATGCAAAGTATTTCAGCAAGTTAGATGCATCATCAGGATTTTGGCAGATGAAGCTGGACGAGGCAAGTTCAAGACTGTGCACGTTCAACAGTCCATTTGGCAGATACAGATTCCTAAGGTTACCATTTGGCATTGCCTCAGCTCCTGAAGTCTATCACAAAACAATTCATATGATCTATGAGCACCTGGAGGGAGTTGATGCATCAATGGATGACATCATAGTATGGGGAACCATGAGAACTGAGTACGACGAGAGACTGAAAAAAGTGCTGGAAGCAACAAGGAAAACAAACCTGAAGCTGAATAGAGAGAAATGCCAGCTCGGGGTGACAGAACTGACATTCGTTGGAGATATCCTTAGCAGTGAGGGCATCAGACCAGATCCCAGAAAGGTGTCCGCCATTGAGAATATGCCAAAACCACAATGCAAAAAGGACGTGCAAAGGTTTAATGGAATGATCAACTACATGGGGAAATTCATATCCAACCTCTCAGAAAAGATGGCGCCACTGAGAAGACTAACTGAAAAGAACATAGAATGGGAAAAGAATCATGAGCATGAGAAGTCATGGAGCGATCTAAAGAAACTGCTCACAGAGGAACCAGTTCTGAGGTTTTATGACCCAGCGAGACCCATCAAGATATCATCAGATGCATCACAGAGTGGGCTCGGTGCTGTTCTTCTGCAAAAATATGACTACTGGCAACCTATTGCATATGCATCGCGCTCAATAACAGACGCGGAGACGCGATTTGCTCAAATAGAAAAGGAGCTGCTCAGCATCACATACGCCTGTGAAAGATTTCACCAGTTGGTGGCAGGACAAGCAATCAGTGTAGAGACTGACCATAAGCCCTTGATTGCATTGTTCCAAAAGCCACTAAATAGCTGTCCGCTTAGAATACAAAGAATGATGATCAGGCTGCAGTGCTATACACTGAATGTTGCGTACACCCCGGGTAAGCTGATGTATACAGCAGACACGTTGTCCAGAGCTGTTGACCCAAGTGAGCCCGCAAACACCACAATGGATGAAAAAGTGAACGCCTACGTGGACATGATCACAAGTGCACTGCCCATAGCAGATGCAAAAATGGAGCTCATAAAGACTGAGACAAACAAAGATGAAACAATGAGACGACTGAGGAAAAGCATCTTGGATGGATGGCCCAACATGAAGCAAGACTGCTCACCTGACATGGCAGAGTACTGGAACTGCAGGGCGGAACTATCAGTGGTCGAAGACATCATCTACAAAGGAAGTAAAATAGTTATCCCAAAGAGTCTGAGAAAAGAGATGTTAAAAAAGATCCATGGAGGACATCTAGGAATCGAAAAGTGTAAGAAAAGAGCACGAGAGGTGATGTACTGGCCACGAATCAACCAAGATGTGACAAATGAGGTGTCAAGCTGCACAATATGCCTGAAATATCGAGCAAGCAATCCGGTGGAACCACTAAAGCCACACCCAGTGCCAGACAGACCTTACCAGAAGGTAGGCGCTGACCTATTCGTATGTCAAGGGAAGGACTATCTTGTAGTCACAGACTTTTACTCCCTGTATCCAGAGGTTTGTAGACTGTACACCACCACTGCAGATGCTGTGATAACATGTATGAAAGCCATATTCTCCAGACATGGCGTGGCAAGCGAGGTCTTCACAGACAACGGACCCCAGTTTTACAATGCAAGTTTCCGACACTTTGCCAAAGAGTGGGACTTTGTCCACACAACGTCAAGTCCTCACTATCCACAGTCCAATGGACTAGTGCAAAAATCGATCCAGACAGTGAAAAGACTGATGTACAAGGCAAAAGACAGTGGAACTGACTTCTACCAAAGCATGCATGTATACCGCACAATGCCGCTCGAGTGTGGTAAGTCACCAGCCCAACTCCTGCTGGGACGTCGGCTAAGGTCAAACCTACCCATCCCGGAGAACCTCCTGAAAACAAAAGAGGCGGAGAAAGTGAGGAAGTTCAAAGAACAACAGAAAGAAAAGCAAAACTACTACTATGACAGAGGAACACAAAACCTACCTGAACTCCACACTGGTGACCAAGTAAGGTTGAAAGACAAAACAAACACATGGACTCAGAAGGGAACTGTCCTGAGTGAAGTTCAACCAAGATCATACACCATTCAGACAGATGAGGGTGCTGTTCTGAGAAGAAATCGTCGAGATCTTCTCATGGGACCAGCCACAGCAGGTCAAGAGACTGATACTGTTGAACAACCTGATCACACAGCTGAGAAACCATCATCTGAGGCAACAACTCAGATTCAAGGACAATCAATCAGAAAATCCTCAAGACACGTGAAGCCTCCTGAGAGACTCATTGAGCAAATTTAAGGACTATTGTTATAGAAGGAAGTAATGTTATCTTATTCTTTCTTCAAGTTCTAGTGTATTGACATATTTCACGTGAACACACAAAGCAAGGTTAAAAAACCTTGATCATGATAATGATAATGTAAGTTCATTAAGTGTTACAGTTAAAATGCAGATTAATACAAAGAAAACATGTTGTTAGTTAAAAGTAAAATCCTTTTGTTTTAAGAAAAGGAGATGTAATGATATCAGCAAATAGAGATGGTATTTGCTTGTTTGATTATGATGCCTTACCAGCATGTTTGCATGTATTGATTGCTTGTGCCTGACCAGCAGAGGGCATGTGACCGAGACAAGCAAGGCAGTTGAGTTTAGTTTCAGTTTTATTCTAGATGCATCACTAGCATGATGTCTCCTGTAAATGCTGTTAAAAGAGTTGAACAAGCTTTAGATTAAAAGACATTCTCTTTCAAAAACGTCTCGTCATTGAACCCACAAAGAAATCAATACACTCGGAAGCAGTCGGGACAGGCAGGCCAGAGTGGAGACAACAGAGCAGTGGTTTCGGGATGAGCTGGCAGCTGGAAGTCACGAAAAGCAAGCTTGAACAGTCACAAGGAGAGTCGAGCTAAAAGACAGTTTACAGTCGGACAGTCGTTGCAGCCCCAGCAGCCGGTCCAGCTTTTGAGCTGGGTGAAGAGGAGCTGGCTTGGGGAAAGATCAGCGGACTCCTCTCCACCATCGGAGGAGAAAGATAATTATGACTGTATAAAGAAAGTCGCTCGAAACCACCGTCCCGCCCCGGGGAAAACGATCGGGAGATCATCGACCATCCCCAGACCGTAGCTGAAGGTAGAAGGGGCCACACCAGCCCAAGACTCCCTTGACCAGGATCGAGCCGACGATCCTCGACCTTGCCGACATCCAGGCCTGCCGGTGTCCAGCCGCCCCCGACCCCCACCTCAGGAGAGAGGTGTGGCACAGCTCGCAGGGGTTCCACGATCCACGTGGAGACGAGACGCCTGAAAGGACCAAACACAGACTCGATTTCAAAACCTTGCATTTCCTAGTGGGATTGGTGAGCATGTTTCTGGCCCTTCACAATCAGATCTAGATAGGTTTAATAAGGGGGTGGATTTAAGGGTACAATTAACATGAGTTGTTGCCCCTCGATGTTCCGTGTGTTTCCTTATTTCATAATGATCTTTGTAGAGTATAAGATGCCTGTATTTTCTTTAGTTAGTACTGTGTCGTTATGATTTGTTTGGGTTTGTTTTTCCCTCCCATGTACCGTACTCTTATCTGTGTTGCATTTGATTTGATTTTTTTTCCCATTTGCAATAAAGTTTCATTTTGTTTCATCAAACTTGGTCTACACGAGTTTTCTCTACATTGTAGTTCCTGCACCTAAGTCCAGAGTACAGAATCTAAGGGGCGAGTGGGTCGAACCACTCAAGGTTTACTGTGCAAGAGAGAGACGCCTCTGGAGAGAGAAACCTCTGGGAAACCTCTTGAGGACGAAAATCCCTTACAGAAAATGGCAACTGCGGCAGGACTCTGGTGGCAGGATTGCAATGTAGTAGATCCAAGTTTGAATGGTCGAAATGCAATGGATGAGAGAATAGCAGATTATGTCTTTGGCAATGTAAATCTCACTAAACAGTGGATATCCGATCTCTTGCTGGATGGGCGTCCGGTGGACACAGCCATCAGGTGGACAGAGAGCAAAAAGCATAAGAAGTCAGTGGAAAAGGCAGTGTGGCTGATGTGTTACAAGAAGCAGGTCCAGATCTTGGACCGGGTCGTTGCAGCACAGGCAGCCAAGATCACGACCCAGGCAGCAGAGATAGAGGAAAAGGCCGTGGGTGGGGAAAAACTCATCACAGCGCTTCACGCGCTGAATCAGGAGTGCCAAGTGGTAGCTAGTCAACATCAGGCTAGAATAGAGTATCTGGAGTGCCAGGTTACTGAGGCAAAGATTAATGAAACGAGGATACGGGAGAAAAGCGCCCGCCTCGCACAACAGCTAAGAGCGCAGGAGGAGAGAGTAGTGGAGGTTAAGGCAGCTTACAAGCTAGCCCTCGAGCACAGGTTTGAGAGCACAGACCACGGCCCCTGCCAAAAGACCATAGAGGACCTAAGAGCGGCCCTGGTTAAGGCAAGAGGCATGGTGTGTCTCGTCAGCCCGAAAGCCAGCCACATGGACTTTTTGAAGGAATCAAAACAGCCGATTCCAGCTGAGGTAATTGTGGTACCAGCCACTGACCCCTCAGCACCGCCGAGCTATAGTGAGACTTGGTCGGAAAAGGAGGGGGTAGCGGAAGAGGAGGTAGCCGAGGTGGAGTGTGTGGAAGAACCACTGGTAGCAAAGACGGGACTGGCACCGATGTGTCCCGCTCGGCACCAGAGGTTCGGTCCCAACGCTGCCAATGGCAGTGTCGGACCCCACCAGAACCAGCTCGTGGTGCCCTATGCTCGCCCGCAATTAAGGTCCATGGTGAGCCACCTTGCATGACTCACAGTAAAGGGAGATCCCTCGATTCATTTCAGAGAGATAGAGGAAACAGCAGCCATTAATGACTGCGATGAACAGGAACAGGTCAAACTGTTGCCTTTCTCCCTGGATCCCACGATCCTTCAGTGCCTCTCAGAGGATGGCAAGAGGGGACGGAAAGGATATACGGATCTCAGGGAGGACGTTTTAGAGGTAATGGGAGTGGACGACGGTAGTCCGTTCGACCGCGTAGAAGGGACCGTGCAGCTATCTAGAGAACGCCCACGGGTTTTCGCAGAAAGGCTGTGGCCAGTATATCGACGCAGCTGCCCGGGTATGCCTGAACAGGCTCAAATGAGCGACGAACAGCAGGTTCATTGGCTCCGTTGCTTGGTTACCAACAGCTTGCCAGAGATACGGGCCCTAGCCAGATCATGGTTTGATCCCCAAGGTCCCGGTGTCACGGAAGAGACGGTACTCCGTCAGCTTAATGTGGCGTATAAGAACTGTAGAAGTCAGGAAACACCTCCCCAGAAAGGAAAGGTGCATGAGGCAAAACCTGCAGCCCCAAGCAAGCAGGAGTGTCGTCAGGAGGGGAATCGCCCTGTCCAGGCCAAGCTCAATTGCTACGGGTGTGGGAAGGATGGACATTGGCGCAAGGACTGTAGAAGTCCGTGGAAGGATAATAAAGGGAGATTTCCCACAGCCCAAGCCCAAGCCCAGACCGCTGCCCCAGCACCAGCCCAAACCCAAGTCGTAGCTCCTGCCCCAGCGCAAGGAGCTGGTGCAGTAGTGGATCCCGCTGCGATTGAATCGATTTTGCAGACAATGCGGTCTCTAATGATTTCGCAGGGGAAAGTAGCCGTCCCCACCGGCCTTGTCGCTCCTGAAACCCCGACCGCTGTACCCAAATGACTAGAGCCGGCGCAGCCCGTTTACTTGTGTGCGCTGCGATACGATATATGGAGGCGACCCCTCGTGGAGATGGAAGTGCAGGAGGTGAAGGCGCCTATTTGTTGGATATGGGGGCATCGTGCACCGTGATCCGCACAGATAACCCCGCCACCTCGCCTCTGTCCACCGGGGTTCCATATGTTCTGTCGGGCTTCACAGGAAAGGAACAGGCTGGCGCACATTCCATTCCCCTCTCCATTTATATAGGACCACTCTGCACCAAGTGGATGTGTATACAAATGAAGTAGGAGCTGGAGAATGGGAAAGGGATCATAGGGTCCGATTTCTTGGTCGAACACGGGGTCCTCGTGGACCTAAGAAATCATTGTCTTTGGGGAGCGGGTAAGGGTGAGCCAGGCCAGGTAGTCATCATCCCAGGGGAAGGAGAAAGAGGGACCCTGAGTACCGTGAAGCCAAAAGAGGGCTACGACCTCGAGCTCATGGTCGCGGGCGTCCCACAAGATTTACAGGCATTCGTGTGCGACCACCTGGCGACTTTTGCCACTCACAAGCACGATTGCGGGAGGGTCACCGGGTTTGAGGTTAGCATAGACGGGGACCCCATGGCCTGACCCCAAAAACAGTACAAATTCCCCAGGAAAGCGGAGCCCAACATGGAGATAGCAATATCTTCACTGGTGCAGCAGGGCATGTTGAGACCGATAGCCACCCATGTAAACTCTCCCTTATGGCCGGTAAAGAAGCCGGATGATTCCTGGAGAGCCACGGTGGACTGCAGAGTCCTCAATTGAAACATCCCAGCCTGCGCGCCAACAGTAGCAGCAGTTGCCGACCTGATAGGAAGTATTCCTGCCTCCGCGACCACGTTCACGGTGCTGGATATTTCGAATGGGTTTTGGTCCATCCCTTTAAGGAGGGAGGATCAGTACAAGTTTGCCTTCACATTTAAAGGGCAACAGTACACATGGAAATGCTTGCCACAGGGTTTCCACAACAGCCCCAGCATTTTTCATCAATGCATGGCAGGAAGTTTAAACGAGTTCAGCCAGCCCCATCAGCTAGTGCAGTATGTGGACGACCTGCTCCTGTTCACAGTCTCAAGAGAGGAGCATGGCCCACTATTGGCAGAGTTATTGGAGCTGTTAGGTAAAAAGGGTTTTAAGGTAAACCCAAAGAAGGCACGGATCGGCCAGCCGGAGGTGAAATTCCTGGGTCTGACCATCCGCGCCGGTGAGAAAGCCGTAGATCATGCCAGGCGGGAATCGGTACAAGATCTATCGATCCCCGCCACCGGTGCCAAGGAGTGGGAAGTGGGAGATAAGGTCATGGTAGGAGACTCTGCCCGAGTGGGGAGTTCAGAACCACTGTACCGGGGACCCTACAAAATTGTAGGCAAAGCTAGCCCCATGGTATACGCAGTGAAGTTGCCCTGGTGCACTAAATGGTTTCACATCAATCAGTGCAAACTGTTTAAACCGGGTGCAAAAACATCAGCAACCGAAGCCAGGTCTGAGGATAAAGATCCTCAGCCTGAGGCGCGCGATGAGTCACAGACCATACAAGCTGGCGTTGTAGCCTGCTTGGAAGGAGAGGAGGTCCCGCCCACCTGGGGGGAGGCTTCTCCGATGGCCTGGGACTCGGACGAGGAGGGACCCGAACAGCAAGGTCCCGCCCTCGACACGATTTTGGAAGAGGTGGAGTCGGAGGAGGAAGGTCCCGCCCTCGACTCGAGCGTGGGGGAGGTAGAAATTGGGGGCAGAGATCCTCCACCTGTAGGGACAGGTGGGGAGGAGCATTCTGCCACAGACCCAATTCCCAAAGGGGCGGAGCCTGAGGGGAGGGAGCCGAAGCCCACAGTCGTGGAAGAGCCACGGGCTGTGAGAGCCGAAGTCCCACCCGAAGGTCCACTCGCCAAGGGAGCCTGCCCAAATCCCAAAGGGGCGGAGCCTGAGGGAAGGGAGCCGAAGCCTACAGTCATGGAAGAGCCACGGGCTGTGAGAGCTAAGGTCCCACCCGAAGGTCCACTCGCTAAGGGAGCCACGCCCAAAGTATCTCTCACAGGTCGACCCGAACGCCTCAGCCTGTAAAGTCTTGGCCCGAGTCACCCACTCCCAGTAGATGCCGACTTCAGAAGTCATTGAGAAAACACAGTCCCCGATTAACAGCGAAAGGCTGCGGGGAACCAGAGACACAGGTCACTGCAGCCCCGCCACAGGGAGCGGCAAGCTGCAGTCCGATCAGGGATTAGGCAAGCCACCCGGGGACGGGCGGCGCTGTACATAAGTTTAGTTTAAGTTTAAGTTTAGGGTGTGTATATATTAAAGATGATTAGAGTTTTAAGTAGTTTTTAATCTGCCCAGTGTGTGTGTGTTGTTTTAGATCGAGGTCGAAAGACCCAATCATGCCGTCACCTAAGCCAGAATCTCTCGGGAGCCTGGCTATATTTGTTTGGTTTTTTGCAGAAGCCAGTAATGATGAGAGGGATCCTCGTCGCGATCGCGATGGCTGGATGGAGCTGAGCCTATCGGGGCCGCACCAAGGACTCCACAGCTTATGGGTGCTCCAGAAATAGAGGCCCCACCGCAACTGATGGAGCAGGCTCACGGGACGCTGAAGAGACTGCTGCCTACTTCCATGAAGGGAGATGGCCAGGCTGGTTGGGGTCGAACTCTTCGGAATACTCCAGCCAGACGGGGTTTGCATACAGAGAAACGTCTCTGATGTGCCCCAGGGTGCGGATCATTGCACCCCGGATAAGCGTCACCGTGGGCAAGAAGATCTGCCTTGTTTGCAACGGACACGTACCCTTAGATCGATGGTGGTGGCTGCATAAGTTGAGCAGCACCATGAAGAACTCCACTGTGGAGTGGGAAAGATTGGGTAATAACACCCATCGGACAATTACGGGGACACACGGGGGTTGAGTGTCTGTTGGGACAAATGGTGGGAGCCAGATGAGGGGATCTACATCTGTATGTGGGGTTCAGAACGCGCTTGCCCCACAGGCGTCTCCATCATTTTCCAAAGACAGTGGCAGGATGCTGGACAAGGAATGAGGTGGGACGTTAGCTCACGGGCGTGTGGAGTCCCATACTCACAGATCCCAGTGAACGCCACGGAGCTCATCACCTGACCCCGCAAGCCCCTGCCCACAGTTCCGGTAGCTAAAGCCCTCAAGGAAGGGTGCCCCACCACAACAAAGGGACCCGGGAATGGATTGGTATTGGTACCCACAGATCAGGTACTGTACCAAGGGGTCCACTACGCGGTGGCTTCGGTGATTTTAAACCTCACCGAGGTAAGATTGCCAGCGTGGTGCCCCAGGGAAACGGAGCAATTATACCAGGTCCTGTTAACAAACATGTTTAAACAGTTTTACGAATTCGACTTTGCCGATGTCGACAGAGCCGAATTGTACACCACACCACATGAGGTCTTGGACAGAGTGGGGAGACAAAGAAGGGGTGCAGTAAATGATATTTTCACAGCCTTTAATACAGGAACTCCCGCCATCAACACACCACATGACGTGGAGCTGCAAACCCAGATCAATGGTTTAAAAACACAGCTAAGAAAGATACTAACTGATGAGAATAAGGTGGTGGGTTCTGAGTTACATGAGGACCAGGCCATGACACTACACTTAAAAGAGATAATAGCGGAGCTGGAGAAACATGCCAGAACGGTAAATGCTCTCATTAGGGAGGATAGGAATGCGTCCGATCAGGCTGCGCAGAACGAAGCTTGTGTGCTATACAGGGCGTGTTTACTGGGCGAGGGCCGCAGTAATCTGGAGGATTTAAAGCAAGGCTTAGTCCCCTCCAAGATTAGCAACAAGCAGCTCACAGCCCTCCACCCTTTTGAGAACACATTGAGTCCGTGCCAGCTCAGACTAGCTTCAGAGGCCTACCCAGTCCCAGTGGACGGTGGACGGTCTAATCAAACCATTATGGGTATAGTGGTAAGAATGCCGGTAATGGGAAAGACAGCCAAACCCGCACCGGTATACAGGGTGGAGAACATTGGAGTCATTCAGGGGGGTGCGCACATTCGCTACACGGGGGTCCCACCTTAAGTCATTCGATGGGAGCATGCAATGATGGGGACCGACCTCTCGGGGTGCCGGAGCCGGGGGGCACACATCATCCTGTGTCCCCAGCACTTGTATGCCCATTCAAAACCACAGTGCGGGTTCAGAACTGCTGGCGCGAAGCCTATAAATTGCACCATGGAGGCAATGGCACAAGGCCATGTGCCCCTGCAGGTGGCATATATAGGAGGTGGGACAGACTGTGTCACCACTGCAGCGCCCCACTACCAGCATGGACACCACGGTTGGTGTCCGGTGAGCGACAGCAGCTTCTGTTTCAAGCCCAGGGCAGAGGTTCAAGTGGCCCAAGAGCGAATTGTCCCCATCCCTGAACCTTCCACTGTTCACCTCATTGTGAAAGAGAATTTCACTGATTTGCAGCGATTCGTTGCACATTTTGGATATATCATTCCCCCTCTCCCTGAACACCTCACCAAGATATTAAAAGCCGTTGTTGTTTCACAGAATCACTTCTACACACTGGAGCAGAAGACTTTAGAGATAGGGGCAAACATATTGGATATAGTGACCCCACCGTGGTGGGACCTGTTCACTAATATAGAAGTCCCTTCCTGAATTAGGATTGCCTCCCACATTCTTGTAGTGTGCCAGGTTCTCATTGTAGTTTATTTACTGTTTGTACACTGTAAAAAGGTCAAACATTCGCAAAAGTATGAGAATAGAGGGGAATGGAGGGAGCATTATGTGCGGGTAGAAGAAGAGACACCCGTTTAGATTTTTGCTGCTTTGTATAAAGTTAAAGTTTTCCCTCCCTCCTCTATATTATTTTTTGCCGTTGTATTCATGTGTTTTTGGATTTTCGTATGTATTTCATTTTTATTATTGAAGTTTATTAGATGTGATTATTATTTAATAAAGTGTATATACTAGGTGATGTAGGGGTATAAGGACCCCCTCCACACCTGGAAGTAAGTTATAAGATTTTTAACTCCAAGGTATTGCCATCTATAGATGCTTAATGTACACTAGATTTTTCTGAAATGGGAAATGCATGTGTCGTGGGGTCATAGATAGGTAAATACTGGGGATGGTTAGATTGTGGAAGGACAGAAAATTTTGCTCACCCAGAATTATGATACTCCAAGCAAGTTACAGTGTCATAAGGGGGGAGTGTAGGATTCGCAAAATTGGATTTCATTTTAATAAGGGTTAAATGGCAGAAGAGGCCATGTTTTAAAGACTGTTTTAAAAGAAGCCCAGAAAAAGGGGCATACAAAATGGCCACCATACCATGTGATCAGCTCATTGGGACACTTTAAAATGGTTCCTGCACAACCTCAGACAGCTATGTGGATTGAACCCACAGTAAGTTCTGGAAGCCGTTTCGGAGAGAACGAAATCAGACCCACAGGCATGCATATGGATTAGATGCAGATCCACTCAAGATCAGCCTGGAGACAGAGGCCATCAAGATGCTGCCCCAGACAAAAGGGGACAATTTCATATTCATGAGAACAGCACCCAGGACTAGATAACGAGCTCAGCAGGACATTCAAAACAATGAAAGCCATTTCCAACCAGAGATGGGACTGTTACCAGCCGCTTAAAATGATTTTAAATATAATAACTGCCCCACTGTGCTCAAAGCCCGCCAAAGTTAAAACAAAGACTAACCTGATTTTGGGCGGGAAGGGAAGCCTCGGGAAGAATGGTATATCTGGAGAGACTTTTCGGCAGTTGGGGCAAGCACTCGGAAGCAGTCGGGACAGGCAGGCCAGAGTGGAGACAACAGGGCAGTGGCTTCGGGACGAGCTGGCAGCTGGAAGTCACGAAAAGCAAGCTTGAACAGTCACAAGGAGAGTCGAGCTAAAAGACAGTTTACAGTCGGACAGTCGTTGCAGCCCCAGCAGCCGGTCCAGCTTTTGAGCTGGGCGAAGAGGAGCTGGCTTGGGGAAAGATCAGCAGACTCCTCTCCACCGTCGGAGGAGGGAGATAATTATGACTGTATAAAGAAAGTCGCTCGAAACCAGCGTCCCGCCCCGGGGAAAACTATCGGGAGATCATCGGCCATCCCCGGACCGTAGCTGAAGGTAGAAGGGGCCACACCAGCCCAAGACTCCCTTGACCAGTGTCGAGCCGACGATCCTCAACCTCACCGACATCCAGGCCTGCCGGTGTCCAGCCGCCCCCGACCCCCACCTCAGGAGAGAGGTGTGGCGCAGCTCACAGGGGCTCCACGATCCACGTGGAGACGAGACGCCTGAAAGGACCAAACACAGACTCGATTTCAAAACCTTGCACTTCCTAGTGTGATTGGTGAGCATGTTTCTGGCCCTTCACAATCAGATCTAGATAGGTTTACTAAGGGGGTAGGATTTAAGGGTACAATTACCATGAGTTGTTGTCCCTCGATGTTCCGTGTGTTTCCTTATTTCATAATGATCTTTGTAGAGTATAAGATGCCTGTATTTGCTTTAGTTCGTACTGTGTCGTTATGATTTGTTTGGGTTTGTTTTTCCCTCCCATGTACCGTACTCTTATCTGTGTTGCATTTGATTTGATATTTTTTTCCCATTTGCAATAAAGTTTCATTTTGTTTCATCAAACTTGGTCTACACGAGTTTTCTCTACATTGTAGTTCCTGCGCCTAAGTCCAGAGTACAGAATCTAAGGGGCGAGTGGGTCGAACCACTCAAGGTTTACTGTGCAAGAGAGAGAGGACTCTGGAGAGAGAAACCTCTGGGAAACCTCTCGAGGACGAAAACCCCTTACAGTAGACTGGAACGTTTCCCAGTCGCTGTGGGGCTGGGGGGGGGCGTTATTTAAAGGCGGCCTCTTCCTGGCTTTTTCTGTGGTAGACATTTTTGCACCACTCATTCTGACAGAGCGATTCTGAGAGAGAGAAGAGACATCTGCATAGAGTCAATGCTGTGTGAAGTAGTTTTGGCTACTGAGCATCACTTTGCAGGTCCTTTTGTTTTTGACCTTCATTACTTTGATTGCCAAGAGACTTTGGGGGCTGCATTGATTCGGGGCGTCGTCCTGCGCCTGCAGATTCGGAGGCCACAGAGACACAGAGAGAGAGTGGCAATTATGGCCAGACGGAGGAGGGCCAACAGGCCTCTGTACAGGAGAACTTACCCTCCCAGGGTATTTTGCCAACAATTCTCCTACATTAATTTGTCTGAGGAGCAGTGTTTGCGCAGGCTGTGCTTCAGCATGGAGGTGGTCACTGAGCTGTGCCATCTGCTGCATCCAGATCTGCAGCCTCTACTGAGGACCAGGACGTCTCTGTCGGTGGCAGTGAAGATCACAGTGGCTCTGAATTTTTATGCCACCAGCTCCTGTCAAGCAGCTACTGGGGACATCGCCAATATCTCTCAGTTCATGGTCCATTGCTGCATCCATCAGGTCACAAATGCCCTCTATAAAAGGAGACGCTAGTACATCTATTTCCCGATGACCCGGGCCAAACAGCATGAACGCGCATTGGGCTTTGCGAGGATAGCGGGCTTCCCCATGGTGCAGGGCGCAATTGACTGCACGCATGTGGCATTGCGTGTACCGCATGAGAATGCCGAGGATTTCCGCAACCGCAAGGGATTCCACTCCTTAAACGTCCAGATGGTCTGTGATCACAGACAGCTGATACTCGCTGTCAATGCCCGCTATCCTGGCAGCAGCCACGATGCATTCATCCTGCGACAGACTGCTGTGGCAGAACTTTTCCAGGCACCGCATCAGCCAAGTGGCTGGCTTCTCGGGGACAAGGGTTATCCACTGTGCACCTGGCTGATGGCACCGCTCCGTAGCCCCAACACCCCTGCTGAGCTGCGGTACATCGAGAGCCATCTCGCCACCAGGAACATCGTTGAGCAGACGATCGGCGTGCTTAAGCAATGGTTCCGCTGTCTGGACCACTCAGGAGGAGCCCTACCGTACTCGCCTGAGTGAGTCTCCCTCTTCATAGTTGTGTGCTGCATGCTGCTTAACCTGGCAATCCTCAGGACCCAGCCAATGCTACCAGGCCTTGTAACACCACCAGAGTAGGAGGAGGAAGAGGAGGAGGAAGAGGAGGAGGATGATCATCAGCAGCACCAAGGGAGGGAGGCCCACAATGTTGAAACTGCAAAGGCCATCCATCAACGATTGATAGCAAGCTGCTTTTAGGCCCATGCTGAGGAAATGGCTTCTGTTAGATCCGTGTATCTTAATGTAGTGTCCTACAATAATCAGACAACAGACTGCAGGGAACGATTCAACAGGTGTTTACTGAATGAAGGTTACTCTACAACTAACTGTACAGATCACTACTCAGGGTTTATATACAGGTGTGGTCGCTGCCGGTACTACAGTATACAGGAGCTGTAAAAAGCAGTTCTCTCCCTTAAGGTACATATACATTACATACATTACAATTCCTCCCCTTTTAGATTAACAGTACCATAATGCTCATTTAACAATTAACATTTTTAATGTACAATGTTACATGAAAATAGTCCATTCATATATTCAGTCTCAGGGAAGGCTTCCTGATTCTTTCTGGATAACGCCTTTCCCGAGTGTCTCACTCTTGGTGCGGAGGCGATTCTAGCACCCTGTCGTCAGTTGATTCATCAGCTTCCAATGCTATTGTTTCTGGGGTAGATGCGACCTGTACGCCGGGTTCATCACCAGGTACGTATGGGCGAGGCATGGGGTTGACTTGTTCCTGTGACGCTAGGATCTGGTCAGCGTGGCGTCTTACGATGCTCTCCCCAATGTCCACTGTGCACATTAGTGGGCCCTGCCGTGTGCATATCGTTCTTGGCTGCCATTTTTCTGTTCGGTAGTCGCGGGCCAAGACTGGTTGTCCTACATTGAAACTCCTTGTTGGCTTCTCATGAATGTGCTGGAATTGCTTACTCTCAGCATCTCTTCGTACGTTTGGTCTGAGCAAATCCAGGCGAGATCTTAACCTTCGGTTAAAGAACATCATGGCTGGGGCCTGGTTGGTGACTGCATGTGTCGCATTCCGGTAGGCGAACAGGAAATTGTCCACCTTGTGCTGCAGCGGAATGTTGTCATTGTACATAGCTTTTATTGCCTTCTTAAAGGTTTGTACGAACCTCTCAGCCAATCCATTTGTGGCTGGATGATACGGGGCGGATGTATAATGCCTTACCCCATTCCTTTTCATAAATCTTCGAAACTCTTCGGACACAAACTGTGGTCCGTTATCAGAGCAAATCTGCTCTGGCAAGCCGTTCCTGGCAAAAATGGTCCGTAGAACTGCAATAGTTTTCTCCGTGGTCGTGGAGGACATTTTGATCACCTCAGGCCATTTCGAGTGCGCATCCACGGCTATTAAAAACATTGAGTCCATGAATGGACCAGCAAAATCAATATGCACCCATTGCCATGGGGATGAGAGCCACTCCCATGGGTGTAGAGGGGCCTGTGGTGGTGCATTTTGGACTTTCTGGCATCCTGAGCAGCTCTTGGTCAGGTCCTCGATTTGTTTATCGATTCCCGGTCACCACACATAAGCCCTGGCTAGGGTTTTCATTTTTACCCCTCCCAGATGACCTTCGTGAAGCTCATTGAGCACTCTCTCCCTTAACTTGGGTGGAATTACCACTCGGGATCCACACATCAAGGTCCCCTGGCATACTGACAGCTGTTCTCTTCTGGATGAGAATGCTGGCAACAGTGAGTCGCCATGTGCTGGCCATCCCTTCACCGTCAAATCATATACCCGAGACAGTGTCGGGTCATTTAGGGTCTCCTTCTCTATACCAGCGTTAGTTACTGGCAAGCATTCAATTATAGTCGAATGAAATATTTCGACAGGATCCACTGCTGGTGCTTCCTCTGCAGTAGGCAGTGGCAGGCGTGATAGCCCATCAGCGTTTCCATGCTGTTTCGTGCCCTTATACTCGATTTCATATTGGTGCGCCCCTAGAAAATGGGACCATCATTGTAGCCATTGCGCAGTCATCACCGGTGTTAGATCCATGATTCTGAGGATATGCTGTTATTCAACAATCACACGGATGCTGTAAATTAACAATAAACAGGTCTTTACTGGAGGAGGGTAGTCTCAAGACTGGGGGTACAGAGGCATGCGCAAAGCTTATATACAGGTGTGGTCACTGCCGGTACGACAGTATACAGGAGCTGTAAAAGTAGTTCTGACTTAAAGGCACATACACTACAATTCCTCCCCTTTTAGATTAGTAGTACCCCTAATATTCAAATAACAATTAACACTTTAACATGTACATTAAACAACAATAGTCCATTTATAGATTCAGTCTTTGGGGTGGCTTCCTGACCCTTTCGGGATAGCGCCTTTCCGGAGGTTCTTGTTCTTGGTGCAGAGGCGATTCTGACCCCTTTTCATTGGGTAGTTCATCGGGTTCCACTGCTACTGGTTCTGAGGTAGATGCGACCGGTATGTCGGGTTCATCCCCAGGTACTCGAGACATGGGGTTGACGCGTTCCTGTGACGCTAAGATCTGATCAACGTGGCGTCTCACAATGTTCTCCCCGACATCCACTGTGTACATTAATGGCCCCTGCCTTGTGCATATCGTTCCGGGTTGCCATTTCTCTGTTCGATAGTCACGGGCCAAGACTGGTTGCCCTACATTGAAGCTCCTTGTCGGCTTCTCATTGATGTGCTGGAATTGTTTGTCCTCAACATTTCTTCGCACATTTGGTCTGAGCAAGTCCAGACGAGATCTCAACCTTCGGTTAAAGAACATCATGGCCGGGACCTGGTTGGTAACTGCATGTGTCGCGTTTCGGTAGGCTAATAAGAAATTGTCCATCTTATGCTGTAGTGGAATTTCATCGTCGCACATGGCCTTTATCGCCTTCTTAAAGGATTGTACGAACCTCTCAGCCAATCCATTTGTGGCTGGATGATACAGGGCGGATGTGTAATGCCTTACCCCATTCCTTCTCATAAATTTTTGAAACTCGTCGGACATAAACTGTGGTCCATTATCAGAGCAAATCTACTCTGGCAAACCGTTTCTGGCAAATATGGTCCGTAGGACTGCAATCGTTTTCTCTGTCGTGGTTGAAGACATTTTTATCACCTCAGGCCACTTTGAATGAGCATCCACTGCTATTAAAAACATTGAGTCCATGAATGGACCAGCGAAATCAATATGCACCCGTTGCCATGGAGAGGAGGACCACTCCCATGGGTGTAGAGGGGCATGTGGTGGTGCATTTTGGACCTTCTGGCATCCTAAGCAGCTCTTAGTTAGGTCTTCGATTTGTTGATCGATTCCCGGCCACCACACATAAGCCCTAGCAAGGCTTTTCATTTTCACTCCCCCCAGATGACCTTCATGTAGCTCATTTAGCACTCTCTCCCTTAACTTGGGTGGAATAACCACTCTGGATCTACACATCACTGTCCCCTGGCATACTGACAGCTGCTCTCTCTGGATGAG
Source organism: Somniosus microcephalus (assembly GCF_052327205.1). Lineage (NCBI taxonomy): Eukaryota > Metazoa > Chordata > Chondrichthyes > Squaliformes > Somniosidae > Somniosus > Somniosus microcephalus. The sequence continues at coordinate 101,441,352 of NC_140999.1, forward strand.
AATGCTGGCAACAGTGAGTCGCCATGTGTTGGCCATCCCCTCACTGTCAAATCATATACCCGAGACAGCGTCGGATCATTGCGGGTCTCCTTCTCTATATCCACGTTCGTTACTGGCAATCGTTCAATTATTGACGAATAAAATATCTCGATAGGGTCCACTGCTGGTGCTTCCTCCACAGTAGGCAGTGGCAGGCGCGATAGCCCATCAGCGTTCCCATGCTGTTTCGTGCCTTTATATTCTATTTCATATTGATTCGCCCCTAGGAACAGGGACCATCTTTGTAACCGCTGTGCAGTCATCACTGGAACGCCCTTCTTAGGATTAAAGATGGAGACAAATGGTTGGTGGTCAGTCAGCAAGGTGAACTTCTGCCCATGCAGATAGTTGTTGAATTTTTTTACTCCCCATACTAGGCTGAGGGTCTCCCTGTCAATCTGGGCGTAGTTGCGCTCGGCTGAGGTTAGTGACCGAGACGCAAAGGCTACTGGCCTCTCCAACCCGTCTGGGAATTTGTGCGACAGCACCACTCCAATACCATAGGGTGATGCATCACATGCCAAACGAATTGGTAGTGCTGGGTTGAAATGGGCCAACACCTCTTTTGATGTGATCAATTCTTTACACTTCTGGAAAGCTCGTCTACGTTCGTCATCCCACTTCCATGGTACCCCTGTTTGCAGTAGGGTGTTCAGTGGGTGTAACACCGTGGGCAAATTTGGTAAGAACTTGTGGTAGTAGTTTACCAGCCCACGGAACGACCTCAGTTGTGACACATTTTCCGGTGCTGGAGCCTGGACTACTGCCTCAATCTTGTCAGGGGACTTATGTAACCCCTCTTCATCGATGACGTGGCCACAATACGAGATCTGTTTCTGGAAAAACTCGCACTTATGGCGATTAGCTCGTAGCCCATACTCCTTTAATCTGGTGAGCACCTTCTCCAAGTTGGCGAGGTGATCACTGTCATTTTCGCCCGTGACCAAGATGTCGTCCAAATAACGCTGGGTCCCTGGAATCCCTTGCAGGACCTGATCCATCGCCCTTTGCCAGATAGCCGGAGCCGAGGCTACTCCGAACACCAGCCAGTTGTGTTGATAGAGACCTTTATGAGTGTTAATCGTAAGGTATTGTTTTGAAGCTTCTTCTACCTCCATTTGCAGATACGCCTGGGCCAGATCAATCTTAGTGAAGCGTTTCCCTCCAGATAGCAAGGCGAAAATATCTTCAATCCGCGGAAGTGGATATTGTACGGTGTGAAGGATCGGGTTCACTGTTACCTTAAAGTCCCCACAGATGCGAACCTTCCTTGGTTCCCCAGGCGTGCTGCTCAACGACTTTTTCATCACAGGGACGATAGGTGTAGCCCACTCGCTCCAGTCTACCTTGGACAGTACACCTGAATGTTCCAGACTCTCCAGCTCTGCTTCGACGGCTGGGCGGATCGCATAAGGTACCGGTCTGGCCTTAAAAAATTTTGGGCTTGCGTTTTCTTCAATTTTAATCATCGCTGTCATGCCTTTTAGTGTTCCGAGTCCTTGCTGGAACACTTCTTTCGCGTCAGTTAGGTTCTTTGACAGTCGCCCAGGTGTGACGTCGTCATCCTTTTTGTCAGCCACAGTCAGTGCCTGTATGGAATGCCAATCTAGCTGTATCTTCCGGATCCATTCACGTCCTAGCAGTGGTGGTCCTCAATCTGGCAATACATATATATCCATTTTAGGTATTTCCTGGCCTTTATATATCACTTTCACCCTTATTTTTCCTTTGGGGTAGACTTTTTGCCCCGTATACGTCTTCAAGACAATCTCTGTAGCTTTCAAGGGTATATGTGAAAATAGCCGCTTGTAGTCCCTTTGACTTATGACTGTTAGGGCTGATCCTGTGTCCAATTCCATTTTCACTTGGACTCCGTCTATATTGAGTATGACCCAGATAGTCTGGTGATCCTCCATTTCGGTTACCTTATGTAGTTTCAGACAACCCAGCTCCTTGCTTCCGGAGTCTGTGTCACTTTTCTGTTCGTCTGAACCACTGTCCATCACCTGGTGTACCTTTTTGTACTTCTCCTGTGGAGATTTCTTACTGTTGGATTTCTTCCCAGAACTGCAGACTCTTGCTATGTGTCCTGCTTTCCCACACTGTCTGCACACTTGGTCCTTGAACCAACAATCTTTCTGGTCATGTGTTGTTCTGCCGCAGCGATAGCACTTCCCTGTTCCATAGGACATTTCATTGGTGCCATATTCTTGCGGTCTCCGTTGTATCTCTGCAGCGCCCCGTGCTGCTGCTTCGTGTGATACTGCCATACTGAAAGCTTTGTCCAGCGTAAGATCCTTTTCTGATAGAAGCCGTTTCTGGGTTCCTTCACTTTGTAGCCCACACACAAACTTGTCCCTTAAAGTATCTGCTAGTCCGTTCCAAACTGGCAGTGTTTCGATAGCTTGCGCAGTTCCGTTAAATACTCAACATTACTTTCATCTTTATGCTGGTTCCTTTTGTGAAACTTAAATCGTTCTGCTATCAGCAGCAGTGTGGGGTTTAAGTGGTCCTGTAGGATTGACACTATGTTTTCAAAATCCTTTTCTACTGGCTTCTCTGGGGTTACTAGGTTTCGTAGTAAGCCATACGTTTTTGCACCCATTGAATTCAACAATACCAGCGCTTTCTTGTCATCTGGCACTTCATTCACCTTGCAGTATACTTCTATGCGTTCGACATATGTCGTCCAATCTTCGACTTCATTGTCGAACGCTGTGATACTGCCACGCTTCGGCATTTTTGGGTGTGGTTAGACTGGCTTAAAATGGCGTCTCCCACGCTTTCCTTTCTTCCCCGCTGCGGCTTAAAATGGCGTCTCCCGCACTGATGCCAACGCCGCTCTCGGCGGTCCTTGTGGTAAATGGCGATGCCCTGTGGGTTTCGTGCGCTGCTCCTGCACTGCTGCCAAAGCCGCTCTCTGCGGTCCTCATGGCAATGGCAGTGCCTCGCGTTTTCCTGCACGCCTCTCTCCCCCGTTGACGCTGCTCGGCCCTTGAACACCGGCTGTGCTCTGCTCTCTCTCATCTCTCCCCATTGACGCCGCTCGGTCCTGAACACCGGCTGCACCCTGTGCGCTCTGCCCTCTCTCTCTCCCCCGTTGACGCTGCTCGGCTTTTTTCTGTGCTGCTCGGTCGGGCTCTAGCCCGCCGCTGTCCGGGAAGGGTCTGCGCAGTACCTGTTGCCAGCCCATTTCGCTGGACCACCGTGACTGGAAAGCCAAGCCTGGCTCTCGACAGCCTCCCCTGCGATGCTCAAATCTCCGCTGGATGACTGGGCGGTTGCCCGTGGTCGACGCCCGTGCTTCTGGACTCGACCTTCTTCCACTGTTCTCCAGGAGCGAATCCCTGGGAGGTGATGCAGAGTTGCAGGTAGGTTCGAATCTGCCTCGTCGCCAATGTTAGATCCGTGTATCTTAATGTTGTGTCCTACAATAATCAGACAACAGACTGCAGGGAACGATTCAGCAGGTGATTACTGAATGAGGGTTACTCTAGAACTACTGTACAGATCACTACTCAGGGTTTATATACAGGTGTGGTCACTGCCAGTACTACAGTATACAGGAGCTGTAAAAAGTAGTTCTCTCCCTTAAGGTATGTATACATTACATACATTACAGCTTCTGCCATTGAGAACAACATGAATGAAAGCAACCCGCAACCCCGAAGCCGGCCAAGGCAGCAATGATTCCAAAGACCAAACATATACATTTTGAATACAAAAACTTATTTATTTTACAAACTCTGTGTGTGTCATTTCTTCATGACAAACTAATAGAAACAAACACAAAAAAACAGTCATTAACATAACTGGTTCTCACAACCTGGAGATAATGACCAAAACACTAAACAAAAGTTTGAACATGAACCTCGGCCTTTAATAAAAATTTGACCAACATTTTGTTACACCTCCTATTTTTTGCCCTTCGAGGGTGATTTCCTTCCCTTGCACACTTTCCCCCTTCCCACCCTACTGCTCCTCCATAATGGGACCCCAGTGGCTGCAGCAAGGCTGGTGGAAGGCTGCTGATTGTCAGAACCTGAGACTGCAGATGCCCTTGAAGGACGGCCTCGTCCAGCTCTGGGCCTGGAGGGCCCGTCTGCAGAATGCACCAACTCTGCATGGGGCGGCAGCAGTCTGGGCTACAGGCGGTGGCAAGTGCAATGGGGAAGTGACAGTGGTGGCAGCGGGAATGCTGTCAACTTGAGAGAGGACAGCATCACCCTGCTCGACCGACACACTGGCACTCCCACGGGGCAGCACCTCAGCATCCAGAGCAATCTGCTGGAGCACAGATTGCTGGCCTGCTGCGGCGTGGTGAGAGCCCCGGAGAAATGTGTCCGAACCAGCGACGATGGCAGCAGTCAGTGCTTGCGTGGCCTCAATCTGAGTCTGCATGAGAGCAGTCTGAGATGGGGTCATGGCAGCCAGTGACTGAATTGCAGCACTACGCTTTAGCGTGGCATCCACCTGTGCTACAGCGAAGTGCTCCACACTCTTTTCCAGTGATTCAATGCATTCGGGTACCCTTCCCACTGCACCCATGAGCTCAGTGTGCATGTCCACCACTTGGGTGTTCATTTCAGCGATCAGCTGCTCCTCCTCTGCGTCCAGTGCAGCAGGATTCACTGGCCTACTCTCCCTCCGGGGAGAAGGACCCGAGCTTCCCTACCCCTATCGCTTTGCTGCAGCCCGCTGGGTCCTGGAGCTTGACCCTCAGCAGACCCTTCCCCCTGCTCCCCTCCAGGGAAGGCGCGTTCCCAGTGTGGGCATGGGCTTCCTTGGGAGAGGGTGGTGCTGATGCTCCAGCTTCCTCTTCCTCCTTGCCTGCAGCTTCACTCCCACTGGCATCTTGAGGGCCCATCTCCTCAGCTGGTGAATCACCATCTGAAAGCAGGGAGGTACAAGAGTGGCTTTAGCGTGAGGACAGGGGGGCAGTAAGGGAGGAATGAGTGGAGCAATTTAGTAAGCTGGATTGAAAGTGTCGAAGGCTGGTGTTGTGAGGGACAAGTGGAAGGAGAGATGACAAAAAGGTGATGACCTTACCATTGCTGTCCAGAACAGGGTCGGCCTCTCCAGGGGCGACGGGACCGATCACCTGGCTTGCCACAATCCTGTAGACGGGCACCTCAAGATCACTGAGGGGTTGCAGCTGAGGCCGCCCTCCACCCATCCGTTGCTGCTGTTTCCTATTATGAGATAGCTTGGTCTGCAAGAAAAAGGACAGCGTCTGAGTAAATATACAGCCATGGTCTTGCCTGATGTGCCTCCCATAATTGAATAGCCCTTACTGTATGCAGCCATGGTCTTTCCTGAGGTGCCTGCCATAATTGAATAGCCCTTACTGTATGCAGCCATGGTCTTGCCTGATGTGCCTCCCATAGTTGAATAGCCCCTACTGTATGCAAAGTTTGGAATGTGCGTGTGTGTTTCATGATAGGGCCATAGGTGTTGGATGAGTGTTGGGCATTGGGGGTTTAAGACCCTCTGGCCATAGAGTGAGGTTGAGATGGAGGGATGGAGAGGTATTGAAAAAAAGCCACTCACCCTGATGACCCGAGTGAGGTCGTTGAGCTTTTTTCGACATTGAGTATGGGTCCTGGGCACCATGCTCCTTGAGGAGATGCTCTGAGCCACCTCCCTCCACACTCTTCTGTACTCGCGTGGCAAAGGCCTCCTGCCACTCTCAGGGAAGAGTATAGATCTTCTGCATTCCACCGCGCCAATCAGAGCCTCCAAGGCCCGCTCGCTGAAGCGCTGTGCTCGCTCCCTGGCCCTCTCCATAGTCCTTGGCTGGAAGATTTAGGCACAGGTCTTTCCAGGCCGAGATTCAAGGCTCCAATGAGCAGGGTATGGCTGGAGAGCAAGATCGACCCTCCCTTTTAAGAACTGTCCGGCGCCAGTGTGTCTGTGTTCCATTGCTAACTGACATCACCTGCACTGCGCCCGCGCTCTGAGTTAGCACCTCGCTCCTCGGCCTTTGAGCCTTAAGACAGGTGTGTAGCGCTTGATTTAGCGCTCCAATCATCTCATGGGGCGGTAAAAGCCATGTTTGCAGTCGGAGGCGATAATTAGCGCCAGGCGCTAAACTTTGCGTACAGCCGATAATCGTCCCCCAAACGGGGCGATACTGAATCTCTCCCCCTTTGTATCTGTCTTCACGGAAATAATGGGGAACCAAAGGTCAAGAGAGAATGAGGAACTTAAAGAAATCAGTGTAAGTAAAGACATAGTACTGGAGAAATTAATGGGACTAAGTGGCGACAAATCCCCTGGACCTAACGACCTGCATCCTAGTGTAGTGGATGTACTGGCATTAATCTTCCTGAATTCCCTAGATTCTACAACAGTCTCCAAGGATTGGAAGTTAGCAAACATAACCCCGCTATTTAAAAAGGAGGAAGAGAAAAAACGTGGAACTATAGGCCAGTTAGCCTGGCACCAATAGTAGGCAAAATGCTCGAATCTGTTATTAGGGACGTGGTAGCAGGGCACTTAGAAAATTATAATATGATTGGGCAGAGTCAACATGGTTTTATGAAAGGGAAATCGTGTTTGACAAATCTGTTAGAGTTTTTGAAGATGTAACTAATAGGATGGATAAGGGGGAACCGGTGAATGTGGTGTGTTTGGATTTTCAAAACGCATTCGATAAAAAGCCACACAAGAGGTTATTACACAAAATTAGAGATCATGGGATTGGGGGTAATATACGAGCATGGATTGAGGATTGGTTAATGGACAGAAAACAGAGAGTAGGAATAAACGGGACTTTTTCGGGTTGGCAGGCTGTAACTAGCGGGGTACTGCAAGGATCAGTGCTTGATCCTCAGCTATTTACAATCTACATCAATGATTTAGATGAAGGGACTGAGTGTAACGTATCCAGTTTCCTAATGGTACCAAGTTAGGTGGGAAAGTAATCTGTCAGGAGGACGCAAAGAGGCTGCAGAGAGATATAGGCAGGTTGACTGAATGGGCAAGAACATGGCAAATGGAATACAATGTGGGGAAGTGTGAAGTTATCCACTTTGGTAGGAAAAGCAAAAAAGCAGAATATTATTTGAGAGCCAGAAAAGGAAGCTGGGTGGTCAGGTCAGCAGTTTAGTAGCAATACGGTCGAGGGAGCAGGAGGTGGGTCTCATGGACAAGATGAACACGGAGAGGTCATGAGGGGAGATTGGAGAGAAACTGGAGAATGATGCAAGTTCAGGGCTAAGGCGGTGAATGGCTAAACCAGTTGTCTGCCATATCCGTTCAAGTCTGCATGCCTTGGACTTAAGGGAGCGGAGATGAGGGCCGTACCAGGGGGAATGGCCAGGGTGAGAAAGAGTAAGGCCTAGAAATGCAGTGGCCTGCGCCACCAGTTTGCGCCCAAAGAGGGCTTTTGCGCCACTGTGCAAACCTACTGCGATATTTAGCGGGGCGCTAATGGCGGCGTTAGCCAGTAGCGCTGCGCCGCCACCGATGACGTCATCGGTGTGCGCAGCGCCCCGCTATCGCCCCGCTGGCCATATTTGGTTGCTGCCGCCTCCCCCGCACCGGCCGCAAACAGCGACTGGTACACGGGGCCTACCTGCGCTGCGGCACTTTGCACGCCGATATTCAGTTTCAGCGCCCCAAGCGGGGCGCCGAAACCCTTGTTTAGCGGCCGGCTTCCACTTGGGGCGCTGAAACTGAATATCCCGCTGGCGCAAGTGGCTCCGCGCGCAGCGGTAATTCCGGCGCCCAGGCGAGCTGGGCGCCCCTAACTGAATTTCTAGGCCTAATTGTTTTAATAGGGACTAGGGCATCAAAAGTGGTGGTGAGGGTGTGGTTGACTGAAGGTCCTACCTGAAAGGCTAACCTTGTCTTTTCTCTTTCAGATGCTGATTGACGTGCCGCGGATTTTCTGTTTTTGATTTCAGGAGTTTGTGTGAGGTCCGTTAATTCACTTTCTGATAAATGAATGAAAACGGTGTCAGTGTCACACTGGAGTGATATTGAATCATCACGGAGTGACAGAACTACTTCAGTGTCAGATTCATTGACGAATAAATACATATTGCTTCATATAACCGGGGAGAGCGAGCTTTTCACATCAGTAACAAAATACTCTCAATATTCACTCCTGTAAAGGGTTCGACAGATGCTGCAGCTAAGTGGAAATCTATTGTAGGATTTGTTAAACAACATCTAAAGCAACGTGAAGTTTTCAGAATCTAGTATAAAGTTCCTAGTGTTCCAGTTTTGTCTTGTCTCTCTGTTTCCATGTGGCTTCGATGAAGAAACCCGCTCCTCACTTTTAGTCTAAGAAAGTCCACAGTTCCTTTATTTGCCAGTTCTCGGTACCAGATGCGATAATCTCGGTGCTCTTTCCCTTGTCTCTATCATTAGAAATGATTGTCATTGCCCACACAATCTGTAACTTTTTTCATTGCTCTCCTATAGCCAAGGAGGGACGAGATGTACATGGAGGGGATAGAGATGTTAAACAAGGCCCTTTCTGTACTAAAATGTGTCTCACAGTCTCAGGATTTGGGTGTAATCCCATTTTGAGACATATTTTGCCTAAAATGATGATGACTGCCAGAATCAAGTTGGGAAGAAACTGCTCAGTGTGTCTGGAAGGTTACTTGCCATGGAGGGATGAATCTTTGTCTCTGATCGGTGCCTTTAATTACATGCTCAGGTACCAGAGGTCACCTTTGCCCTTTCAGAGGTCAGCAGGGGTGCTGAGGATGGGGAATGAGCTCAGAGTCTGAGTATATTCCACATACCACAGTGTGTGCTGTGTTGCCGGGGAGCAGGGGGCCCTGGAATTACTGTGAGAAATTACCATCAGCGTAACTGGTGACACTGCCATCCATAGAGGGGGCGGAATAATCTAGAAACTCTTCCTCAGCTCCACGATGGCTCAGTGGGCCCATGCACCGCCTGATGTGGTCCCGAGCATGCTGATCACTGACCACAGATATCAGCCACAGCAGTAATTGGGCGACTCTACTTTGCCTTAGGATTATCTTGGGGTGGGGAAATCAGTCATAGTTCCCGCATACCATCGCCATAGAATGATGCCAGCTACCAAGTGCATGTTTGAAAAGAAAAGGCTTGCATTTATATAGCATCTTTCACAGCTTCAGCATGTTCCAAAGCGCTTTACAGCCAATGAAGTACTTTTGAAGTGTAGTCGTTGTTGTAATGTAGGAAATGCAGCAGCCAATTTGTGCACAGCAAGATCCCACAAACAGCAGTATGATAATGACCAGATAATCTGCTTTAGTGATGTTGGTTGAGGGATAAATATTGGCTAGGACATTGAGGAAGAACTCCCCTGCTCTTCTTCAAAATAGTGCCATGGGATCTTCTTTGCCCACATGAGAGAGCAGACGGTGCCTCAGTTTAATGTTTCATCCGAAGGATTTCAGCACTGCACTGGAGTGTCGGCCTAAGATTTTGTGCTCATGAACCTGGAGTGGGACTTGAACCTCACAACCTTCTGACCCAGAGGCACGAGTGCTACCCACTGAGTCACATTTGGCACTGCGGGAGGTCAAGTGAGGGCAGGATCGGGATTGGCTGTGGTTCGCCCCAGGGTGAATAGCTTTACACATCAGAGCTGGATAGTTGGGTAAAATGCCAGAGGACATCTCGTGGAACTGTACCCCAGCAAGAAACACCTTCAGGAGAGGAGTGGAGAATGTGTGTGCGGGAGGGAGAATCAGTCCCAGGACACCCTTTGGTTGTTTAAGATAAGTTTAATATCCAATTTTTTTTTTTAATCTTTTTTATGGGATGTGGGCATCGTTGGCAAGGCCAGCATTTATTACCCATCCTTAATTGCCCTTGAGCAGGTGGTGGTGAGCCGTCTTCTTGAACCGCTGCAATCCATGTGGTGAAGGTACTCCCACAGTGTTGTTAGGGAGGGAGTTCCAGGATTTTGACCCAGCGACGATGAAGAATCGGCGGTATACTTCTAAGTCCGGATGATGCATGACTTGGAGGGGAACTTGGAGGTGATGGTGTTCCCATGCACCCGCTGCCATTGTCATAGAGTCATAGAGTCATAGAGTTTTACAGCACAGAAAGAGGCCCTTCGGCCCATCGTGTCTGCGCCGCCCATCCATCCCTGTCCAGTCTAATCCCATTTTCCAGCATTTGGTCCATAGCCTTGTATGCAATGGCATTTCAAGTGCTCATCCATATGCTTCTTGAATGTTGTGAGGGTTCCTGCCTCTACCACCCTTTCAGGCAGTGAGTTCCAGCTTCCAACCACCCTCTGGGTGAAAAAGTTCCTCCTCAAATCCCCCCTAAATCTCCTGCCCCTTACCCTGAATCTGTGCCCCCTTGTTATTGACCCCCCTACTAAGGGGAAAAGTTCCTCTTTATCTACCCTATCTATGCCCCTCATCATTTTGTACACCTCAATCAGGTCCCCCCTCAGCCTCCTTTGCTCCAAGGAAAACAACCCCAGCCTGTAGAGTCTCTCTTCATAGCTAAGGCGCTCCATCCCAGGTAACATCCTGGTGAATCTTCTCTGCACCCTCTCCAGAGCAATCACATCCTTCCTATAGTGAGGCGACCAGAACTGCACACAGTACTCCAGCTGTGGCCTCACCAGCGTTTTGTACAGCTCCATCATAACCTCCCTACTCTTATATTCTATGCCTCTGCTAATGAAGGCAAGTATCCCATATGCCTTTTTAACCACCTTATCTACCTGCTCCGCTGCCTTCAGGGATCTATGTACATGTACACCAAGGTCCCTCTGACCCTCTGTACTTCCTAGGGCCCTACCACCCATTGTGTATTCCCTTGCCTTATTTGACCGTCCAAAATGCATCACCTCGCATTTTTCCGGGTTAAATTCCATTTGCCACTTTTCCGCCCATCTGACCAACCCGTTAATATCGTCCTGTAGCCTGAGACTTTCCTCCTCGCAATTTACCACCCCACCAATTTTCGTGTCATCCGCGAACTTACTGATCATACCCTTTACATTCTCATCCAAATCGTTAATGTAGATCACAAACAGCAAGGGACCCAGCACCGATCCCTGAGGTACCCCACTGGACACAGGCTTCCAGTCACAAAAGCAACCTTCGACCATCACCCTCTGCCTCCTGCCACTCAGCCAGTTTAGGATCCAACGCGCCAAGGCCCCCTGGATCCCATGGGCTCTTACCTTCTTGACCAGTCTCCTATGCGGGACTTTGTCAAAAGCTTTACTGAAGTCCATGTAAACCACATCCACAGCATTTCCCTCATCTACACAGCTAGTCACCCCCTCGAAAAATTCAATCAGATTGGTCAGACATGATTTACCCTTGACAAAGCCATGCTGACTATCCCCGATTAATCCTTGCCTCTCCAAGTGGAGACTAATTCTGTCCCTCAGAATTTTTTCCAATAATTTCCCTACCACAGATGTTAGGCTCACTGGCCTGTAATTCCCTGGTTTATCCCTGCTACCCTTCTTGAATAATGGTACTACGTTAGCTGTTCTCCAGTCCTCTGGTACATCCTTCTAGGTGGTAGAGGTCGCGGGTTTGGGAGGTGCTGCCGAAGAAGCCTTGGCAAGTTGCTGCAGTGCATCTTGTAGATGGTACATACTGCAGCCACGGTACGCCGGTGGTGGAGGGAGTGGATGTTTAAGGTGGTAGAGGGGGTGCCAATCAAGCGGGCTGCTTTGTCCTGGATGGTGTCGAGCTTCTTGAGTGTTGTTGGAGCTGCACTCATCCAGGCAAGTGGAAAGTATTCCATCACACTCCGTACTTGCGGCTTGTAGATGGTAGAAAGGCTTTGGGGAGTCAGAAGGTGAGACAATCGCCGCAGAATACCTAGGGCTCAATTTTGCCACTGGGGCGGGCTGGGGGCCTGTCAGCCACTTTTCGTGTTAGCCACCCGACTCCAATTTGATGTGGGAAAAATATGCGATTTTCCCCTAATTGGGCAATTGATTTCCAGCATGTGGGAACCCCTGACCCACTTAGTCTTTCCGTCCTGAAAGTCACCTCCGATGACGTCATCAATGCTGCTGGATTTAAGGCCTGCAAGCGGCCTTGCTTCTTCTGCAGACTGCAATCCTTATGCCCTTTGATGTGATAGTTTCCTCCAGCCAATATGTCCAGCAGTAGGCCAAAGTCTGCATCAAGGTTCGATGATGCCGCCCTGCAAGCTCTGGTGGAGGGAGCAAGAGGAAATAAGGAGGTGCTCTTCCCTTCCTCAGGGAGGAAGAAGCCTCCCCAGCAGACGAAAGCTGTGTGAATGCAAGTGGCCCAGGAGGTCAACTCTTTGTCTGTGTGCCGCAGAACCTGGCTGCGGTGCAGGAAGAGGTTTCATGACCTTCTGCGCACTGAAAAATTGAGTATGACTTTCCCATCACCCTCAATCTAATCCCCATTGAATCTCCTCACCGGCACTCAGCTTTGACAACCTCTTCCTCCACATCCCACTTGACACTGACATCCCTGCACCCTTACCCATTCCCTCTCTCTCTATGGTCACATTCACCTAACTATTTGACTATGCAGCCCTCACACTCCCTATCACTGTGATGCTATGAAAACAACTTACAACACACAGGGAGGGCCCTTGGTCTTGCCACCTCACTCCATCTTTGTCTCCTTCTAACCATCAATGATATGGATTCTCTACACTCACTCCTTCATTCTCACTGAAACTCCACTTGTCTCCCTCATTGCAGGAAAAGAGAGCTCACAATAAGAGGGAAAGAGCGAGGACAGGAGGAGGGCCACCCTCAGTAGCCCAGCTCACCCCCTGGGAGGAGGTGGCCCTGGAGATCGTGGGAGTGGAGGAGGATGCGCAAGTGGGGGACGGACAGACGGGTGCATCAGAGCAAGCTGGTGACAGAATAGTTTATCATCTCTCTCATTGACATTGCATGAGTCACTGATAATGATTCTGATGCTCTAACAGATTGACTTTTGATCATTTGCAATATTCAATGTGCATGTAAACTTGGCCTCACATCTCTGACTCTTTCCTTTACTCCCCCACAGGACCATCGATAGCCCCCGTCCCCACTATCCAGGAGGAACAGCCTGACACTCCAGACCCCTCAGAGGAAGCTGCAACCTCTGAGGGTGCAGGGTCAGCAGAATTCAGCACACCCAGCACCAGCGCAGACACTCACACTTCGGTGGTACCTTCGCAAGATAGTGCAGTGTTGTCACCTGGTGTATCACAGCTCACAAGTAAGCATCAGCAGATGGTGGAGACAGGGACAGCAGTGGAGAGTCCTAGTCGGAAGGCGCAGGACTCTGCCAGCTCGGCTCAGCTGCATGTCGACCCTCTGCCTCTGGGTCCATCCAGAAGAAGAGCGGTGCTGGAACTCCAGGAAGAGGTGCAGGAGTCTCTGGCAGGGTTTGTCTCCAGGGTCGCTGCGAGTGTGGAGCGAATGGAGGAATCCATCGCTAACATGAGCAGAGCCTTTGTGGAGGTGTTGGCGCATGAACGCATCACCACGGAAAGGATGGCAACCTCCTTGGAAAGGATGGCTACCTCCATGGTAAGGCTGGCTACCGTAGAGGAGAGGATGGCTACGGTAGAGGAGAGGATGGCATTTCGATGGAGGAGCTTAGTCGCCAGGATATGGAAAACATGGTATTTGTTCAGAATAGACTGACATCTCTTGAAGAGCGATGGTTAGCTCTTGAGCAAACAAACCAGACCTTCAGGCAAGTCCTCGGGAGTCGTACTTCCAGTAGAGAAACGGGTCCTCATGGCCCCCCTGATATGCAGCAAGGTGCTCTCAAGCCACTTGCTAGCTCTGAAGTGGGGCTGACCCATGAGAGGGATGTTGCTGGCATACAACAAGGAAGTGGGGGCTCCTCTCCAAGCGCTCACACGACCATGCCACAGCAGAGCCCTCGGTCAGAGCCCCACCAGAGTCCCCACCCAACTGAGATCGGCGTCTCAACCCTAGCACAGCCGCCGGAGCAGCAGACTGTTGCCTAGCCCTCATAGGTTCGCAACCCCAGAGGACGCCCGCCAAAGGTGTCGAGACAGGAGCAGCAAGAAAGTGAGCAAGGGGCCTCTACATCTGCTGAAGCCACAGGGGAAGCACCGCGTAGGAGCACGCGTAAGAGGAAGATAATGCACGAGTAGTCACAAGGGTAGTCACTTGGGTGAAATGTTATGTTTAATGTTGAAAAGCCATCAGTTGGTTATTGTCATTAAAAATTCTGATGTCAACTGTTGCAGTTGTGGCGTATGTCATATCGCTAATGGAACTTCCACACTGAGGCCTTAGGATGACTTGCAATTGTCAGTATGGTGGTCAGAGTGGTAGGAACCGTAGGTTCTTGGTCATTGTCGATGCTCTGGTAAGAAGCTGCGAGGCAAAAGTGCTTGATTGGCTAGGCTAAGCAAAGCTGGCCAAGATGAGTGCGTGCCTTGCATCCCGGCCAGCAATGTGCTCGCATGCTGCTGGCGCTGGTTTATGCGCCACTGCAAGCTGGTCGTTGTCGCTCTCCTCCTCCTCCTCCTCCTCCTCCTCATCTGAGGAGGCTATGTGATGAGCCACTTGTTCCTCAGGCACCTGCAAGCCACGATGCTGTGCCATGTTGTGAAGTGCACAGCAACCACGATGATTCTGGAGACCCTGGCTGCTGAGTACTGCAGGGCCCCACCTGATCTATCCAGGCATCTGAAGCGCATCTTCAGCAAGCTGGTAGTTTGCTCGATTATGGATCTGGTGGAAATGTGGCTCGAGTTGTAGTGCTCCTCAGCTTCGTTGGATTGTCTCCTCAATGGCATCATTAGCCACGACTTCAGGGGATAGCCCTTGTCTCCAAGTAGCCATCCGTTAAGTTGGTCTGGCGGACTGAAGAGCGGAGGCACACTGGACTGGCGCAGGGTGAAGGAGCCATGGCAACTGCCAGGGTACTTGGCACAAACATGCAAAATTTCCTTCTTGTGGTCACACACCAGCTGTACGTTGAGGGAGTTGACAAAAATACCTGGATTGTGAAGGGGTGCCTTAAGGGCCACATGTGTGCAGTCAACGACGCCCTGCACCCTTGGAAAGCCTGCCAAATTTTCAAACCCAACCGCACGCGCAGTTATACTGGCTTGATCCTTGGAGAAATGGATGTGATTGTGCACGATGGCAAAGAGGGCATCGGTTACCTGCGTGATGCAAGTGTGCGCAGCCACCTGGGAGACACCGCTGATGTCTGCTGCTGATCCCTGGAATGAGCCTGAAGCAAAAAAGTTGAGTGCGGTGGTGACTTTGACGGCCACTGGTAAGGGGTGTCCACCTGTTCCTCTGTGCTCCAGGTCTTGCTGCAGCATTGCGCAGATCTCACCCACTACCTCTCGCGAAAGTCGGAGCCGCCTTTTGCACTGCTGCTCAGTCATGTTGAGGTAGCTGATCCTCTTTCTGTAGACCCTGTTTTGGGGGTATCTCCTGCGCCGACGGGCTTCCATGCACTGGCGCCTTCTGGCCTGTGCAGCTTCAGGTGGGTGAGCAACAGCTTGGCGCTCCTGTTGTTGCTCCTGCAGTTGATGCTGCTGTTGTTCAGGGTTCTGCTGCTGCCACAGCTGGTCTTCGTCCGAATCTGATGTCCAGGAGGAAAGGAAATAAATGGTTCCCATTCTTCTGGTATATACCTCAGTTGAGGAAGCGCTCATTCAAGGTGGGGAGAGAGGTTTCCTAGGAGGTCACACTGGAGATGGGTGTCAGGCTCCAAACTTCCACAACAATGAGTAGGCCTGTTAAAAGTTCCCCCAGACCTGAGACAACAAAGTTCTGCCACCTGCAAATGATGATTGGTGAAAACTCCTTTTTAATGGTGGAGCTGCAGCTGTTAGTAAGCCATCCACTTGTGAGGCCACCAGGATTCACTGGCGTGTTCCAGAGGAGACGTGCAGGACAGGGGAAAACTGTTAAAATCAGAAAGGCCTCTCAAAATGGGATTATAGAAGCAATTAACTGGTTGTTAAGTGCCTTAAGGACCTATCCCGCCTCTTGGAGGCGGGATGGAGACGGGGTCAGAAAACTCGCATGTGGGAAAATTGCTCGGAGGTGGGATGGAGGCGGGATCAGGCCCGCCCGCCAGGTTTTGTGATTTTAACACCTCACACGCCTCCAATCCCGCCTCCTCGGGCCTGGCAAAATCGAACCCCTAGTCCCTGACCTGCTCTTGTTGCCACAGTATTTATGTGGCTGGTCCAGTTAAGTTTCTGGTCAATGATGACCCCCAGAATGTTGATGGGGGATTCGACGATGGTAATGCTGTTGCATGTCAAGGGGCAGTGGTTAGACTATCGCTTGTTAGAGATAGTCATTGCCTGGTACTTGTGTGGCTCAAATTTTACCTGCCATTTATCAGCCCAAGCCTGAATATCGCCCAGTTCTTGCTGCATGCGGGCATGGACTGCTTCATTATCTGAGGAGTTGTGAATGGCACTGAACACTGTGCAATCATCAGATATTTAAAGAAAGAATTTTAAAGACTTGCATTTACATAGCACCATACACATCCCGAGGGCGTCCCAATGAGCTTTACAGCCACTGAGGTATTTTTTAAGCATAGTCACTGTTGTAATGTAGGAAATGCAGCAGCCAATTTGTGCACAGCAAGCTCCCACAAACAGCAATGAGATAAACAACCATTTCAAACCAAACCAATCCAATCCCCATCTTCCCTCTCAGGTGAACGTAAAAGATATTACGGCACTATTCGAAGATTAGCAAGGGAGTTATCCCTGATGTCCTGGCCAATATTTATCCCTCAATCAACATGACTAAAAAACAAATCATCACATTGCTGTTTGTGGGAGCTTGCTGTGCGCAAACTGGCTACCACATTTCCTACATTACAACAGCAACTACACTTCAAAAAGTTCTTCATTGGCTGTAAAGCACTTTGGAACTTCCGGTGGTTGTGAAAGGCGCCATATAAATTTTTATTTGGACTCTCCAGGCTGGGTTTTGCCAGTGTGGGCGGGCTGGGGCATGTCAGGTAGAAATCGTGTCATGACCCCGACTCCGATGTGAAGTGGGAAAAAAGTGCGATTTTCCCCTAATTGGGCACTTGATTTCTAGCGTGTGGGAACCCCTGGCCCAATTAGTCTTTTCATCCTGAAAGTCACCTCCGATGATGCCATCAGTGCTGCTGGATTTAAGGCCTGCAAGCAGCCTTGCTTCTTCTGGAGACTGGAAACGCTTTGGACATTGTATGAAAGACTTCATTTACCGACCATGTCCACCAGCAAGCAAAAGTGTGCACCTCGCTTTGATGAGCCCTCCCTCCAAGCTCTGGTGCAGGGAGCAAGATCTAATAAGGAGCTGCTCTTCCCTTCCTCAGGGAGAAAAAAGCCACTCCAGCAGACTAAAACTGTGTGGCTGCAAGTGGCCCAGGAGATCAACTTAATCTCTATGAGCCGCAGAACCTGGCTGCAGTGCAGGAAGAGGTTTCATGACCTTCTCCGCACAGGAAAAGTGAGTATGACTTTCACATCACCCTCAATCTCATCCCCATCACCTCTCCTCACCAGCACTCTGCTTTGCCAACTTCTTCCTCCACATCTCACTTGACACTTACATCCCTGCACCCTTACCCATTCCCTCTCTCTCTATGGTCACATTCACTTAACTATTCGACCATGCACACTCTCTATCACTGTGATGCAATGATAACTTACAACACACAGGGAGGGTCCTTTGTCTCCTAAGCATCTATGCTTTGGAATCTCTACACTCACTCCTTCATTCTCACTCAAACTCCACTTGTGTCCCCCATTGCAGGAAAAGAGAGCTCACAATAAGAGGGAAAGTGCGAGGACAGGAGGAGGTCCACCCTCAGTAGCCCAGCTCACCCCCTGGGAGGAGGCGGCCCTGGAAATTGCCGGGATCGAGGAGGATACCCAAGTGGGGGACGGACAGATGGGCGCATCACAGCAAGCTGGTGACAGAATAGTTTGGAATCTCTCTCATAGACACAGCATGGGTCACTGATAATGATTCTGATGCTCTAACAGATTGACTTGTGATCATCTGCAATATTCAATGTGCATGTAAACTTGGCCTCCCATCTCTGACTCTTCCCTTTACTCCCCCACAGGACCATCGATAGCCCCCGTCCCCACTATCCAGGAGGATTAGCCTGAGCCTCCAGACTCCTCAGAGGAAGCTGCAACCTCTGAGGGCACAGTGTCAGCAGAATTCAGCGCACCCATCACCAGCGGAGAGGATGGCTAAATCCATGGAGGAGCTTATTCGCCAGGGTATTGAAAATATGGTCATTGTTCAGAATAGAATGACACATCTCTTGAGGAGCGATGGTCATCTATTGAGCAAACAAACCAGACCTTCATGCAAGACCTCTTGAGTAGGACTTCCAGTGCAGAAACGGGTCCTCATGGCCCCCCTGCAGTGCAGCAAGGTGCTGTCCAGCCACTTGCTAGCTCTGAATTGGGGCTGTCCCATGAGAGGGATGTTGGTGGCAGACAACAAGGAAGTGGGGGCTCCTCTCCAAGCGTTCACACGACCATGCCACAGCAAAGCCCTCGGTCAGAGCCTCACCAGAGTCCTCACACAACTGAGATCGGCGTCTCAACCCCTGCACAGCCGCAGGAGCAGCAGACTGTTGGCGAGCCCGCACAGGTTTGCCACCCTAGAGGACACCTGCCAAAGGTGTCAAGACAGGAGCAGCAAGAGAGTGAGCAAGGGGCCTCCACATCTGCTGAAGCCACAGGGGAAGCACCACGTAGGAGCATGCGTAAGCACAAATAGTCACAAGGGTAGTCACTTGGGTGCTGTGTTGTTTTGTTTTTGGACCAGCCATCATTGTGATTGTATTATAAAGTTGATGGCAAACTGTTGAAGTTGTGGCTTGTGTCATTTCGCAAATGAGACTTTCACATTGAGGGCTTAGGGCACCTTGCGATTGTCAGAATGGTGGTCAGAGTGATAGGAATCTGTAGGTTCTTGTCCATTGTCGATGCTCTGGTAAGAAGGAGCGAGATTAAAGTGTTTGATTGTGCAGGCTAAGCAAATGTGACCAACATGAGTACGTCCCTTGCATCCCGGGAAGCAATATGGTGGCGCTCTGGCGCCTTCTGGCCTGTGCATCTTCAGGTGGGTGACTAGCAGCTTGGCACTCCTGTTGATGCTTCTGCTGTTGGTGCTGCTGTTGCTCATGGTTCTGCTGCTGCCACGGCTGGTCTTCATCCGTATCTGATGTTCAAGAGAAAAGGAATTAGATGGTTCCCATTCTTCTGGTATATGCCTCACTTGAGAAAGCGCTTAGTCAAGGCGGGGAGAGGGGTTTCCCAGGAGGTCACACTGGAGATGGGTGTCAGGCTCCAAACTTCCACAACAATGAGTATGCCTGCTAAACGTTCCCCCAGACCTGAGACAACAAAGTTCTGCCACCTGCAAATGATCATTGATGAAAACTCCTTTGTAATGGTGGCGCTGCAGCTGTTCGTAAGCAATCCACTTGTGCGGCCACCAGGATTACCTGGCGTGTTCCAGAGGAGGCGTGTAGGATGGGGGAAATGTGTTAAAATCGGAAAGGCCTCTCAAAATGGGATTATAGATGCATTTAAGTGGTTGTTAAGTGCCTTAAGGGCCTATCCCGCCTCTTAGAGGCGGGATGGAAAGGGGGTCAGAAAACACACATTTGGGAAAATTGCTCGGAGGCAGGATGGAGGCGGGATCGGGCCCACCCGCCATTTTTGGCAATTTTAACAACTCACCTGCCTCCAATCCTGCCTCCTCGGACCTGGCAAAATCGAGCCCTCCAAGTGCTCTCCAATCTCCCGCTTTTATTAAACAAGAGTGAGAAGGAACAAAACACACCTCAGGAGAGTCCTGGGAATCAGTGCACCCCAGTTACACTCGCAGTGTGGTAAAGCACTGGTGCTAAAACTGGGGAAAGCTCAGTGCCAGATTGTTGCATTGTGCAATCCCTGAGCTCCACACACGTTCATATGGCAAGAACTCGCCTGTTCCTTGTGTCATGCTGCCACCTACTGGTAACATTGGAACAGGAGCAGGTTATTCAGCCCTCCAGCCTGTTCGCCATTCAACCAGCACGTGACTCATTTATACCTCATAATATACTCCCTTAGCTCCATATCGCTTACGCAACAAAAAACTATTGATCTCAGTCTCGGAAATTTTGATTGACCTCCCTCCTTTGTGGGAGAGAGCTTCAGATTTCCGCTGCCCTGATTCCACTAATAATCAATGCGTCTCCAAATCAGAATCTGGGTAAAGATAAGCAGAGTGGGTCAGGAAGGGACAAAAGATTAATAAAGGTAATAGGACATCAGTGACTAAAGTGACATCAGGAAAAAAAGAAAAAAGTTAAAGCTAAATGCACTATATCTGAATGCATGAAGCATATGCAATAAAATAGCTGAATTAATAGCGCAGATAGAAATAAATGGGTTTGATCTAATAGCCATTACAGAGACATGGAGCTCGATTTTGCCGGTGCTCAGAGGGCGGGTTTGGAGGCGGGTCAAAGGGCAAAATAGTTTTGATTGACGGCGGGTTCCGATCCTGCTGTCAAGTGGCTTCCAAACAATTTTCCCAAGTGTCGGTTCCCCAATTTGCACATGGACTCGACACCTAGCGGCGGTAAGAGGACTAAAGTCAACTACCTGCCTATTAACAGGTAGTTGATAGTAGTTTACAGGCAATTTTTTAATTTGGCTGCTTCTGGCTCGGGCTTCCTGACGTCCGGACACCATGCCAGGTAAGTGTGGCGTGTTGTGAGTCTGCTGTTATGTTTCTGGAGTGATGACAGCTGCAGAAGTGGTGTCAATATTTACAGGCTTCCCCATGAGTGAGTCAGTATTTACATGGGGCCCCTGGGAGTGAGTCAATATTTACACAGGGTCGCTGGGAGTGAGTTAGTATTAACACAGTGTCACCGGGAGTGAGTCAGTATTTACTAAGGGTCACCGGGAGTGTGTCCGTATTTACAGAGGGTCACCGGGAGCGAGACAGTATTTACAGAGGGTCACCGGGAGTGAATCAGTATTTACAGAGGGTCACCGGGAGTGAGTAAGTATTTACACAGGGCCAGCGGGAGTGAGTCAGTATTTACACAGGTTCACCGGGAGTGAGTCAGTGTTTACACAGTGTCACTGGGAGTGAGTCAGTGTTTACACAGGGTCACCGGGAGTGAGTCAGTATTTACACAGGGTCACCGGGAGTGAGTCAGTATTTACACAGGTTCACCGGGAGTGAGTCAGTGTTTACACAGGGTCACCGGGAGTGAGTCAGTATTTACACAGGGTCACCGGGAGTGAGTCAATATTTACACAGGTTCACCGGGAGTGAGTCAGTGTTTACACAGGGTCACCGGGAGTGAGTCAGTATTTACACAGGGTCACCGGGAGTGAGTCAGTGTTTACACAGTGTCACTGGGAGTGAGTCAGTGTTTACACAGGGTCACCGGGAGTGAGTCAGTATTTACACAGGGTCACTGGGAGTGAGTCAGTATTTACACAGGTTCACCGGGAGTGAGTCAGTGTTTACACAGGGTCACCGGGAGTGAGTCAGTATTTACACAGGGTCACCGGGAGTGAGTCAGTATTTACACGGGGTCACCGGGAGTGAGTCAATATTTACAGAGGGTCACCGGGAGTGAGTCAGTATTTAAACAGGGTCACCGGGAGTGAGTCAGTATTTACACGGGGTCACCGGGAGTGAGTCAATATTTACAGAGGGTCACCGGGAGTGAGTCAGTATTTACACAGGTTCACCGGGAGTGAGTCAGTGTTTACACAGGTTCACCGGGAGTGAGTCAGTGTTTACACAGGGTCACCGGGAGTGAGTCAGTATTTACACGGGGTCACCGGGAGTGAGTCAATATTTACAGAGGGTCACCGGGAGTGAGTCAGTATTTAAACAGGGTCACCGGGAGTGAGCCAATATTTACACAGGGTCACCGGGAGTGAGTCAGTGTTTACACAGAGTCACCGGGAATGAGTCAGTATTTACACAGGGTCACCAGGAGTGAGTCAGTATTTACAAAGGTCACTGGGAGTGTGTCAGTATTTACACAGGGTCACCAGGAGTGATTCAGTATTGACACTGGTTCACCGGGAGTGAGTCAATATTTACATAGGGTCACCGGGAGTGCGCCAGTATTTACACAGCATCACTGTGAGTGAGTCAGTATTTACAGGGGGTCACTGGGAGTGTGTCACTATTTACACAGGCTCACTGGGAGTAAGTCAGTATTTACACTGGATCGTCGGGAGTGTGTCATTATTTACATAGAAACATACAAACATAGAAGATAGGAGCAGGAGTAGGCCATTCGGCCCCTCGAGCCTGCTCCGCCATCCAATGAGATCATGGCTGATCATCCAAATTCAGTACCCTGTTCCTGCCTTCTCTCCATATCCCTTGATCCCTTTAGCCTTAAGAAATATATCCAACTCCTTCTTGAATATATTTAATGAATTGGCCTCTACTGCCTTCTTTGATAGAGAATTGCACAGGTTCACCACTCTCTGGGTGAAGAAATTCCTCCTCAACTCTGTCCTGAATGGCTTACCCCTTATCCTTAGACTGTGACCCCTGGTTCTGGACTCCCCGACCATCGGGAATATCCTTCCTGCATCTAGTCTGTCTAGTCCTGTTAGAATTTTATAAGTTTCGATGAGATCCGCTCTCATTCTTCTAAACTCCAGCGAGGTACAAGCTCAATCGACCCAATCTCTCCTCATACGTCATTCCTGCCATCCCAGGTATCAGCCTGGTGTATCTTCGCTGCACTCCTTCCATGGCAAGTACATCCTTCCTCAGATAAGGCGACCAAAACTGCACACAATACTCAATGTGTGGTCTCACCAAGGCCCTGTACAACTGCAGCAAGACATCCTTGTTCCTGTACTCAAACCCTCTCGCTACGAAGGCCAACATACCATTTGCCTTCTTAACCGCCTGCTGCACCTGCATGCTTACTTTCAGCGACTGGTGCACAAGGACGCCCAGGTCTCGTTGTACTTCCCCTTCTCCCAATCTATTGCCATTCAGATAATAATCTGCCTTCCTGTTTTTGACACCAAAGTGGATAACCTCACATTTATCCACGTTATATTGCATCTGCCATGCTTCTGCCCAATCACCCAACCTGTCCAAGTCATCCAGGAGTTTCTCGGCATCCTCCTCACAGCACACACGCCCACCCAGCTTTGAGTTCACCGGAAGTGAGTCGGTATTTTAACAGGGTCAGCGGGAGTGAGTCAGTATGTACAGTGGGTCACCGGGAGTGAGTCAGTATTACATAGGGTCAGTGGGAGTGAGTCAGCATTTACAGAAGATCACCGGGAGTGAGTCGGTATTTTAGCACGGTCACCGGGAGTGAGTCAGCATTTTCAGAGGGTCACCCGGAGTGAGTCGGTATTTTAACAGTGTCACGGGGAGTGAGTCAGTATTTACACAGGGTCAACGGGAGTGAGTCAGGATTTACACAGGTCCACCAAGAGTGAGTCAGTATTTAAACAGGGTCACTGGGAGCGAGTCAGTACTTACAGTGGGTCACCGGGAGTGAGTCAGTATTACATAGGGTTACTGGGAGTGAGTCAGTATTTACAGTGGGTCACCGGGAGTGAGTCAGTATTACATAGGGTCAGCGGGAGGGAGTCAACATTTACAGAGGTTCACCGGAAGTGAGTCGGTATTTTAACAGGGTCACCGGGAGTGAGTCAGTATTTACAGTGGGTCACCGGGAGTGAGTCAGTATTTACAGTGGGTCACCGGGAGTGAGTCAGTATTTACAGTGGGTCACCGGGAGTGAGTCGGTATTCACAGAGGGTCAACGGGAGTGAGTCAGTATTTACACAGGGTCACCGGGAGTGAGTCAGTAGTTACAAAGGGTCACCGGGACGGAGTCAGTATTTACACAGGCTCACCGGGAGTGTGTCAGTAGTTACACAGGGTCAACGGGAGTGAGTCAGTATTTACACAGGGTCAGCGGGAGTGCGTCATTATTTACACAGGGTCCCTGGGAGTGAGTCAGTATTTACACAGGTTCACCGGGAGTGAGTCATTATTTACACAGGGTCCCTGGGAGTGAGTCAGTATTTACACATGTTCACCGGGAGTGTGTCAGTATTTACACAGGGTCAGCGGGATTGAGTCATTATTTACACAGGATCACCGGGAATGAGTCAGTATTTACACAGGTTCACCGGGAGTGAGTCAGTAGTTACAAAGGGTCACCGGGAGGGAGTCAGTATTTAAACAGGTTCACCGGGGGTATGTCAGTAGTTACACAAGGTCAACGGGAGTGAGTCAATATTTACACAGGGTCACCGGGAGTGTGTCAGTATTTACACAGGGTCACCGAGAGTGAGTCAGTTTTTACAGAGGGTCACCGGGAGTGAGTCAGTTTTTACACAGGGTCACCGGGAGTGAGTCAGCATTTACAGAGGGTCACCGGGAGTGAGTCAGTATTTACACAGGGTCAACAGGTGTGAGTCAGTATTTACATAGGGTCATAAGAACATAAGAAATAGGAGCAGGAGTAGACCAATCGGCCCCTCGAGCCTGCTCCACCATTCTATAAGATCATGGCTGATCTGATCCTAACCTCAAATCTACTGTCACTCTACATCCCTCCCGAACCCATGTGATCTCCTGGGAGAGGCGAAAAAACATAAAAAACCCAATGGCCAATTTGGGAGAAAAAAATCTGGGAAATTCCTCTCCAACCCATCTAGGCGATCGAAACTCGTCCAGGAGATCACTGTCCCTATATTTTCTACAGTACTTACCTTCTGTAAAAGGTGATCTCCACCCCAGCCAGGAACAGGAATAGAACCATCTCCTGAAATCTAACACATAATTAGAACAAAAGAAGTAGGAGTAGAACCAGGCTACACGGCCCCTGGGCCCACTCTGTTACCCACAGGGCCATGACCGTTCCGAACATAGACTCATGTCCAATTTCCTGCCCGTTCCCCGTAACCCCTAATTCCCTTTACTTCTGAGAAACTGTCTATTTCTGTTTTAAATTTATTTAATGATGTAGCTTCCACAGCTTTCTGGGGCAGCAAATTCCACAGACCTACTACCCTCTGAGTGAAGAAGTTTCTCCTCATCTCAGTTTTGAAAGAGCAGCCCCTTATTCTAAGATTATGCCCCCTAGTTCTAGTTTCACCCATCATTGGGAACATCCTCACCACATCCACCCGATCAAGCCCCTTCACAATCTTATATGTTTCAATAAGGTCGCCTCTCATTCTTCTGAACTCCAATGAGTAGAGTCCCAATCTACTCAATCTCTCCTCATATGTCCACCTCCTGATCCCCGGGATTAACCGAGTGAACCTTCTTTGTACTGACTCGAGAGCAAGTATGTCTTTTCTTAAGTATGGACACCAAAACTGTATGCAGTATTCCAGGTGTGGTCTCACCAATACCCTGTACAACTGCAACAATACCGCCCTGTTTTTATATTCTATCCCCCTAGCAATAAAAGTCAACATTCCATTGGCCTTCTTGATCACTTGCTGCACCTGCATACAAATTTTTGAGTTTCGTGCACCAGGACCCCCAGATCCCTTTGTACTTCAGTACTTTCTGTTGTGTATGTAACCTGTTCCACCTTAAGAGAGCTTAAGCCTGTTCCACCTTAAGAGATGTACTACTTTCTCAGGCTGCTGTAGACGTAATACCGGGGGTGAACACACCGGTATATAAGCACTGTGCAGTAATCTTGTATTCAGTATAGTCCCTACCTCCAACCAGTAAAGACCTGTTTTTATTGTTACTCATTAGTCTGTGTCTTAATTAACTAAATAATTCACAGACTTAACACTGGCGACGAGTCAGGTTCTTACCCTGCGGCAGTTATTCCACGGCGGTTGAAGAGAGGTTTCAAACCTCACCACCCCACTGGAAGCGACAGGCATTAGGACCCTGATGCCTCCATCAGCTTGTGGACCGGAGTAGAAGACAGGGCTGGGGAAGACAGAGGTACAGGGCGATAGCTATCGGCAGATAAGGGCCGGGCCGCTTTCAAATCGATCGCATTTGCGATAAGGGCGTGAGAGCCGCTTCGAGCGGGAGGCGTTTCAAGCCAGCGATCGCACTCCAGATAAGGGCCGAGAGCCGCTTCGGTCGGGAGCCGCTTCGCGATCAGCGATCGCATAAAAGGTAAGGGCCGCACTCGGGCTTACAGACAGCGTCGGGGGACGGGTGAAGACCGCCAAACGCAGGAAAACCGCCATGTTGGGAGCGGAGGACGACGACAAAGAGCGGGAAGCCGCCATCTTGTGTAACATAAAATTCCAACAAAATTTTAACAATGCCTAAACACGGGAATATTGGCACCTTTGATAGTGACATCGAGGATTGGGCCATATATGTAGAACGAGTAAAAAAATTATTGTAAGGCCAATAAAATTCGTGAGCAAGATAAAGCACTAACATTATTAAATTTAATGGGTGCGAAGACATACGGGCAATTGAAACACCTGTTATCACCAGATGAACCGGCGGATAAGACGTTCGATGAGATTGTTACTGTCCTGAAAGATCCTCTAAACCCCACGCCGCTGATGCTAGCGGAACGATTTAAATTTTACAACAGAAGGCAACTACAGAATGAAAGCAATGCTGAATATTTGCTGGAATTGCGTAAATTAGCGAAATATTGTCAGTTTGGAACGGGACTGACAGATGCACTACGAGACAAATTTGTGTGTGGTTTATTTAAACAAGATACACAAAAGCGACTGCTCGAGGAGAATGAGCTGACGCTTGAGAAGGCGGTCACTATGGCAGCAGCACACGAAGCCGCAGCGAGAGGCACGGCAGTAATGCAGCTACGGTCACCGGAGCTCAGTGCACACAAATTGGGTGTGAGTTCTGTTAAATGTTATCGTTGTGGAAAGACAACGCATGATCAGAACCAGTGTTGGTTTAAAAACCAAGAATGCAGAACATGTGGTAGGCTTGGACATATAGCTAGAGTATGCAGGTCAGGGAAGAAGACCAGCAACAAGAAGTCACCGCAAGGGAAATACGCAAAGGTACACAAGGTGGCCGAACAGGAGTCCGATTCAGACGCTAGCAGTAATGAACTGGCTGGCTTAAGCAGTATTGAACTGGCTAGCTTAAGGGTACTCAACGTTGGTAAGGGTGCAGACCTCCAGACAATTTGGGTTACTCTTCAGATAGAAGGAGTCCAAGTAAAAATGGAATTGGACACTGGATCGGCATTGTCGGTCATGAATAAGAAAGATTACAGAAGGTTATTCCAACATATTCCCCTACAGGATACGGAGATTATATTGACAACCTACACGGGGCAGAGAGTGTACCCCATCGGGACAATAAAGGTTGCAGTGGCCAACAAGGGCGAAGGAAGTCAAATAATGGACTTATATGTGCTACCGGAGGGAGGTCCACCACTACTAGGCCGGGAGTGGTTTAGAAACATAAATATGGACTGGCATTCGCTAAAAGCCATAAAGAGTGAGAACTCGGTGCAGATAATCAGCCCAGGCTCTAGAACTGATGATGGTAAGACCAACCCATGTGCAAAAGACAAAATTTCAGCACAGAATTCCACTGAGCAACAACAACATAGTTTAACAGAGAATTCTGAGTCTGTCAAGTCTACTGATATGCACATTTTTGAGGGACACTGGGCTCGAACTCAACTCCATTTCAAACTACAACAGCAATTAGAACAAATGATTCGCCGTTTTGAGCAAGAGATGAATGAAATAAAAAAGTTCTTTGTTACAGAGTGGGAGAATCTGGAAAGGCAACAGAAGCAACTGATGGAAAAAATGAAGCAGGAGCACACCAACCATCTGCGCGAGGAGGCCGAACGAATCAAAGCTGATTCAGGTTCTGAAGGTACGTGCCATAATCTGGTGTCAGAAGAGTTAACGGTCACCCAACTCCTTCATATGCTGAGGGACAAGACTCTGAAATGGGAAAAACTTGAACACGAGCTGCGATCTTCAAAGGAAAAGGGTTTGGAGCTCTCAAAAGTCATTGAGATGGCTGATGTGACGACACAGACTGAAACGACTGCAACAGAGCAGCCATTGGATGCCAAAAGTACGCTGACTCACGTCAATGTAGAACAACAGACCGCTGAAACAGCTGCTCCGGTAGAGGGATTGCATAGTCCGATCAATCAATCTCCAAAGGAAGTTGAAGTATTAAAATCACAAATGAGGTCACTAGTAAACGACTTGCTGAAAGCCCAGAAAAAGCTGGATGCAGAGGTATACATGAAGAAGTTTCTTCAGGAAAGATGTCTGGATTTGGAACAAGAGCTGGCTAACGTCCAGCTGGGTATGGAGGAAATAGACGACACTCTCACTGGTCTAGCTCAGGACGACACCGAATATTACCATGACCTGGTGGACGACACCGAATATTACGATGTCCTGTCCTGCCCAGCTTGTAACTTCGACTCCCAAAGTGCAGAAATCATGGAGGAGCACCAAAAGTCTACGGAACATCGGGAGAAGCTGGCCCTACGACGGAAACAGGAGGAAGAGAAGGAGGAACTGCGCATGCAGCTGGCAGCTGTGGCAGCTGACAATGGAGCCCAGAGAGTCTCCAAGAAGCAGAAAAGGAAAAGTAAAAACAGAAGATGACCCATCTGAACCATTATCACCTCTACCAGATCACACACGTGGTCCCTCCGAACGGAGCCAAATCAGTTCGGAAGTTCAAGCTGTTAAATCCATGAAAGGACTATTGAATGAGTAACGTGAACCGACTACACCACAGAGATTGAATCTGTGAACTGTTTTCCGCAGAGACTGAATCTGTGATATGTTACGTTAAACATGAAGTTATATATGTATATATGTTATTACGTTATGTTAAATGGGGGGGATGACAATGAACTAAGAAGGGAGGAGTGTTGTGTATGTAACCTATTCCACCTTAAGAGAGCTTAAGCCTGTTCCACCTTAAGAGATGTACTACTTTCTCAGGCTGCTGTAGACGTAATACCGGGGGTGAACACACCGGTATATAAGCACTGTGCAGTAATCTTGTATTCAGCATAGTCCCTACCTCCAACCAGTAAAGACCTGTTTTTATTGTTACTCATTAGTCTGTGTCTTAATTAACTAAATAATTCACAGACTTAACACTTTCCAGTTTCTTGCCATTAAGATAATAACTTGCTCTATGATTTCTCCTGCCAAAGTGCATAACCTCACAATTTCCAGTATTGTATTCCATCTGCCAAACCTCTGCCCACTTACTTAGCCTGTCTATGTCCCTTTGCAAGTTTTTTATGTCCTCCTCACTCACTACTTCTCTTCCCATCTTTGTATCATCTGCAAACTTTGACATGTTACACTCGGTCCCCTCCTCCAAATCATTAATATAGATTGTAAAGAGTTGGGGACCCAGCACTGACCCCTGCGGAACACCACTAGTTACTGATTGCCAGTCTGAGAATGAACCATTTATCCCAACTCTCTGCTTTCTGTTAGATAGCCAATCCTCCACCCATGCCAGAATATTACCCCCAATCCCATGATTTTTTATCTTGAGCAATAATCTTTTGTGTGGCACCTTGTCAAATGCCTTTTGGAAGTCTAAATACACTACGTCCACTGGTTCCCCTTTTCCCACCCTGTATGTTACTTCCTCAAAGAACTCAAGCAAATTTGTCAAACATGACTTCCCCTTCATAAAACCATGCTGACTTTGTCCTATTAAATTATGTTTATCCAAATGCCCCGTTACCGTCTCCTTAATAATGGACTCTAAAATTTTATCAACCACAGATGTTAGGCTAACAGGTCTATAGTTTCCAGCCTTCTGCCTACTACCCTTTTTAAATAAGGGTGTTACATTAGCAGTTTTCCAATCTGCCGGGACCTTTGCTGAGTCCAGGGAGTTTTGGAAAATTATTAATAATGCATCCACAATCCCTACCGCCACTTCCCTCAAGACTCTAGGATGTAAGCCATCAGGTCCAGTGGATTTATCCGCCTTGAGTCACCGGGAGTGAGTCAGTATTTACGCGGGGTCACCTGTGAGTGAGTCAGTATTTACACAGGATTGCCGGGTGTGAGTCAGTATTTACAGAGGGTCAACGGGAGTGAGTCAGTAGTTACACAGGGTCACCGGGAGGGAGTCAGTAGTTAAAGAGGGTCACCGGGAGTGAGTCAGTATTTACAGAAAGTCACCGGGAGTGAGTCAGTATTTACACAGGGTCACAGGGAGTGAGTCAGTATTTACATAGGGTCACCGGAAGCGAGTCCGTATTTACACAAGGTCACTGGGAGTGTGTCAGTATTTACACAGGGTCACCGGGGGTGAGTCTGTATTTACACAGGATCACCGGGAGTGAGTCAGTATTTACAGAAGGTCACAGGGATGAGTCAGTATTTAATGATGTTCACCAGGTGTGAGTCAGTATTTAAACAGGGTCGCTGGGAGTGAGTCAGTAATTACAGAAAGTCACCGGGAGTGAGTCAGTATTTACAGAAGGTCACAGGGATGAGTCAGTATTTAATGATGTTCACCAGGTGTGAGTCAGTATTTAAACAGGATCGCTGGGAGTGAGTCAGTAATTACAGAAGGTCACCGGGAGTAAGTCAGTATTTACACAGGTTCACCGGGAGTGTGTAAGTATTTACACAGTGTCACGGAGAGTGAGTCAGTATTTACACAGGGTCACAGGGAGTGAGTCAGTTTTTACACCAGGTCAGCGGGAGTGAGCCAGTATTTGCAGAGGGTCACCGGGAGTGAGTCAGTATTTGCAGAGGGTCACCGGGAGTGAGTCAGTATTTAAACAGGGTCACCGGGAGTGAGTCAGTATTTACACAGTGTCAGCGGGATTGAGTCATTATTTACACAGGATCACCGGGAATGAGTCAGTATTTACACAGGATCACCGGGAGTGAGTCAGTAGTTACAAAGGGCACCGGGAGGGAGTCAGTATTTACACAGGTTCACCGGGAGTGAGTCAGTATTTACAGAGGGTCACCGGGAGTGAGTCAGTATTTACACAGAGTCACCGGGAGTGAGTCAGTATTTACAGAGGGTCACCGGGAGTGTGTCAGTATTTACACAGGGTCACCGGGAGTGAGTCAGTTTTTACACAGGGTCACCGGGAGTGAGTCAGTTTTTACAGAGGGTCACCGGGAGTGAGTCAGTACTTACAAAGATCACTCGGAGTGAGTCAGTATTTACACAGGGTCACCGGGAGTGAGTAAGTAATTAAACAGGGTCACCGGGAGTGAGTCAGTATTTACTCAGGGTCACCGGGAGTGAGTCAGTATTTACACAGGGTCACCGGGAGTGAGTCAGTATTTACACAGGGTCACCGGGAGTGAGTCAGTATTTATACAGGGTCACCGGGAGTGAGTCAGTATTTACACAGAGTCACCGGGAGTGAGTCAGTATTTACAGAGGGATCACCGGGAGTGTGTCAGTATTTACAAAGGGTCACCGGGAGTGAGTCAGCATTTACACAGGGTCACCGGGAGTGAGTCAGTTTTTAAAGAGGGTCACCGGGAGTGAGTCACTATTTATACAGTGTCACCGGGAGTGAGTCAGTTTTTACACAGGGTCACCGGGAGTGAGTCAGTACTTAAACAGGGTCACCGGGAGTGAGTCAGTATTTACAGAGGGTCAACGGGAGTGAGTCAGTATTTACACAGGTTTACCGGGAGTGAGTCAGTATTTAAACAGGGTCACCGGGAGTGAGTCAGCATTTACAGAGGGTCACCGGAAGTGAATCGGTATTTTAACAGGATCACCGGGAGTGAGTCAGTACTTACACAGGTTCACCGGGAGTGAGTCAGTATTTACACAGGGTCACCGGGAGTGAGTCAGCATTTACAGAGGGTCACCGGAAGTGAATCTGTATTTTAACAGGATCACCGGGAGTGAGTCAGTATTTTCACAGGTTCACCGGGAGTGAGTCAGTATTTACACAGGTTCACCGGGAGTGAGTCAGTATTTACACAGGTTCACCGGGAGTGAGTCAGTATTTACACAGGTTCACCGGGAGTGAGTCAGTATTTACACAGTCTCACCGGGAGTGAGTCAGTATTTACACAGGGTCACCAGGAGTGAGTCAGCATTTTCAGAGGGTCACCGGAAGTGAATCGGTATTTTAACAGGGTCACCGGGAGTGACTCAGTATTTACACAGGTTCACCGGGAGTGAGTCAGTATTTACACAGTTTCACCGGGAGTGAGTCAGTATTTACACAGGGTCACCGGGAGTGAGTCAGCATTTTCAGAGGATCACCGGGAGTGAGTCGTTATTTTAACAGGGTCACCGGGAGTGAGTCAGTATTTACACAGGGTCACCGCGAGTGAGTCAGTATTGACACAGGGTCACCGGGAGTGAGTCAGTATTTACACAGGTTCACCGGGAGTGAGTCTGTATTTACACAAGCTCACCGGGAGTGAGTCTGTATTTACACAAGATCACCGGGAGTGAGTCAGTATTTACACAGGGTCACAGGGAGTGAGTCAGTATTTACACAGGATCACTGGGATTGAGTCAGTATTTACACAGGGTCAACGGGAGTGAGTCAGTATTTACAGTGGGTCACCGGGAGTGAATCAGTTTTTACAGAGGGTCACTGGGAGTGAGTCAGTATTTACAGAGAGTCACCGGGAGTGAGTCAGTATTCACACCAGGTCAGCAGGAGTGAGTCAGTATTTACACAGGCTCACCGGGAGTGTGTCAGTAGTTACGCAGGGTCAACGGGAGTGAGTCAGTATTTACACAGGGTCAGCGGTAGTGAGTCATTATTTATACAGGGTCCCTGGGAGTGAGTCAGTATTTACACAGGGTCAGCAGGATTGAGTCATTATTTACACAGGATCACCGGGAATGAGTCAGTATTTACACAGGTTCACCGGGAGTGAGTCAGTAGTTAGAAAGGGTCACCGGGAGGGAGTCAGTATTTAAACAGGTTCACCGGGAGTATGTGA
Organism: Somniosus microcephalus; assembly: GCF_052327205.1. Lineage (NCBI taxonomy): Eukaryota > Metazoa > Chordata > Chondrichthyes > Squaliformes > Somniosidae > Somniosus > Somniosus microcephalus. The sequence continues at coordinate 101,474,328 of NC_140999.1, forward strand.
GTAGTTACACAAGGTCAACGGGAGTGAGTCAGTATTTACACAGGGTCAGCGGGAGTGAGTCAGCATTTACACAGGGTCAGCGGGAGTGAGTCAGTATTTACACAGGGTCAGCGGGAGTGAGTCATTATTTACACAGGGTCCCTGGGAGTGAGTCAATATTTACACAGGTTCACCGGGAGTGTGTCAGTATTTACACAGGGTCACCGAGAGTGAGTCAGTTATTACAGAGGGTCACCGGGAGTGAGTCAGTTTTTACACAGGGTCACCGGGAGTGAGTCAGTATTTACAGAGGGTCACCGGGAGTGAGTCAGTATTTGCACAGGGTCAACGGGTGTGAGTCAGTATTTACATAGGGTCATAAGAACATAAGAACATAAGAAATAGGAGCAGGAGTAGACCAATCGGCCCCTCGAGCCTGCTCCACCATTCTATAAGATCATGGCTGATCTGATCCTAACCTCAAATCTACTATCACTCTACACCCCTCCCGAACCCATGTGATCTCCTGGGAGAGGCGAAAAAACATAAAAAACCCAATGGCCAATTTGGGAGAAAAAAATCTGGGAAATTCCTCTCCGACCCATCTAGGCGATCGAAACTCGTCCAGGAGATCACTGTCCCTATATTTTCTACAGTACTTACCTTCTGTAAAAGGTGATCTCCACCCCAGCCAGGAACAGGAATAGAACCATCTCCTGAAATCTAACACATAATTAGAACAAAAGAAGTAGGAGCAGAACCAGGCTACACGGCCCCTGGGCCCGCTCCGTTACCCACAGGGCCATGACCGTTCCGAACATAGACTCATGTCCAATTTCCTGCCCGCTCCCAGTAACCCCTAATTCCCTTTACTTCTGAGAAACTGTCTATTTCTGTTTTAAATTTATTTAATGATGTAGCTTCCACAGCTTTCTGGGGCAGCAAATTCCACAGACCTACTACCCTCTGAGTGAAGGAGTTTCTCCTCATCTCAGTTTTGAAAGAGCAGCCCCTTATTCTAAGATTATGCCCCCTAGTTCTAGTTTCACCCATCATTGGGAACATCCTCACCACATCCACCCGATCAAGCCCCTTCACAATCTTATATGTTTCAATAAGATCGCCTCTCATTCTTCTGAACTCCAATGAGTAGAGTCCCAATCTACTCAACCTCTCCTCATATGTCCACCTCCTGATCCCCGGGATTAACCGAGTGAACCTTCTTTGTACTGACTCAAGAGCAAGTATGTCTTTTCTTAAGTATGGACACCAAAACTGTATGCAGTATTCCAGGTGCGGTCTCACCAATACCCTGTACAACTGCAACAATACCGCCCTGTTTTTATATTCTATCCCCCTAGCAATAAAAGCCAACATTCCATTGGCCTTCTTGATCACTTGCTGCACCTGCATACAAATTTTTGAGTTTCGTGCACCAGGACCCCCAGATCCCTTTGTACTTCAGTACTTTCCAGTTTCTTGCCATTAAGATAATAACTTGCTCTATGATTTCTCCTGCCAAAGTGCATAACCTCACAATTTCCAGTATTGTATTCCATCTGCCAAACCTCTGCCCACTTACTTAGCCTGTCTATGTCCCTTTGCAGGTTTTTTATGTCCTCCTCACTCACTACTTCTCTTCCCATCTTTGTATCATCTGCAAACTTTGATATGTTACACTCGGTCCCCTCCTCCAAATCATTAATATAGATTGTAAAGAGTTGGGGACCCAGCACTGACCCCTGCGGAACACCACTAGTTACTGATTGCCAGTCTGAGAACGAACCATTTATCCCAACTCTCTGCTTTCTGTTAGATAGCCAATCCTCCACCCATGCCAGAATATTACCCCCAATCCCATGATTTTTTATCTTAAGCAATAATCTTTTGTGTGGCACCTTGTCAAATGCCTTTTGGAAGTCTAAATACACTACGTCCACTGGTTCCCCTTTTCCCACCCTGTATGTTACTTCCTCAAAGAACTCAAGCAAATTTGTCAAACATGACTTCCCCTTCATAAAACCATGCTGACTTTGTCCTATTAAATTATGTTTATCCAAATGTCCCGTCACTGTCTCCTTAATAATGGACTCTAAAATTTTACCAACCACAGATGTTAGGCTAACAGGTCTATAGTTTCCAGCCTTCTGCCTACTACCCTTTTTAAATAAGGGTGTTACATTAGCAGTTTTCCAATCTGCCGGGACCTTTGCTGAGTCCAGGGAGTTTTGGAAAATTATTAACAATGCATCCACAATCCCTACCGCCACTTCCCTCAAGACTCTAGGATGTAAGCCATCAGGTCCAGTGGATTTATCCGCCTTGAGTCACCGGGAGTGAGTCAGTATTTACGCGGGGTCACCTGTGAGTGAGTCAGTATTTACACAGGATTGCCGGGTGTGAGTCAGTATTTACAGAGGGTCAACGGGAGTGAGTCAGTAGTTACACAGGGTCACCGGGAGGGAGTCAGTAGTTAAAGAGGGTCACCGGGAGTGAGTCAGTATTTACAGAAAGTCACCGGGAGTGAGTCAGTATTTACACAGGGTCACAGGGAGTGAGTCAGTATTTACATAGGGTCACCGGAAGCGAGTCCGTATTTACACAAGGTCACTGGGAGTGTGTCAGTATTTACACAGGGTCACCGGGGGTGAGTCTGTATTTACACAGGATCACCGGGAGTGAATCAGTATTTACAGCAGGTCACAGGGATGAGTCAGTATTTAATGATGTTCACCAGGTGTGAGTCAGTATTTAAACAGGGTCGCTGGGAGTGAGTCAGTAATTACAGAAGGTCACCGGGAGTAAGTCAGTATTTACACAGGTTCACCGGGAGTGCGTAAGTATTTACACAGTGTCACGGAGAGTGAGTCAGTATTTACACAGGGTCACAGGGAGTGAGTCAGTATTTACACCAGATCAGCGGGAGTGAGCCAGTATTTGCAGAGGGTCACCGGGAGTGAGTCAGTATTTGCAGAGGGTCACCGGGAGTGAGTCAGTATTTAAACAGGGTCACCGGGAGTGAGTCAGTATTTACACAGTGTCAGCGGGATTGAGTCATTATTTACACAGGATCACCGGGAATGAGTCAGTAGTTACAAAGGGCACCGGGAGGGAGTCAGTATTTACACAGGTTCACCGGGAATGAGTCAGTATTTACAGAGGGTCACCGGGAGTGAGTCAGTATTTACACAGAGTCACCGGGAGTGAGTCAGTATTTACAGAGGGTCACCAGGAGTGTGTCAGTATTTACACAGGGTCACCGGGAGTGAGTCAGTTTTTACACAGGGTCACCGGGAGTGAGTCAGTTTTTACAGAGGGTCACCGGGAGTGAGTCAGTACTTACAAAGATCACTCGGAGTGAGTCAGTATTTACACAGGGTCACCGGGAGTGAGTAAGTAATTAAACAGGGTCACCGGGAGTGAGTCAGTATTTACTCAGGGTCACCGGGAGTGAGTCAGTATTTACACAGGGTCACCGGGAGTGAGTCAGTATTTACACAGGGTCACCGGGAGTGAGTCAGTATTTATACAGGGTCACCGGGAGTGAGTCAGTATTTACACAGAGTCACCGGGAGTGAGTCCTTTGTCTCCTAAGCATCTATGCTTTGGAATCTCTACACTCACTCCTTCATTCTCACTCAAACTCCACTTGTGTCCCCCATTGCAGGAAAAGAGAGCTCACAATAAGAGGGAAAGTGCGAGGACAGGAGGAGGTCCACCCTCAGTAGCCCAGCTCACCCCCTGGGAGGAGGCGGCCCTGGAAATTGCCGGGATCGAGGAGGATACCCAAGTGGGGGACGGACAGATGGGCGCATCACAGCAAGCTGGTGACAGAATAGTTTGGAATCTCTCTCATAGACACAGCATGGGTCACTGATAATGATTCTGATGCTCTAACAGATTGACTTGTGATCATCTGCAATATTCAATGTGCATGTAAACTTGGCCTCCCATCTCTGACTCTTCCCTTTACTCCCCCACAGGACCATCGATAGCCCCCGTCCCCACTATCCAGGAGGATTAGCCTGAGCCTCCAGACTCCTCAGAGGAAGCTGCAACCTCTGAGGGCACAGTGTCAGCAGAATTCAGCGCACCCATCACCAGCGGAGAGGATGGCTAAATCCATGGAGGAGCTTATTCGCCAGGGTATTGAAAATATGGTCATTGTTCAGAATAGAATGACACATCTCTTGAGGAGCGATGGTCATCTATTGAGCAAACAAACCAGACCTTCATGCAAGACCTCTTGAGTAGGACTTCCAGTGCAGAAACGGGTCCTCATGGCCCCCCTGCAGTGCAGCAAGGTGCTGTCCAGCCACTTGCTAGCTCTGAATTGGGGCTGTCCCATGAGAGGGATGTTGGTGGCAGACAACAAGGAAGTGGGGGCTCCTCTCCAAGCGTTCACACGACCATGCCACAGCAAAGCCCTCGGTCAGAGCCTCACCAGAGTCCTCACACAACTGAGATCGGCGTCTCAACCCCTGCACAGCCGCAGGAGCAGCAGACTGTTGGCGAGCCCGCACAGGTTTGCCACCCTAGAGGACACCTGCCAAAGGTGTCAAGACAGGAGCAGCAAGAGAGTGTGTCAGTATTTACACAGGGTCACCGGGAGTGAGTCAGTTTTTACACAGGGTCACCGGGAGTGAGTCAGTTTTTACAGAGGGTCACCGGGAGTGAGTCAGTACTTACAAAGATCACTCGGAGTGAGTCAGTATTTACACAGGGTCACCGGGAGTGAGTAAGTAATTAAACAGGGTCACCGGGAGTGAGTCAGTATTTACTCAGGGTCACCGGGAGTGAGTCAGTATTTACACAGGGTCACCGGGAGTGAGTCAGTATTTACACAGGGTCACCGGGAGTGAGTCAGTATTTATACAGGGTCACCGGGAGTGAGTCAGTATTTACACAGAGTCACCGGGAGTGAGTCAGTATTTACAGAGGGATCACCGGGAGTGTGTCAGTATTTACAAAGGGTCACCGGGAGTGAGTCAGCATTTACACAGGGTCACCGGGAGTGAGTCAGTTTTTAAAGAGGGTCACCGGGAGTGAGTCACTATTTATACAGTGTCACCGGGAGTGAGTCAGTTTTTACACAGGGTCACCGGGAGTGAGTCAGTACTTAAACAGGGTCACCGGGAGTGAGTCAGTATTTACAGAGGGTCAACGGGAGTGAGTCAGTATTTACACAGGTTTACCGGGAGTGAGTCAGTATTTAAACAGGGTCACCGGGAGTGAGTCAGCATTTACAGAGGGTCACCGGAAGTGAATCGGTATTTTAACAGGATCACCGGGAGTGAGTCAGTACTTACACAGGTTCACCGGGAGTGAGTCAGTATTTACACAGGGTCACCGGGAGTGAGTCAGCATTTACAGAGGGTCACCGGAAGTGAATCTGTATTTTAACAGGATCACCGGGAGTGAGTCAGTATTTTCACAGGTTCACCGGGAGTGAGTCAGTATTTACACAGGTTCACCGGGAGTGAGTCAGTATTTACACAGGTTCACCGGGAGTGAGTCAGTATTTACACAGGTTCACCGGGAGTGAGTCAGTATTTACACAGTCTCACCGGGAGTGAGTCAGTATTTACACAGGGTCACCAGGAGTGAGTCAGCATTTTCAGAGGGTCACCGGAAGTGAATCGGTATTTTAACAGGGTCACCGGGAGTGACTCAGTATTTACACAGGTTCACCGGGAGTGAGTCAGTATTTACACAGTTTCACCGGGAGTGAGTCAGTATTTACACAGGGTCACCGGGAGTGAGTCAGCATTTTCAGAGGATCACTGGGAGTGAGTCGTTATTTTAACAGGGTCACCGGGAGTGAGTCAGTATTTACACAGGGTCACCGCGAGTGAGTCAGTATTGACACAGGGTCACCGGGAGTGAGTCAGTATTTACACAGGTTCACCGGGAGTGAGTCTGTATTTACACAAGCTCACCGGGAGTGAGTCTGTATTTACACAAGATCACCGGGAGTGAGTCAGTATTTACACAGGGTCACAGGGAGTGAGTCAGTATTTACACAGGATCACTGGGATTGAGTCAGTATTTACACAGGGTCAACGGGAGTGAGTCAGTATTTACAGTGGGTCACCGGGAGTGAATCAGTTTTTACAGAGGGTCACTGGGAGTGAGTCAGTATTTACAGAGAGTCACCGGGAGTGAGTCAGTATTCACACCAGGTCAGCAGGAGTGAGTCAGTATTTACACAGGCTCACCGGGAGTGTGTCAGTAGTTACGCAGGGTCAACGGGAGTGAGTCAGTATTTACACAGGGTCAGCGGTAGTGAGTCATTATTTATACAGGGTCCCTGGGAGTGAGTCAGTATTTACACAGGGTCAGCAGGATTGAGTCATTATTTACACAGGATCACCGGGAATGAGTCAGTATTTACACAGGTTCACCGGGAGTGAGTCAGTAGTTAGAAAGGGTCACCGGGAGGGAGTCAGTATTTAAACAGGTTCACCGGGAGTATGTGAGTAGTTACACAAGGTCAACGGGAGTGAGTCAGTATTTACACAGGGTCAGCGGGAGTGAGTCAGCATTTACACAGGGTCAGCGGGAGTGAGTCAGTATTTACACAGGGTCAGCGGGAGTGAGTCATTATTTACACAGGGTCCCTGGGAGTGAGTCAATATTTACACAGGTTCACCGGGAGTGTGTCAGTATTTACACAGGGTCACCGAGAGTGAGTCAGTTATTACAGAGGGTCACCGGGAGTGAGTCAGTTTTTACACAGGGTCACCGGGAGTGAGTCAGTATTTACAGAGGGTCACCGGGAGTGAGTCAGTATTTGCACAGGGTCAACGGGTGTGAGTCAGTATTTACATAGGGTCATAAGAACATAAGAACATAAGAAATAGGAGCAGGAGTAGACCAATCGGCCCCTCGAGCCTGCTCCACCATTCTATAAGATCATGGCTGATCTGATCCTAACCTCAAATCTACTATCACTCTACACCCCTCCCGAACCCATGTGATCTCCTGGGAGAGGCGAAAAAACATAAAAAACCCAATGGCCAATTTGGGAGAAAAAAATCTGGGAAATTCCTCTCCGACCCATCTAGGCGATCGAAACTCGTCCAGGAGATCACTGTCCCTATATTTTCTACAGTACTTACCTTCTGTAAAAGGTGATCTCCACCCCAGCCAGGAACAGGAATAGAACCATCTCCTGAAATCTAACACATAATTAGAACAAAAGAAGTAGGAGCAGAACCAGGCTACACGGCCCCTGGGCCCGCTCCGTTACCCACAGGGCCATGACCGTTCCGAACATAGACTCATGTCCAATTTCCTGCCCGCTCCCAGTAACCCCTAATTCCCTTTACTTCTGAGAAACTGTCTATTTCTGTTTTAAATTTATTTAATGATGTAGCTTCCACAGCTTTCTGGGGCAGCAAATTCCACAGACCTACTACCCTCTGAGTGAAGGAGTTTCTCCTCATCTCAGTTTTGAAAGAGCAGCCCCTTATTCTAAGATTATGCCCCCTAGTTCTAGTTTCACCCATCATTGGGAACATCCTCACCACATCCACCCGATCAAGCCCCTTCACAATCTTATATGTTTCAATAAGATCGCCTCTCATTCTTCTGAACTCCAATGAGTAGAGTCCCAATCTACTCAACCTCTCCTCATATGTCCACCTCCTGATCCCCGGGATTAACCGAGTGAACCTTCTTTGTACTGACTCAAGAGCAAGTATGTCTTTTCTTAAGTATGGACACCAAAACTGTATGCAGTATTCCAGGTGCGGTCTCACCAATACCCTGTACAACTGCAACAATACCGCCCTGTTTTTATATTCTATCCCCCTCGCAATAAAAGCCAACATTCCATTGGCCTTCTTGATCACTTGCTGCACCTGCATACAAATTTTTGAGTTTCGTGCACCAGGACCCCCAGATCCCTTTGTACTTCAGTACTTTCCAGTTTCTTGCCATTAAGATAATAACTTGCTCTATGATTTCTCCTGCCAAAGTGCATAACCTCACAATTTCCAGTATTGTATTCCATCTGCCAAACCTCTGCCCACTTACTTAGCCTGTCTATGTCCCTTTGCAGGTTTTTTATGTCCTCCTCACTCACTACTTCTCTTCCCATCTTTGTATCATCTGCAAACTTTGATATGTTACACTCGGTCCCCTCCTCCAAATCATTAATATAGATTGTAAAGAGTTGGGGACCCAGCACTGACCCCTGCGGAACACCACTAGTTACTGATTGCCAGTCTGAGAACGAACCATTTATCCCAACTCTCTGCTTTCTGTTAGATAGCCAATCCTCCACCCATGCCAGAATATTACCCCCAATCCCATGATTTTTTATCTTAAGCAATAATCTTTTGTGTGGCACCTTGTCAAATGCCTTTTGGAAGTCTAAATACACTACGTCCACTGGTTCCCCTTTTCCCACCCTGTATGTTACTTCCTCAAAGAACTCAAGCAAATTTGTCAAACATGACTTCCCCTTCATAAAACCATGCTGACTTTGTCCTATTAAATTATGTTTATCCAAATGTCCCGTCACTGTCTCCTTAATAATGGACTCTAAAATTTTACCAACCACAGATGTTAGGCTAACAGGTCTATAGTTTCCAGCCTTCTGCCTACTACCCTTTTTAAATAAGGGTGTTACATTAGCAGTTTTCCAATCTGCCGGGACCTTTGCTGAGTCCAGGGAGTTTTGGAAAATTATTAACAATGCATCCACAATCCCTACCGCCACTTCCCTCAAGACTCTAGGATGTAAGCCATCAGGTCCAGTGGATTTATCCGCCTTGAGTCACCGGGAGTGAGTCAGTATTTACGCGGGGTCACCTGTGAGTGAGTCAGTATTTACACAGGATTGCCGGGTGTGAGTCAGTATTTACAGAGGGTCAACGGGAGTGAGTCAGTAGTTACACAGGGTCACCGGGAGGGAGTCAGTAGTTAAAGAGGGTCACCGGGAGTGAGTCAGTATTTACAGAAAGTCACCGGGAGTGAGTCAGTATTTACACAGGGTCACAGGGAGTGAGTCAGTATTTACATAGGGTCACCGGAAGCGAGTCCGTATTTACACAAGGTCACTGGGAGTGTGTCAGTATTTACACAGGGTCACCGGGGGTGAGTCTGTATTTACACAGGATCACCGGGAGTGAGTCAGTATTTACAGCAGGTCACAGGGATGAGTCAGTATTTAATGATGTTCACCAGGTGTGAGTCAGTATTTAAACAGGGTCGCTGGGAGTGAGTCAGTAATTACAGAAGGTCACCGGGAGTAAGTCAGTATTTACACAGGTTCACCGGGAGTGCGTAAGTATTTACACAGTGTCACGGAGAGTGAGTCAGTATTTACACAGGGTCACAGGGAGTGAGTCAGTATTTACACCAGATCAGCGGGAGTGAGCCAGTATTTGCAGAGGGTCACCGGGAGTGAGTCAGTATTTGCAGAGGGTCACCGGGAGTGAGTCAGTATTTAAACAGGGTCACCGGGAGTGAGTCAGTATTTACACAGTGTCAGCGGGATTGAGTCATTATTTACACAGGATCACCGGGAATGAGTCAGTAGTTACAAAGGGCACCGGGAGGGAGTCAGTATTTACACAGGTTCACCGGGAATGAGTCAGTATTTACAGAGGGTCACCGGGAGTGAGTCAGTATTTACACAGAGTCACCGGGAGTGAGTCAGTATTTACAGAGGGTCACCAGGAGTGTGTCAGTATTTACACAGGGTCACCGGGAGTGAGTCAGTTTTTACACAGGGTCACCGGGAGTGAGTCAGTTTTTACAGAGGGTCACCGGGAGTGAGTCAGTACATACAAAGATCACTCGGAGTGAGTCAGTATTTACACAGGGTCACCGGGAGTGAGTAAGTAATTACACAGGGTCACCGGGAGTGAGTCAGTATTTACTCAGGGTCACCGGGAGTGAGTCAGTATTTACACAGAGTCACCGGGAGTGAGTCAGTATTTACAGAGGGTCAGCGGGAGTGTGTCAGTATTTACACAGGGTCACCGGGAGTGAGTCAGTTTTTACACAGGGTCACCGGGAGGGAGTCAGTATTTACAGAGGGTCACCGGGAGTGTGTCTGTATTTACACAGGGTCACCGGGAGTGAGTCAGTATTTACAAAGGGTCACTGGGAGTGAGTCAGCATTTACACAGGGTCACCGGGAGTGAGTCAGTTTTTAAAGAGGGTCACCGGGAGTGAGTCACTATTTATACAGTGTCACCGGGAGTGAGTCAGTTTTTACACAGGGTCACCGGGAGTGAGTCAGTACTTAAACAGGGTCACCGGGAGTGAGTCAGTATTTACAGAGGGTCAATGGGAGTGAGTCAGTATTTACACAGGTTTACCGGGAGTGAGTCAGTATTTAAACAGGGTCACCGGGAGTGAGTCAGCATTTACAGAGGGTCACCGGAAGTGAATCGGCATTTTAACAGGATCACCGGGAGTGAGTCAGTATTTACACAGGTTCACCGGGAGTGAGTCAGTATTTACACAGGGTCACCGGGAGTGAGTCAGTTTTTACACAGGGTCACCGGGAGTGAGTCAGTTTTTACAGAGGGTCACCGGGAGTGAGTCAGTACTTACAAAGATCACTCGGAGTGAGTCAGTATTTACACAGGGTCACCGGGTGTGAGTAAGTAATTACACAGGGTCACCGGGAGTGAGTCAGTATTTACTCAGGGTCACCGGGAGTGAGTCAGTATTTACACAGGGTCACCGGGAGTGAGTCAGTATTTATACAGGGTCACTGGGAGTGAGTCAGTATTTACACAGAGTCACCGGGAGTGAGTCAGTATTTACAGAGGGTCAGCGGGAGTGTGTCAGTATTTACACAGGGTCACCGGGAGTGAGTCAGTTTTTACACAGGGTCACCGGGAGGGAGTCAGTATTTACAGAGGGTCACCGGGAGTGAGTCTGTATTTACACAGGGTCACCGGGAGTGAGTCAGTATTTACAAAGGGTCACCGGGAGTGAGTCAGCATTTACACAGGGTCACCGGGAGTGAGTCAGTTTTTAAAGAGGGTCACCGGGAGTGAGTCACTATTTATACAGTGTCACCGGGAGTGAGTCAGTTTTTACACAGGGTCACCGGGAGTGAGTCAGTACTTAAACAGGCTCACCGGGAGTGAGTCAGTATTTACAGAGGGTCAATGGGAGTGAGTCAGTATTTACACAGGTTTACCGGGAGTGAGTCAGTATTTAAACAGGGTCACCGGGAGTGAGTCAGCATTTACAGAGGGTCACCGGAAGTGAATCGGCATTTTAACAGGATCACCGGGAGTGAGTCAGTATTTACACCGGGTCACCGGGAGTGAGTCAGCATTTACAGAGGGTCACCGGGAGTGAGTCAGTATTTACACAGTCTCACCGGGAGTGAGTCAGTATTTACACAGGGTCACCAGGAGTGAGTCAGCATTTTCAGAGGGTCACCGGAAGTGAATCGGTATTTTAACAGGATCACCGGGAGTGACTCAGTATTTACACAGGTTCACCAGGAGTGAGTCAGTATTTACACAGGTTCACCGGGAGTGAGTCAGTATTTACACAGTTTCACCGGGAGTGAGTCAGTATTTACACAGGGTCACCGGGAGTGAGTCAGCATTTTCAGAGGATCACCGGGAGTGAGTCGTTATTTTAACAGGGTCACCGGGAGTGAGTCAGTATTTACACAGGGTCACCGCGAGTGAGTCAGTATTTACACATTGTCACCGGGAGTGAGTCAGTATTTACACAGGTTCACCGGGAGTGTGTCTGCATTTACACAAGATCACCGGGAGTGAGTCTGTATTTACACAAGATCACCGGGAGTGAGTCAGTATTTACACAGGGTCACAGGGAGTGAGTCAGTATTTACACAGGATCACTGGGATTGAGTCAGTATTTACACAGGGTCAACGGGAGTGAGTCAGTATTTACAGTGGGTTACCGGGAGTGAATCAGTTTTTACAGAGGGTCACCGCGAGTGTGTCAGTATTTACACAGGGTCACCGGGAGTGAGCCATTATTTACAGACGGTCACTGGGAGTGAGTCAGCATTTACAGAGGGTCACCGGAAGTGAATCGGTATTTTAACAGGATCACCGGGAGTGAGTCAGTATTTACACAGGGTCACCGGGAGTGAGTCAGCATTTACAGAGGGTCACCGGAATTGAATCGGTACTTTAACAGGATCACCGGGAGTGAGTCATTATTTACACAGGTTCACCGGGAGTGAGTCAGTATTTACACAGGTTCACCGGGAGTGAGTCAGTATTTACACAGTCTCACCGGGAGTGAGTCAGTATTTACACAGGGTCACCAGGAGTGAGTCAGCATTTTCAGAGGGTCACCGGAAGTGAATCGGTATTTTAACAGGATCACCGGGAGTGACTCAGTATTTACACAGGTTCACCAGGAGTGAGTCAGTATTTACACAGGTTCACCGGGAGTGAGTCATTATTTACACAGTTTCACCGGGAGTGAGTCAGTATTTACACAGGGTCACCGGGAGTGAGTCAGCATTTTAAGAGGATCACCGGGAGTGAGTCGTTATTTTAACAGGGTCACCTGGAGTGAGTAAGTATTTACACAGGGTCACCGCAAGTGAGTCAGTATTTACACAGGGTCACCGGGAGTGAGTCAGTATTTACACAGGTTCACCGGGAGTGAGTCTGTATTTACACAAGATCACCGGGAGTGAGTCTGTATTTACACAAGATCACCGGGAGTGAGTCAGTATTTACACAGGGTCACAGGGAGTGAGTCAGTATTTACACAGGATCACTGGGATTGAGTCAGTATTTACAGTGGGTTACCGGGAGTGAATCAGTTTTTACAGAGGGTCACCGCGAGTGTGTCAGTATTTACACAGGGTCACCGGGAGTGAGTCATTATTTACAGAGGGTCACTGGGAGTGAGTCAGTATTTACACAGGGTCGCCGGGAGTGAGTCAGTATTTACTCAGGGTCACCGGGAGGGAGTCAGTATTTACAGAGGGTCACCGGGAGTGAGTCAGTATTTACAGAGGGTCACCAGGAGTGAGTCAGTATTTACAGAGGGTCACCGGGAGTGAGTCAGTATTTACAGAGAGTCACCGGGAGTGAGTCAGTATTTAAACAGGGTCAGCGGGAGTGAGTCAGTATTTATACAGGGTCACCGGAATGAGTCAGCATTTACCAAGGGTCACCGGGAGTGATTCAGTACTTACAAAGATCAACGGGAGTGAGTCAGTATTTAAACAGGGTCGCTCGGAGTTAGTCAGTATTTACAGATGGTCACCGGTAGTGAGTCAGTATTTACACAGGTTCACCGGGAGTGAGTCAGTTGTTACACAGGGTCACCGGGAGTGAGTCTGTATTTACACAGGATCACCAGGAGTGAGTCAGTATTTACACGGGGTCACAGGGAGGGAGTCCGTATTTACACAGGCACACCGGGAGAGAGCCAGTATTTACACAGGGTCACCGGGAGTGAGTCAGTATTTAAACAGGTTCGCTGGGAGTGAGTCAGTATTTACATTGGGTCACCGGGAGTGACTCAGTATTTACAGAGGGTCACCGGGAGTGAGTCAGTATTTACACAGGGTCACTGGGAGCGAGTCAGTATTTAAAAAGTGTCGCTGGAAGCGAGTCAGTAATTACAGATGGTCACCGGGAGGGAGTCAGTATTTATACAGGGTCACCGGGAGTGAGTCAGTATTTACAGAGGGTCACCGGGAGTGAGTCAGTATTTACAGACGATCACCGGGAGTGAGTCAGTATTTACACAGGGTCACCGGGAGTGAGTCAGTGTTTACAGTGGGTCACCGGGAGTGATTCAGTACTTACAAAGATCACTGGGAGTGAGTCAATATTTACACAGGATCACTGTGAGTGAGTCAGTATATAAAGAGCGTCACCAGGAGTGAGTCAGTATTTACACAGGATTACCGGGAGTGAGCCAGTATTTATAAATGGTCACCGGGATTGAGTCAGTGATTACACAGGGTCAGCAGGAGTGTGTCAGTATTTACACAGGGTCACAGGGAGTGAGTCAGTATTTACCCTGGGTCACCTGTGAGTGAGTCAGTATTTACACAGGATTACCGGGAGTGTGCCAGTATTTATACAGGGTCACCGGGAGTGAGTCAGTATTTACACAGGATCAGCAGGAGTGTGTCAGTATTTACACAGTGTCACAGGGAGTGAGTCAGTATTTACACTGGGTCACCGGGAGTGAGTCAGTATTTACACAGTGTCACTGGGAGTAAGTCAGTATTTACACAGGTTCACCGGGACTGAGTCTGTATTAACACAGGATCACCGAGAGTGAGACAGTATTTACACAGGATCACAGGGAGTGAGTCAGTATTTACAGATGATCAGTGGGAGTGAGTCAGTATTTACACCAGGTCAACGGGAGTGAGTCTGTATTTACACAGGATCACCGGGAGTGAGTAAGTAATTACACAGGGTCACCGGGTGTGTGTCAGTACATAAGAAGAACATAAGAAATAGGAGCAGGAGTAGGAGTCCCCTCGGGCCTGCTCCGCCATTCAATAGGATCATGGCTGTTCTGAATCTAGACTCATGTCCACTTCCCTGCCCTCTCCCCGTAACCCCTAATTCCCTTATCTCCTAGGAAAATGTCTATCTCCATTTTAAATTTAATTAATGTTGCAGTTTCCACAGCTCTCTGGGGTAGCAAATTCCATAGATTTTCTACCCTCTGAGTGAAGAAGTTTCTCCTCATCTCAGTTTTGAAAGGGCAGCCCCTTATTCTAAGATTATGCCCCCTAGTTCTAGTCTCACCCATCAGTGGAAATATCCTCACCGCATCCACCCGATCAAGCCCCCTCACAATCTTATATCTTTCGATAAGATCGCCTCTCATTCTTCTGAACTCCAATGAGCAGAGTCCCAACCTACTCAACCTTTCCTCATACGTCAACCCCCTCATCTCTGGAATCAACCGAGTGAACCTTCTCTGAACCGCCTCGAGAGCAAGTATATCTTTTCTTAAATATGGAAACCAAAACTGCATGCAGTATTCCAGGTGTGGCCTCACCAATACCCTGTATAACTGCAGCAAGACTTCCTTGTTTTTATAATCCATCCCCCTTGCAATAAAAGCCAAGATTCCATTGGCCTTCCTGATCACCTGTTGCACCTGCATACTAACTTTTTGTGTTTCATGCACCAGGACCCCCAGTTCCCTTTGTACTGTAGCACTTTGCAGTTTTTCTCCATTTAGAAAATAAATTGCTCTTTGATTTTGTGGTAAACCACTGTTATTGTTGTTCACCGTTGTTGCTGTTGTTGCACACTGTTTTATCTATGCATGCCTCAGCTGGCTCCGCCCCTGGCTCCACCCACATGCCCATGTATAAAGGTGACTGCTCTGCAGCCCCCTGCCTTCTTGGAAACCAGTCAACCACGAGAGGCATGCTCTGTTCTTTGTTAATAAAAGCCTTTTAGTAACTCTCCTAACTCTCCGTCTTTTATGAGTAATTGATAGCGCATCAGATTTTTTCTGCCAAAGTGCATAACCTCACACTTTCCAACATTATATTCCATCTGCCAAATCTCTGCCCACTCACTTAGCCTGTCTATGTCCTTTTGCAGGTTTTTTATATCCTCCTCACTCACTGCTTTCCCTCCCATCTTTGTATCGTCGGCAAACTTGGATATGTTGCACTCGATCCCTTCCTCCAAATCGTTAATATAGATTGTAAAGAGTTGGGGTCCCAGCACTGACCCCTGCGGAACACCGCTAGTTACTGATTGCCAGCCCGAGAATGAACCATTTATTCCAACTCTTTGTTTTCTGTTAGATAGCCAATCTTCCACCCATGCCAGTATATTACCCCCAATCCCGTGATTTTTATCTTGCTCTGTAATCTTTTGTGTGGAACCTTGTCAAATGCCTTTTGGATGCCCAAATACACTACATCCACTGGTTCCCCTTTATCCACCCTGTATGTTACATCCTCAAAGAATTCGAGCAAATTTGTCAAACATGACTTCCCCTTCGTAAAACCATGCTGACTCTGTCCTACTAAATTATCTTTATCCAAATGCTCTGTTACTGTTTCCTTAATAATGAACTCCAACATTTTGCCAACCACAGATGTTAGGCTAGCTGTTCTATAGTTTCCAGCTTTTTGTCTACTTCCCTTCTTACATAAGAGTGTTACATTAGCAGTTTTCCAATCTGCCGGGACCTTTCCTGAGTCCAGGGAGTTTTGGAAAATAATCACCAATGTATCCACAATCCCTACCGCCACTTCTCCCCAGACCCTAGGATGTAGGCCATCAGGTCCAGGGGATTTATCCGCCTTAAGTCCCATTATTTTACTGAGTACCATCTCCTTAGTGATTTTAAAAGTGTTTAGCTCCTCTCCCCCTCCATTGCCCCCTGTTTGTCCAGTGTTGGGATATTTTTAGTGTCCTCTACTGTAAAGACTGATACAAAATATTTGTTCAGTGTCTTTGCCATCTCCATGTTCCCCACCACTAGTTTCCCGGTCCCATCCTCTAAGGGACCACTGTTTACTTTAGCCACCCTTTTTCTTTTTGTATAGCTGTAGAAACTCTTGCTATCTGTTTTTATATTTTTTGCTAGTTTACTTTCATAATCTATCTTCCCTTTCTTAATTAATCTTTTAGTTATTTTTTGCTGACTTATAAATGCTTCCCAATCTTCTATCCTCCCACTAGATTAGTCTAATTTATATGCCCTTGTTTTCAGTTGAATACTATCCTTTATTACTTTACTAAGCCACAGATGGCTGTCTTTTCTTTTACTCCCCTTTTTCCTCAGTGGAATGTATTTATCTTGAAAGATGCGTAATATCTCCTTGAATGTAGACCACTGCTCTTGTACTGTCTTGCACTTTAATCTGTTTTCCCAGTCCACTTTAGTCAATTCTACACTCATACCTTCATCGTCTCCTTTATTTAAGCTTAGTACGCTGGTTTGAGATCCAACTCTCTCATCCTCAAACTAAATTTGGAATTCAACCATATTATGGTCACTCATTCCAAGGGGATCCTTTACTAGGACATTTTTTATTAATCCTGTCTCATTACACAGGACCAGATCTAAGATTGCCTGCCCCCTGGTTGGTTCAGTTACATACTGCTCAAGGAACCCGTCCCCAATACACACTATGAACTCTTCCTCAATGCTGCCATGCCCAATTTGATTAGTCCAGTCAATATGAAAGTTAAAATCCCCCATGATTATAGCTGTTCCCTTATTACAAGCCCCAACTATTTCCCGATTAATACTCCGACCAACAGAGTTGCAACTGTTAGGAGGCCTATAGACTACGCCCACTAGTGACTTTTTCCCCTAATTATGCCTTATCTCCACCCAAACTGTTTCACTATCCTGATCCTTTGACCCAATATCATTTCTGACTATTGCAGTGATTCCATCCTTGATTAACATAGCAACCCCACCTCCTTTTCCTTCCTGTCTGTCCTTCCTAATTGTCAAATACCCTTGTATGTTTAGTTCCCAGTCATGATTATCTTGCAGCCATGTTTCCGTAATGGCCTCCAGATCATACCCATGTGTAGTTATTTGCACCGTCAACTCGTCAATTTTGTTACGAATGCTGCATGCATTCAGATAAAGAACTTTCAAATATGTTTTCTGACAATTTATTCCTGCTTTTACCCCTTTATCTACTTTACCTTTATCATTATACATTCTGTCCCTTCCTGACACGCTCTGGTTTTTAATTCCCCCACTGCTACCTTGCTCTATTGCCGGGAGTGAGTCAGTATTTACAGAGGGTCACCGGGAGTGAATCAGTATTTACAGAGGGTCACCGGGAGTGAGTCAGTATTTACACAGGGTCACCGGGAGTGAGTCAGTATTTCCACAGGGTCACTGGGAGTGAGTCAGTATTTGTGTAAGGTCACCGGGAGTGAGTCAATATTTACACAGGGTCACCGTGAGTGAGTCAGTATTTACACAGGATCACTGGGATTAAGTCTGTATTTACACAGGGTCACCGAGTGAGTCAGTATTTAAACAGGGTCACGGGGAGTGAGTCAGTATTTCCACAGGGTCACCGGGAGTGAGTCAGTATTTCCACAGGGTCACTGGGAGTGAGTCAGTATTTGCGTAAGGTCACCGGGAGTGAGTCAATATTTACACAGGGTCACCGTGAGTGAGTCAGTATTTACACAGGATCACTGGGATTAAGTCTGTATTTACACAGGGTCACCGGGAGTGAGTCAGTATTTACTGAGGGTCACCGGGAGTGAGTCAGTATTTACTGAGGGTCATTGGGAGTGAGTCAGTATTTACACAGGGTCACGGGGAGTGAGTCAGTATTTACACAGGATCACTGGGAGTGTGTCAGTATTTACACAGGGTCACTGGGAGTGAGTCAGTATTTACACAGTGTCACCGGGAGTGAGTCAGTATTTAAACAGGGTCACCGGGAGTGAGTCAGTATTTACACAGGGTCACGGGGAGTGAGTCAGTATTTACACAGGGTCACGGGGAGTGAGTCAGTATTTCCACAGGGTCACGGGGAGTGAGTCAGTATTTACACAGGGTCACCGGGAGTGAGTCAGTATTTACACAGGGTCACCGGGAGTGAGTCAGTATTTACACAGGGTCACCGGGAGTGAGTCAGTATTTACACAGGGTCACGGGGAGTGAGTCAGTATTTCCACAGGGTCACCGGGAGTGAGTCAGTATTTGCACAGGGTCACCGGGAATGAGTCAATATTTACACAGGTTCACCGGGAGTGAATCATTATTTACACATGTTCACCGGGAGTGAGTCTGTATTTACACAGGATCACCGTGAGTGAGACTGTATTTACACAGGATCACAGGGAGTGAGTCAGTATTTACAAATGTTCACCGGGAGTGAGTCAATATTTACACCAGGTCAGCGGGAGTGAGTCAGTATTTACACAGGTTCACCGGGAGTGAGACAGTATTTATACAGGGTCACCGGGAGTGAGTCAGTATTTACACAGGGTCTCCGGGAGTGAATCAGTACTTCCACAGGGTCACCGGGAGTGAGTCTGTAACAGGTTCACCGGGAGTGAGGCAGTATTTACACAGGGTTACCGGGAGGGAGTCAGTATTTAGACAGTGTCCCTGGGAGTGTGCTGCCTTCCTTTAGGAATTTATGTTAGTTTTCAAGTTAATTCAGGGGTTTGAGTAATTTGGATCGATTCCCATTGTGTGCTGCCACCTAGTGGATAGTTGGTACCTAGCAAGTGCAGTAAAGTGCAGTAAAGTGCAGTAAAGTAAAATTGCTGTTAAGTAAAATTGCTGTTTATCACAAGACCTGCAGCTCGACACATAGTGTTGCAGTTATTTTCTTGTTACGCTTTGGCTTTGGACAATATTTGTCTGTAAGTACTTGAGAATGTTATAGATGATTAGTGTACACTATATTTTGCAGAAAATGTTTAGTTTGTAACCTTTCTCTGTAAGCAAACCTACACAGCTAGCCGTGAATTGCTCGCTCTCTGCATCTAGCTGGTTAACTTGTAGCTGTATTTTGATGCACTATGTACAGGGCTAATTTAAAGTGAATGTAAGCGAATGCCTTTCAGTTTGCTAAATGTATGTTCACAATAAGCTGTGTTTTCACGTGTTTTGGTAAGTTACATGCCAAATGTACTGTGTTGCTCACGCTTACCTAAGTTTGTGTATGCATATCAGTTATGTGCTTGTGTACTAATGAATGCTTCCATTTCTGTATTGTATTTCAGTTTCACAATAAGAATCTTTCAGTAAAGTTTACAAGAAAAGTCAAGCCTTGTGATTTTTATGGGAAGATATCAAGTTGTTAGCTACCTGTCTAGCTCCACATAGGAATGCACTGCAAGGGCAGAATAGTGAAAAGACAACAGCATAGCGGGCGCAAGCACAAGAAGATACCACTCAGCTACCATGAGTCTATGCTCAGGAAGACAATATACCATAGAGGACGTCGACCAGCCAACCGAGAAGCATGAGCCTCTTCGAGCAAATGATGCCAAGTCACAGTCCTCTAAAGCATCCTCTAGATCATCTCGGCAGTCCAGCAGACCGTCATCATCGACAGCTTCTGCAGCCGCCAAAGCACATGCCAAGGCAAAAGCTGCCCAGGCTCAATTGTCCTTCGCTGAAAAAGAAGCTAGTGTGATGAAGCAGAGAGCTGACCTCAACGCTAGTCTCCACATTATCCGAAGCCAGAGAGCTGCCGCTGCCGCTGAAACTGAAGCTGCAGCTTATGAAGAAGGTGAGGAGAATGAAGGCGAGGAACACAGCCATGAACCATATGTTCTAGAACAGCCCCTCAGTCCAGTGCAACATACAAGTGAGTATGTCCAACAACACTCCAAATTGTTCTTCAAGGAAACATCCAGGTATGTCGACGCAGAACCAGCTACTCACCACAGTAACAAACAGCCTGTTTTCGGAGACACTGAGCTTAAAAGAGAAGAAACAAGTAAGACTTACCTGCAGAGACCTCCACAGCACTCGGCCAATCCAGCCAAGCAGTCCTTACCTGAGCCACAAGGTGCACAAGACCTCGCTAGGTACCTCATCCGCCGAGAATTGTTAAGTTCAGGTCTTCTAGAATTTGATGACCGTCCTGAAAATTATTGGTCATGGAAAGCATCCTTCCTGAGTACCACGAAGGACTTCAATCTGTCAGCCAGAGAAGAACTAGATTTGATGACAAAGTGGCTCGGAGCTGAGTCGTCAGAACAGGTGAGGAGAATTCGCTCACTGCATGTCCGCACAGTAGGCCTCAACCTGGTTTGGCAATGTCTCGAAGACTGTTATGGGACACCAGAAGTCATTGAACACGCACTGCTTAAGAAGATTGAGGACTTTCCGAAGCTAACCAACAAAGATAATGTCGAGCTTCGAGAACTGGGTGACATTCTCCTCGAACTGGAGTGTGCTAAGGGCGAAGATTACCTGACAGGCCTCTTGTATTTGGATACAGCTCGTGGGGTAAACCCAATAGTGGAAAAGCTCCCCTACAACCTTCAAGAGAAATGGATAGCTAAGGGATCCAAGTACAAGGAGGACTACGGAGTGGCATTTCCTCCCTTCTCTCTCTTCTCCAGGTTCGTCCAACAACAGGCAAAGGTGAGGAA
This sequence comes from Somniosus microcephalus, assembly GCF_052327205.1. Taxonomy (NCBI): domain Eukaryota; kingdom Metazoa; phylum Chordata; class Chondrichthyes; order Squaliformes; family Somniosidae; genus Somniosus; species Somniosus microcephalus. Next base: position 101,495,396 of record NC_140999.1, read on the forward strand.
TGATCCAAGTTTCACTTTCTCCACCTCCAGCAGTTACGCTCCTTTGAGAACAGAGAAACCCACAAAGTACAGCAACAAAGCCTCTGTGAGCGTGCACAAAACAGATGTTCCAGCCGAACCCTCAGTCAACCAATCCAGTTCTGCTGGGAATAAAGTGGATGACCCAGATTGTCAGTGTCCAATACACAAGAAGCCCCACCCACTCAAAAAGTGTTGAAGCTTTAGAGGCAAGCCTATTGATGAGCGCAAATCATACCTGAAAGAGAATCGCATCTGCTTCAGGTGTTGTGGGTCGACTATGTACATGGCAAAAGACTGCAAGGCGACAATCAAGTGCTTCGAGTGCAACAGTGAAAAACACATCGCAGCCCTGCATCCAGGTCCTCCTCCTTCGACAACCGTGAGTGCTGCGGTCGACAAAGAGGATAGCGGGGAGCAAAGCGAAAGCGCATCTTCTTCAGTCACCTCCAAGTGTACAGAGGTTTGTGGAAATGCAAGCAGCCCACACTCATGCTCCAAATTCTGATTGGTTAAAGCGTATCCTGCAGAGAGAAAGGAGAAGGCAATCAAGATGTATGCAGTGCTTGATGAGCAAAGTAACAAGTCTCTAGCGAAGACAGAATTCTTCAATCTCTTTGAAGTCAAGGCCAGCGCAGCTCCGTACATGCTAATAACCTGTTCAGGGACAACAGAGGCTACGGGTAGGAGAGTGGGCAACTTCATGATCGAGTCCATGGATGGGAAACTACAGCTTCCCCTCCCCACCTTAATTGAGTGTGACATGATGCCAGATGATAGGACGGAAATTCCCTCCCCAGAGGTCGCACGCCATCAGCCCCACCTACAGCCAGTTGCCAACAAGATTCCAGCTGTGGACCCGGACGCTCCAATCCTCCTGCTCTTGGGAAGAGACATCTTAAGGGTGCACAAGGTGCATGAGCAAATCAACGGGCCCCACAATGCTCCTTATGTGCAGTGGTTTGACCTGGGATGGGTCCTCGTGGGTGGAGTTTGCCTGGGAACAGTCCACAAGCCAGCGGATGTCAACATCTATAAAGCAAACGTGTTGCACAATGGTCGCACATCCTTTCTCAGCCCATGCCCAAATGGGATCCAGGTAAAGGAAGACTACGATGGCATGACGCAGCATCATAGGTCAACCTCCTCTGCCTGTGAGGAAGAGGCAGGCCTCACTGTGAGTACAGACAGCCTAGGATGCTCAGTGTTTGAAAGGTCCAAGGATGATGACAAGCCAGCACTATCCATAGACGACAAAGCTTTCCTAACCATCATGGATGAGGAGGTTTACCAGGACAATGGACACAGCTGGGTGGCACCCTTACCATTTTGCTCTCCTGGACGCCGTCTTCCGAGTAACAGGGAACCAGCTATGAAGTGCCTCTGCTCACGCAGGAGAACACTGGAGAAAAGGCTAGAAATGAAGGGCCATTACATAGAGTTCATGCAGAAGATGCTGGACAATGACCAAGCCGAGCCTGCTCCACCTCTGGAGGAAGGTAAAGAACACTGGTACCTGCCAACATTCGGTGTGTATCACCCAAAAAAGCCGGACCAGTTACGAGTTGTGTTCGATTCAAGTGCTGAATGTGAAGGAGTGTATCTGAACGATGTACTCCTCAGCGGCCCAGACTTGAACAACACCTTGTTGGGAGTTCTTCTGCGGTTCAGGAAAGAACCTGTAGCCCTGACAGCAGATGTGCAGCAAATGTTTTATTGCTTCGTCGTCCGAGAAGACCACAGGGACTATCTACGCTACCTCTGGCATGAGGACAACGACATCAACAAGAATGTGGTGGAGTACAGGATGAAGGTCCACGTGTTTGGAAACAGCCCTTCACCTGCTGTGGCCATCTACTGCATGAGGCGAGCCGCTCAGAAAGGTGAGGAAGAATATGGCTCCGATGCGAAGCATTTTGTTGAGAGACAGTTCTATGTTGACGATGGTCTCACCTCGGTTACCACACCTGAAGAAGCAATAGATCTCCTGACAAGAACCAGAGCGATGTTGGCAGAGTCCAACCTGAGACTACACAAGGTAGCATCGAACAGTGGACAGGTGATGGAAGCCTTCCCTGCAGAGGACCGTGCTAAGGATCTGAAGGATTTGCACCTTGGAGTGGATCCTCTCCCCCCTTTAATGGAGCCTGGGGCTCTCCTGGAACCTGGAAACAGAGAGCTTCACATTCCTGGTGTCCCGTGAAGAAAGGCCATTCACACGGAGAGGTGTCCTGTCCACAGTCAACAGTTTGTACGACCCTTTGGGGTTCGTAGCTCCCATAACAATGCAAGGAAAAGCATTAGTACGGGAACTCTCATCTGATCAGAGTGAGTGGGATGCTCCACTCCTCCCAGAAAAAGAAGCAAAATGGAACCTATGGAAGGAGTCCTTGAAGGCTCTCAAAGACCTGCACATAGAGAGGTGCTACATTCCAGTCTCGCTGTCATCAACACAGAGAAGAGAGCTGTGCATCTTCTCAGACGCTTCCACAGTAGCAATAGGAGCTGTGGCCTACTTGAGAGCAGCTGACACCGACAGGAAATACCATGTGGGATTCGTTATGGGGAAGTCCAACTTGGCCCCTCGGCCTGCCCACACCATTCCACGTCTCAAGCTTTGTGCAGCTGTGTTGGCTGTTCAGCTGTACGAGTTGATCAGAGACGAGATTGACATAGATGTGGGCGCCGTCAACTTCTTCACGGACAGCAAGATTGTACTTGGTTACATCCACAACTCCACAAGAAGGTTTTATGTGTATGTTTCCAACCGGGTGACTCATATCAGACGATCCACTCACCCTGACCAGTGGTGCTACGTCCCCACGGACCTGAACCCTGCAGACCATGCTACCAGGTCTATACCAGCAGCACACCTACAGCAAGCAGTTGGTTCTCGGGCCCCTCTTTCCTGTCTAAAGTCAACACAGAGGAGACTCCTGAGTCCAATTCCTTCACCCTTGTGGAGCCTGAAGCTGATACTGTGATTCGGCCTGAAGTTACGACCCTGGTCACCAAAGCCTCAGAATCTCAGTTGGGCTCACAACGCTTCGAGCGATTCTCAAGCTGGAGAACACTCTGTCAAATCACAGCCCGACTCATTCATGTTGCAGCATCCTTCAAGGGGAATTCGGACAACGTAGAATGCAAAGGATGGAAATGTTCTAAAGAAGTATCCAGCACAAGTGAGCTTTCACAAGCCAAAGGTGTGATCATTTGCTCTGTCCAGCATAATGTCTTCAAGGAGGAATTCAAATGTCTTGAAGAGGGACAGACATTCCCCAAGCAAAGCCCACTTAAAAAGCTCAACCCAGTTACAGATGAAGATGGTTTGCTTCGGGTCGGAGGGCGCATATCATCCGCAGACTTGTCAAGAGAAGAAAAGCACCCTCTGATCATCCCACGCACCCATCACATTGCCATACTACTCATGAGATACTATCATGAGCAAGTGGCTCACCAAGGACGGCACATAACAGAAGGAGCTATCCGAGCAGCTGGATACTGGATAATCGGGAGCAAGCGTCTGGTTTCTTCCGTTATCCACAAGTGTGTTACCTGCCGCAAACTACGAGGGAGGTTAGAGGACCAAAAGATGGCAGACTTGCCCGCTGACAGACTCACTCCAGAGCCTCCATTCACCAGCGTAGGCCTTGCCGTCTTTGGGCCATGGACCATCATGACGCGTCGCACAAGAGGAGGTAGTGCAGGCAGCAAGCGCTGGGCGGTGCTCTTTACGTGCATGTCTACCAGAGCTGTGCACATTGAGCTGATTGAATCCATGTCAACAGACAGCTTTATCAATGCCCTGAGGAGGTTTTTCTCAATCCGTGGTCCAGCCAAACTTCTCCGCTCCGACAGAGGTACTAACTTCGTGGGTGCCTGTAAAGAGTTGGACATCCACACTGACGATGCAGCGGTAAAAAGCTACCTCCAAAAGAAAGGATGCATGTGGGTGTTTAACCCCCCGCATTCATCCCACATGGGTGGTTCATGGGAGAGGCTCATCGGTGTTGCCAGGCGTATTCTGGATGCTTTGCTGCTTCGGACGGGACCCACTCATCTCACACACGACGTCTTGAGCACTCTCATGGCTGAAGTCATGGCGATCATGAATGCAAGACCCCTGGTGCCGGTGTCCACCGACCCAGACATGCCTGCAGTCCTCACCCCAGCGATGCTCCTGACTCAAAAGATGAGTGCTATTTCAGCCCCCTCTGGAAACTTCAACATGGCTGAGCTGCACGGGAAGCAGTGGAAGCAAGTCCAGTGTCTTGCAGGCACTTTTTGGAAGAGATGGAGAGGAGAATAGTTGTCCACCCTACAGAGCCGTAGGAAATGGACAGAAGACAAGCCAAATGTCAAAGTGGGAGATGTTGTCTTGCTGAAAGGCAGCCAAGCACACAGAAATGAATGGCCAGTGGGACTGATTGTCAAAACTCTGCCGAGCAGGGACAAGAGGGTCTGCAAGGTGGAGGTGAAGATTGTCAAGGAGGGGACTGTCAAAGTGTTTCTGAGGCCAGTCTCAGAGATCGTAGTCCTCCTTTCTGAAGAAACCTAGAGAAAGGATTCTGAGTATGTTTGCAGCCAAAGGACATTTTCTTTAGGTTTTATTTTGTATCTGTAGTGGTACAATGGAATTATACCAAGCGGGGAGTGTGCTGCCTTCCTTTAGCAATTTATGTTAGTTTTCAAGTTAATTCAGGGGTTTGAGTAATTTGGGTCGATTCCCATTGTGTGCCGCCACCTAGTGGATATTTGGTACCTAGCAAGTGCAGTTAAGTGCAGTAAAGTAAAATTGCTGTAAAGTAAAATTGCTGTATATCACAAGACCTGCAGCTCGACACATGGTGTTGCAGTTATTTTCTTGTTACGCTTCGGCCTTGGACAATATTTGTCTGTAAGTACTTGAGAATGTTATAGATGATTAGTGTACACTATATTTTGCAGAAAATGTTTAGTTTGTAACCTTTCTCTGTAAGCAAACCTACACAGCTAGCCGTGAATTGCTCGCTCTCTGTATCTAGCTGGTTAACTTGTAGCTGTATTTTGATGCACTATGTACAGGGCTAATTTAAAGTGAATGTAAGAGAATGTCTTTCAGTTTGCTAAATGTATATTCACAGCAAGCTGTGTTTTCACGTGTTTTGGTAAGTTACATGCCAAATGTACTGTGTTGCTCACGCTTACCTAAGTTTGTGTATGCATATCAGTTATGTGCTTGTGTACTAATGTATGCTTCCACTTCTGCATTGTATTTCAGTTTCACAATAAGAATCTTTCAGTAAAGTTTACAAGAAAAGTCAAGCCTTGTGATATTTATGGGAAGATATCAAGTTGTTAGCTATCTGTCTAGCTCTGCATAGGAACGCGCTGCAAGGGCAGAATAGGGAGTGAGTCGGTATTTACTCATGGTCAGCGGGAGTGAGTCAATATTTACACAGGGTCACCGGGAGTGAGTCAGTATTTAAACAGGGTCACCGGGAGTGAGTCAGTGTTTACACAGGGTCAACGGGAGTGAGTCAGAATTTACAGAGGGTCACCGGGAGTGAGTCAGTATTTACACAGGTCACCGGGAGTGAGTCAGTATTTACACAGGGTCACCGGGAATGAGTCACTATTTACAAAGGATCACCGGGAGTGAGTCAGTATTTAAACAGGGTCGCTGGGAGTGAGTCAGTATTCACAGTGGGTCACCGGGAGTGAGTCAGTATTTACAGAGGGTCACCGGGAGTGAGTCGGTATTTTAACAGGGTTAGCGGGAGTGAGTCAGTATTTACACAGGGTCACTGGGAGTGAGTCAGTATTTACTCAGGGTCACCAGGAGTGAGTTAGTATTTACACAGGGTCACCGGGAGTGAGTCAGATTTTACAGAGGGTCACCGAGAGTGAGTGAGTTTTTACAGAGGGTCACTGGGAGTGAGTCAGTATTTACACAGGGTCACCGGAAGTGCGTCAGCATTCACACAGGGTCACCAGGAGAGTGTCATTATTTACACAGGGTCACCGGGAATGAGTCAGTATTTTCAGAGGGCCACCGGGATTGAGTCAGATTTTACAGAGGGTCACCGGGAGTGAGTTAGTATTTACTCAGGGTCACCGGGAGTGAGTCAGTATTTATACAGGGTCACTGGGAGTGAGTTAATATTTACTTAGTGTCACCGGGAGTGAGTCAGTATTTGCACAGGGTCACCGGGAGGGAGTCAGTATTTACACAGGGTCACTGGGAGTGAGTCAGTATTTTAACAGGGTCACCGTGAGTGAGTAAGTATTTACTCAAGTTCACCGGGAGTGAGTCTGTATTTACACAGGATCTCCGAGAGTGAGTCAGTATTTACACAGTGTCACCGGGAGTGAGTCTGTGTTTACACAGGGTCAGCGGGAGTGAGTCAGTATTTACAGAGGGTCAACGGGATTGAGTCAGTATTTACAGAGGGTCACCGGGAGTGAGCCAGCATTTTCACAGGGTCATCGGGAGTGAGTCAGTATTTACACAGAGTCACCGGGAGTGCGTCAGCAGTTACACATGGTCACCGGGAGTGAGTCAGTATTTACACAAGGTCACCGGGAGTGAGTCAGTATTTACAGAGGGTCAACGGGAGTGAGCCAGCATTTACCGGGTCACCGGGAGTGAGTCAGTATTTAATCAGGGTCACCGGGAGTGAGTCAGTATTTACACAGGGACACCGGGAATGAGTCAATATTTACACAGGGTCACCGGGAGTGAGTCAGTATTTAAACAGGGTCACCGGGAGTAAGTCAGTATTTACACAGGGTCACTGGGAGTGAGTCAGTATTTACACAGGGTCACCGGGAGTGTTTCAGTATTTACGCAGTTCACCGTGAGTGAGTCAGTATTTAAACAGGGTCACCGGGAGTGAGTCAGTATTTACACAGTACAACTGGGAGTGTGTCCCAGGGATTGTGACTGTATTTACAGGGGGTCCCTTGGAGTGCGTCATTATTTTCAGGCGGTCCTGGGAGTGTGTCTGTATTTTCAGGGGCTCCCCGGGAGGGTGTCAATATTTACAGGGGTCCCCAGGAGTGTGTCAGGATTTACAGGGTTCCCCAGGAGTGTGTCAGGATTTACAGGGGTCCCCAGGAGTGTGTCAGGATTTACGTGGATCCCCAGGAGTGTGTCAGTATTAACAGGGGTCCCTCGGAGTGTGTCAGTATTCACAGGGTGTCCTGGAAATATGTCAGTATTTACAGGGGTCACTGGGAGTGAGTCAGTATTTACAGGGGGTCCCCAGGAATGTGTCAGTATTTACAGGGGACCCCGTGTCAGGGTCCCAGCTACATGTTCCTCTGCTGGCTGCCAGAGCATGGTTTAGGAGGCTTCAGTACACTGCTGCCATGTCTCTGTACCTCTCTCCTCACCTGTGTTTCATTAGAGTAATTATCTCATCAGAGTAATCAGGCCTGTTATTTAAGCTGACTATTTCTGGCCCCAGTCGCTCAGTCTTGAGTGCTCATGCCTGCAAGTCACAGGTTACTTTCTAGTCCTTGCCCTGCGTTTTGTATACTCGCTTTTGTTTCTTTGAATTGTTACTTTGGTCTTTTGTTTGAAGAATTCTCTGTACGTCCTGTATTTGAAGAGCCTTCTACTAAAGCATCTTTTGAGTTTTACTCCATCTCAGGTCTCTGGCTGTCTGTCTGCATTTGGGTCCACTACCACACCCGTAACACCCCGCGAGTGAGTCAGTATTTACAGGGGGTCCCTGGGAGTGTGTCAGTATTTTCAGTGGGTCCCTGGGAGAGTGTCATTATTTACAGGGGTCCCTGGGAGTGAGTCAGTATTTACAGGGTTCCCTGGATGTGTGTCAGTATTTACAGGGGTCCCTGGGAGTGTGTCAGTATTTACAGGGGTCCCCGGGTGTGTGTCAGTATTTCCACGGGGTCACGAGGAGTTTGTCAGCATTTACACAGGGTCCCTGGGAGTGTGGCAGTATTTGCAGGGGGTCCCTGGGAGTGTGTCAGTATTTACAGGGATCCCTGGGAGTGTGTCATTATTTACAGGGGATCCCTGGGAATTTGTCATTATTTTCAGGGGGTCCCTGTGAGTGTGTCATTATTTTCAGGGGGTCCCTGGGAGTGTGGCAATATTTCCAGTGGATCCCTGGAAGTGTGTCATTATTTTCAGGGGGTCCCTGGGAGTGTGTCAGTATTTACAATGGTCCCCGGGAGTGTATCAGTATTTACAAGGGTCCGCGGGAGTATGTCAGTATTTACAAGGGTCCCCGGGAGTGTGTCAGTATTTAAAGGGGTCCACAGGTGTGTGTCAGTATTTACATGGATCCCCGGGAGTGTGTCAATATTTACAGAGGTCCCTGGGAGTCTGTCAGTATTTACAGGGGGTCCCAGGCATTGTGTCTGTATTTACAGGGGGTACCTGGAAGTGCGTCATTATTTTCAGGAGGTCCACGGGTGTGTGTCATTATTTACAGGGATCCCCAGGAGTGTGTCAGTATTTACAGGGGTCCCCAGGAGTGTGTCAGTATTTACAGGGGTCCCCAGGAGTGTGTCAGTATTTACAGGGTCCCTGGGAGTGTGTCAGTATTTTCAGGGTGTCCCTGGGAGTGTGTCAGTACTTACAAGGGTCCCCGGATGTGTGTCAGTATTTACAAGGGTCCCCGGGAGTGTGTCAGTATTTACACGGGGTCATCGGGAGCTTGTCAGTAATTACAGGGGGTCCCTGGCAGTGTGTCAGTATTTACAGGGGGTCCCCAGGAGTGTGTCAATATTTACAGGGGTCCCTGGTGTTGTGTCCGTGTATAATAAGACACAGACTGCAGGAGAATGGTACAACAGATGTTTACTCAACGTAGCTCACACTGGAACTGATCTGTACAGATTACTACTCAGTGCTATATACAGGTGTGGTCACTGCCGGTACTGCAGTATATATGAGCTGTAAAAGATTGTTCCCCCCTTAAAGGTATATACATTACAATTCCTCCCCTTTTAGATTAACAGTACCATAACACTCATTTAACAATTAAATATCAAACTAATTAAAATTCACACTTTTAACATGCAACATTAGCTGAAAATAAGCTATTTATATATTCAGTCTTTGGGGAGGCTTCCTGATCCTTTCTGGATAGCGCCTTTCCCAAGTGTCTTGCTCTTGGTGCGGAGGCGATTCTGGCCCCCTGTCGTCGGTTGGTTCATCAGCTTCCGATGCTACTGTTTCTGGGGTAGATGCGACCTTTACCTCAGGTTCATCACCAGGTACGTATGGGAGAGGCATGGGGTTGACTTGTTCCTGTGACTCTAGAATCTGGTCAGCATGGCGTCTCACGATGCTCTCCCCAACGTCTACTGTGTACATTAGTGGGCCCTGCTGTGTGCATATTGTTCCTGGCTGCCATTTTTCTGTTCGGTAGTCGCGGGCCAAGACTGGTTGCCCTACATTGAAGCTCCTTGTTGGCTTCTCATGCATGTGCTGGAATTGCTTACTCTCAACATCTCTTCGTACGTTTGGTCTGAGCAAATCCAGGCGAGATCTTAACCTTCGGTTAAAGAACATCATGGCTGGGGCCTGGTTGGTGACTGCATGTGTCGCATTCCGGTAGGCGAACAGGAAATTGTCCACCTTGTGCTGCAGCGGAATGTTGTCATTGTATATAGCCTTTATTGCCTTCTTAAAGGTTTGTACGAACCTCTCAGCCAATCCATTTGTGGCTGGATGATACGGCGCGGATGTGTAATGCCTTACCCCATTCTTTTTCAAGAACCTCCGGAACTCTTCGGACACAAACTGTGGTCCGTTGTCGGAGCAAATCTGTTCTGGCAAGCCATTCCTGGCAAAAATGGTCCGTAGGACTGCAATAGTTTTCTCCGTGTTGGTGGAGGACATTTTGATGACCTCAGGCCATTTCGAGTGCGCATCCACGGCTATTAAAAACATTGAGTCCATGAATGGACCAGCAAAATCAATATGCACCCGTTGCCATGGAGATGAGGGCCACTCCCATGGGTGTAGAGGGGCCTGTGTTGGTGCATTTTGGACTTTCTGGCATCCTGAGCAGCTCTTGGTCAGGTCCTCGATTTGTTTATCGATTCCCGGCCACCACACATAAGCCCTGGCTAGGCTTTTCATTTTTACCCCTCCCAGATGACCCTCATGAAGCTCATTGAGCAATCTATCCCTTAACTTGGGTGGAATTTGTAATGATATCAGCAAATAGAGATGGTATTTGCCTGTTTGATTATGATGCCTTACCAGCATGTTTGCATGTATTGATTGCTTGTGCCTGACCAGCAGAGGGCATGTGACCGAGACAAGCAAGGCAGTTTGGTTTGGTTTCAGTTTCATTCTAGATGCATCACAAGCATCGTGTCTCCTGTAAAGCTGTATAAAGAGTTGAACAAGCTTTAGATTAAAAGTCATTCTCGTTCATAAATGTCTCGTCATTGAACCCACAAAGAAATCAATACATGGTGTCAGAACCGGGGTTGAAAGACATGAAGAGAAAAAATCTGAAGTGAAACCAGCTCTCCACATATTAGCAAGCCAAAAGAGAACATCGTTACTTACCATTAGAGAATAACTAACGAAGTGAAAAAATGGAAGGTTTACACCCACCGGCGACGCTTCAGTTGACAGGTAATGTGGCTGAAAATTGGAGGAGATTCAAACAACGTGTAGACATGTGTTCAGAAAACGGGTGAGACTATTCATCAGTATGTGACTGAACTGAGAAACCGAAGCAAATCGTGTGAATTTGGGGGACTGACAGACTCGCTGATAAAAGACAGCCTGGTGTGTGCTATTCCGAATAATGGTCTAAGGGAAAGACTGCTAAGAGAGCAAGATCTAGACCTGGGAAAAGCCATAGCACTGTGTAGGGCTACAGAGACTGTGAAGTTGCAGGCAAAGGAGCTGTTCAGTGACAGTAGCTGCAACGTGGATGCAGTGAGAAAGAACGGATACAAACCGTATAACAAAAAGAGCGCCAATGTGAAAAAAGAGGCGTGGCCAGCGAACGAAAATGAAAGGGACAATCGAAAGTCATGTAGTCGATGCGGTACACAGCATCCACCAAAAAAGTGTCCAGCATATGGTAAAAAATGCAATAGTTGCAACAAGAACAACCATTATGCCCGTTGCTGCAAGAACCAAGTGCAACAAAGCAAGGTCCATGCAGTAGATGAAAGCGACAAAGAGGAGTTCTATGTAGATGTTGTGTCTGAAAACAAAAAAGAAGAAAGAGACTGGATGTTGACACTAAAAGTGAATGACATACACATTCCATTTAAATTGGATACTGGAGCACAAGTTAATGTGATATCAGAGACTGATTTTAAGAAAATTAGACCCAGACCAAAGATACATGGACTAAAAGTGAAAGTGACAGGATACTCAGGTACTGATATACCAGTGAAAGGAAGATGCATTGTCAAAGTAACACACAAGGACAGAGAGCACACGCTAGCATTAATCGTGGTGCCAAAGGATGTGCAGGCCATACTAGGTTTAAAAGCCTGTGAGAGACTGAACCTGGTAAAGAGAGTCCTCGTTGTGGAAAGCGAAGGAGAGACAGTCTATGATGAACTCATGAAAGAGTACAACGACCTATTTAAGGGTCTAGGCTGCATTCCAGGAGAACACACGATCAGAGTAGATAAAAGTATGACACCGGTCATACATCCATGCAGAAAAGTTCCGTTTGCTCTTCAAAAGCAACTGAAGGCAGAGTTGGACAGGATGGAAAGCCTGAACGTGATTCGGAAGATAGATGAGCCAACTGAGTGGGTGAGTTCCCTCGTCGTAGTGGACAAAAAGAATGGAAAGCTCAGAATTTGCCTGGATCCAAGAGATCTAAACAGAGCAATAAAGAGAGAGCACTTCAAGCTTCCTACACGTGAGGAAATCATGGCACAGTTTGCAAATGCAAAGTATTTCAGCAAGTTAGATGCATCATCAGGATTTTGGCAGATGAAATTGGACGAAGCAAGTTCAAGACTGTGCACGTTCAACAGTCCATTTGGCAGATACAGATTCCTAAGTTTACCATTTGGCATTGCCTCAGCTCCTGAAGTGTATCACAAATCTATCCATATGATCTATGAGCACCTGGAGGGAGTTGATACATCAATGGATGACATCATAGTATGGGGAACCACGAGAACTGAGCATGACGAGAGACTGAAAAAAGTGCTGGAAGCAACAAGGAAAACAAACCTGAAGCTGAATAGAGAGAAATGCCAGCTCGGGGTGACAGAACTGACATTCGTGGGAGATATCCTTAGCAGTGAGGGCATCAGGCCAGATCCCAGAAAGGTGTCCGCCATTGAGAATATGCCAAAGCCACAATGCAAAAAGGATGTGCAGAGGTTTAATGGAATGATCAACTACATGGGTAAATTCATATCCAACCTCTCAGAAAAGATGGCGCCACTGAGAAGACTAACTGAAAAGAACATAGAATGGGAATGGAATCATGAGCATGAGAAGTCATGGAGCGATCTAAAGAAACTACTCACAGAGGGACCAGTTCTGAGGTTTTATGAGCCAGCGAGACCCATCAAGATATCATCAGATGCATCACAGAGTGGGCTCGGCGCCGTTCTTCTGCAAAAATATGACTACTGGCAACCTATTGCATATGCATCGCGCTCAATGACAGACGCGGAGACGCAATATGCTCAAATAGAAAAGGAGCTGCTCAGCATCACATACGCCTGTGAAAGATTTCACCAGTTTGTGGCAGGACAAGCAATCAGTGTAGAGACTGACCATAAGCCCTTGATTGCATTGTTCCAAAAGCCACTAAATAGCTGTCCGCTTAGAATACAAAGAATGATGATCAGGCTGCAACGCTATACACTGAATGTTGCGTACACCCCGGGTAAGCTGATGCATACAGCAGACACTTTGTCCAGAGCTGTTGACCCAAGTGAGCCCGCAAACACCACAATGGATGAAAAAGTGAACGCCTACGTGGACATGATCACAAGTGCACTGCCCATAGCAGATGCAAAAATGGAGCTCATAAAGACTGAGACAAACAAAGATGAAACAATGAGACGACTGAGGAAAAGCATCTTGGATGGATGGCCCAACATGAAGCAAGACTGCTCACCTGACATGGCAGAGTACTGGAACTGCAGGGCGGAACTATCAGTGGTCGAAGACATCATCTACAAAGGAAGTAAAATAGTTATCCCAAAGTGTCTGAGAAAAGAGATGCTAAAAAGGATCCATGGAGGACATCTGGGAATCGAAAAGTGTAAGAAAAGAGCACGAGAGGTGATGTACTGGCCACGAATCAACCAAGATGTGACAAGTGAGGTGTCAAACTGCACAATATGCCTGAAATATCGAGCAAGCAATCCGATGGAACCACTAAAGCCACACCCAGCACCAGACAGACCTTACCAGAAGGTAGGCGCTGACCTATTCGTATGTCAAGGGAAGGACTATCTTGTAGTCACAGACTATTACTCCCTGTATCCAGAGGTTTGTAGACTGTACACCACCACTGCAGATGCTGTGATAACATGTATGAAAGCCATATTCTCCAGACATGGCATGGCAAGTGAGGTCTTCACAGACAACGGACCCCAGTTTTACAATGCAAGTTTCCGACACTTTGCAAAGAGTGGGACTTTGTCCACACAACGTCAAGTCCTCACTATCCACAGTCCAATGGACTAGTGGAAAAATCGGTCCAGACAGTGAAAAGACTGATGTACAAGGCAAAAGACAGTGGAACTGACTTCTACCAAAGCATGCTTGTATACCGCACAACGCCGCTCGAGTGTGGTAAGTCACCAGCCCAACTCCTTATGGGACGTCGGCTAAGGTCAAACCTACCCATCCCGGAGAACCTCCTGAAAACATAAGAGGGTGAGAAAGTGAGGAAGTTCAAAGAACAACAGAAAGAAAAGCAAAAGTATTACTATGACAGAGGAACACAAAACCTACCTGAACTCCACACTGGTGACCAAGTAAGGTTGAAAGACAAAACAAACACATGGACTCAGAAGGAAACTGTCCTGAGTGAAGTTCAACCAAGATCATACACCATTCAGACAGATGAGGGTGCTGTTCTGAGAATAAATCATCGAGATCTTCTCATGGGACCAGCCACAGCAGGTCAAGAGACTGATACTGTTGAACAACCTGATCACACAGCTGAGAACCAATCATCTGAGGCAACAACTCAGATTCAAGGACAATCAAACAGAAAATCCTCAAGACATGTGAAGCCTCCTGAGAGACTCATTGAGCAAATTTAAGGACTAATGTTATAGAAGGAAGTAATGTTATCTTATTCTTTCTTCAAGTTCTAGTGTATTGACATATTTCACGTGAACACACAAAGCAAGGTTAAAAAACCTTGATCATGATAATGATAATGTAAGTTCATTAAGTGTTACAGTTAAAATGCAGATTAATACAAAGAAAACATGTTGTTAGTTAAAAGTAAAATACTTTTGTTTTAAGAAAAGGAGATGTAATGATATCAGCAAATAGAGATGGTATTTGCCTGTTTGATTATGATGCCTTACCAGCATGTTTGCATGTATTGATTGCTTGTGCCTGACCAGCAGAGGGCATGTGACCGAGACAAGCAAGGCAGTTTGGTTTGGTTTCAGTTTCATTCTAGATGCATCACAAGCATCGTGTCTCCTGTAAAGCTGTATAAAGAGTTGAACAAGCTTTAGATTAAAAGTCATTCTCTTTCATAAATGTCTCGTCATTGAACCCACAAAGAAATCAATACAGAATTACCGCTCGGGATCCACACATCAAGGTCCCCCAGCACACTGACAGCTGTTCTCTCCTTGTCGAGAATGCTGGCAACAGTGAGTCGCCATGTGCTGGCCATCCCTTCACCGTCAAATCATATACCCGAGACAGTGTCGGGTCATTTCGGGTTTCCTTTTCGATACAAGCGTTAGTTACCGGTAGGTATTCAGCTATAGTCGAATGGAATATTTCGACAGGATCCACTGCTGGTGCTTCCTCCGCAGTAGGCAGTGGCAGGTGTGATAGCCCATCAGCATTTCCATGCTGTTTCGTGCTGTCTCATAGTGGTGTGCCCCTAGAGAAAGTGACCATCTTTGTAGTCGTTGCGCAGTCATCACCGGAACGCGCTTCTTCGAATTAAAAATGGAGACAAGAGGCTGGTGATCAGTCAGCAAGGTGAATTACTGCCCGTGCAGATAGTGATTGAACTTTTTCACTCCCCACACTCGGCTGGGGGCCTCCCTGTCAATCTGGGCGTAGTTACGCTCGGCTGAGGTTAGTGATCGTGACGCAAAGGCTATTGGCCTCTCTTAGCCGTCCGAGAATTTGTGCGACAGCACCGCTCCAATGCCATAGGGTGACGCTTCACATGCCAACCGAATTGGTAATGCTGGGTTGTAATGGGCCAATACCTCTTTCGAAGTGATTAGTGTTTTGCTCTTCTGGAAAGCACGTCTACATTCGTCACTCCACTTCCATGGCACCCCAGTTTGCAGTAGGGTGTTCAGTGGGTGTAGTATTGTAGACAAATTTGGCAAGAACTTATGGTAGTAGTTTACCAGCCCGAGGAACGACTTCAGTTGTGACACATTTTCCGGTGCTGGAGCCTTGACTACTGCCTCAATCTTCTCTGGGGACTTATGTAACCCCTCTTTATCGATAATGTGGCCACAATACGAGATCTGTTTTCTAAAAAACTCGCATTTGGGGCGGTTAGCTCGGAGCCCATATTCCTGCAATCTATGGAGCACCTGCTCCAGGTTGGCAAGGTGATCACTGTCATTTTCGCCCGTGACCAGGATGTTGTCCAAATAACACTGGGTCCCTGGGATCCCTTGCAGGACTTCTTCCATTGCCCTCTGCCAAATAGCCGGAGCTGATGCTATCCCGAATACCAGCCGGTTGTATTGGTAGAGACCTTTATGGGTGTTGATTGTGAGGTATTTTTTTGATGCTCCTTCTACCTCCATTTGCAGATACGCCTGGGCCAGATCAATCTTAGTGAAGCGTTTCCCTCCAGATAGCGAGGCGAAAATATCTTCAATCCGCGGAAGTGGATATTGTACGGTGTGAAGGACCGGGCTCACTGTTACCTTAAAGTCCCCACAGATGCAAACCTTCCTTGGTTCCCCAGGCGTGCTGCTCAACGGCTTTTTCATCACAGGGACGATGGGTGCAGCACACTCGCTCCAGTCTACCTTGGACAGTACACCTGAACGTTCCAGACTCTCCAGCTCTGCTTCGACGGCTGGGCGGATCGCATAAGGTACTGGTCTGGCCTTAAAAAATTTGGGGCTTGCGTTTTCTTCAATTTTAATCGTCGCTGTCATGCCTTTTAGTGTTCCGAGTCCTTGCTGGAACACTTCTTTCACGTCAGTTAGAATCTTTGACAGTCGCCCAGGTGTGACGTCGTCATCCTTTTTGTCAGCCAGTCAGTGCCTGTATGGAATGCCAATCCAGTTGCATTTTCCGGATCCATTCACGTCCCAGTAATGGTGGTCCTCCATCTTGCAATACATACAGGTCTAGTTTTGGTGTTTCCTTACCGTTATATATAACGTTCACCCTTATTTTTCCTTTGGGGTAGACTTTTTGCCCCGTGTACATCTTCAAAATAATTTTTGTGTCTCTCAAGGGTATGTGTGAGAATAGCCGCTCGTAGTCCCGTCGGTTTATGACTGTTAGAGCTGATCCTGTGTCCAATTCCATCTTTACCTGGACTCCTGCTATCTTGAGAGTGACCCAAATGGTTCGGTGTTCCTCCGTTGTGATCACATTATGTAGTTTCAGGCAACTCAGTTCCCTGCTTTCGGAGTCGTTATCACTCTTTTGTTCGTCTGAACTATTCTCCGTCATCTTATGTACCTTCTTGTACTTTTCTTTGGTAGGTTTCTTATTGCTGGTTTTCTTTCCCAACCTGCAGACTCGTGTTATGTGTCCTACTTTTTCACACTGTCTGCACGCTTTGTCTTTGAACCAGCAATCATTCTGGTCATGTGTTGTTCTGCCGCAGCGATAGCACTTCTCTGTTCCATATGACATTTCGTTTGTGCCATATTCTTGCGGTCTCTGTTGTATCTCTGCAGCGCCCCATGCTGCTGCTTCATATGATACCACAATGCTGAAAGCCTTTTCCAGCGTAAGGTCCTTTTCAGATAAAAGTCGTTTCTGGGTTCCTTCACTTTGAAGCCCATACACAAACTTGTCCCTTAAGGTATCTGCCAGTCCCGCTCTAAACTGGCAGTGTTTCGATAGTTTGCACAGTTCCGTTAAATAATCAG
The DNA here is from genome assembly GCF_052327205.1 of Somniosus microcephalus. NCBI lineage: Eukaryota > Metazoa > Chordata > Chondrichthyes > Squaliformes > Somniosidae > Somniosus > Somniosus microcephalus. Next base: position 101,512,676 of record NC_140999.1, read on the forward strand.
CATTGCTTTCATCCTTATGCTGGTTCCGTTTGTGAAACTTGAATCTTTCTGCTATCAGCAGCGGTGTGGGCTTTATATGTTCCTGTAGTATCGTTACTATGTTTTCAAAACACTTTTCCATTGGCTTCGTTGGGGGTACTAGATTTCGTAACAATCCATTCATCTTTGCACCCATTAAATTTAACAATACTGACGCTTTCTTGTAATCTGACACTTCATTTGCCTTGCAGTATATCTCTACTCGTTCGACATATGTAGTCCAATCTTCGACTTCATTGCCAAATGCGGTGATACTGTCACTCTTCGGCATTTTGGGTGTGGTTTAAAATGGCGTCTCCCAATGGCTTAAAATGGTGTCTCATGCACTTTCCTTCCTCCCCCGCTGCTGCCAACGCCGCTCCCGGCGGTTCTCGTGGCAATGGCGGTGCCCTGTAGGTTTCGCGCGCTTCTCCTGCGCTGCTGCCAATGCCGCTCTCGGCGATCCTTGTGGCAATGGTGGCACCTCGCGGGTTCCTGTGCATCTCTCTCTCCCTCTCTTCGATGCTGCTCGGCCCCTGAACACCGGCTGCGCCCTGTGCACTCTGCCCTCTCTCTCTCTCCACCGTCGACACTGCTCGGCCCTTTGCTGTGCCGCTCAGTTGGGCTCTAGCCCACCGCTGTCCGGGAAGGGTCTGCGCACTACCTGTTGCCAGCCCGTTTCACTGGACCACCTCGACTGGAAAGCCAAGCCTGGCTCTCGACAGCCTCCCCCGCAATTCTCGAGTCTCTGCTGGATGACTGGGCGGTTGCCCGTGGTCAACGTCCGCGTCTCTGGCCTTGACCTCCAATCCACTGATCTCCAGGAATGAATCCCCGGAAGGTGATGCAGAGTTGCAGGTAGTTTCGAACTTGCATTGTCGCCAATGTTGTGTCCGTGTATAATAAGACACAGACTGCAGGAGAACAGTACAACAGGTGTTTACTCAACGTGGCTCACACTGGAACTGATCTGTACAGATTACTACTCAGTGCTATATGCAGGTGTGGTCACTGCCGGTACTGCAGTATACATGAGCTGTAAAAGATAGTTCCCCCCTTAAAGGTATGTACATTACACCTGGGAGTATGTCAGTATTTACAGGGATCCCTGGGAGTTTGTCATTTTTTTCTGGGGGTCCCTGGGAGTGTGTCAATATTCACAGGGGATCCCTGGGAGTTTGTCATTATTTTCAGGGGATCCCTGGGAGTGTGTCAGTATTTACAGGAGTTCCTGGGAATGTGTCAGAATTTACAGGGGACCTCTGGGTGTGTGTCACTATTTACAAGGGTCTCCGTCTTTCTGTCAGTCTTTACAGGGGTCCCTGGGAGTTTGTCAGTATTTACAAGGGTACCCGGGAGTGTGTCAGTATTTACAGGGGGTCCCCGGGAGTGTGTCACTATTTACATGGATCCCCGGGAGTGTGTCAGTATTTAAAGGCGATCCCCGGCTTTGTGTCAGTATTTACAGGAGGTCCCTGGGAGTGTGTCAGTATTTACAGGGGTCCCCGGGTGTGTGTCAATATTTACATGGATCCCAGGTGTTGTGTCTGTACCTTTCTACCTAGACACAATTAGGACTCAGAACCCAGAGATTCAAACATGAGGTACTTTACTCAAAAGGAAGGTTCTGGAGAGAACAGAGCAAAGAGAACAAAAACCCAACCAAGAGAACAAACCCAACCATTTATCTGCTGTGACAGCGCCACCGCAGGTGGGAGGAGAACACATAATACATAACATATTCCTACCCTCTTATATGAAATGTCCACATTATTCCTCAACAGGTAAGTTACTTTCAATGCACTCAACTAACCAAGGGTAGAGGTAGACTGCCTCAAACTCTGACTTTACCCTGGGGTTTATTCTGCCCCAGTCTTGTGGGTAAGTCACTAAGCCTACAGATCCAAGCGTCTTGGAGGCCGCCGCTCTCTGACAGTTTACCGGCGGTCATCGCTGGCTTCCACAGCAGTAGGCATTGACACAGGTCTAGATAGAAAAGGTGCCTGTGTCAGTCAAAAGTCAGGAGTTTGCACAGGTGGAACAGTCTCTTTGACTTCCTGTGTTGGAGAAGAGAAATGTGGCAAAGGATGCTGGTTTGCGGTATCATCCAGAAACAGTTCAGGCCAACCAGCCGTTGGAGCCTCTGTGGCTGTCTCTGCTCCTAGCAACAGTTGATCAGTGTGTCTTCTCCAGACGACGTCCTCAGCAGTCTCAACCATGTAAGACACAGGGCACATCTGCATGATTACAGTAGCAGGAACCCATTTCGGTCCAGTGTTGTAGTTTCGAGCTAGGACGTGCTCTCCAGGATGAAACCGTCTCTCCTTGGCTCTTTTCCCTCTCCTTTCAACTTGAGCTTGTTGTTGACGTTGGACAACCTGCTCTGCCCTTGGAGGTTTGAGTAAGTCAAAACTTGTCCGCAACTGCCTCTTCATCATGAGCGAAGCGGGGGAAGTTTTGGTTGTGGCATGCGGCTCATTCCTGTAGGAAAACAGGAAGCTGTTCAGACGTTGGTGGATTGAGCCCTGACCTTGCAATGCCTTCAAGGCGTGCTTCAAAGTTTGCACGAACCTTTCTGCCAGGCCATTAGTAGAGGGATGATAGGGCGCAGAACTGATGTGTTGGACACCATTCACTTGCAGGAAGGTTGCAAACTCCTGTGATACAAATTGTGGACCGTTGTCACTTACGAGATTTTCCGGTGGGCCATAACGGCTGAACATCTCACCAAGTTTCTCAATTGTTTTCTCTGCCGTTATAGTAATCTCGGATGTAATGCTTAAGTTGTCCACCAGAGGGAGACAAATGCAAAGGGTTCATTTACCAGTGTTTTAAGGTAATGTTGCATTGTGGGTATGACATCAAAGGATCATCCATTTTGGTTTGCTCATGCAGTAAGAAATACAGAGTGCATGCCTGTAGCTGTGAGAGCTCTGTTCTCTCCTTATTCTGTGTAATTAAAAGCAAAGTTTTGAGTTTCTGAAGTCTCACTTATATCCCTTATATTTGGACTTAAACACTCGGTTATAACATTTGGCGATGAGAATTAACTGTTTCAACTTGAAGAAGGGAAAATACAAGATCACTGCATCTGAATCATGGCTACTCGAGTAGGAGAGATTTCTGCTTTTGATGTTCAAAATCAAACTTGGATCGAATACTGTGAGTTATTGGAGCATTTCTTTGTAGCAAATGCTATTGTCGATGTTGGTAAAAGGAGCACTACTTTGCTAACTTCAGTGGGAAGTCTGGCATATAGTTTATTGAGAAACTTATGCAATCCTGTAAAGCCTGGAGATAAATCATTTACTGAATTAGTGGACTTGCTAAAGGAACATTTCAATCCCAGACCGAGTGAGATTGTACAGCGTTTCAAATTTAATTCACGGAACAGGATACTGGGAGAGTCTGTGTTGGATTATGTAGAGGTGTTGAGAAAACTGGCGCATGATTGCAATTACGGGAACAGTTTGAAGGACATGCTGAGAGATAGGCTGGTTTGCGGAATAATGGATGCTCGAATGCAGAGGAGATTATTGTCCGAGACTGGGCTTAGGTATGAAAAAGCATTGGAACTTGCTCAATTAATAGAGACAGTGAACCGTGATGTGAAAGAAATATAAGGTTGCGACTGGTCTACTACACAGCAAGTTGCAGGTCAGATGCTGGTGCACAAGCTAAATATGAGTCATACACCACAATGTGCGCATTTAAAGGCATGTTATAGATGCAATGGAAATCACCTGGCAAGGGAATGCAGGTTTCTGGAGGAAAAGTGCCACAAGTGTGGGAAAAAAGGACATATAAAACGTGCATGTAGAGCAAAAACTACCCTGGAGGTATGCAAACCTAAAGGGGGAGAAAAGCAAAACCTGGTAAGAGAAGTGAAAAAACAGGGAGCACATCACCTCAGTGGAGAAGCTGAGATAGAAGACAACATGTTCATAATGCATAGTATGGTAGAGGACATTCCAAAAGTGGATCCTATCACTTTGCAACTGATCGTAAATGACACTAAGGTCAACTTTGAGGTGGATACTGGATGTGGTGTTATCATAATGAACAGGGAAGAATATTCAAAATTGTGGAACCGTGCAAAAGTTCCAGAGTTAAAGTCTTGCTCTATGAAGCTTAAAACATATACTGGTGAGCGAGTGGCAACCTTGGGTACAGCTATTGCAACTGTGAAACACAGGGAGACCGTGGAACAGCTACCTATAGTTGTAGTATCGGGTTCTGGACCAAATTTGTTAGGACGGGGCTGGATACAAGAACTTAAATTTGATTGGGGAGCAATAAATCAATTGGAAGGAGGCAAACAGTTGTCTTTGCAAGACGTGTTGATTGAACATGAGAATGTGTTCAAGGAAGAACTTGAAACATTTAATGGCCCCCCAGCTAAGATTTATGTTGACAAGGAGGCACTGCCAAGATTTTTTAAACAACAACCTGTGCCTTATGCCATGAAACTGAAGGTAGAGGCTGAGCTTGATCGTCTGTTGCGGGAGAACATTCTGGAACCCGTGAAATGTTCAGAATGGGCAGCTCCAATTGTACCTGTTTTAAAACCGAACAATTCGGTAAGAATCTGTGGAGATTATAAATTGACTGTAAATAGGGTGTCTAAACTAGAACAGTATCCTATTCCTAAAACTGAGGATCTTTTTGCAAACCTGGCTGGAGGGAAGAAATTCACGAAGCTGGATATGAGTCATGCATACTTGCAGATTACACTAGATGAGGAATCCAAGAAGTATGTACCCATAAATACACACAAGGTTTTGTTTACCTATAACCGCTTGCCATTTGGTGTCTCGTCTAGTCCAGCTATCTTCCAGAGGACTATCGAGGGTGCACTGCAAGGGATTCCACATGCTTCCATCTATCTGGATGACATTCTGGTGATGGGAAGAACCGACCAGGAGCATCTGAGCACTCTGAGAGAGGTACTGCAAAGATTGGATAAGGCTGGGTTACGGCTCAAGAGAAGTAAGTGTACATTCATGGGGAATGAGGCCGTGTTCCTGGGAGACAGAGTGGATGCCACAGGGCTCCATCCAATCGAGGAGAAGGTAAAAGCACTGCAGGAGGCACCAGATCCTACAAATGTGACTGAATTATAAGCTTACCTGGGACTGCTAAACTTTTATAACAGGTTTTTGCCAAACTTGTCAACAGTGCTAGCACCTCTTCACAAACTACTGCACAAGGAGGCACCATGGCAGTGGAAAGAGGAGCAGAGGGTTTCATTTGAACAGTCCAAGAAACTGATGCTGTCCTCGGATGTGCTGGTTCACTACAATGCAGAGAAAGACATCATTCTCTCTTGTGATGCTTCACCTGATGGGGTGGGGGCAGTTCTTTCACACTGTATGGAAGATGGAACAGAAAGACCGATCGGGTTTATGTCTCGAACTCTGACCCCAGCGGAAAAAAACTATTCCCAGTTGGATAAAGAGGGATTAGCAGTAATGTTTGGGTTACAGAGGTTTCATAAGTACATATATGGCAGGAAATTCACCATATGCACCGATCATAAACCTCTTCTATCTCTTTTTAATGAGATGAAAGCAGTACCACAGATGGTGTCACCCCAAATCCAGAGATGGGCAGTGACGTTGAGGGCATATGAGTATGTCATCATTTACAAAGTGGGCAAGTACCATGGGAACGCAGATGCCTTGAGCCGTCTTCCACTACCAGGTACACCTATCCGTGCAGCTCCAATGGACAGAGTTTTGATGTTGGGAACTGGTCAGGTGGAACGCAAACATGTGGATCAGATACTGACCAGACAAAGGGAGATCGAACCGGAGGTTCCAGAGGAAAGGTTGGAGGACAAGTTGGTCCCCAGTTATCCAAATGCATTGGTGGTCCCATCACCACGAACAGAGTGTTATACCTGGACCCCTTAATCAAGAGGAAACCATCGTAGCAGAGTCAGATACTCTGAGTACTGCTCAGGAGCAGCAGGTGGCTCTAACACAACCAAGCAGGGACTTGACTGTAAGACATTCAACAAGGTCTCACAAGCCGCCAGAGTGATTGATCATGACCTGCTAAATTTGTTCAGGATGGACTATCGTTAAAAGAGTTTCCTTATGGACTTTTTAAGAATGTTGTTAAGAATTATTGTAATTTAAGAGGGGGGGATATAGTAATCTCGGATGTAATGCTTAAGTTATCCACCAGAGGGAGACAAATGCAAAGGGTTCATTTACCAGTGTTTTAAGGTAATGTTGCATTGTGGGTATGACATCATAGGACCATCCATTTTGGTTTGATCGTGCAGTAAGAAATACAGAGTGCATGCCTGTAGCTGTGAGAGCTCTGTTCTCTCCTTATTCTGTGTAATTAAAAGCAAAGTTTTGAGTTCCTGAATTGTCACTTATATCCCTTATATTTGGACCTTAACCACTCGGTTATAACATTTGGCGATGAGAATGAACTGTTTCAACTTGAAGAAGGGAAAATACAAGATCACTGCATCTGAATCATGGCTACTCGAGTAGGAGAGATTTCTGCTTTTGATGTTCAAAATCAAACTTGGGTCGAATACTGTGAGTTATTGGAGCATTTCTTTGTAGCAAATGATATTGTCGATGTTGGTAAAAGGAGTGCTATTTTGCTAACTTCAGTGGGAAGTCTGACATATAGTTTATTGAGAAACTTATGCAGTCCTGTAAAGCCTGGAGATAAATCATTTACTGAATTAGCGGACTTGCTAAAGGAACATTTCAATCCCAGACCGAGTGAGATTGTACAGCGTTTCAAATTTAATTCACAGAACAGGATACCGGGAGAGTCTGTGTTAGATTATGTAGCAGTGTTGAGAAAACTGGCGCATGATTGCAATTACGGGAACAGTTTGAAGGACATGCTGAGAGATAGGCTGGTTTGCGGAATAATGGATGCTCGAATGCAGAGGAGATTATTGTCTGAGACTGGGCTTACGTATGAAAAAGCATTGGAACTTGCTCAATTAATAGAGACAGCGAACTGTGATGTGAAAAAATACAAGGTTGCGACTGGTCTACTACACAGCAAGTTGCAGGTCGGATGCTGGTGCACAAGTTAAATATGAGTTGTACACCACAACGTGCGCATTTAAAGGCATGTTATAGATGCAATGGAGATCACCTGGAAAGGGAATGCAGGTTTCTGGAGGAAAAGTGCCACAAGTGTGGGAAGAAAGGACATATAAAACGTGCATGTAGAGCAAAAGCTACCCTGGAGGTATGCAAACCTAAAGGGGGAGAAAAGCAAAACCTGGTAAGAGAAGTGAAAAAACAGGGAGCACATCACCTCAGTGGAGAAGCTGAGAAAGACGACGACGTGTTCATAATGCATGGTATGGTAGAGGACATTCCAAAAGTGGATCCTATCACTTTGCAACTGATCATAAATGACACTAAGGTCAACTTTGAGGTGGATACTGGCTGTGGTGTTACCATAATGAACAGGGAAGAATATTCAAAATTGTGGAACCGTGCAAAAGTTCCAGAGTTAAAGTCTTGCTCTATGAAGCTTAAAACATATACTGGTGAACGAGTGGCAACCTTGGGTACAGCTATTGCAACTGTGAAACACAGGGAGACCGTGGAACAGCTACCTATAGTTGTAGTATCGGGTTCTGGACCAAATTTGTTAGGTCGGAGCTGGATACAAGAACTTAAATTGGATTGGGGAGCAATAAATCAATTGGAAGGAGGCAAACAGTTGTCTTTGCAAGGCGTGTTGATTGAACATGAGAATGTGTTCAAGGAAGAACTTGGAACATTTAATGGCCCCCCAGCTAAGATTTATGTCGACAAGGAGGCACTGCCAAGATTTTTTAAACAACGACCTGTGCCTTATGCCATGAAAGCGAAGGTAGAGGCTGAGATTGATCGTCTGTTGCGGGAGAACATTCTGGAACCCGTGTAATGTTCAAATTGGGCAGCTCCAATTGTACCTGTTTTAAAACCGGACAATTCGGTAAGAATCTGTGGAGATTATAAATTGACTGTAAATAGGGTGTCTAAACTAGAACAGTATCCTATTCCTAAAACTAAGGATTTTTTTGCAAACCTGGCTGGAGAGAAGAAATTCACAAAGCTGGATATGAGTCATGCTTACTTGCAGATTGCACTAGATGAGGAATCCAAGAAGTATGTAACCATAAATACACACAAGTGTTTGTTTACCTATAACCGCTTGCAATTTTGTGTCTCGTCTAGTCCAGCTATCTTCCAGAAGACTATCGAGGGTGTACTGCAAGGGATTCCACATGTTTCCATCTATCTGGATGACATTCTGGTGACGGGAAGAACTGACCAGGAGCATCTGAGCACTCTGAGAGAGGTACTGCAAAGATTGGATAAGGCTGGGTTACGGCTCAAGAGAAGTAAGTGTACTTTCATGGGGAATGAGGCTGTGTTCCTGGGACACAGAATGGATGCCACAGGGCTCCATCCAATCGAGGAGAAGGTAAAAGCACTGCAGGAGGCACCAGATCCTACAAATGTGACTGAATTAAAAGCTTACCTGGGACTGCTAAACTATTATAACAGGTTTTTGCCAAACTTGTCAACAGTGTTAGCACCTCTTCACAAACTACTGCGCAAGGAGACACCGTGGCAGTGGAAGGAGGAACCGAGCGTTTCATTTGAACAGTCCAAGAAACTGATGCTGTCCTCGGATGTGCTGGTTCACGACAATGCAGAGAAAGACATCATTCTCTCTTGTGACGCTTCACCTTACGGGGTGGGGGCAATTCTTTCACACTGTATGGAAGATGGAACAGAAAGACCGCTCGGGCTTATGTCTCGAACTCTGACCCCAGCGGAAAAAAACTATACCCAGTTTGATAAAGAGGGATTAGCAGTAATATTTGGGTTACAGAGGTTTCATAAGTACATATATGGCAGGAAATTCACCATATGCACCGATCATAAACCTCTTCTATCTCTTTTTAATGAGATGAAAGCAGTACCACAGATGGTGTCACCCCGAATCCAGAGATGGGCAGTGACGTTGAGGGCATATGAGTATGTCATCGTTTACAAAGTGGGCAAGTACCATGAGAACGCAGATGCCTTGAGCCGTCTTCCACTACCAGGTACACCTATCCGTGCAGCTCCAATGGACAGAGCTTTGATGTTGGGAACTGGTCAGGTAGTACGCAGACATGTGGATCAGATACTGACCAGACAAAGGGAGATTGAACTGGAGGTTCCAGAGGAAAGGTTGGAGGACAAGTTGGTCCCCAGTTATCCAAATGCATTGGTGGTCCCACCACCACGAACAGAGACAGTTATACCTGGACCCCTTAATCAAGAGGAAACCATCATAGCAGAGTCAGATACTCTGAGTACTGCTCAGGAGCAGCAGGTGGCTCTACCACAACCAAGCAGGGACTTGACTGTAAGACGTTCAACAAGGACTCACAAGCCGCCAGAGTGATTGATCACGACCTGCTCAATTTGTTCAGGATGGACTATCGTTAAAAGAGTTTCCTTATGGACTTTTTAAGAATGTTGTTAAGAATTGTTGTAACTTAAGGGGGGGGGGATATAGTAATCTCGGATGTAATGCTTAAGTTATCCACCAGAGGGAGACAAATGCAAAGGGTTCATTTACCAGTGTTTTAAGGTAATGTTGCATTGTGGGTATGACATCATAGGATCATCCATTTTGGTTTGCTCGTGCATTAAGAAATACAGAGTGCATGCCTGTAGCTGTGAGAGCTCTGTTCTCTCCTTATTCTGTGTAATTGAAAGCAAAGTTTTGAGTTCCTGAAGTCTCACTTATATCCCTTATTTGGACCTTAACCACTTGGTTATACCAGCCATGGTTGACCTCATCGCAGCGACCTCCGGCCACTTGCTACGAGCGTCCACAACCACCATAAACATCTTCTCTTCGAAAGGACCGGCGAAGTCCACATGTACTCACTGCCACACTTCTTCAGGCCAATCCCAGGGGTGTAGGGTTGCCAGCTGTGGAACATTCTGGACCCTTTGACATGGGGAACATGTTTTGGCTTTCTCCTTAATATTTCCATCGAGACCTGGCCACCAGAAGTAGCTTCTTGCTATTTCCTTCATCTGAACCATCCCACTGTGGCCTGTATGAAGTTGTTGCAGTACAGGTTCCCTCAGAGGTGGCGGAATGATGACACGGCTTCCCCAGAGAAGACAACCTGCCTGGACGGAGGGCTCATTTCTTTTTGAAACGTAAGGTTTCAAACTAGGAGAATTTCCTATAGCTCTCCCTCAAATGACATCATCCATTACCTCAGGCAGGACTGGATCTTTGCGGGTGTACCTTTGCACCTGAACTGCAGTGACAGGTGCTCCCTCCACTTGTCTAAAGTAGAAGATGTCTATCTGATGAGGCTCTGGGGGAGTAACAGGCAAGGGCAGCCTCAAGAGATCGGCTGCATTGCCGTGCAAGTCTGATTTATGATATTTGATGTTGTATGTGTGTCCTGACAACAGTAAAGCCCACCTTTGCATCCTGCTTGCAGCAAGAGACGGAATTTTGGTGTGGGGCCCGAAGATTGAAGTCAATGGACGGTGGTCCGTCAAGAGTGTGAACCTTCTCCCAAACAGGTGCTAATTAAATTTTCGAATTCCAAAAACGATTCCCAAGGCCTCGTGCTCAATCTGTGCATAGTTACTCTCGGCCTTGTTCAAGGTGCGTGATGCGAAGGCGATAGGTTTCTCTTCACCAGAAGGCATGATGTGGGATATGACTGCTCCCACACCATATGGTGATGCATCACATGCTAGCTGCACGGGTAGCTTTGGGTCGAAGTGTGTCAGGACCTCCGACTTCAGCAATGCTTTCTTTGCTTGGATGAAAGCTTCGTTGCACAGTTCAGTCCATTTCCATATTTTGCCCTGACATAGCAACTGATGTAATGGCTTCAGCAATGTTGATAAGTCTGGAATAAACTTTCCATAGTAGTTAAGTAGCCCCAGGAATGAACGTAACTGGCTCACATTCTGGGATGCTGGGGCCTCCACGATCACCTTGACCTTTGACGGCGCCTTATGCAGGCCAGTAGCATCAATCACATGCCCCAGGTACTCAACTGAAGGCTGAAAGAATTCACATTTGTCCTTATGAACTCTGAGTCCGTGCTCTTTCAGTCGCTGTAGTGTCGCATCCAAGTTCAGAAGATGATCCTTCTCATTTGTCCCAGTGACAAGGATGTCGTCCAGGTAGCACTGGACTCCTGGCAGTCCACTCAAAATCTGATCCATTGCCCTTTGGAATAGAGCAGGGGCTGACATAATTCCAAACGGAAGGCAGCAGTACCTGTATAGCCCCTTGTGTTTCACAATTGTCAGCAACTCCTTTGATTTGTCATCGACATGCATTTGTAGATAAGCCTGGCATAAGTCTATTTTGCTGAACTTTTGCCCTCCGGCCAGGCCCGTAAAAAGATCACCAATGAGGGGAAGAGGGTACTGTTCCGCAGACAGCACCGGGTTAATAGTCACTTTAAAATCCCCGCAGATTCGAATAGATCCATCCATTTTCAGGACAGGAACAATGGGTATGGCCCATTTGCTCATGCTCACAGGCTCCAGGACTCCATTCTCAACTAAGGCCTCCAAGTTAGCCTCAAATTTTGGCCTAATTGCATAGGGTACAGGTCGGGCCTTGTGAAACTTCGGCTTGCTGTCAGGTTTAATGTTCAGTCTCACGCTGATTTTTTCATGCTCCCAAGTTCACCATTGAAGAGTTCTGCATGTTTGTTTAACACTGCAGTCAGACCTGACTCCCCCTTTGACATCATGCGGACTGCAGGCCAGTCCAGTGTGATTTTCTCTAGCCACGCACGTCCCAATAGAGATGGGTAATTTCCCTTTACCAATTTCGCAGTCTGTCCATTCAATTTAACTGTCACCTCAATGGCGCCTCTCATGGCCACAGGTTCGCCGGTATACGTCTTTAGCACAATGTTTGTTGGCTGAAGGGTAAGATGCTTTAGCATTTTGTTGTAGACAGTGTCTGAAACAAGGGACACAGCTGCGCCTGTGTCCACCTCCATCCGCACTGATTGTCCCTCCACCAGTGGTGACACCCAGTAGCCATTTGGACCACCTGCAACCGTCAGTATGTGCACCTCTTCCTCCTCAGAGATGTCGCTCCCCTCTGTTTTGCTTGTTCCATCATACTGCACTGAATGAACACTCTTTTTCTTCTCTTGTCCAAATACAGACATTTTGCTTTCATGCTTCCCAGCTCTGTCTGTTCTTTTTTTACCTCTACAGGCACGTTCAATGTGACCCTTTTTGCCACAATTTCGGCATTCCAGCTCCGTACACCAGCAGTCATTAGAGTGATGGCCCGTTTTCCCACAACGGTAACATGTGCTGTTCCGCGCACCTTTAGGCTCAGATGACACCTTGTGAACTCTCCCTGTTGAACTAAACTGGTGAGCCTCCTTTTCCGCCACCTCCATGGAGACACTAACTTCAATGGCCTTTTCAAGATTAAGGTTGTCCTCAGTAAGAAGGTACTTCTGTGTGGCTGCATTTTGTAGACCACACACAAGTCTGTCTCTAATGGTGTCATTCAGCACCTCCTTGAACTCGCACTGTTCTGACAACCTTTTTAAAGCAGCAACAAACATAGTCACTGTTTCCCCCTCCTCTTGATTCCGATTGTGAAATCTAAATCTCTCAGCAATAACCAGAGGTTTCGGTGAAAAATGTGCTCCAACAATTTCCACTAGTTGTTTATATGTTTTAGTTCCTGGCTTAACTGGTTGTACAAGGCTGCGCAGTAAGTTGAATGTCTTTGCTCCCAGTATACTCAAAAAGGTAGGCACGACCGTATCGTTTGCCACCACATTCGGCAAAACAAAATAGTCAAAACGTTCCATATAAGCGCGCCATTGCTCCACATTTTCATCAAAATCACCGATGTTTCCGAATATAGTAGCCATCTCAGGTTTCAAATTTTAATTTCTGTTTACTCACTGCACCCGTCTCTGTTCCGAGTGTTTTGTAGTCGAAAACAAGAAAGTTCCCACAATGTAGATTCATCCGATCCTCGTTGCCACTTTGTTGTGTCTGTACCTTTCTACCTAGACACAATTAAGACTCAGAACCCAGAGATTCAAACATGAGGTACTTTATTGAAAAGGAAGGTTCTGGAGAGAACAGAACAAAGAGAACAAAAACCCAACCAAGAGAACAAACCCAACCATTTATCTGCTGTGACAGCACCACCGCAGGTGGGAGGAGAACACATAATGCATAACACCCGGGAGTGTGTCAATATTTACAGAGGTCCCTGGGAGTCTGTCAGTATTTACAGGGGATCACAGGGATTGTGTCTATATTTACAAGAGGTGCCTGGGTGTGTGTCAGTATTTATAGGGTGTTCCTGGGAGTGTGTCACTATTTGCAGGGGGTCCCAGGGATTTTGTCTGTAATTACAGGGGGTCCCTGGGAGTGGGTTCTTATTTTCAGGAGGTCCCCGGTGTAATGTATGTACCTTTAAGGGGAGAACTACTTTTTACAGCTCCTGTATACTGTGGTACCGGCAGTGAACACACCTGTATATAAACCCTGAGTAGTGATCTGTATAGTTAGTTCTAGAGTAACCCTCATTCAGTAAACACCTGTTGAATTGTTCCCTGCAGTCTTGTTGTCTAATTATTGAAGGACACAACATCAAGATACACAGATCTAACATTGGCGATGAGCAGATTCGAACCTACCTGCAACTCTGCATCACCTCCCAGGGATTCGCTCCTGGAGAACAGTGGAAGGAGGTCGAGTCCAGAAGCAAGGGCGTCATCCACGGGCAACCGTCCAGTCATCCAGCAGAGATTTGAGCATCGCAGGGGAGGCTGTCGAGAGCCAGGCTTGGCTTTCCAGTCACGGTGGTCCAGCGAAACGGGCTGGCAACAGATACTGCACAGACCCTTCCCGGACAGCGGTGACGAGAGCCGACCGACGGCACAGAAAAAGGCCGAGCAGCGTCGACGGGGGAGAGAGAGAGGGTAGAGCGCACAGGGCGCAGCCGATGTTCAGGACCAAGTAGCATCAACGGGGGAGAGAGGCGCACAGGAAAACGCGCAGAGCGCAGCCGCTGTTCAAGGGCCAAGCAGCGTCAATGGGGGAGAGAGGCGAGAGAGAGCAGAGCACAGCCGGTGTTCAAGGGCCGAGCAGCATCAACGGGGGAGAGGGGCGCGCAGGAAAACGCGCAGAGCGCAGCCGCTGTTCAAGGGCCGAGCAGCGTCAACGGGGGAGAGAGGCGAGAGAGAGCAGAGCGCAGCCGATGTTCAAGGGCCGAGCAGCATCAACGGGGGAGAGAGGCACGCAGGAAAACGTGCAGAGCGCAGCCGCTGTTCAAGGGCCGAGCAGCGTCAGCGGGGAAGAAAGGAAAGCGCGGGAGACACCATTTTAAGCCGCAGCGGGGAAGAAAGGAAAGTGCGGGAGATGCCATTTTAAGCCAGTCTAACCACACCCAAAAATGCTGAAGAGTGGCAGTATCACAGCGTTCGACAATGAAGTTGAAGATTGGATGACATATGTCGAACGCATAGAAGTATACTGCAAGGCGAATGAAGTGCCAGATGACAAGAAAGCGCTGGTATTGTTGAATTCAATGGGTGCAAAAATGTATGGCTTACTACGAAACCTAGTAACCCCAGAGAAACCAGTAGAAAAGGATTTTGAAAACATAGGGCTGGATTTTCCTAAGCCCCTGGAGTCGGGTTGGAGGCGTGCGGGCGATAAAAATCGGAGATCCGGGGATCCCGACCCCATCCCACCTCCAACCCGCCTCCATGTCAATTTCATAGGAGTCGTGTTGCCGACGAGTGCTGGAACCCGACTCCCAGAGGTGGGAAGGGATTAAAGGCAATTAAACTGCCTGTTAACAGGTAGTTAACAGGTAGTTTTTTGCCTATTCGTGATTTTTATTGCTGGTTTGTGGGCTTCCCGACAGCTCCAAACCACGAAAAGTTTTCGAGGCGGGACGTGGGTCTGAGGTCTTGGAGGGGTCGAGATGCCCAGTGTTCAGGTGAGTGAGGGGTGCAGGAGTGCAAAGGTAAGTGTTTTGCAAGTGTTTAAATAAGTTTAACTTACTTTTACTTACCTTTACAGGAGCCCTGCATTCCGGTGTCGGGAGTCGGCTGCAAGAACCACAGAAGCTCCGATTTTTAAAAAAAAATCAGCTTCTTGGTTTCTGCAGCAAAATGATTTTAAAGTTATCCTGAGAAAGGACTGAGGCTGAATTAGCAGTTTTTCAGTGCTTCACAGCTTCAAACAGCTGTTAAACACTGACATTTCATCTGCCAAAAGCTTTTGACAGATGAAATGTCAATCTCTGACGTCACCTGTTGCTGGGTGGCCCTTAATTGGCCTGCTGAGCCCACAGGGCGGGCTCAACAACGTCAATCAGAGGAAAATCCAGTGGGTTGGCCACATCTCCATGGAGGCGGGACAACAAGCCCGAATGTGGGTTTCCCACCTCCAACCCGCCCCCGTAGCAA
Organism: Somniosus microcephalus; assembly: GCF_052327205.1. NCBI lineage: Eukaryota > Metazoa > Chordata > Chondrichthyes > Squaliformes > Somniosidae > Somniosus > Somniosus microcephalus. The sequence continues at coordinate 101,528,202 of NC_140999.1, forward strand.
AATCCAGCCCATAGTGTCAATCCTACAGGACCACTTAAACCCCACACCACTGCTGATAGCAGAAAGATTTAAGTTTCACAAAAGGAACCAGCATAAAGATGAAAGTAATGCTGAGTATTTAACGGAACTGCGCAAGCTATCGAAACACTGCCAGTTTGGAACGGGACTAGCAGATACTTTAAGGGATAAGTTTGTGTGTGGGCTTCAAAGTGAAGGAACTCAGAAAAGGCTTCTATCAGAAAAGGATCTTACGCTGGACAAGGCTTTCAGCATTGCAGTATCACACGAAGCAGCAGCACGGGGCGCTGCAGAGATACAACGGACACCGCAAGAATATGGCACAAATGAAATGTCATACGGAACAGTGAAGTGCTATCGCTGCGGCAGAACAACACACGACCATAATGATTGCTGGTTCAAGGACAAAGTGTGCAGACAGTGTGGAAAAGTAGGACACATAGCAAGAGTCTGCAGGTCGGGAAAGAAAACCAGCAGCAAGAAATCTCCACAGGAGAAGTACAAAAAGGGACATAAGGTGACGGAGAGTAATTCAGACGAACAGAAAAGTGATACAGACACCGGAATCAAGGAGCTGGGTTGTCTGAAACTACATAATGTGATCAAAATGGAGGATCACCAAACTATCTGGGTCACGCTCAAGATAGCAGGAGTCCAAGTGAAAATGGAATTGGACACAGGATCAGCCCTAACAGTCATAAACCGAAGGGACTACAAGTGGCTATTCTCACATATACCCTTGAGAGATACAAAGACTGTCTTGAAGACGTACACGGGGCAAAAAGTCTACCCCAAAGGAAAAATAAGGGTGAACGTTATATATAACGGCAAGGAAACACCAAAAATGGACCTATATGTATTGCCAGATGGAGGGCCACCACTACTAGGATGTGAATGGATCCGGAAGATACAGCTAGATTGGCATTCCATACAAGCACTGACTGTAGATGCCAAAAAGGATGACAACGTCACACCTGGATGACTGTCAAAAATGCTAACTGACGCACAAGAAGTGTTCCAGCAGGGACTTGGAACACTAAAAGGCATAACAGCGATGATCAAAATAGAGGAAAATGCAAGCCCAAGGTTTTTTAAGGCCAGGCCGGTACCTTATGCGATCCGCCCAGCCGTCGAAGCAGAGCTGGAAGGTTTGGAACATTCAGGAGTACTGTCCAAAGTGGACTGGAGCGAGTGGGCTACACCCATCTTTCCTGTAATGAAGAGGTCATTGAGTAATACGCCTGGGGAACCAAAGAAGGTTCGCATCTGTGGGGACTTTAAGGTGACAGTGAACCCAGTCCTTCACACTGTACAATATCCGCTTCCGCGGATTGAAGATATTTTCGCCTCGCTATCTGGAGGGAAATGCTTCACTAAGATTGATCTGGCCCAGGCGTACCTGCAAATGGAGGTAGAAGAAGCCTCGAAACAGTACCTCATGATCAACACTCATAAAGGTCTCTACCAATACAACCGGCTGGTGTTCAGGGTAGCATCAGCTCCAGCTATTTGGCAAAGGGCAATGGAACAAGTCCTGCAAGGGATTCCACGGACCCAGTGTTATTTGGATGACATCCTGGTCACGGGCGAAAATGACAGTGATCACCTCGCCAACCTGGAGCAGGTGCTCACTAGATTGAAGGAATATGGGCTCCGAGCTAATCGCCACAAATGCGAGTTTTTCCAGAAGCAGATCTCGTATTGTGGCCTCGTTATTGATAAAGAGGGGTTACATAAGTCCCCTGAAAAGATTGAGGCAGTAGTCAAGGCTCCATCACCGGATAATGTTTCACAACTGAGGTCGTTCCTCGGGCTGGTGAACTACTACCATAAGTGCTTGCCAAATTTGTCTACCGTACTACACCCACTGAACACCCTACTGCAAACTGGGGTACAATGGAACTGGAGTGACGAATGTAAACGAGCTTTCCAGAAGAGCAAAGCATTGATCACATCAAAAGAGGTGTTGGCTCATTTCAACCCAGCACTACCAATTCGGTTGGCGTGTGATGTATCACCCTATGGCATTGGAGCGGTGCTGTCGCACAAATTCCCGGACGGCTCGGAGAGGCCAGTAGCCTTTGCGTCTTGGTCATTAACCTCAGCCGAGCGTAACTACGCCCAGATTGACAGGGAGGCCCTCAGCCTAGTGTGGGGAGTGAAAAAGTTTAATCACTATCTGCACGGGCAGAAGTTCACCTTGCTGACTGACCACCAACCACTTGTCTCCATCTTTAATCCAAAGAAGGGCGTTCCGGTGATGACTGCGCAACGACTACAAAGATGGTCCCTTTTTCTAGGGGCGCACCAATATGAAATCGAGTATAAGGGCATGAAACAGCATGGAAACGCTGATGGGCTAACACGCCTGCCACTGCCTACTGCGGAGGAAGCACCAGCAGTGGATCCTGTCGAAATATTTCATTCGACTATAATTGAATGCTTGCCAGTAACTAATGCTGGTATAGAGAAGGAGACCCGAAATGACCCGACACTGTCTCGGGTATATGATTTGACGGTGAAGGGATGGCCAGCACATGGTGACTCACTGTTGCCAGCATTCTCATCCAGAAGAGAACAGCTGTCAGTATGCCAGGGGACCTTGATGTGTGGATCCCGAGTGGTAATTCCACCCAAGTTAAGGGAGAGAGTGCTCAATGAGCTTCACGAAGGTCATCTGGGAGGGGTGAAAATGAAAAGCCTTGCTACAGCTTATGTGTGGTGGCCGGGGATTGATCAGCAAATCGAGGACCTGACAAAGAGCTGCTCAGGATGCCAGAAGGTCCAAAATGCACCACCACATGCCCCTCTACACCCATGGGAGTGGCCCTCATCTCCATGGCAACGGGTGCATATTGATTTTGCTGGTCCATTCATGGACTCAATGTTTTTAATAGCCGTGGATGCGCACTCGAAATGGCCTGAGGTGATCAAAATGTCCTCCACCACCACGGAGAAAACTATTGCAGTCCTACGGACCATTTTTGCCAGGAACGGTTTGCCAGAGCAGATTTACTCTGATAACGGACCACAGTTTGTGTCCGAAGAGTTTCGAAGATTTATGAAAAGGAATGGGGTAAGGCATTACACATCTGCCCCGTATCATCCAGCCACAAATGGATTGGCTGAGAGGTTCAAACAAACCTTTAAGAAGGCAATAAAGGCTATGTACAATGGCAACATTCCGCTGCAGCACAAGGTGGACAATTTCCTCTTCGCCTACCGGAATGCGACACATGCAGTCACCAACCAGGCCCCAGCCATGATGTTCTTTAACCGAAGGTTAAGATCTCGCCTGGATTTGCTCAGACCAAACGTACGAAGAGATGTTGAGAGTAAGCAATTCCAGCACATCCATGAGAAGCCAACAAGGAGCTTCAATGTAGGGCAACCAGTCTTGGCCCGTGACTACCGAACAGAGAAATGGCAACCAGGAACGATATGCACACGGCAGGGCCAATAATGTACACAGTGGATGTTGGGGAGAACATTGTGAGGCGCCATGCTGACCAGATCCTAGAGTCACAGGAACGAGTCAACCCCATGTCTCGGCCATACGTACCTGGTGAGGAACCCGACGTACAGGTCGCATGTACCTCAGAAACAATAGCATTGGAAGCTGATGAATCAACTGATGACAGGGTGTTAGAATCGCCTCCGCACCAAGAGCGAGGCACTCGGGAAAGGCGTTATCCAGAAAGAATCAGGAAGCCTCCCCAAAGACTGAATTTATAAATAGACTATTTTCAGTTAATGTTGCATGTTAAAAGTGTTAATTGCAATTAGTTTGATATTTAATTGTTAAATGAGTGTTATGGTACTGTTAATCTAAAAGGGGAGGAATTGTAATGTATGTACCTTTAAGGGGAGAACTATTTTTACAGCTCCTGTATACTCCTCATTCAGTAAACACCTGTTGAATCATTCCCTGCAGTCTTGTTGTCTAATTATTGAAGGACACAACATCAAGATACACGGATCTAACACCCGGGTGTGTGTCATTATTTTCAGGGGCTCCCTGGGAGTGTGTCAGTACTTACAGGAGTCCCCAGGTGTGTGTCAGTATTTACAGGGGTCCCCAGGAGTGTGTCAGTACTTACAGGAGTCCCCAGGTGTGTGTCAGTATTTACAGGGGTCCCCAGGAGTGTGTCAGTATTTACAGGGTCCCTGGGAGTGTGTCAGTATTTACAGGGTCCCTGGGAGTGTGTCAGTATTCACAGGGTGTCCTGGAAATGTGTCCGTATTTACAGGGGTCCCTGGGATTGTGTCAGTATTTACAGGGGTTCCTGGGAGTGTGTCAGTATTTACAGGGGTCCCTGGGGGTGTGTCAGTGTTTACAGGGGGTCCCTGGGCGTGTGTCAGTATTTGCAGGGTGTCCCGGGGAGTGTGTCAGTATTTACACGGGTTCACCGGGAGTGTGTCAGTATTTACAAGAGCCCCCAGAAGTGTGTCAGTATTTAAAGGGGATCCCCGGCTTTCTGTCAGTATTTACAGGGTGTCCCCAGGTGTGTGTCAGTATTTACAGGGATTCCCGGGAGTGTGTCAGTATTTACAGGGACCCCTGGGAGTGTGTCAATAATTACAGGGGTCCCTGGGAGTCTGTCAGTATTTACAGCGGATCCCAGGGATTGTGTCTGTATTTACAGGGGGACTCTGGGAGTGCATCATTATTTTCAAGAGGTCCCCGGGTGTGTGTCATTATTTTCAGGGTCTCCCTGGGAGTGTGTCAGTATTTACAGGGGTCCCCGGATGTGTGTCCGTACTTACAGGGGTCCCCGGGAGCGTGTCAGTATTTACAGGGTCCCCGGGTGTTTGTCAGTATTTACACGGGGTCACCGGGAGTTTGTCAGCATTTACAGGGTTCCCCGGGAGTGTGTCAGTATTTACAGGGGTCCCTGGAAGTGTATCATTATTTACAGGGGGTCCCCGGGGGTGTGTCAGTATTTATTGGGGTCCCTCGGAGTGTGTCAGTATTTACAGGGGGTCCCTAGGAGTGTGTCAGTATTTATAGGGGTCCCTGGGAGTGTGATCGTATTTACAGTGGTCCCCAAGATTGTGTCAGTATTTACTGAGGGTCGCCAGGAGTTTGTCAGCATTTACTGGGTGTCCGGGGAGTGTGTCAATATTTAATTTGGGTCCCAGGGATTGTGTCGATATTTACAGGGGGTCCCATGGATTGTGTCATTATTTACAGGGGTCCCCGGGTGTGTGTCAGAGTTTACAGGGGTCCCCGGGTGTTTGTCAATATTTACAGGGTTCCTCGGGAGTGTGTCATTATTTACACGGGGTCACCGGGAGTTTGTTGGTATTTACAGGGGATCCCGGGGCGTGTGTCAGTATTTACAGCGGCCCCTGCGAGTGTGTCAGTATTTACAGGGTGTCCCTGGGAGTGTGTCAATATTTACAGGGGATCCCTGTGGGTGTGTCATTATTTTCAGGGGGTCGCTGGGAGTGTGTCAATATTTCCAGGGGATCTCTGGGAGTGTGTCATTATTTTCAGGGGATCCCTGGGTGTGTGTTGATATTCACAGGGTGTCCCTGGGAGTGTGTCAGTATTTACAGCGGTCCCCGGGTGTATGTCAATATTTACAGTGGTTCCCCGTGTGTGTGTCATTATTTACAGGTGGTCCCTGGAAGTGTGTCAGTATTTGTAGGGGTCCCGGAGTGGGCGTCGATATTTACAGGGGTTCCTGGGAGTGTGTCAGTATTTTCAGGGGTTCCTGGGAATGTGTCAGTATTTACAAGGGTCGCCGGCTTTGTGTCAGTATTTACAGGGGGTCTCTGGGAGTGTGTCAGTATTTACAGGGGGTCCCTGGGTGTGTGACAGTTTTGACAGGAATTCCTTGGGTGTGTGTCAATATTTACAGTGGATCCCTGGGACTGTGCCGATATTTACAGGGGCTCCCTGGGAGTGTGTTAGTGTTTACAAGGGATCCCTGGGAGTGTGTCAGTATTTACAGGGGGTCATTGGGAGTGTGTCAGTATTTACTGGGTGTCCCTGGGAGTGTGTCTTTTTTTACAAGGGGTCCCAGGGATTGTGACAATATTTACAGGGGGTCCCTGTGAGTGTGTCACTATTTTCAGGGTGTCCCTCGGAGTGTGTCGATATTCACAGGGGGTCCCTGGGAGTGTGTCAATATTTACAGGGTACCCTGGGAGTGTGTCAATATTTACAGGGTACCCTGGGTGTGTGTTGATATTTACAGGGGTTCCCCGGTAGTGTGTCAGTATTTACAGGAGTCCCTGGGAGTATGTCAGTATTTATTGGGATCCCTGGGAGTTTGTTATTATTTTTCAGGGGGTCGCTGGGATTGTGTTGATATTCACAGGGGGTCCCTGGGAGTGTGTCAGTATTTACTGTGGTCCCCGGGTGTATGTCAATATTTGCAGTGGTTCCCCGTGTGTGTGTCATTATTTACAGGTGGCCCCCGGAAGTGTGTCTATATTTATAGGGGTCCCCAAGTGGGCGTCGATATTTACAGGGGTTCCTGGGAGTGTGTCAGTATTTACAGGGGTTCCTGGGAATGTGTCAGTATTTACAGGGGATCCCCGGGAGTGTGTCACTATTTACAAGGGTCCCCGGGAGCGTGTCAGTATTTACAGGGGATCCCTGGGATTGTGTCATTATTTTTAGGGGGTCCCTGGGAGTGTGTCAGTATTTATAGGAGTCCCTGGGATTGTGTCAGTAATTAAAGTGGTCCCTGGGATTGTGTCAGTATTGACAGGGCTTCCTTGGGAGTGTGTCAATATTTACAGTGGATCCCTCGGACTGTGTCGATATTTACAGGGGTTCCCTAGGAGTGTGTTAGTGTTTACAAGGGATCCCTGGGAGTGTGTCAGTATTTACAGGGGGTCCCAGGGAGTGTGTCATTATTTTCAGGGGGTCCCAGGGAGTGTGTCATTATTTTCCGGGGGTCCCTGGGATTCTGTCAATATTTACAGGGGATCCCTGTGAGTGTGTCATTATTTTCAGGGGGTTCCTGGGAGTGTGTTGATTTTCACAGGGGGTCCCTGGGAGTGTGTCAGTACTTACAGTGCTCCCTGGGTGTATGTCAATATTTACAGCGGTTTCCCGTGTGTGTGTCATTATTTACAGGTCGTCCCCGCCTTTGTGTCAGTATTTACAGGGGGCCCCTGGGAGTGTGTCAGTATTTACAGAGGATCCCTGGGTGTGTGTCATTATTTTCAGTGGGTCCCTGGGAGTGTGTCAGTATTTACAGGGGGTCCCAGGGAGTGTGTCATTATTTTCAAGGGGTCCCTGGGAGTGTGTCAATATTTACAGCGGTTCCCCGTGAGTGCGTCATTATTTACAGGTGGTCCCCAGAAGTGTGTCAGTATTTATACGGGTCCCCGCATGGGCGTTGATATTTACAGGGGTTCCTGGGAGTGTGTCAGTATTTACAGGGGGTCCCAGGGAGTGTGTCATTATTTTCAAGGGGTCCCTGGGAGTGTGTCAATATTTACAGCGGTTCCCTGTGAGTGTGTCATTATTTACAGGTGGTCCCCAGAAGTGTGTCAGTATTTATACGGGTCCCCGCATGGGCGTCGATATTTACAGGGGGTCCCTGGGAGTGTGTCAGTATTTACAAGGGTTGCCGGCTTTGTGTCAGTATTTACAGGAGGTCCCGGGGAGTGTGTCAGTATTTACAGGGGGTCCCCGGGAGTGTGTCAGTATTTACAAGGGTCCCCGGGAGTGTGTCAGTATTTAAAGGGGATCCCCGGCTTTGTGTCAGTATTTACAGGGGGCCCCTGGGAGTGTGTTAGTGTTTACAAGGGATCCCTGGGAGTGTGTCTGTATTTACAGGGGGTCATTGGAAGTGTGTCAGTATTTACTGGGTGTCCCTGGGACTGTGTCTTTTTTCACAAGGGTTCCCAGGGATTGTGACAATATTTACAGGGGGTCCCTGGGAGCGTGTCACTATTTTCAGGGTGTCCCTCGGAGAGTGTCGATATTAACAGGGGGTCCCTAGGAGTGTGTCAGTATTTACAGGGTACCCCGGGTGTGTGTCGATATTTACAGGGGTTCCCCGGTGTTAAGTATGTGTATTGTATTGAACAATTAACACAAAGACTTAAACGTATAACTCAAACAGGTCTTTACTGGTTGGAGGTAGGGACTATACATAGGTCTTTACTTCATGCCCACAGGCGGGAACTGAGGGGGATCAGTACCCACAGTACTATTTATACCCCTATGGCCAGGAGTGGTACTGCGTATCACTACGCCCAACAAGTAGTGCAGTCCTGTCCATAGGTTCAAAGTAGCACACATATTACATACACAACATTCCTCCCTTCCTAGCTTTACAGTCATCTCCCCATTTAACATAACGTAATAACATATATACATATATAACTTCAGGTTTACATAACAGAATAACATAGATACATAGATAACTTCATGTCAAAACAGATCACAGATTCAGTCTCTGCGGAAAACAGTTCACAGATTCAATCTCTGTGGTGTAGTCGGTTCACGTTGCTGGAGTGACTCATTCAATAGTCCTTCCATGGATTTAACAGTTTGAACTTCCGAACTGAATTGGCTCCGTTCGGAGGGACCACGTGTGTGATCTGGTAGAGGTGATAATGGTTCAGATGGGTCATCTTCTGTTTTTACTTTTCCTTTTCTGCTTCTTGGAGACTCTCTGGGCTCCATTGTCAGCTGCCACAGCTGCCAGCTGCATGCGCAGTTCCTCCTTCTCTTCCTCCTGTTTCCGTCGTAGAGCCAGCTTCTCCCGATGTTCCGTAGACTTTTGGTGCTCCTCCATGATTTCTGCACTTTGGGAGTCGAAGTTACAAGCTGGGCAGGACAGGACATCGTAATATTCGGTGTCGTCCTGAGCTAGACCAGTGAGAGGGTCGTCTATTTCCTCCATACCCAGCTGGACGTTAGCCAGCTCTTGTTCCAAATCCAGACATCTTTCCTGAAGAGACTTCTTCATGTGTACCTCTGCATCCAGCTTTTTCTGGGCTTTCAGCAAGTCGTTTACTAGTGACCTCATTTGTGATTTTAATACTTCAACTTCCTTTGGAGATTGATTGATCGGACTATGCAATCCCTCTACCGGAGCAGCTGTTTCAGCGGTCTGTTGTTCTACGTTGACGTGAGTCAGCGTACTTTTGGCATCCAAGGGCTGCTCTGTTGCAGTCATCTCAGTCTGTGTTGCCACCTCAGCTCTCCCAATAACCTTTGAGAGCTCCGAACCCCTTTCGTTTGAATATTGAAGTTCATGTTCAAGTTTTTCCCATTTCAGAGTCCTGTCCTTCAGCATATGCAGGAGTTGGCTGACTGTTAACTCCTCTGACATCAGACGTTTTGTGTGCTCCTGCTCCATTTTCTCCATCAGCTGCTTCTGTTGTCTTTCCAGATTCTCCAACTCTATATCAAAGAACTCTTTCGTTGCATTCAACTCTTGCTCAAAACGGCGAAGCATTTGCTCTAATTGCTGTTGTAGTTTGAAATGGAGTTGAGTTCGAGCCCGGTGTCCCTCAGAAATGGGCACATCAGTAGACTTGCCAGACTCAGAATCCACAGTTAAACTATGTTGTTGTTGCTCAGTGGAATTCTGTGCTGAAACTTTGTCTTTTGCACCTGAGTTGGGCTTACCATCATCCGTTCCAGAGTCTGGGCCGACTATTTTCACCGAGTTCTCACTCGTTATTGTTTGTAGGAAATGCCAGTCCATATTCATTTTCCTAATCCACTCCCGTCCTAGTAGTGGAGGACCTCCTTCAGATATCACATATAAGTCCATTATTTGACTGTCTTCGCCCTTGTGGACCACTGCAACCTCTATTTTCCCGATGGGGTACACTCTTTGCCCCGTGTATGTTTTCAATATAATCCCCGTATCCTGTAGGGGAATATGTTGGAATAACTTTCCGTAATCTTTCTTATTTATGACCGTCAATGCCGATCCAGTGTCCAATTCCAGTTTTACTTGGACTCCTTCTATCTGAAGAGTGACCCAAATTGTCTGGAGGTCTGCACCCTTACCAGCGTTGAGTACTCTTAAGCTAGCCAGTTCATTACAGCTTAAGCTAGCCAGTTCATTACTGCTAGCGTCTGAATCGGACTCCTGTTCGGTCACCTTGTGTACCTTTGCGTATTTTCCTTGCGGTGACTTCTTGTTGCTGGTCTTCTTCCCTGACCTGCATACTCTAGCTATATGTCCAAGCCTACCACAAGTTCTACATTCTTGGTTTTTAAACCAACACTGGTTCTGATCATGCGTTGTCTTTCCACAACGATAACATTTGCCAGAACTCACACCCAATTTGTGTGCACTGAGCTCCGGTGACCGTAGCTGCATTACTGCCGTGCCTCTCGCTGCGGCTTCGTGTGCTGCTGCCATAGTGACCGCCTTCTCAAGCGTCAGCTCATTCTCCTCGAGCAGTCGCTTTTGTGTATCCTGTTTAAATAAACCACACACAAATTTGTCTCAAAGTGCCTCTGTCAGTCCCGTTCCAAACTGGCAATATTTCGCTAATTTACGCAATTCCAGCAAATAATCAGCATTGCTTTCATGCTGTAGCTGCCTTCTGTCGTAAAATTTAAATCGTTCCGCTAGCATCAGCGGCGTGGGGTTTAGATGATCTTTCAGGACAGTAACAATCTCATCGAACGTCTTATCCGCCGGTTCATCTGGTGATAACAGGTGTTTCAATTGCCCGTATGTCTTCGCACCCATTAAATTTAATAATGTTAGTGCTTTATCAGCCTCACGAATTTTATTGGCCTTACAATAATTTTTAACTCGTTCAACATATATGGCCCAATCTTCGATGTCACTATCAAAGTTGCTAATATTCCCGTGTTTAGGCATTGTAGTACTTTATCAGATTTGCAATTTCTCAGATTTTTTGTTTTACTGTTATCCAAGATGGCGGCTTCCCGCTCTTGCCGTCGTCCTCCGCCCACAAAATGGCGGTTTTCCCGCTTCTGCCTTCTTCCCCAGCGGTTTTCCCACGAAAAATGGCGGCTTTCCCGCGCTTCTCGCTCTCCCCGCCCACTTCAATGGCGGTTTTCCCGCGCTTCTCATCGCTGACTTTCAGCCCGACTGCGGCTCTTATCTCCTGTGCGATCGCTGGTGCGCCGCCCGCCCGAAACGGTTCTCAGCCCTTATCACCGGTGCGATCGCTGGCCCGCTAAGCGCCTCCCGCTTGAAGCGGCTCCCGGCCTCTGGCTCACCCGCTCGGCGGCTCTTGCTCGCTCCCTCCCGGGCTCTGGCTTACCCGCTCGCGCCCTCCCGGGCTCTGGCTTACCCACGAGGTTATGGAGGCTTCAGGGTCCTAATGCCTGTCGCTTCCAGTCGCTGGAAGCTGTCAGGATTTCTGCTGCCCTTCAGTTTTCAGTGGGGTGTTGAGGATTGGAACCTTTCTTCAACGTCCTGTCTTTGGACGAAGCCGCTGTGGAATAACTGCCGCAGGGTTCGAACCGACTCGTCGCCAGTGTTAAGTATGTGTATTGTATTGAACAATTAACACAAAGACTTAAACGTATAACTCAAACAGGTCTTTACTGGTTGGAGGTAGGGACTATACATAGGTCTTTACTTCATGCCCACAGGCGGGAACTGAGGGGGATCAGTACCCACAGTACTATTTATACCCCTATGGCCAGGAGTGGTACTGCGTATCACTACGCCCAACAAGTAGTGCAGTCCTGTCCATAGGTTCAAAGTAGCACACATATTACATACACAACACCCGGGAGTGTGTCAGTATTTACAGGGGTCCCTGGGAGTATGTCAGTATCTAGAGGGATTCCTGTGAGTGTGTCATTATTTTCAGGCATTCCTTGGAATGTGTTGATATTCACAGGGGGTCCCTGGGAGTGTGTCAGTATTTACAGGGCACCCCGGGTGTGTGTCGATATTTACAGGGGTTCCCCGGGTGTGTGTCAGTATGTACAGGTGGTCCCCGGAAGTGTGTCAGTATTTACAGGGGTCCCCGTGTGTGTGTCAGTGTTTAGAGGGGTCCCCAGTAGTGTGTCAGTATTTACAGGTGGTCCCCAGGAGTGTGTCAATATTTACAGGAGTCCCCGGGTGTGTGTCAGTATTTACAGTGTGTCCCCGGGAATGTGTCAGAATTTACAGGGGGTCCCTGGGTGTGTGCCAGTGTTTACAAGGGTCGCTGGGAGTGTGTTAGTACTCACAGGGTGTCCTGGAAATGTGTCAGTATTTACAGGGGTCCCTGGGAGTGTGTCAGTATTTTCAGGGGGTCCCTGGGAGTGTGTCAGTAATTACAGGGGTCCCCGGGAGTGTGTCAGTATTTACAGGGTTCCCTGAATGTGTATCATTAGTTACAGGGGGTCCCCGGGGGTGTGTCAGTATCTACAGTGGTCCCCGGGATTGTGTCAGTATTTACTGAGGGTCCCCAGGAGTGTGCCAGTATTTACTGGGGGTCCGGGGAGTGTGTCAGTATTTAATTAGGGTCCCAGGGATTGTGTCAGTGTGTCAATACTTAAAGGCGGTCTCTAGAAGTGTGTCAGTATTTACAAGGCATCCCTGGGACTGTGTCTGTATTTACAGGGGGTCCCCAGTTGTGTGTCGGTATTTACCGGTGGTCCCTGGGAATGTGCCAGTATTTACTGGGGGCCCAGGGAGTGTGTCAATATTTAATTAGGGTCCCAGGGATTGTGTCCGTGTTTACTGGGGGTCCCTGGGAGTTTGTGAGTATTTACAGGGGGACCCTGGGATTGTGTCAATATTTAAAGGCGGTCTCTGGAAGTGTGTCAGTATTTGCAGGGCGTCCCTGGGATTTTGTCAGTATATACAGGGGGTCCCTGGGTGTGTGTCAATATTTACAGGTGGTCCCTAGAAGAGTGTCAGTCTATACAGGGAGCCCCCGGGAGTGTGTCAGTATATACACGGAGTCCCCAATGTGAGTCAGTATTTGCAGGGGGTCCCTGCGAGTGTGTCAGCATTTACAGGGTGTCCCTGTGAGTGAGTCAGTATTTACAGGGGGTCCCATGGATTGTGTCATTATTTACAGAGGTCCCCGGGTGTGTGTCAGTATTTACAGTGATTTCCGGGCGTGTGTCAGTATTTACAGGGGTCCCCGGGTGTGTGTCAGTATTTACAGAGATCCTTGGGAGTGTGTCAATAATTACAGAGGTCCCTGGGAGTCTGTCAGAATTTACAAGGGATCCCAGGGATTGTGTCTGTATTTGCAAGAGGTGCCTGGGTAAGTGTCAGTATTTTCAGGAGGTCCCCGGGTGTGTGTCATTATTTTCAGGGGTCACCAGGAGTGTGTCAGCATTTACAGGGGGCCCCTGGGAGTGTGTCAGTATTTACAGGGATCACCGGGAGTGTGTCAGTATTTACAGGGGATCCCTGGGTGTGTGCATTATTTTCAGGGTGTCCCTGGGAGTGTGTCAGTATTTACAGGGGATCCCAGGGAGTGTGTCATTAATTTTAGGGGGTCCCTGGGAGTGTGTCAGTATTTATAGGAGACCCTGGGATTGTGTCAGTATTTACAGGCGTCCCTGGGTGAGTGTCAGTGTTGACAGGTGTAATGTATGTACCTTTAAGGGGAGAACTACTTTTTACAGCACCTGTATACTGTAGTACCGGCAGTGACCACACCTGTATATAAACCCTGAGTAGTGATCTGTACAATTAGTTCTAGACTAACCCTCATTCAGTAAACACCTGTTGATTCGTTCCCTGCAGTCTTGTTGTCTGATTATTGAAGGACACAACATTAAGATACACGGACATAACATTGGCAACGAGCAGATTCGAACCTACCTGCAACTCTGCATCACCTCCCAGGGATTCGCGCCTGGAGAACAGTGGAAGAAGGTCGAGTCCAGAAGCACGGGCGTCGACCACGGGCAACCGCCCAGTCATCCAGCGGAGATTTGAACATCGCTGGGGAGGCTGTCGAGAGCCAGGCTTGGCTTTCCAGTCACGGTGGTCCAGCGAAACGGGCTGGCAACAGGTACTGCGCAGACCCATCCCGGACAGCGACGGGCTAGAGCCCGACCGAGCGGCACAGAAAAGGCCGAGCAGCGTCGACGGGGGAGAGAGAGAGGGCAGAGCACACAGGGCGCAGCCGGTGTTCAGGACCGAGCGGCGTCAATGGGGGCGAGAGGCAAGAGAGAGCAGAGCGCAGCCGGTGTTCAAGGGCCGAGCAGCGTCAACGGGGGAGAGAGGCACGCAGATAAACGCACAGAGCGCAGCCGGTGTTTAAGGGCCGAGCAGCGTCAACGAGGGAGAGAGGTGCGCAGGAAAACGCAAGGCGCTGCCATTGCCACGAGGACCGCAGAGAGCGGCGTTGGCAGCAGCGCAGGAACAGCGCACGAAACTCACAGGGCGTCGCCATTTGCCACGAGGACCGCTGAGAGCAGCGTGCGTGGGAGACGCCATTTTAAGCCGCAGCGGGGAAGAAAGGAAAGCGCGGGCGACGCCATTTTAAGCCGCAGCGGGGAAGAAAGGAATGCGCGGGAGACGCCATTTTAAGTCAGTCTAACCACACCCAAAAATGCAGAGGAGTGGCAGTAGCACAGCGTTCGACAATGAAGTCGAAGATTGGATGACATATGTCGAACGCATAGAAGTATGCTGCAAGGCGAATGAAGTGCCAGATGACAAGAAAGCGCTGGTATTGTTGAATTCAATGGGTGCCAAAACGTATGGCTCACTACGAAACCTAGTAACCCCAGAAAAGCCAGTAGAAAAGGATTTTGAAAACATAGGCCTAGAAATTCGGTGGGCTTTGCGCCCAGTTACAGCCCAAAGAGGGCTTCTGCGCCAGTAGGGGTGGTAGCGCTGATTTTGAGGGCCGCGGTAATGGCGGCGGTAGCCGGTAGCGCTGCGCCGGCACCGATGACATCATCGGTGTGCGCAGTGCCCCGGTTCCGCCCCGCTACCGCCCCGACCCCCATCTTCAGTAGCGGCCGCCTCTTCCGTGGCGGCCGCTAACAACATCGGGAGACCGGGTCCTTACTGCAGCCTTAGCGGGGCGCTTAAAGGTGGAGGTGCGGCCGGCCGCTTTTTCGGCGGCCGCCTGCTCGCACCTCCTTCCCCGGCCTCCTCCACGCCCCCCCCCCGTGGCATTGCCAGCTGGTTTCCGTGGAGCCCGGCACTTCTCCGTTGTGCCGGGCTCTTTTGCCGGCACTCGCGATCGGGGCTCCGACCGTTGCAGGCACCTCCTCCTTAAGAGAAGGAGGAGGCCTGCAGTACAGCAGCCTGCCACACCGCATCGGGTGGCGCAGCGGCACCGGGAGCGCTGAAATTCACTTTCACCGCCCCAAGCGGGGGCGGGCACACCCTGGAACAGCGCCCGGTTCCGCCTTGGGGCGCTAAAAGTGAATATGGGACGGGCGCAACTGGCTTCGCGGCAAGCGCAAAATTTTCGGCGCAAACGAGCTGGCGGGGCTATACCCAATTTCTAGGCCACAGTGTCAATCCTACAGGACCACTTAAACCCCACATCGCTGCTGATAGCAGAAAGATTTAAGGTTCACAAAAGGAACCAGCATAAAGATGAAAGTAATGCTGAATATTTAACGGAACTGCGCAAGCTATCGAAACACTGCCAGTTTGGAACGGGACTAGCAGATACTTTAAGGGACAAGTTTGTGTGTGGGCTTCAAAGTGAAGGAACCCAGAAAGGGCTTCTATCAGAAAAGGATCTTACGCTGGACAAGGCTTTCAGCATTGCAGTATCACACGAAGCAGCAGCACGGGGCGCTGCAGAGATACAACGGACACCGCAAGAATATGGCACAAATGAAATGTCATACGGAACAGTGAAGTGCTATCGCTGCGGCAGAACAACACACGACCATAATGATTGCTGGTTCAAGGACAAAGTGTGCAGACAGTGTGGAAAAGTAGGACACATAGCAAGAGTCTGCAGGTCGGGAAAGAAAACCAGCAGCAAGAAATCTCCACAAGAGAAGTACAAGAAGGTACATAAGGTAACGGAGAGTAGTTCAGATGAACAGAAGAGTGACACAGACTCCGGAAGCAAGGAGCTGGGTTGTCTGAAACTACATAATGTGATCAAAACGGAGGATCACCAAACTATCTGGGTCACGCTCAAGATAGCAGGAGTCCAAGTGAAAATGGAATTGGACACAGGATCAGCCCTAACAGTCATAAACCGAAGGGACTACAAGTGGCTATTCTCACATGTACACTTGAGAGATACAAAGATTGTCTTGAAGACGTATACAGAGCAAAACATCTACCCCAA
Source organism: Somniosus microcephalus (assembly GCF_052327205.1). Classification (NCBI taxonomy): domain Eukaryota; kingdom Metazoa; phylum Chordata; class Chondrichthyes; order Squaliformes; family Somniosidae; genus Somniosus; species Somniosus microcephalus. The sequence continues at coordinate 101,544,432 of NC_140999.1, forward strand.
AGGAAAAATAAGGGTGAATGTTATATATAACGGCAAGGAAACACCAAAAATGGACCTATATGTATTGCCAGATGGAGGACCACCACTACTAGGACGTGAATTGATCCAGAAGATACAGTTAGATTGGCATTCCATACAGGCACTGACTGTGGCTGACAAAAAGGATGACGACGTCACACCTGGCCGACTGTCAAAGATCCTAACTGACGCGAAAGAAGTGTTCCAGCAAAGACTCGGAACACTAAAAGGCATGACAGCGATGATTAAAATTGAAGAAAACGCAAGCCCAAAATTTTTTAAGGCCAGACCGGTACCTTATGCGATCCGCTCAGCCGTCGAAGCAGAGCTGGAGAGTCTGGAACGTTCAGGTGTACTGTCCAAGGTAGACTGGAGTGAGTGGGCTACACCCATCATCCCTGTGATGAAAAAGTCGTTGAGCAGCACGCCTGGGGAACCAAGGAAGGTTCGCACCTGTGGGGACTTTAAGGTAACAGTGAACCCGATCCTTCACACCGTACAATATCCACTTCCGCGGAGTGAAGATATTTTCGCCTCGCTATCTGGAGGGAAACGCTTCACTTAGATTGATCTGGCCCAGGCGTATCTGCAAATGGAGGTAGAAGAAACATCAAAAAAATACCTCACAATCAACACCCATAAAGGTCTCGACCAATACAACCGGCTGGTATTCGGCGTAGCATCAGCTCCGGCTAATTGGCAGAGGGCAATGGAACAAGTCCTGCAAGGGATCCCAGGGACCCAGTGTTATTTGGACGACATCCTGGTAACGGGCGAAAATGACAGTGATCACCTTGCCAACCTGGAGCAGGTGCTCACTAGATTGCAGGAATATGGGCTCCGAGCTAACCGCCCCACATGCGAGTTTTTTAGAAAACAGATCTCGTATTTGTTGTGTATGTAACCTGTTCCACCTTAAGAGAGCTTAAGCCTGTTCCACCTTAAGAGATGTACTACTTTCTCAGGCTGCTGTAGACGTAATACCGGGGGTGAACACACCGGTATATAAGCACTGTGCAGTAATCTTGTATTCAGTATAGTCCCTACCTCCAACCAGTAAAGACCTGTTTTTATTGTTACTCATTAGTCTGTGTTTTAATTAACTAAATAATTCACAGACTTAACACTGGCGACGAGTCAGGTTCTTACCCTGCGGCAGTTATTCCACGGCGGTTGAAGAGAGGTTTCAAACCTCATCACTCACCACCCCACTGGAAGCGACAGGCATTAGGACCCTGAAGCCTCCATCAGCTTGTGAACCGGAGTAAAGACAGGACTGGGGAAGAGAGAGGTATAGGGCGATAGCAATCGGCAGATAAGGGCCGGGCCGCTTTCAAGTGCGAGGCGCAGCCGGGCCAGCGATCGCATCCGCTGATAAGGGCCGCACTCGGGGGCTGAAGGGAGACGGCGTCGGGGGACGGGTGAAGACCGCCAAGCGCGGGAAAACCGCCATTTTGTGGGCGGAGGACGACGGCAAGAGCGGGAAGCCGCCATCTTTGATAACAAGTAAAGAAAATAAAATCTGAGAAATTGCAAATCTACAATGCCTAAACACGGGAATATTAGCACCTTTGATAGTGACCTCGAAGATTGGGCCATATATGTTGAAAGAGTAAAAAATTATTGTAAGGCCAATAAAATTCGTGACCAAGATAAAGCTCTAACATTATTAAATTTAATGGGTGCGAAGACATACGGGCAATTGAAACACCTGTTATCACCAGATGAACAGGCGGATAAGACGTTCGATGAGATTGTTACTGTCCTGAAAGATCATCTAAACCCCACGCCGCTGATGCTAGCGGAACGATTTAAATTTTACGACAGAAGGCAGCTACAGCATGAAAGCAATGCTGAATATTTGCTGGAATTGCGTAAATTAGCGAAATATTGCCAGTTTGGAACGGGACTGACAGAGGCACTTCGAGACAAATTTGTGTGTGGTTTATTTAAACAGGATACACAAAAGCGACTGCTCGAGGAGAATGAGCTGACGCTTGAGAAGGCGGTCACTATGGCAGCAGCACACGAAGCCGCAGCGAGAGGCACGGCAGTAATGCAGCTACGGTCACCGGAGCTCAGTGCACACAAATTGGGTGTGAGTTCTGGCAAATGTTATCGTTGTGGAAAGACAACACATGATCAGAACCAGTGTTGGTTTAAAAACCAAGAATGTAGAACTTGTGGTAGGCTTGGACATATAGCTAGAGTATGCAGGTCAGGGAAGAAGACCAGCAACAAGAAGTCACCGCAAGGAAAATACGCAAAGGTACACAAGGTGACCGAACAGGAGTCCGATTCAGACGCTAGCAGTAATGAACTGGCTAGCTTAAGAGTACTCAACGCTGGTAAGGGTGCAGACCTCCAGACAATTTGGGTCACTCTTCAGATAGAAGGAGTCCAAGTAAAACTGGAATTGGACACTGGATCGGCATTGACGGTCATAAATAAGAAAGATTACGGAAAGTTATTCCAACATATTCCCCTACAGGATACGGGGATTATATTGGAAACATACACGGGGCAAAGAGTGTACCCCATCGGGAAAATAGAGGTTGCAGTGGTCCACAAGGGCGAAGACAGTCAAATAATGGACTTATATGTGATATCTGAAGGAGGTCCTCCACTACTAGGACAGGAGTGGACTAGGGAAATGAATATGGACTGGCATTTCCTACAAACAATAACGAGTGAGAACTCGGTGAAGATAGTCGGCCCAGACTCTGGAACGGATGATGGTAAGCCCAACTCAGGTGCAAAAGACAAAGTTTCAGCACAGAATTCCACTGAGCAACAACAACATAGTTTAACTGTGGATTCTGAGTCTGGCAAGTCTACTGATGTGCCCATTTCTGAGGGACACCGGGCTCGAACTCAACTCCATTTCAAACTACAACAGCAATTAGAACAAATGCTTCGCCGTTTTGAGCAAGAGTTGAATGCAACGAAAGAGTTCTTTGATATAGAGTTGGAGAATCTGGAAAGACAACAGAAGCAGCTGATGGAGAAAATGGAGCAGGAGCACACAAAACGTCTGATGTCAGAGGAGTTAACGGTCAGCCAACTCCTGCATATGCTGAAGGACAGGACTCTGAAATGGGAAAAACTTGAACATGAACTTCAATATTCAAACGAAAGGGGTTCGGAGCTCTCAAAGGTTATTGGAAGAGCTGAGGTGGCAACACAGACTGAGATGACTGCAACAGAGCAGCCCTTGGATGCCAAAAGTACGCTGACTCACGTCAACGTAGAACAACAGACCGCTGAAACAGCTGCTCCGGTAGAGGGATTGCATAGTCCGATCAATCAATCTCCAAAGGAAGTTGAAGTATTAAAATCACAAATGAGGTCACTAGTAAACGACTTGCTGAAAGCCCAGAAAAAGCTGGATGCAGAGGTACACATGAAGAAGTCTCTTCAGGAAAGATGTCTGGATTTGGAACAAGAGCTGGCTAACGTCCAGCTGGGTATGGAGGAAATAGACGACCCTCTCACTGGTCTAGCTCAGGACGACACCGAATATTACCATGACCTGGTGGACGACACCGAATATTACGATGTCCTGTCCTGCCCAGCTTGTAACTTCGACTCCCAAAGTGCAGAAATCATGGAGGAGCACCAAAAGTCTACGGAACATCGGGAGAAGCTGGCTCTACGACGGAAACAGGAGGAAGAGAAGGAGGAACTGCGCATGCAGCTGGCAGCTGTGGCAGCTGACAATGGAGCCCAGAGAGTCTCCAAGAAGCAGAAAAGGAAAAGTAAAAACAGAAGATGACCCATCTGAACCATTATCACCTCTACCAGATCACACACATGGTCCCTCCGAACGGAGCCAAATCAGTTCGGAAGTTCAAGCTGTTAAATCCATGAAAGGACTATTAAATGAGTAACGTGAACCGACTACACCACAGAGATTGAATCTGTGAACTGTTTTCCGCAGAGACTGAATCTGTGATATGTTACGTTAAACATGAAGTTATATATGTATATATGTTATTACGTTATGTTAAATGGGGGGATGACTATAAAGCTAAGAAGGGAGGAGTGTTGTGTATGTAACCTGTTCCACCTTAAGAGAGCTTAAGCCTGTTCCACCTTAAGAGATGTACTACTTTCTCAGGCTGCTGTAGACGTAATACCGGGGGTGAACACACCGGTATATAAGCACTGTGCAGTAATCTTGTATTCAGTATAGTCCCTACCTCCAACCAGTAAAGACCTGTTTTTATTGTTACTCATTAGTCTGTGTTTTAATTAACTAAATAATTCACAGACTTAACAGTATTGTGGTCACGTTATCGATAAAGAGGGGTTACATAAGTCCCCAGAGAAGATTGAGGCAGTAGTCAAGGCTCCAGCACCGGAAAATGTGTCACAACTGAGGTCGTTCCTCGGGCTCGTAAACTACTACCATAAGTTCTTGCCAAATTTGTCTACAATACTACACCCACTGAACACCCTACTGCAAACTGGGGTGCCATGGAAGTGGAGTGACGAATGTAGACGAGCTTTCCAGAAGAGCAAAACGCTACTCACATCGAAAGAGGTATTTGCCCATTACAACCCGGCATTACCAATTCAGTTGGCATGTGATGCGTCACCCTACGGTATTGGAGCGGTGCTGTCGCACAAATTCTCGGACGGCTCAGAGAGGCCAATAGATTTTGCGTCACGATCACTAACCTCAGCCGAGCGTAACTACGCCCAGATTGACAGGGAGGCCCTCAGCCTAGTGTGGGGAGTGAAAAAGCTCAATCATTACCTGCACGGGCAGAAGTTCACCTTGCTGACTGACCACCAACCACTTGTCTCCATCTTTAATCCAAAGAAGGGCGTTCCGGTGATGACTGCGCAACGGCTACAAAGATGGTCCCTTTTTCTAGGGGCGCACCAATATGAAATCGAGTATAAGGGCACGAAACAGCATGGAAACGCTGATGGGCTATCACGCCTGCCACTGCCTACTGTGGAGGAAGCACCAGTAGTGGATCCTGTCAAAATATTTCATTCGACTGTAATTGAATGCTTGCCAGTAACTAACGCTGGTATAGAGAAGGAGACCCGAAATGACCCGACACTGTCTCGGGTATATGATTTGACGGTGAAGGGATGGCCAGCACATGGCAACTCACTGTTGCCAGCATTCTCATCCAGAAGAGAACAGCTGTCAGTATGCCAGGGGACCTTGATGTGTGGATCCCGAGTGGTAATTCCACCCAAGTTAAGTTGGAGAGTGCTCAATGAGCTTCACGAACGTCATCTGGGAGGGGTGAAAATGAAAAGCCTTGCTACGGCTTATGTGTGGTGGCCGGGGATTGATCAGCAAATCGAGGACCTGACCAAGAGCTGCTCAGGATGCCAGAAGGTCCAAAATGCACCACCACATGCCCCTCTACACCCATGGGAGTGGCCCTCATCTCCATGGCAACGGGTGCATATTGATTTTGCTGGTCCATTCATGGACTCAATGTTTATAATAGCCGTGGATGTGCACTCGAAATGGCTGAGGTGATCAAAATGTCCTCCACCACCACGGAGAAAACTATTGCAGTCCTACGGACCATTTTTGCCAGGAACGGCTTCCCAGAGCAGATTTATTCTGATAACGGACCACAGTTTGTGTCCGACGAGTTTCGAAGATTTATGAAAAGGAATGCGTTAAGGCATTGCACATCTGCCCCGTATCATCCAGCCACAAATGCATTGGCTGAGAGGTTCATAGAAACCTTTAAGAAGGCAATAAAAGCTATGTACAATGACAACATTCCGCTGCAGCACAAGGTGGACAATTTCCTGTTCGCCTACCGGAATGCGACACATGCAGTCACCAACCAGGCCCCAGCCATGATGCTCTTTAATCGAAGGTTAAGATCTCGCCTGGATTTGTTCAGACCAAACGTACGAAGAGGTGTTGAGAGTAAGCAATTCCAGCACATCCATGAGAAGCCAACAAGGAGCTTCAATGTAGGGCAACCAGTCTTGGCCCGCATCTACCGAACAGAAAAATGGCAGCCAGGAATGATATGCACACCGCAGGGCCCACTAATGTACACAGTGGACGTTGGGGAGAGCATCGTGAGACGCCATGCTGACCAGATCCTAGAGTCACAGGAACAAATCAACCCCATGCCTCGCCCATACGTACCTGGTGATGAACCCGCGTACAGGTAGCATCTACCCCAGAAACAGTAGCATCGGCAGCTAATGAACCAACCAACGACAGGGGGCCAGAATCGCCTCCGCACCAAGAGAAAGACACTCGGGAAAGGCACTATCCAGAAAGGATCAGGAAGCCTCCCCAAAGACTGAATTTATAAATAGACTATTTTCAGTTAATGTTGCATGTTAAAAGTGTTAATTGTAATTAGTTTGATATTTAATTGTTAAATGAGTGTTATGGTACTGTTAATCTAAAAGGGGAGGAATTGTAATGTATGTACCTTTAAGGGGAGAACAACTTTTTACAGCTCCTGTATACTGTAGTACCGGCAGTGACCACACCTGTATATAAACCCTGAATAGTGATCTGTAAAGATAGTTCTAGAGTAACCCTCATTCAGTAAACACCTGTTGAATCGTTCCCTGCAGTCTTATTGTCTGATTATTGAAGGACACAACATTAAGATACACGGACATAACAACAGGCATTCCTTGGGAGTGTGTCAATATTTACATTGGATCCCTAGGATTGTGTCGTTATTTATAGGGGTTCCCTGGGAGTGTGTTAGTGTTTACAAGGGATCCCTGGGAGTGTCTCAGTATTTACAGGGGGTCATTGGGAGTGTGTCAGTATTTACTGGGTGTCCCTGGGAGTATGTCTTTATTACAAGGGATCCCAGGAATTGTGGCAATATTTATAGGGGGTCCCGGGGAGTGTGTCACTATTTTCAGGGTGTCCCTCGGAGTGTGTCGATATTCACAGGGGGTCTCTGTGAGTGTGTCAGTATTTACAGGGTTCCCCGGGTGTGTGCCGATATTTACAGGGGTTCCCCGGGTGTGTGTCAGTATTTACAGGGGTCCCCAAGTGGGTGACAATATTTACAGGGTGTCCCTGGGTGTGTGTCAGTATTTAGAGGGGTCCCCGGTAGTGTGTCAGTATTTACAGGGACTTCCTGGGAGTGTGTCAGTATTTACAATGGGTCCCCTGGTGTGTGTCAGTATTTACAGGCGCTCCCCAGGAGTGTGTCAGTATTTACAGGGATTTCCGGGAGTGTGTCAGTATTTACAGGTGTCCCCGGGTGTGTGACAGTATTTACAGGGATACCTGGGAGTGTGTCAATAATTACAGAGGTCCCTGGGAGTGTGTCACTATTTGCAGGGGGTCCCAGGGATTGTGTCATTATTTTCAAGAGGACCCCGGGTGTGTGTCATTATTTTCAAGGGCTCCCTGGGAGTGTATCAGTATTTTCAGAGGTCCCCAGGAGTGTGTCAGTATTTACAGGGGGCCCCTGGGAGTGTGTCATTATTTACAGTGGTTCCCAGATGTGTGTCAGTACTTACACGGGGTCACCATGAGTGTGTCAGTATTTACAGGGGATCCCTGGGTGTGTGTCATTATTTTCAGGGGGTCCCTGGGAGTGTGTCAGTATTTACAGGGGGCCCCAGGGAGTGTGTCATTATTTTTAGGGTGTCCCTGGGAGTGTGTCAGTATTTGTAGGAGACCCAGGGATTGTGTCAGTATTTACAGGCGTCGCTGGGTGTGTGTCAGTCTTGACAGGGATTCCTTGGGAGTGTGTCAATATTTACAGTGGATCCCTAGGACTGTGTCGATATTTACAGGGGTTCCCTGGGAGTGTGTTAGTGTTTCCAAGGGGTCCCTGGGAGTGTGTCGGTATTTACAGGGGGTCATTGGGAGTGTGTCAGTATTTGCTAGGTGTCCCTGGGAGTGTGTCACTCTTTTCAGGGTGTCCCTCGGAGTGTGTCGATATTCACAGGGGTTCCCCGGGTGTGTGTCAGTATGTACAGGTGGTCCCCGGAAGTGTGTCAGTAATTAGAGGGGTCCCCGGTTGGGTGACAATATTTACATAGTCTCCTGGTGGGTGTCAGTATCTACAGGCGGTCCCCGGGAGTGTGTCAGTATTTACAGGGGTCCCCGGGTGTGTGTTAGTATTTACAGTGTTTCCCCGGGAATGTGTCAGTATTTACAGGGGGTCCCTCCTGGGTGTGTGCCAATATTTACAAGTGTCGCCGGGAGTGTGTTAGTATTCACAGGGTGTCCTGGAAATGTGTCAGTATTTACAGGGGTACCCGGGAGTGTGTCAGTATTTACAGAGTGTCCCCGGGAGTGTGTCAGTATTTACAGGGGACCCCTGGGTGTGAGTCATTAATTTCAGGGGGTCCCTGAGAGTTTGTCAGTATTTACAGGGGTCCCCAGGAGTTTGTCAGTATTTACAGGGGTCCCCAAGTGGGTGACAATATTTACAGGGTGTCCCCGGGTGTGTGTCAGTATTTAGAGGGGTCCCCGGTAGTGTGTCAGTATTTACAGGGGCTTCCTGTGAGTGTGTCAGTATTTACAGTGGGTCCCCTGGTGTGTGTCAGTATTTACAGGCGGTCCCCAGGAGTGTGTCAGTATTTACAGGGATTTCCGGGAGTGTGTCAGTATTTACAGGTGTCCCCGGGTGTGTGTCAATATTTACAGGGATCCCTGGGAGTGTGTCAGTATTTACAGGGGGCCCCTGGGAGTGTGTCATTATATACAGTGGTCCCTGGATGTGTGTCAGTACTTACACGGGGTCACCGTGAGTGTGTCAGTATTTACAGGGGGCCCCTGGGAGTGTGTCATTATATACAGTGGTCCCCGGATGTGTGTCAGTACTTACACGGGGTCACCGTGAGTGTGTCAGTATTTACAGGGGATCCCTGGGTGTGCGTCATTATTTACAGGGGGTCCCAGGGAGTGTGTCATTATTTTTTGGGTGTCCCTGGGAGTGTGTCAGTATTTGTAGGAGACCCTGGGATTGTGTCAGTATTTACAGGCGTCGCTGGGTGTGTGTCAGTCTTGACAGGGATTCCTTGGGAGTGTGTCAATATTTACAGTGGATCCCTAGGACCGTGACGATATTGACAGGGGTTCCCTGGGAGTGTGTTAGTGTTTCCAAGGGGTCCCTGGGAGTGTGTTAGTATTTACAGGGGGTCATTGGGAGTGTGTCAGTATTTGCTAGGTGTCCCTGGGAGTGTGTCACTCTTTTCAGGGTGTCCCTCGGAGTGTGTCGATATTCACAGGGGTTCCCCGGGTGTGTGTCAGTATGTACAGGTGGTCCCCGGAAGTGTGTCAGTATTTAGAGGGGTCCCCGGTTGGGTGACAATATTTACACAGTCTCCTGGTGTGTGTCAGTATCTACAGGCGGTCCCCGGGAGTGTGTCAGTATTTACAGGGGTCCCCGGGTGTGTGTTAGTATTTACAGTGTTTCCCCGGGAATGTGTCAGTATTTACAGGGGGTCCCTGGGTGTGTGCCAATATTTACAAGGGTTGCCGGGAGTGTGTCAGTATTCACAGGGTGTCCTGGAAATGTGTCAGTATTTACAGGGGTACCCGGGAGTGTGTCAGTATTTACAGAGTGTCCCCGGGAGTGTGTCAGTATTTACAGGGGACCCCTGGGTGTGTGTCATTAATTTCAGGGGGTCCCTGGGAGTTTGTCAGTATTTACAGGGGGTCCCAGGGAGTGTGTCATTATTTTTAGAGGGTCCCCGGGAGTGTGTCAGTATTTACAGGGGATCCCTGGGTGTTCTGCCCTCGCAACGCGATTCTATGCAGAGCTAGACAGATAGCGAACAACTCGATATCTTCCAATAAAATCACAAGGCTTGACTTTTCTTGTAACGCTTTACTGAACGATTCTAATTGTAAAACTGAAATACAACACAGAAATGGAAGCACACATTAGTATACAGGCGCATAACTGATATGTATACACAGATTTAGGTACGCCTGAGCAACACAGTACATTTAGTAAACTGGGAGGCATTCTCTTTAAATTAGCCCTGTACATAGTGTATGAAAATACAGCTACTAGTTAATCAGCTAGGCAGAGAAAAGTTACAACTAAACATTTTCTACAACATACAGTGCACATTAATCATCCATAGCATTCTAAAATACTTACAGACAAACAATTTCCAAGACTCAAGCATGGGGATAATACAACTGCCCAGAGCCTGTGCTGCTGTAGGAGCACCGTGGTGTAGGTCTGTGTCCCAGCGAGGGCTCCACGAGGACTACGTAGCAGTCCTGTGGGGAGCGTGATGACCTCATCACGCTCGGTAGCGTTGTCCGCGCTTGGGGCGTCACGTGATGCGCGTGGTCGCGTTTCTGGCCGTGGAGGCCGAAGTCGGGAGCGGGAGCTGGAGGCCAGGCTGAGCCGATGCTTGCCGCGGGAGCGGAAGATCGCGTCGCTCCCGGCGGCTGGTAGATGCGGCCAAAGACGCTAGGCCGGGCTGTGCCGGCAGCCTTTCTGGAAGGCCGAGTCGGGCCGGCAGCCGCCTCACGCACGTCACGTCGTACGTGCCGTGACGTCAGCACGCTACGTTGTACGTGACGTGACGTCAGCACGCTAAGGCGCGTCTTAAAGGGGCAATGGCCCTAAAAGGTAAGTTAAAGGGGCAACGGCCCCAACAGGTAGGTTATACATATATAAGTAAGTTAAATACATACAGTGAGGTTAAGTTAGAGGGAGAGGCAGCACACTCCCCGCTTGGTACAATTCCATTGTACCACTACAGATACAAAATAAACCTGAAGAAAACGTCCTTTGGCTGCAACATACTCAGAGTTCGTTCTCTAGGTTACTTCAGAAAGGAGGATCTCTGAGACTGGCCTCAGAAACACTTTGATAGGCCCCTCCTTGACAATCTTCACCTCCACCTTGCGGACCCTCTTGTCCCTGGTCGGCAGAGTTTTGACAACCAGGCCCACTGGCCATTCATTTCTGCGTGCTTGGCTGTCTTTCAGCAAGACAACGTCTCTCACTTTGACGTTTGGCTTGTCTTCTGTCCATTTCCTACGGCTCTGTAGGGTGGACAAATACTCTCCTCTTTGCTTGGGGAATGTCTGTCCCTCTTCAAGACATTTGAATTCCTCCTTGAAGACATCATGCTGGACAGAGCGAATGATCACACCTTTGGCTTGTGATGGCTCACTTGTGCTGGATACTTCTTTAGAACATTTCCATCCTTTGCGTTCTATGTTGTCCGAATTCCCCTTGAAGGATGCCGCTACATGAATGAGTCGGGCTGTGGTTCGGCAGAGTGTTCTCCAGCTTGAGAATCGCTCGAAGCTTTGTGAGCCCAACTGAGATTCTGAGGCTTTGGTGACCAGGGTCGTAACTTCAGGCCGAATCTCGGTATCAGCTTCAGGCTCCACAAGGGTGAAGGGATTGGACTCAGGAGTCTCCTCTGTGTTGACATTAGACAGGAAAGAGGGGCCCGAGAACCAACTGCTTTGCTGTAGGTGTGCTGCTGGTATAGACCTGGTAGCATGGTCTGCAGGGTTCAGGTCCGTGGGGACATAGCACCACTGGTCAGGGTGAGTGGATCGTCTGATACGAGTCACCCAGTTGGAAACATACACGTAAAACCTTCTTGTGGAGTTGTGGATGTAACCAAGTACAATCTTGCTGTCCGTGAAGAACTTGACGGCGCCCACATCGATGTCAATCTTGTCTCTGATCAACTGTAGGTTCCATTTTGCTTCTTTTTCAGGGAGGAGTGGAGCATCCCACTCACTCTGATCCGATGAGAGTTCCCGTACAAATGCTTTTCCTTGCATTGTTATGGGAGCTACGAACCCCAAAGGGTCGTACAAACTGTTGACTGTGGACAGGATGTCTCTCCGTGTGAATGGCCTTTCTTCACGGGACACCAGGAATGTGACGCTGTCTGTTTCCAGGTTCCAGGAGAGCCCCAGGCTCCGTTGAAGGGGGGGAGGATCCACTCCAAGGTGCAAATCCTTCAGATCCTTGGCACGGTCCTCTGCAGGGAAGGCTTCCATCACCTGTCCACTGTTCGATGCTACCTTGTGTAGTCTCAGGTTGGGCTCTTTCCATGACCAACAACTTTCAGGACGGCCATCTAACTCCAGAAGGCCCGAACTCAACAACTCTCGGCGGATAAGGCACCCAGCGAGGTCCTGTGTACCCTGTGGCTCGGGTGAGGACTGCTTGGCTGGATTGGCCGAGTGCTGTGGAGGTCTCTGTAGGTAAGTCTTGCTTGTTTCTTCTCCTTTAAGCTCAGTGTCTCCAAAAACAGGCTGTTTGCTACTGTGTTGAGTAGCTGGTTCTGCGTTGAGATAGTTGGATGTTTCCTTGGAGAACAATTTGGAGTGTTGTTGGACACACTCACTTGTACGTTGCACTGGACTGAGGGGCTGTCCCAGAACATATGTTTCCTGGCTGGGCTCCCCGCCTTTGTTCTCCTCACCTTCTTCATAAGCTGCGGCTTTAGCTTTAGCGGCAGCTCTCTGGCTTTGGAGAATGTGGAGACTGGCAGCGAGGTCAGCTCTCTGCTTCATAACCCTAGCTTCTTTTTCAGCAAGGGCCAATTGAGCCTGGGCAGCTTTTGCCTTGGCACGTGCTTTGGCGGCTGCAGAAGCTGTCGATGACGACGGTCTGCTGGACTGCCGAGATGATCTAGTGGATACTTTAGAGGACTGTGCTGTCTGCTTCATCACACTAGCGTCGAGGTCAGCTCTCTGCTTCATCACACTAGCGTCGAGGTCGGCTCTCTGCTTCATAAGGTCAGCTTTCTGCTTCATCATACTAGCTTCGAGGTCGGCTCTCTGCTTCATAAGGTCAGCTTCTTTTTCAGCGAAGGACAATTGAGCCTGGGCAGCTTTTGCCTTGGCACGTGCTTTGGCGGCTGCAGAAGCTGTCGATGACGACGGTCTGCTGGACCGCCGAGATGACCTAGGGGATACTTTAGAGGGCTGTGACTTGGCATCGTTTGCTAGGAGAGGCTCATGCTTCTCGCTTGACTGGTCGACGTCCTCTAGGGTATATTGTTTTCCTGAGCGTAGACTCATGGTAGCTGAGTGGTATCTTCCTGCGCTTGAGCCCGCTGTGCTGTTGTCTTTTTACTGTTCTGCCCTCGCAACGCGATTCTATGCAGAGCTAGACAGATAGCGAACAACTCGATATCTTCCAATAAAATCACAAGGCTTGACTTTTCTTGTAACGCTTTACTGAACGATTCTAATTGTAAAACTGAAATACAACACAGAAATGGAAGCACACATTAGTATACAGGCGCATAACTGATATGTATACACAGATTTAGGTACGCCTGAGCAACACAGTACATTTAGTAAACTGGGAGGCATTCTCTTTAAATTAGCCCTGTACATAGTGTATGAAAATACAGCTACTAGTTAATCAGCTAGGCAGAGAAAAGTTACAACTAAACATTTTCTACAACATACAGTGCACATTAATCATCCATAGCATTCTAAAATACTTACAGACAAACAATTTCCAAGACTCAAGCATGGGGATAATACAACTGCCCAGAGCCTGTGCTGCTGTAGGAGCACCGTGGTGTAGGTCTGTGTCCCAGCGAGGGCTCCACGAGGACTACGTAGCAGTCCTGTGGGGAGCGTGATGACCTCATCACGCTCGGTAGCGTTGTCCGCGCTTGGGGCGTCACGTGATGCGCGTGGTCGCGTTTCTGGCCGTGGAGGCCGAAGTCGGGAGCGGGAGCTGGAGGCCAGGCTGAGCCGATGCTTGCCGCGGGAGCGGAAGATCGCGTCGCTCCCGGCGGCTGGTAGATGCGGCCAAAGACGCTAGGCCGGGCTGTGCCGGCAGCCTTTCTGGAAGGCCGAGTCGGGCCGGCAGCCGCCTCACGCACGTCACGTCGTACGTGCCGTGACGTCAGCACGCTACGTTGTACGTGACGTGACGTCAGCACGCTAAGGCGCGTCTTAAAGGGGCAATGGCCCTAAAAGGTAAGTTAAAGGGGCAACGGCCCCAACAGGTAGGTTATACATATATAAGTAAGTTAAATACATACAGTGAGGTTAAGTTAGAGGGAGAGGCAGCACACTGGGTGTGTGTCATTAATTTCAGGGGATCCCTGGGAGTTTGTCAGTATTTACAGGGGGTCACAGGGATTGTGTCAGTATTTACAGGGGGTCCCTGGGAGTGTGTCAATATTTACAGCGGTCCCCGGGTGTGTGTCAGTATTTACAGGGGACCCTGGGATATTGTCAGTATTTATAGGGGGTCCCCAGGATGTGACAGTATATACACGGGGTCCCCAATGTGTTTCATTATATACAGGGGGGTCCCTGGGAGGGTGTAATTATTTACAGGGGGTCCCACGGATTGTGTCATTATTTACAGGGGGTCCCCGATGGTGTCTCAATATTTACAGGGGGCCTCGGACGTGTGTCAATCTTTACAGGGGTCCCTGGGAGTGTGTCAGTGTTTACAGAGGTCCCTGGGTGTGTGTCAGTATTTACAGGGGGTCCCCAGGAGTGTGTCAGTATTTACAGGGGGTCCCCGGGAGTGTGTCAGTATTTACAGGGGGTCACCGGGAGTTTGTCAGTGTTTACAGCGGCCCCTGCGAGTGTGTCAGTATTTACAGGGGGTCCCTGGGAGTGTGTCAGTATTTACAGGGGTCCCTGGGAGTATGGCAGTATTTACAGGGATCCCTGGGAGTGTGTCATTATTTACAGGGGAGCCCTGGGAGTGTGTCATTATTTTCAGGCAGACACTGAGAGTGTCTCAGTAGTTATAGGTGGCCCCCTAGAGTGTGTCAGTATTTACAGGGGATCCCTGGGAGTGTGTTGATATTCACAGGGGGTCCCTGGGAGTGTGTCAGTATTTACAGCGGTCCCCGGGTGTGTGTCATTATTTACAGGTGGTCCCTGGAAGTGTGTCAGTCTTTATAGGGGACCTCGAGTGGGCGTCGATATTTACAGGGGATCCTGGGAGTGTGTCAGTACTTACAGGGGTCCCTGGGAGTATGTCAGTATTTACAAGTTTACCCAGGAGTGTGTTAGTATTTACAGGAGGTCCCCGGGAGTGTGTCGCTATTTACAAGGGTCCCCGGGAGTGTGTCAGTATTTACAAGGGTCCCCGGGAGTATGTCAGTATTTAAATGGGATCACCGGCTTTGTGTCAGTATTTACAGGGCCCCCTGGGAGTGTGTCAGTATTTACAGGGGTCCCCGGATGTGTGTTAGTATTTACACGGGGTCACCGTGAGTGTGTCAGTATTTACAGGGGATCCCTGGGTATGTGTCATTATTTTCAGGGGGTCCCTGGGAGTGTGTCAGTATATACATGGGTTCCCGGGTGTGTGTCAGTATTTACAGGGGTCCCTGAGAGCGTGTCAGTGTTTACAGTGGTCCCCGGGTGTGTGTCAGTATTTACAGGGGACCCTGGGAGTGTGTCAGTATTTACAGAGGTCCCTGGGAGTGTGTCAGTGTTTACAGAGGTCCCTGGGAGTGTGTCAGTATTTACAGGGTCCCTGGGTGTGTGTCAGTATTTACAGGTGGTTCCCGGGAGTGTGTCAGCATTTACAGGAGGTCACCGGGAGTTTGTCAGTATTTACAGGGGGTCCCGGGGAGTGTGTCAGTATTTACAGCGGCCCCTGCGAGTGTGTCAGTATTTACAGGGGGTCCCTGGGAGTGTGTCAGTATTTACAGGGGTCCCTGGGAGTATGTCAGTATTTACAAGTTTACCCGGGAGTGTGTTAGTATTTACAGAGTGTCCCCGGGAGTGTGTCGCTATTTACAAGGGTCCCCGGGAGTGTGTCAGTATTTACAAGGGTCCCCGGGAGTGTGTCAGTATTTAAATGGGATCCCCGGCTTTGTGTCAGTATTTACAGGGCCCCTTGGGAGTGTGTCAGTACTTACAGGGGTACCCAGGAGTGTGTCAGTATTTACAGGGAGTCCCAGGGAGTGTGTCATTATTTTTAGGGGTTCCCCGGGAGTGCGTCAGTATTTACAGGGGGTCCCAGGGAGTGTGTCATTATATTTAGGGGGTCCCTGGGAGTGTGTCAGTATTTACAGGGGTCCCTGGGTTTGTGTCAGTATTTACAGGGGTCCCTGGGTGTGTGTCAGTATTGACAGGGATTCCTTGGGGCTGTGTCGATATTTACAGGGGTTCCCTGGGAGTGTGTTAGTGTTTACAAGGGGTCCCTGGGAGTGTGTCAGTATTTACAGGGGGTCATTGGGAGTATGTCAGTATTTACTGGGTGTCCCTCGGAGTGTGTCGATATTCACAGGGGGTCCCTGGGAGTGTGTCAGTATTTACAGGGTACCCCGGGTGTGTGTCGATATTTACAGGGGTTCACTGGGTATCTGTCAGTATGCAAAGGTGGTCCCCGGAAGTGTGTCAGTATTTACAGGGGTCTCCGGGTGGGTGTCAATATTTACAGGGTGTCCCCGGGAGTGTGTCAGTATTTGCAGGGGGTTCCTGGGAGTGTGTCAGTATTTACAGTGGGTCCGCTGGTGTGTGTCAGTATTTATAGGGTTCCCCGGGTGTCTGTCAGTATTTACACTGGGTCTGCTGGTGTGTGTCAGTATTTACAGGGTTCCCCGGGTGTCTGTCAGTATTTACAGTGGGTCCCCGGAAATGTGTCAGTATTTACAGGGGGTCCCTGGGCGTGTGCCATTATTTACAAGGGTCGCCGGGAGTGTGTTAGTATTCACAGGGTGTCCTGGAAATGTGTCTGTGTTTACAGGGGTCCCTGGGAGTGGGTCATTATTTTCAGGGTGTCCCTGGGAGTGTCAGTATTTATAGGGGTCCCTGTGAGTGTGTCAACATTTACAGGGGTCCCCGGGAGTGTGTCAGAATTTACAGGGGTCCCTGGATGTGTATCATTAGTTACAGGGGGCCCCGGGGGTGTGTCAGTATTAATAGGGGTCCCTGGGAGTGTATCAGTATTTACAGGTGGTCCCCAGGAGTGTGTCAGTGTGTATAGGGGTCCCTGGGAGTGTGTCCGTATTTACAGTGGTCCCTGGAAGAGTGTCAGTCTATACAGGGGGTCCCCAGGAGTGTGTTAGTATATACACGGGGTCCCCAATGTGTGTCAGTATTTTTTGTGTCATTATTTACTGAGAGTCCCCAGGAGTGTGTCAATATTTACTGGAGGTCCGAGGAATGTGTCAATATTTAACTAGGGTCCCAGGGATTGTGTCAGTATTTACAGGGGGTCCCTGGGAGTGTGTGAGTATTTAGAGGGGGTCCCTGGGAGTGTGTCAATATTTAAAGGCGGTCTCGAAGTGTGTCAGTATTTACAGGGCGTCCCTGGGATTTTGTCAGTGTTTATAGGGGGTCCCCAGGAGTGTGTCAGTATATACACGGGGTCCCCAATGTGTTTCAGTATTTACAAGGGGTCCCTGGGAGTGTGTCATTATTTACAGGGGGTCCCACGGATTGTGTCATTATTTACAGGGGTTCCCCGGGAGTGTGTCAATATTTACAGGGGCTCCCTGGAAGTGTGACTGTATTTACAGTGGTCCCCGGGTGTCTGTTAGTATTTACAGGGGTCCCCAGGTGTTTGTCAATATTTACAGGGGTCCTCGGGAGTGTGTCAATTTTTACAGGGATCCCCGGGTGTCTGTTAGTATTTACAGGGGTCCCCAGGTGTTTGTCAATATTTACAGGGGTCCTCGGGAGTGTGTCAATAGTTACAGTGGTCCCCGGGTGTCTGTTAGTATTTACAGGGGTCCCCAGGTGTTTGTCAGTATTTACAGTGGACCCCGGGTGGGTTTCAATATTTACAGGGGTCCCCGGGTGTGTTTCAGGATTTACAGGGGACCCTGGGAGTGTGTCAGTATTTACAGGGGGTCCCTGGGAGTGTGTCAGTATTTACAAGGGTACCTGGTAGTGTGTCAGTACTTACAGGGGGTCCCCGGGAGTGTGTCAGTATTTAAACGGGATCCCCTGCATTGTGTCAGTATTTACAGGGGGCCCATGGGAATGTGTCAGTATTTACAAGGGTCCCCAGGACTGTGTCAGTATTTAAAGGGGATGCCCGGCTTTGTGTCAGTATTTACAGGGGGTCCCTGGGAATGTGTCAGTATTTACAAGGGTACCCGGTGTTATGTTCATTAATAAATAGACATTCTTATTATGAACACAGCTAGCTTTTGCTAGACCTTTTATTGAGCACATGTGGACTAGGTACTGTATCTGTGGAGGCTTCCATCTTGACTGCTGCCTTGTGGGTAGCCTAGTGCCTCATGGGTAATGTAGTCTTAACATCATACAGCTGGGTAGTGTAGTCTTATGCATACAGCTATATACAGCTCTACGGCTCCACCTAGTGTCCACTATAGAATGACATGTTATTGATCGTTACATCCCCCTTTCTTTGAGGTTTAACAAAATCAATATCAATCCACTTTCAAGAAAACAATAAAGATAATATCAGTAACACTTTTGTTAGTGCTCTATAAACATAAACATTTTCAAAACAGTCAACACATTTTCAAAGCTTTACATTGTACTCAAAGATTAAGTCTATCAGGCTTTTTTACTTCACGTGTGGATCTTCTCAACACAGGTAAGTCTGATGTGTCTTCATGAGATTGTTCTGGCGGTGAATGACAAGATGCAGTTGCGGCATTGTCATCAATCTGCTCTTGTATAGATCGAGGTCTCCTTGCGATCTTTGCTTGGAGAGGGTTTCAGTGTTTCCTTCACTCTTCATGCCATGACTCTCAATGTAGTCAATGCACTCTCGAAAAACTGTTGGCAGCTGGATCCCATCATACAGCATAGTCCTCTCAGCAGCCTCAGCTAATGGAACACCAAAGATTGGCCTGAGGGAAGAAGGAGTATCCACCGGAACTGCTTCCTGCTCTGGTGCAGGCTTCTTCTTTTTCTTTTTCTCTTTCCACTGCTTAACAACATCTGCTGCGGTTATATCTTTGGACTTTTTCTCCTTGTGTTTTTCCTCTTTTGGCTTCTCTTTGACCTTGAAGTCTTTTTCTTTCTTCTTGGAGAAACTAGGCTTTTTGAAGACATGGATACCCTTTGGCCTTTTCATCCTTGATGGGCTCTCTGCTTCATCACCTGAGTCATCTGGTCTGCTTATGGCACAGTTTATACGGTAGACTCTCTTGACCAGTTCTAAGTCTTCACAAGCTTTGTCACCTAGTATCAAATCAAGTCTTTCAGCCACTACAGAAAACATGAGATGATGCACTTTGTCTTTGACTGTCACTTTAAGTCTGCATACACCTAAGCTATCTATTTTCTGTCCATTATAGTCCTTCAGTAGTACTGACTTTTTCTGTATTTTGGGCTTTTCTTTCATATTGTTAATGTCACTCATACTGATTACGTTTGCTTTTGCCCCAGTGTCCAGTTTCAATGTAACTAATGCACCATTTATCTGCAGTGGGATCATCCATTTGTCCTCTTTTACTGCATTAACTTCAGCATTGTCTATTTCTGAGGGCTGCACATTTTCTGTATCCTTTTTGATATCGTCACATGACACCATTCCTACAAAAAATGTCTCACTTAAATCAGTGTCCTCAATCACATTAACTCATTGCCCTTTCGTCGTTTTTACTTTTGAAAAGCATTGTTTGGCAAAGTGATTCTTTCCATTACACTTTGTGCACATTTTTCCAAACGCTGGGCATTGTCTTAACTGGTGTTTGTAACCACAGCGTTTACAATTAAAAATTTCATCCTCCGATTGCTTTTCGTTTCTGTTCTGCCCACGTTTCTTCCCCTTGTAGGACACAGCACCGACAGCAGCATTATCACTCATTACATTCGCATCATTATTGATTTCACTGAAAGTCTTCGCGTGCTTTCAATGTAGCTCGCTGGCTTGGCATATTTTCACCGCATTTTCCAAATTTAGTTCGGTTTCTCTCAACAGACGTTCCCTGACTTTTTTATCATGAATACCAAACACAATCTGGTCACGAATCATGGATGCTTTGAGCTCAGAGAAATTACATGTCTGTGCTTTCAGTTTCAGATCAGTTATAAAGCTATCAAAAGTCTCATTTTGTTGCTGTGTCCGAGAATGGAAGATGTATCTTTCATAGGTCTCATTCTTTTTGGGAGAGCAATGTACATCAAATTTTTTTAGCACATCTTCTCATTTTTCTCTGTTCTCCACTGGATTAAATACAAATGTATTAAATACCTCTATCACCTGTGGGCCTGCAACCGTAAGCAGCAACGCTATCTTCCTTGCGTCTGGCTTCGTACCGAATCCGATGGCTGCAATGTGGAGTTCGAATTTTTGTTTAAAAATCCGCCAACTGTAGTCGACATTTCCCTCGAGATTCAAACGCTCTGGTGGCTTCAAATTCTCCATGTTGCTTTTCACAATTTTCAGCAGATCTTCACCACCCTGGTACCATGTTATGTTCATTAATGAATAGACATTCTTATTATGAACACAGCTAGCTTTTGCTAGACCTTTTATTGAGCACATGTGGACTAGGTACTGTATCTGTGGAGGCTTCCATCTTGACTGCTGCCTTGTGGGTAGCCTAGTGCCTCATGGGTAATATAGTCTTAACATCATACAGCTGGGTAGTGTAGTCTTATACATACAGCTATATACAGCTCTATGGCTCCACCTAATGTCCACTATAGAATGACATGTTATTGATCGTTACACCCGGGAGTGTGTTAGTATTTACAGGGGGTCCCCAGGAGTGTGTCGCTATTTACAAGGGTCCCCGGGAGTGTGTCAGTATTTAAAGGGGGCCACTGGGACTGTGTCAGTATTTACAGGGGTACCCGGGAGTGTGTCAGTATTTACAGAGTGTCCCCGGGAGTGTGTCAGTATTTACAGGGGGTCATTGGGAGTGTGTCAGTATTAACTGGGTGTCCCTGGGAGTGTATCTTTTTTTACAAGGGGTCCCAGGGATTGTGGCAATAGTAACATGGGGTCCCTGGGAGTGTGTCACTATTTTCAGGGTATCCCTCGGAGTGTGTCGATATTCACAGGGGGTCCCTGGGAGTGTGTCAGTATTTACAGAGTACCCCGGGTGTGTGTCGATATTTACAGGGGTTCCCCAGGTGTGTGTCAGTATGTAAAGGTGGGCCCCGGAAGTGTGTCAGTATTTACAGGGGTCCCCGGGTGGGTGTGAATATTTACAGGGTGTCCCCAGGTGTGTGTCAGTATTTAGAGGGGTACCCGGGAGTGTGTCAGTATTTACAGTGGGTTCCTGGGAGTGTGTCAGTATTTACAGTGGGTCTGCTGGTGTGTGTCAGTATTTACAGGGTTTCTCGGGTGTGTGTCAGTATTTGCAGTGGGTCCCCGGGAATGTGTAAGTATTTACAGGGGGTCCCTGGGTGTGTGCCAGTATTTACAAGGGTCGCCGGGAGTGTGTTCGTATTCACAGGGTGTCCTGGAAATGTATCTGTATTTACAGGGGTCCCTGGGAGTGTGTCATTATTTTCAGGGTGTCCCTGGGAGTGTGTCAGTATTTATAGGGGTCCCTGTGAGTGTGTCAGCATTTACAGGGGTCCCTGGGAGTGTGTCTGTTGCGTTTGCAAAGATAATCCAGAGACCGTCAGCAGGGTTCAGTTCATGGTGCTTTTATAATGGCTGCCACACACACACACCTCCAGGCACAAGCAATCGAATACCTATACACAATACAATGATAACAGCACTATCAAACTCCATGTGCTCAGGCCAAGGCAATCGAGTACCTATCACCAATGTCAGACATAACGGCCTAGAAATTCGGTAGGCTTAGCGCCGCATTTGAGGCGCTAGAGGGCCTAGCGCCGGAGTTATGGCCAGTTGAGAAATTCCCTGGGGCCCTAAATCGGCGTTGCACCGGTAGCGCTGCGCCGGCACCGATGACGTCATCGGTGTGTGCAGCGTCCCGGTTGCCGTGGTAACCCGGCCCCAAGCCGAAATTCAGTTGCGCCCGCCTCGCCCGTGGCAGGCGCAACTAAGACTCTGGCAACAGAGTCTTCCCCCAGTGTGCGCCGGCGCATAAAGGTGGAGCGGCGGCCGGCCGCGTTCCCGGCGGCCGCCTGCCCACACCTCCCTTCCCGGACTCCTGCATTCCCCCCCCGCGGCCCTGATCAGTGTCTGATGCGAGCCCGGCACTTCCTCGAGGTGCCGGGCTCAGATGTCGGGTCAATCCGCCGGACAGTTGTCGGCTGCAGGCAGCTCCTCCTTAACAGGAGGAGGAGGCCTGCAGTTCCCCCGCCTGCCGCACCGCATCGGGTGCCGCAGCGGGGGATTAGCGCCGGGAAACCCAAGTTCACGCCCGTTTTGAGGCGCTAAAGGAGGGTTTTAGCGCCCGCCGCCGTCTGGGCCCGGCGCACCCGAATTTTCGTCGCGCGCTGCCGCATTACCGCTGGCGCAAACTTTCTGGCGCTACAGCCCTGGCAAGACCAAAACCCAATTTCTAGGCCAACATTTCCTCCCCCCTCACAGAATTTCAAACATGAAATGTAGTGACAAAGTCCTGTAGGTGGCCAGGGCAAGAGCGTGTACGAACAGGCCGAGGTGTGGACTGGTGAAGAGCAGGCCGAAGTGGGGACTGCTGAGGAGCAGGCTGAGGCACAACATCTGCTTGGGGGTTGGCTGGCTGAGTCACATGTGCATCCCGCCACTCTGGGGGTAAGGCTTGGGGGATAGGTCCGTATAATCCCGCATCAGGGGGTGCTGGCACCTTCCGAAGGCAGCTGGCATGCCACCGAGAGCCGTCAGTGAGGCAGAAAGTGGCTGGTCCAAGTTGGCAGCTGATTTGGAGAGGGGAGGACCAGAATGACGCCATCTTATTATTGCGGTGAGGCCTGCGGACTCTGACCCAATCGGAGACTGAGATGTTGGGCGCCTTGGCCCTCTTCGACTGGTCGAAGCGGAGTTTCATCTTCTCCTGCTGTCTAGTGACTGTGGCTTGAGCCGGTGGAGCAGGGCTCTGAGCTAGCGAGGAGCAGAGCCTGCCAAGGGGCAGCATGAGCTCATGGCCTAGCATGAGGGATGCGGGTGAGACCCCTGTAGTGGAATGCTGGGAGGCTCTGTAGTGCAGCAGTGTGTGGAGGAGGGCCTTGTCAAATGCACACCCCTGGGATAGGTGTGCTCTGAGGCCATTTTTCAGTGTCTGGTTAAAACGCTCCACCCCCCCATTTGACTCAGGGTGGTAGTACGCTGTGCGAATGTGACGGATGCCCTTGCTCTCAAGGTAAGAGGAGAGTTCCGAAGAGACCATTTGGGGGCCATTGTCTGTGGTGATGGCCTTTGGATGCCCCCAGCGGGAGAAGAAGGACTCAAGGATATCAATGATGACCCGAGAAGTGACGGAGCCCACGGCAGTGATCTCTGGCCATTTTGAGTGCAGGTCATAGGTCACTACTAGGAACCGTTGATGGTGGGGGACACCATGGATCTCCCCGCAGACGTCCAGCTGCAGGTGCTCCCAGGGCTGAGAGGGCCAGGCAAGGGGTTGCAGGGGTGGGGGAGCTTGGTGGCCAGTCTTGCCACTTACAAGGCAGGCTGCACAGTCCTTGACCAGGGCCTCGATTTCCCTGTCGATACCCGGCCACCACAGTAGGTCTCGGCATCGTTGTTTGAGCTTCACTATGCCCAAGTGGCCCTCATGCGCCATGGATAAAACACGCGCACGAAGGGCACTTGGGACCACAGTGCAGAGCCCACATGCAACACAGGAGTCATTCCAGCAGGAGAGCTCCTCTTTAACTCTGGAGTAGGCAGACAGTTCCTCAGGCACCTTGCAAGGCCAGCCATCTCTGATGAAGGTGCACAGCTGGGAGAGGGCCGGATCCTGTTCAGAGGCCTCTTTGAGCTCCTGGAGAGAGACTGTGGTTTGGAGAGGCGTGTGCAGCATCTGGACAATATCCTGTTCCACATGTTCAGACCCGACGAGTGGGGCTGGGACAGAGACAGTGCGGGAGAGCAGATCTGCAACAACATTGTCACGTCCTGGTGTGAACTGGAGACTGAAATTGTATTGGCGGAGGCGGTCAGACCAGCGGTGTAGATGCAGTGGTCTGTGGCCCGTGCCGGATGTCGACAGCAGGGCAGTGAGAGCCTGGTGATCGGGTCGCAGGGTGAAGGCACGGCCATACGTGTACAGGTGCCACCGCTCACATGCCCAAACGCACGCCAGCGCCTCACGCTCACCTACTGAGTACTTCTGTTCGGTGGGGCTAAGGGCTCGGGAGGCAAAGGCGATTGGTTTCTCCACTCCATTCTGTATCTGTGATAACACCGCCCCCACAGCTGCAGCGGACGCGTCGCAGGTGACGAGGGTGGGGCTGGCGACGTCAAAGTGAGCGACCACTGGAGGCGACGTGAGCTGCGATTTGAGGAGGCGAACAGCTTCCGTACAGGCTTGTGACCACACCCAGGGCTCATCCTTTCGCAGGAGCTGGCGCAGTGGGGCTGTGGTGGCTGAGTAATGGGGCAAAAACTTCAGGTAGTACCCAGTCATGCCAAGGAAGGAGGCAACCTGTGCTGCAGAGCTGGGTTCTGGGATGCTGTGAATGGCATCCACGTTTGACTGGAGTGGGGATATACCGTCAGCCGACAACCGAAACCCCACAAATTCGATCTCTGAAACAGCAAAGACACACTTTTCGCCATTCAGTGTGAGCTTGTGTTTTGCTAGAGCTGTGAAAACTCTGTGAAGGCGTTCGTCGTGAGTGGAGGTCGAGGGCCCATGCACGACGATGTCATCCAGGTAGATGGCCACCCCAGGAATGCCCGCGAGCACAGAGGACATCACCTTTTGGAAGCAGCTGGGTGCAGAGCTAAGTCCAAATGGCATCCTGGTGTACCGAAAGACGCCAGTATGTGTCACAAAAGCAGTGAGGTCCCTGCTGCTGGGGTGGAGGGGAACCTGTAGATAGCCCTGTCGAAGGTCCAGTTTCGAGAACAGGATGGAACCATAGAACTGCACTGTGAGTTCCTCTGACGTGGGCAGTGGATATTTGTCAGGGATTACGGCCTTATTCACTGCTCGAAGATCGACACAGACGCGTAGACCAGCTGACTTTTTCGTTGTGACCACCAGGTTGGAGACCCATGGGGAGGCATCAACTGGTTCGATGATGCCAGCTTCCAGTAGCTGCTTCAGTTCAGCTGTGACCTCGTCACAGAGAGCAAGCAAGATGCGGTGCAGTGGCTGAATGACAGGGGTAACGGTGGAGTCAACCATGGGCTGATGGGTGAAGGCAGTCAGGCAGCCCAGACCCTCGAAGAGTGCTGGCCATGTTTGGCGCCACGGTGAGGTGACGTGCAGAATCGCAGACCCGCCAGTGTCCAAGAGGGAAATACCCAGGGCAGTGAAAAGATCCAGTCCCAGCAGGTTAGCTCCTTGGCGTGCCACATGAAAACAAAAATCTGGCAAAACTTTTGTTCCATAGCATACAGTGAGGTTGACTGAGCCCACTAGTCCAATTTTCGAATTACCATACCCGCAAAGGGCAGTGGAGGGCGCAGAGAGTGCCAGGGAGCTGAAAAAGCGCTTGAATGTGTCCACATTCAGCAGTGAGACGCTGGCACCGGTATCCAATAACAGAGGGATGCACTCATCATTCAGGTTAATTGTGCATGACTTGAAAGCCACTACTGGCCTAGAGCTCACGTTGTGAATTATAGGTCAACTGCTTGAGGACTGAGAGTGTTCATCTGTAGCAACAGGGGCAGAGCGGCAGACCTTGGCAAAGTGATGTTGTTTTCCACAATTGCGACAGGCTTGGCCGCACGCGGGGCAATTCTGAGCTCTGGTAGCATGTGAACGAGATCCGCAGTATAGGTATTCGATTGCTTGTGCCTGGAGGTGCCGCGGTAGTGCACGTTGCTGCCGTCACGTGAGCATTACAGTGTCAGAGCTGTCGGGGCCGAGGGCGCCATCACTGGGTGTGTGTGCTAGTTTCGCTGCACATTCGGCTGCAGACTCCACTTGAAAGGCAATGTTGACTGCCTGTGACAACGACAGATCGTCGGACTCGAGTAACAATCTTTCATGCACTCTCACGTTGTTGGTGTGCTCTATTAGTTGATCACGCACCATCTCATCTTGTAGTGCACCAAACTTGCACGAGCTAGCTAACCCCCTCAAATTAGCCACGTATTGATGCACCGACTCGCCGGGAAGTTGGTGACGCTGTCTAAAAATGAATCGCCGCAGGAGGGCACTTTGTGGGGCAGAGAAGTGTGTGCTTAACAGAGCCACAGCCACATCATACGTTTGAATTGAGTCTGCTGTGCATAACGTCCCAAGAACACGCTGGCCCTCCGCTCCCAAGCAATGGGATAACAGTGCCTTTTTCCGAGCCGTACTCACAGTTTCTAGTCCAAGAGCAATGAGGTAGGTTTCAAAGGACTGTAACCAGCGAACCCATAGGATCGGGGGCTCACCTGGTAGTGCAAGGAAGGGACGAGGTGGTGGAAGAGAGATTTCAGCCACCCTTGTCGCCAAATGTTGCATTTGCAAAGATAATCCAGAGACCGTCAGCAGAGTTCAGTTCATGGTGCTTTTATAATGGCTGCCACACACACACCTCCAGGCACAAGCAATCGAATACCTATACACAATACAATGATAACAGCACTATCAAACTCCATGTGCTCAGGTCAAGGCAATCGAGTACCTATCACCAATGTCAGACATAACATTGTCAGTATTTACAGGGATCCCTGGATGTGTATCATTAGTTACAGGGGGTCCCTGGGGGTGTGTCAGTATTTATAGGGGACCCTGGGAGTGTGTCAGTATTTACTGGGGGTCTGGGGAGTGTGTCAATATTTAATTAGGGTCCCAGGGATTGTGCCAGTATTTACAGGGGGTCCCTGGGAGTGTGTGAGTATTTACAGGGGGTCCCTCGGAGTGTGTCAATATTTAAAGGCGGTCTCTGGAAGTGTGTCAGTATTTACAGGGCGTCCCTGGGATTTTGTCAGTATTTATAGGGGGTCCCCAGGAGTGTGTCAGTATATACACGGGGTCCCCAATGTGTTTTTGTATTTACAGGGGGTCCCTGGGAGTGTGTCATTATTTATAGGGGACCCTGGGAGTGTGTCAGTATTTACTGGGGGTCTGGGGAGTGTGTCAATATTTAATTAGGGTCCCAGGGATTGTGCCAGTATTTACAGGGGGTCCCTGGGAGTGTGTGAGTATTTACAGGGGGTCCCTCGGAGTGTGTCAGTATTTAAAGGCGGTCTCTGGAAGTGTGTCAGTATTTACAGGGCGTCCCTGGGATTTTGTCAGTATTTATAGGGGGTCCCCAGGAGTGTGTCAGTATATACACGGGGTCCCCAATGTGTTTTTGTATTTACAGGGGGTCCCTGGGAGTGTGTCATTATTTACAGGGGGGTCCCACGGATTGTGTCATTATTTACAGGGGATCCCCGGGAGTGTGTCAATATTTACAGGGGCTCCCTGGAAGTGTGTCGGTATTTACAGTGGTCCCCGGATGTGTGTTAGTATTTTCAGGGGTCCCCGGGTGATTGTCAATATTTACAGGGGTCCTCGGGAGTGTGTCAATATTTACAGGGGTCCCCGGCTTTGTGTCAGTATTTACAGGGGGTCCCTGGGAGTGTGTTAGTATTTACAGGGGTACCCGGGAGCGTGTCAGTATTTACAGAGTGTCCCTGTGAGTGTGTCAATATTTACAGGGTGTCCCCGGGTGTGTGTCAGTATTTAGAGGGGTCCCCGGGAATGTGTCAGTATTTACAGTGGGTCCCCTGGTGTGTGTCCGTATTTACAGGCGGTCCCCGGGAGTGTGTCAATATTAACAGGGGTCGTCGGGTGTGTGCCAGTATTTACAGGGCATCCCCGGGAATGTGTCAGTATTTACAGGGGGTCCCTGGGTGTGTGTGAGTATTTACAGGGGGTCCCTGGGAGTGTGTCAATATTTAAAGGCGGTCTCTGGAAGAGTGTCAGTCTATACAGGGGGTCCCCGGGAGTGTGTCAGTATATACACGGGGTCCCCAATGTGTGTCAGTATTTACAGGGGTCCCTGGGAGTGTGTCAGTATTTACAGGGGGTCCCACGGATTGTGTCATTATTTACAGGGGGTCCCCGGGAGTGTGTCAATATTTACAGGGGCTCCCTGGAAGTGTGTCAGTATTTACAGTGGTCCCTGGGTGTGTGTTAGTGTTTACAGGGGTTCCCGGGTGTTTGTCAATATTTACAGGGGTCCTCGGGAGTGTGTCAATAGTTACAGGGGTCCCAGGGTGTGTTTCAGTATTTACAATGGAACCTGGGAGTGTGTCAGTATTTACAGGGGCCTCTGGGAGTGCGTCAGTATTTACAGGGGTCCCTGGGAGTCTGTCAGTATTTACAGAGGTCCCCGGGTGTGTGTCAGTATTTACAGGGATTCCCGGGTCTGTGTCAGTATTTACAGGGGTCCCCAGGAGTGTGTCAGTATTTACAGGGGGTCCCTGGGAGTGTGTCAGTATTCACAGGGTGTCCTGGGTGTATAGCATTAGTTACAGGGGGTCCCCAGGGGTGTGTCAGTATTTATAGGGGTCCCTGGGAGTGTGTCAGTATTTACAAGGGGTCCCCAGGAGTGTGTCAGTATTTATAGGGGTCCCCGGGATTGTGTCAGTATTTACTGAGGGTCCCCAGGAGTGTGTCAGTATTTACAAGGCATCCCTGGGACTTTGTCTGTAATTACAGGGGGTCCCCAGTTGTGTGTCAGTATTTACAGGTGGTCCCTGGGAGTGTGCCAGTATTTATTGGGGGTCCGGGGAGTCTGTCAATATTTAATTAGGTTCCCAGGGATTGCGTCTGTATTTACAGGAGGTCCCTGGGACTTTGTGAGTTTTTACAGGGGGTCCCTGGGAGTGTGTCAATATTTAAATGCGGTCTCTGGAAGTGTGTCAGTATTTACAGGGCATCCCTGGTATTTTGTCAGTAATTACAGAGGGTCCCTGGGAGTGTGTCAATATTTACAGGTGGTCCCTGGAAGAGTGTCAGTCGATATACGGGGTCCCCAGGAGTGTGTCAGTATATACACGGGGTCCCCAATGTGTGTCAGTATTTACAGGGGGTCCCTGGGAGTGTGCCAGTATTTACAGGGGGTCCCACGTATTGTGTCATTATTTACAGGGGGTCCCTGGGGGTGTGTCAATATTTACATGGGTCCCCAGGTGTGTGCCAGTATTTACAGGGGACCCCGTGTGTTTGTCAATATTTACTGGGGTCCTCGGGAGTGTGTCAATATTGACATGGTCCCTGGGAGTGTGTCAGTGTTTATAGGGGTCCCTGTGAGTGTGTCAGCATTTACAGGGGTCCCCGGGAGTGTGTCAGTATTTACAGGGGTCCCTGGGTGTGTATCATTAGTTACAGTGGTCCCTGGGGGTATGTCAGTATTTATAGGGGTCCCAGGGAGTGTGTCAGTATTTACAGGAGGTCCCCAGTGTTACGTCCGTGTATAATAAGAAACGGACTGCAGAGAACGGTACAACAGATGTTTACTCAACGTGGTTCAAACCGCAACTGAAACAACAGATTACTACTCAGCATTATATACAGGTGTGGTCACTGCTGGTACTACAGTATACATGAGCTGTAGAAAGTAGTTCCCCCCTTAAAGGTACATACATTACAATTCCTCCCCTTTTAGATTAACAGTACCATAACACTCATTTAGCAATTAAATATCAAACTAATTACAATTAACACTTTTAACATGCAACATTAGCTGAAAATAGTCTATTTATAAATTCCGTCTTTGGGGAGGCTTCCTGATCCTTTCTGGATAGCGCCTTTCCCGAGTGTCTTGCTCTTGGTGCGGAGACGATTCCGGCCCCCTGTCGTCGGTTGGTTCATCAGCTTCCGATGCTACTGTTTCTGGGGTAGATGCTACCTGTACGTCGGGTCCATCACCAGGTACGTATGGGCGAGGCATGGGGTTGACTTGTTCCTGTGACTCTAGGATCTGGTCAGCATGGCGCCTCATGATGCTCTCCCCAGTGTCCACTGTGTACATTAGTGGGCCCTGCCGTGTGCATATCGTTCCTGGCTGCCATTTTTCTGTTCGGTAGTCGCGGGCCAAGACTGGTTGCCCTACATTGAAGATCCTTGTTGGCTTCTCATGGATGTGATGGAATTGCTTACTATCAACATCTCTTTGTACGTTTGGTCTGAGCAAATCCAGGCGAGATCTTAACCTTCGGTTAAAGAACATCATGGCTGGGGCCTGGTTGGTGACTCCATGTGTCGCATTCCGGTAGGCGAACAGGAAATTTTCCACCTTGTGCTGCAGCGGAATGTTGTCATTGTACATAGCCTTTATTGCCTTCTTAAAGGTTTGTACGAACCTCTCAGCCAATCCATTTGTGGCTGGATGATACGGGGCGGATGTGTAATGCCTTACCCCATTCTTTTTCAAGAACCTCCGGAACTCTTCGGACACAAACTGTGGTCCGTTGTCAGAACAAATCTGTTCTGGCAAGCCATTCCTGGCAAAAATGGTCCGTAGGACTGCAATAGTTTTCTCCGTGGTGGTGGAGGACATTTTGATCACTTCAGGCCATTTCGAGTGCGCATCCACGGCTATTAAAAACATTGAGTCCATGAATGGACCAGCAAAATCAATATGCACCCGTTGCCATGGAGATGAGGGCCACTCCCATGGGTGTA
Organism: Somniosus microcephalus; assembly: GCF_052327205.1. Classification (NCBI taxonomy): domain Eukaryota; kingdom Metazoa; phylum Chordata; class Chondrichthyes; order Squaliformes; family Somniosidae; genus Somniosus; species Somniosus microcephalus. The sequence goes on from NC_140999.1 coordinate 101,575,011, forward strand.
GAAGGGCGTGTGGTGGTGCATTTTGGACATTCTGGCATCCTGAGTAGCTCTTGGTCAGGTCCTCGATTTGTTTATCGATTCTCGGCCACCACACATAAGCCCTGGCTAGGCTTTTCATTTTTACCCCTCCCAGATGACCTTCATGATGCTCATTGAGCACTCTATCCCTTAACTTGGGTGGAAATGCCACTCTGGATCCACACATCAAGGTCCCCCGGCACACTGACAGCTGTTCTCTCTTTGTCGAGAATGCTGGCAACAGTGAGTCATCATATGCTGGCCATCCCTTCACCGTCAAATCATATACCCGAGACAGTGTCGGGTCATTTCGGGTTTCCTTTTTGATACAAGCAATAGTTACCGGTAGGTATTCAGCTATAGTCGAATGGAATATTTCAACAGGATCCACTGCTGCTGCTTCCTCCGCAGTAGGCAGTGGCAGGCGTGATAGCCCATCAGCATTTCCATGCTGTTTCGTGCCCTTATATTCAATCTCATAGTGGTGCGCCCCTAGAAAAAGTGACCATCTTTGTAGCCGTTGCGCAGTCATCACCGGAACGCCCTTCTTCGGATTAAAAATGGAGACAAGAGGCTGGTGATCAGTCAGCAAGGTGAATTTCTGCCTGTGCAGATAGTGATTGAACTTTTTCACTCCCCACACTAGGCTGAGTGCCTCCCTGTCAATCTGGGCGTAGTTACGTTCGGCTGAGGTTAGTGATCGTGACGCAAAGGCTATTGGCCTCTCTGAGCCATCCGACAATTTGTGCGACAGCACCGCTCCAATGCCGTAGGGTGATGCATCACATGCCAACCGAATTGGTAATGCTGGGTTGTAATGGGCCAATACCTCTTTCGATGTGATTAGTGTTTTGCTCTTCTGGAAAGCTCGTCTACATTCGTCATTCCACTTCCATGGCACCCCAGTTTGCAGTAGGGTGTTCAATGGGTTTAGTATTGTAGACAAATTTGGCAAGAACTTATGGTAGTAGTTCACCAGCCCGAGGAACGACCTCAGTTGTGACACATTTTCCGGTGCTGGAGCCATGACTACTGCCTCAATCTTCTCTGGGGACTTATGTAACCCCTCTTTATCGATAACGTGGCCACAATACGAGATCTGTTTTCTAAAAAACTCGCATTTGGGGCGGTTAGCTCGGAGCCCATATTCCTGCAATCTAGTGAGCACCTGCTCCAGGTTGGCAAGGTGATCACTGTCATTTTCGCCCGTGACCAGGATGTCATCCAAATAACACTGGGTCCCTGGGATCCCTTGCAGGACTTGTTCCATTGCCCTCTGCCAAATAGCCGGAGCTGATGCTATCCCGAATACCAGCCGGTTGTATTGGTAGAGACCTTTATGGGTGTTGATTGTGAGGTATTTTTTTGATGCTTCTTCTACCTCCATTTGCAGATACGCCTGGGCCAGATCAATCTTAGTGAAGTGTTTCCCTCCAGATAGAGAGGCGAAAATATCTTCAATCCGCAGAAGTGGATATTGTACGGTGTGAAGGACCGGGTTCATTGTTACCTTAAAAAGTCCCCACAGATGCGAACCTTCCTTGGTATCCCAGGCGTGCTGCTCGACGACTTTTTCATCACAGGGACGATGGGTGTAGCCCACTCGCTCCAGTCTACCTTGGACAGTACACCTGAACGTTCCAGACTCTCCAGCTCTGCTTCGACGGCTGGGCAGATCACATAAGGTATCGGTCTGGCCTTAAAAAATTTTGGGCTTGCGCGTTCTTCAATTTTAATCATCGCTGTCATGCCTTTCAGTGTTCCGAGTCCTTGCTGGAACACTTCTTTCACGTCAGTTAGGATCTTTGACAGTCGCCCAGGTGTGACGTCGTCATCCTTTTTGTCAGCCACAGTCAGTGCCTGTATGGAATGCCAATCCAGTTGTATTTTCCGGATCCATTCACGTCCCAGTAATGGTGGTCCTCCATCTTGCAATACATACAGGTCTAGTTTTGGTGTTTCCTTACCATTATATATAACGGTCACCCTTATTTTTCCTTTGGGGTAGACTTTTTGCCCCGTGTATGTCTTCAAAATAATTTTTGTGTCTCTCAAGGGTATGTGTGAGAATAGACGCTTGTAGTCCCGTCGGTTTATGACTGTTAGAGCTGATGCTGTGTCCAATTCCATCTTTACCTGGACTCCTGCTATCTTGAGAGTGACCCAAATGGTTCGGTGATCCTCTGTTGTGATCACATTATGTAGTTTCAGACAACTCAGTTCCCTGCTTTCGGAGTCGTTATCACTCTTTTGTTCATCTGAACTATTCTCCGTTATCTTATGTACCTTCTTGTACTTCCCTTTGGTCGGTTTCTTATTGCTGGTTTTCTTTCCCGACCTGCAGACTCGTGCTATGTGTCCTACTTTTTCACACTGTCTGCACACTTTGTCTTTGAACCAGCAATCATTCTGGTCGTGTGTTGTTCTGCCGCAGCGATAGCACTTCTCTGTTCCATATGACATTTCGTTTGTGCCATATTCTTGCGGTCTCTGTTGTATCTCTGCAGCGCCCCGTGCTGCTGCTTCATATGATACCGCAATGCTGAAAGTCTTTTCCAGCGTACGGTCCTTTTCAGATAAAAGCCGTTTCTGGGTTCCTTCACTTTGAAGCCCACACACAAACTTGTCCCTTAAGGTATCTACCAGTCCCGCTCCAAACTGGCAGTGTTTCGATAGTTTGCGCAGTTCTGTTGAATAATCAGTATTGCTTTCATCCTTATGCTGGTTCCGTTTGTGAAACTTGAATCTTTCTGCTATCAGCAGCGGTGTGGGGTTTAAATGTTCCTTTAGTATCATTACTATGTCTTCAAAACTCTTTTCCATTGGCTTCGTTGGGGTTACTAGATTTCGTAATAAACCATACGTCTTTGCACCCATTAAATTTAACAATACCGACGCTTTCTTGTCATCTAACACCTCATTTGCCTTGCAGTACACCTCTATTCGTTCGACATATGTAGTCCAATCTTCGACTTCATTGTCAAATGCGGTGATACTGCCACTCTTCGGCATTTTGGGTGTGGTTTAAAATGGCGTCTCCCAATGGCTTAAAATGGTGCCTCCCGCGCTTTCCTTCCTCCCCCGCTGCTGCCGACGCCGCTCCCGGCAGTTCTCGTGGCAATGGCGGCGCCCTGTAGGTTTCGCGCGCTTCTCTCTCTCCCTCTCTCCGATGCTGCTCGGCCCCTGAACACCGGCTGTGCCCTGTACGCTCTGCCCACTCTCTCTCTCCCCGTCGACGCTGCTCGGCCCTTTGCTGTGCCGCTCGGTCGAGCTCTAGCCCACCGCCGTCCGGGAAGGGTCTGCGCACTACCTGTTGCTAGCCCGTTTCGTTGGACCACCTTGACTGGAAAGCCAAGCCTGGCTCTCAACAGCCTCCCCTGCAATTCCCGAGTCTCTGGCCTTGACCTCCAATCCACTGATCTCCAGGAACGAATCCCCGGGAGGTGATGCAGAGTTGCAGGTAGGTTCGAACCTGCCTGGTCGCCACTGTTACGTCCGTGCATAATAAGAAATGGACTGCAGAGAACGGTACAACAGATGTTTACTCAACGTGGTTCAAACTGCAACTGAAACAACAGATTACTACTCAGCGTTATATACAGGTGTGGTCACTGCCGGTACTACAGTATACATGAGATGGAGAAAGTCGTTCCCCCCTTAAAGGTACGTACATTACACCCAGGAGTGTGTCAGTGTTTATAGGGGTCCCTGGGAGTGTGTCCGTATTTACAGTGGTCCTCGGGACTGTGTCAGTATTTACTGAGGATCCCCAGGAGTGTGTCAGTATTTACTGGGGGTCTGGGGAGTGTGTCAATATTTAATTAGGGTCTTAGGGATTGTGTCCGTATTTACAGGGGGTCCCTGGGAGTTTGTGAGTATTTGCAGGCGATCCCTGGGAGTGTGTCAATATTTAAAGGCGGTCTCTGGAAGTCTGTCAGTATTTACAGGGCGTCCCTGGCATTTTGCCAGTATTTACAGGGGGTCCCTGGGAGTGTGTCAATATTTACAGGAGGTCCCTGGAAGAGTGTCAGTCTATACAGGGGGTCCCTGGGAGTGTGTCAGTATATACACGGGGTCCCCAATGTGTGTCAGTATTTACAGGGGGTCCCTGGGAGTGTATCGTTATTTACAGGGGGTCCCCGGGAATGTGTCAATATTTACAGGGGCTCCCTGGAAGTGTGTCAGTATTTACATGGGTCCCCGGGTGTGTGTTGGTATTTACAGGGGTCCCCGGCTGTTTGTCAATATTTACAGGCATCCTCGGGAGTGTGTCAATATTTACAGGGGTCCCCGGGTGTGTGTCAGTATTTGCAGGGGACCCTGGGAGTGTGTCAGTATTTACATGGGTCCCCGGGTGTGTGTCAGTATTTACAGGGGTCCCTGGGAGTGTGTCAGTGTTTACAGAGGTCCCCGGGTGTGTGTCAGTATTTACAGGGATTCCCGGGAGTGTGTCAGTATGTACAGGGATCCCTGGGAGTGTGTCAATAATTACAGAGGTCCCTGGGAGTGTGACAGTATTTACAGGGGTCCCCGGATGTGTGTCAGTATTTACACGGGGTCACCGGGAGTTTGTCAGTATTTACAGGGGTCCCTGGGAGTGTGTCAGTATTTGCAGGGGGTCCCGGGGAGTGTGTCAGTATTTACAGCGACCCCTGCGAGTGTGTCAGTATTTACAGGGGGTCCCCGGGAGTGTGTCAGTATTTACAGGGGTCCCTGGGAGTATGTCAGTATTTACAGGGATCCCTGGGAATGTGTCATTATTTGCAGGGGATCCCTGGCAGTTTGTCATTATTTTCTGGGGGTCCCTGGGAGTGTGTCAATATTTACAGTGGATCCCTGTGAGTGTGTCATTATTTTCAGGGGGTCCCTGGGCATGTGTCAATATTTCCAGGGGATCCCTGGGAGTGTGTCATTATTTTCAGGTGGTTACTGGGAGTGTCTCAGTAGTTACAGGTGGCCCCCTAGAGTGTGATGATATTCACAGGGGGTCCCTAGGAGTGTGTCAGTATTTACAGCGGTCCCCGGCTGTATGTCAATATTTACAGCGGTTCCCCGTGTGTGTGTCATTATTTGCAGGTGGTCCCTGGAAGTGTATTAGTATTTATAGTGGTATCCGAGTGGGCGTCAATATTTACAGGGGTTCCTGGGAGTGTGTCAGTATTTACAGGGGTTCCTGGGAATGTGTCAGTATTTACAAGGGTCGCCGGCTTTGTGTCAGTATTTATAGGGGGTCCCTGGGAGTGTGTCAGTATTTACAAGGGTACCCGGGAGTGTGTCAGTATTTACAGCGGGTCCCCAGGAGTTTGCCACTATTTACAAGGGTCCCCGGGAGTGTTTCAGTATTTAAAGGGATCCCGGCTTTGTGTCAGTATTTACAGGGGGCCCCTGGGAGTGTGTCAGTATTTACATGGGTCCCCGGGTGTGTGTCAGTATTTACAGGGGTCCCTGGGACTGTGTCAGTGTTTACAGACGTCCCCGGGTGTGTGTCAGTATTTACAGGGATTCCCGGGAGTCTGTCAGTATTTACAGGGGATCCCAGGGACTGTGTTTGTATTTACAAGAGGTGCCTGGGAGTGCGTCATTATTTTCAGGACGTCCCCGGTGTTATTATGTTCATAAGTAAAAAGACGTTTTCATTATGAACAGCTAGCTTGAGCTAGCCATTTATTCAGCCATGTGGACTAGTGTACAGGCATTATTCTTGACTACTGCCTTGTGGGTAGCCCCCAGTAAACATACAGCTCCACCTAGTATACCTTTCTAGAATGACATGTTACTGATCATTACATCCCCCTTCCTTAAAGGTTAAACAAAATCAATATCAATCAATCATAACGACATAAACATCTTCACAACAGTCAACACATTTTCAAAACTTTACTTTATGAACTCTAAGCTTTTCATTCTTTTATTATAGTTTTCTATGTACTCAAAGATTAAGGGGGAGAAATTCGGTGAGTAGCGCCGCCTGTTAGCACCTAAAGAGGCAGTCAGTGGCTGTAGTGCCACTGGCTGCGTCTCCCATGATATTCAGTAGGGGCGCTAATGGTGGCGTTAGGCATTTGCGCTGCGCCGCCACCGATGACGTCATCGGTGTGCACAGCGCCCCATTCGTGCCCTGTTCACGATATTTGGTAGCAAACGCCGCAGTTGCGCCGTTCGCTACCCACGCCTGGTTCACGGGGCCTTACTGTGCCGGCAGCGGCACAAGTTAAGGTGGAGGTGCGGGGCGGCCGCTTTTTTGGCGGCCGCCTGACAGCACCTCCGTCCCCGGCCTCCTAACCTCCCGCCCCCGCGGCATTGCCGGCTGTTTCCCAAGAGCCCGGCACTTCTCCTTGGTGCCGGGCTCATTTGCCGGCACTCGCGAGCGGGGATCACACTGTTGCAGGCACCTCCCCCTTAACAGTGGGAGGAAGGCCTGCAGTACCGCAGCGTGCCGTGCCGCAGCGTGTGGCGTTGCGGCACGTTGCGCTGCGATAATCAGTTTCAGCGCCCTAAGAGGGACGCGGAGCGCCTCGAGCCTCGCCCTGTGTCCCTCGAGCGGCACTGAAACTGAATTTCTGGCGACCGGTATTACTCCGATCGCTGCGCTAAATCCTGCGCTCAGGCGACTTTTGCACCACTTTGGCGCCCCAACCCAATTTCTAGGCCTAAGTTTATCAGGCATTTTTACTTCACGTGTGGATCTTCTCAGCACCGGTAAGTCTGATGTGTTTTCGTGAGAGCCTGTATGTGTGTTTCTGTTCGATTGTTCTGGTGGTGAGTGACAAGATTCAGTTGCGGCATTGTCATCGATTTGCTCTTGGATAGTTTCTTGTGTTTTCAGGAGGGAACGGCGGTTCCTCCTGAGAATCTGTCCTTCCTCAGTTCTAACACTGTATGACCTTGGTCCTACTTCCTCAAGAACTGTAGCTTTCCTGTTCCATGCATCTGGATCCTCAATCCTGACAACATCATCCCTTGTCAATGGTTTCAGAGTTTTGGATGACTTGTCATCGTGTGATTTCTGTTTCAGCTTTAACAGTTGAAGTCTCTGTCTCAGTTCCTTACTCTGCTTTTCTTTTGCACAGCAGGGTAGCGTGGCGCGCAACTTGTGACCCATTAGGAGTTCAGCAGGTGAAGAACCAGAGTCTAAAGGGGAGGCTCAGTAGCTCAGCAGGGCGAGATAAGGATCAGACTTGCTTCCTGTTGCTTTCTTCTGTTCCATTGCCCCTAGAGGGAGATGGGGCAAGGCTTGAGGCGCTCCGCGTCCCTCTTAGGGCGCTGAAACGGAATATCGCAGCGCAACGTGCCGCAGCGCCACACGCTGCAGCATGGCACACTGCGGTACTGCAGGCCTTCCTCCCATTGTTAAGGGGGAGGGGACTGCAACAGCGCGATCCTCGCTCGCGAGTACCAGCAAACGAGCCCGGCACCAAGGAGAAGTGCCGGGCTCTCCGGAAACAGCCGGCAATGCCGCGGGGGGGTGGGGTTAGGAGGCCGGGGACGGAGGTGCTGGCAGGCGGCCGCCGAAAAAAGCGGCCGCCCCGCACCTCCACCTTAACTTGCGCCGCTGCCGGCACAGTAAGGCCCCGTGAACTGGGCAACTGCGCCGTTCGCTACCAAATATCGCGAACGGGGCGCGAATGGGGCGCGAATGGGGTGCAAATGGGGCACTGCGCACACCAATGACGTCATCGGTGGTGGCGCAGCGCAAATGGCTAATGCCACCATTAGCGCCCCAGCTCAATATCGCGGGAGGCGCAACCAGTGGCGCTATAGCCACTGCCTGCCTCTTTAGGCGCTAACAAGTGGCGCTACTCACCCAATTTCTCCCCCCCAGTGTAGTCATTCTGTCCAGTTCTTTCTTGAGCCAGTCACGCAGGGGTGCTGGAACTCTCCATGGGGCATGTACCACTGGCTGAGCATCCTCCTTTAGCTGGATCTTGTAAGTGAATGGTAGAACTCCAAATCCTTTGAACACATCCTGGAAATTACTCACTACAGAATCCATTGAGTCATCTAGTCTGCTTATGGCACAGTTTATACGGTAGACTCTCTTGACCAGTTCTAAGTCCTCACAAGCTTTGTCACCTAGTAGTGAATCAAGTCCTTCAGCCACAACAGAAAACATGAGATGATGCACTTTGTCTTTGACTGTCACTTTGAGTGTGCATACACCTAAGCTATCTATTTTCTGTCCATTATAGTTCTTCAGTTGTACTGACTTTTTCTGTATTTTGGGCTTTTCTTTCATATTTTTAATGTCACTCACACTGATTAAGTTTGCTTTTGCCCCAGTGTCTAGTTTCAATGTAACTAATGCTCCATTTACCTGCAGTGGCATCATCCATTTCTCCTCTTTTACTGCATTAACTTTATGTTCAGCATTGTCCATTCCTGAGGGCTGCACATTTTCTGTATCCTTTTCTATATTGTCACATGACACCATTCCTACAAAAAATGTCTCACTTAAATCAGTGTCCTCAATCACATTGACTTGTTGCCCTTTCTTTGTTTTTACTTTTGAAAAGCATTGTTTGGCAAAGTGATTCTTTCCATTACATTTTGTGCACATTTTCCCAAACGCTGGGCATTGTCTTGACTGGTGCTGGTAACCACAGTGTTTACAATTAAAAATTCCATCCTCTGATTGCTTTGCATTTCTGTTCTGCCCACGTTTCTTCCCCTTGCAGGACACAGCACCGACAGCAGCACTATCACTTACTACAGTCGCATTATTATTAATTTCACTGAAAGTCTTTGCATGCTGTTGAGCTAGCTCACTGGCATAGCATATTTTCACAGCTTTCTCCAATGTTAGTTCAGTTTCTCTCAACAAACGTTCCCTGACCTTTTTATCATGAATACCAAGCACAATATGGGCACAAATCATGGATGATTTCAGTTCAGAGAAATTACATGTCTGTGCTTTCAGTTTCAGATCGGTCACAAAGCTATCAAAAGTCTCATTTTGCTGCTGTCTCCATGAATGGAACAAGTACCTCTCATAGGTCTCGTTCTTGTTGGGAGAACAATGTGTATCAAACTTCTTTAGCACTTCGTCCATTTTTTCTCTGTCCTCCTCTTGATCAAATACAAACGTATTAAATACCTCTGTCGCCTGTGGGCCTGCAACCGTGAGCAGCAACGCTATTTTCCTTGCATCTGGCATCGTACCGAATCCGATGGCGGCAATGTAGAGTTCGAATTGTTGTTTGAAAGTCCACCAATTGCAGTCGACATTCCCCGTGAGTTTCAAACCCTTCGGTGGCTTCAAATTCTCCATGTCGTGTTTCACAATATTCAGCAGATATTACCAATCCTGGTACCATGTTATGTTCATAAATAAATAGACGTTTTCATTATGAACAGCTAGCTTGAGCTAGTCATTTATTCAGCCATGTGGACTAGTGTACAGGCTTCCATCTTGACTACTGCCTTATGGGTAGCCCCCTACTAAACATACAGCTCCACCTAGTGTACCATTCTAGAATGACATGTTACTGATCATTACACCCGGGTGTGTGTCATTATTTTCAGGGGCTCCCTGGGAGTGTGTCAGTATTTACAGGGTCCCTGGGAGTGTGTCAGTATTTACAGGGGTCCCCGGATGTGTGTCAGTATTTACACGGGGTCACCGGGTGTTTGTCAGTATTTACAGGGGGTCCATGGGAGTGTGTCAGTATTTGCAGGGGGTCCCGGGGAGTGTGTCAGTATTTACAGTGGCCCCTGCGAGTGTGTCTGCATTTGCAGGGGGTCCCGGCGAGTGTGTCAGTATTTACAGCGGCCCCTGCGAGTGTGTAAGTATTTACAGGGGGTCCCCGGGAGTGTGTCAGTATTTACAGGGGTCCCTGGGAGTATGTCAGTATTTACAGGGATCCCTGGGAGTGTGTCAATATTTACAGGGGAGCCCAGTGAGTGTCATTATTTTCAGCGTGTCCCTGGGCGTGTGTCCATATTTCCAGGGGATCCCTGGGAGTGTGTCATTATTTTCAGGCGGTCACTGGGAGTGTCTCAGTAGTTACAGGTGGCCCCCAAGAGTGTGTCAGTATTTACAGGGGATCCCTGGGAGTGTGTTGATATTCACAGGGGGCCCCTGGGAGTGTGTCAGTATTTACAGCGGTCCCCGGGTGTATGTCAATATTTACAGCGGTTCCCCGTGTGTGTGTCATTATTTACAGGTGGTCCCTGGAAGTGTGTCAGTATTTATAGCAGTCCCCAAGTGGGTGTCGATATTTACAGGGGTTCCTGGGAGTGTTTCAGTATTTACAGGGGTTCCTGGGAATGTGTCAGTATTTACAAGGGTCGCCGGCTTTGTGTCAGTGTTTACAGGGGGTCCCTGGGAGAGTGTCAGTATTTACAAGGGTCCCCGGGAGTGTGTCAGTATTTAAATGGGATCCCCGGCTTTATATCAGTATTTACAGGGCCCCCCGGGAGTGTGTCAGTATTTATAGGGTCCCTGGGAGTGTGTCAGTATCTACAGGGGTCCCCGGATGTGTGTCAGTATTTACACGGGGTCACCGGGTGTTTGTCAGTATTTACAGGGGGTCCCTGGGAATGTGTCAGTATTTACAGTGGCCCCTGCGAGTGTGTCTGTATTTGCAGGGGGTCCCGGCGAGTGTGTCAGTATTTACAGCGGCCCCTGCGAGTGTGTAAGTATTTACAAGGGGTCCCCGGGAGTGTGTCAGTATTTACAGGGGTCCCTGGGAGTATGTCAGTATTTACAGGTATCCCTGGGAGTGTGTCAATATTTACAGGGGATCCCTGTGAGTGTGTCATTATTTTCAGCGTGTCACTGGGAGTGTGTCCATATTTCCAGGGGATCCCTGGGAGTGTGTCATTATTTTCAGGCGGTCACTGGGAGTGTCTCAGTAGTTACAGGTGGCCCCCTAGAGTGTGTCCGTATTTACAGGGGATCCCTGGGAGTGTGTTGATATTCACAGGGGGCCCCTGGGAGTGTGTCAGTATTTACAGCGGTCCCCGGGTGTATGTCAATATTTACAGCGGTTCCCCGTGTGTGTGTCATTATTTACAGGTGGTCCCTGGAAGTGTGTCAGTATTTATAGGGGTCCCCGAGTGGGTGTCGATATTTACAGGGGTTCCTGGGAGTGTGTCAGTATTTACAGGGGTTCCTGGGAATGTGTCAGTATTTACAAGGGTCGCCGGCTTTGTGTCAGTGTTTACAGGGGGTCCCTGGGAGAGTGTCAGTATTTATAAGGGTGCCCGGGAGTGTGTTAGTATTTACAGGGGGTCCCCAGGAGTGTGTCGCTATTTACAAGGATCCCCGGGGGTGTGTCAGTATTTACAAGGGTCCCCGGGAGTGTGTCAGTATTTAAATGGGATCCCCGGCTTTCTGTCAGTATTTACAGGGCCCCCTGGGAGTGTGTCAGTATTTACAGGTGTACCCGGAAGGGTGTCAGTATTTACAGAGTGCCCCCGGGAGTGTGTCAGTATTTACAGGGGATCCCTGTGTGTGTGTCATTATTTTCAGGAGGTTCCTGGGAGTGTGTCAGCATTTACAGGGGGTCCCAGGGAGTGTGTCAGTATTTTTAGGGGTTCCCTGGGAGTGTGTCAGTATTTATAGGAGTTCCTGGGTTTGTGTCAATTGTTAGATCCGTGGTTCAGTGGATAAATAATTACACGGATGCTGCACATAAACAAATAACAGGTCTTTACTGGAGGAGGGTAATCTCTAGACTGGGGTACAGAGGCATGCGCACAGCTTATATACCGGTGTGGTCACTGCCGGTACTACAGTATACAGGAGCTGTAAAAAGTAGTTCTGACTTAAAGCACATACACTACAATTCCTCCCTTTTTAGATTAATAATACCCCCTTAATATTCAAATAACAATTACATTTTTACATGTACATTCAATAACAAAAGTCCATTTATAGATTCAGTCTTTGGGGCGGCTTCCTGACCCTTTCGGGATAGCGCCTTTCTGGAGGTTCTTGTTCTTGGTGCAGAGGCGATTCTGACCCTCTTTCATCGGGTAGTTCATCGGGTTCCACTGCTGCTGGGCCTGAAGTAGATACTACCGGTATGTCGGGTTCATCCCCAGGTACTCGAGACATGGGGTTGACGCCTTCCTGTGACGCTAAGATCTGATCGACGTGGCGTCTCACAATGTTCTCCCCGACATCCACTGTGTACATTAATGGCCCCTGCCTTGTACATATCGTTCCGGGTTGACACTTCTCCGTTCGATAGTCCCGGGCCAAGACTGATTGCCCTACATTGAAGCTCCTTGTCGGCTTCTCGTTGATGTGCTGGAATTGTTTGTCCTCAACACTTCTTCGCACATTTGGTCTGAGCAAGTCCAGACGAGATCTCAACCTTCGGTTAAAGAACATCATGGCCGGGGTCTGGTTGGTAACTGCATGTGTCGCGTTTCGGTAGGCTAATAAGAAATTGTCCATCTTATGTTGTAGTGGAATTTCCTCGTCACACATGGCCTTTATCGCCTTCTTAAAGCGCCACCCGGCAGCACGGTGGCATAGTGGTTAGCACTGTTGCCTCACAGCGCCAGGGACTCGGGTTCGAATCCGGCCTCGGGCGACTGTCTGTGTGGAGTTTGCACATTCTCCCCGTGTTTGCGTGGGTTTCCTCCAGGTGCTCCGGTTTCCTCCCACAGTCCAAAGATGTGCGGGTTAGGTTGATTGGCTATGATAAATTGACCCTTAGTGTTAGGGGGATTAAATACGTGGGGTTACGGGGATAGGATGGGATATGTGTCGATGCAGGCTCGATGGGCCGAAATGGCCTCTATCTGCACTGTGGGGTTCCTGTGATTTCCTGTGATTAAAGGTTTGTACGAACCTCTCAGCCAATCCATTGGTGGCTGGATGATACGGGGCGGATGTGTAATGCCTTACCCCATTCCTTTTCATGAAGTTTTGGAACTCGTCGGACACAAACTGTGGTCCATTATCAGAGCAGATCTGTTCTGGCAACCCGTTTCTGGCAAATATGGTCCGTAGGACTGCAATCGTTTTCTCTGTCGTGGTTGAAAACATCTTTATCACCTCAGGCCACTTTGAATGAGCATCCACTGCTATTAAGAACATTGAGTCCATGAATGGACCAGCGAAATCAATGTGCACCCGTTGCCATGGAGAGGAGGGCCACTCCCATGGGTGTAGAGGGGCATGTGGTGGTGCATTTTGGACCTTCTGGCATCCTAAGCAGCTCTTAATTAGGTCTTCGATTTGTTGATCGATTCCCAGCCACCACACATAAGCCCTAGCTAGGCTTTTCATTTTCACTCCCCCCAGATGACCTTCATGTAGCTCATTTAGCACTCTCTCCCTTAACTTCGGTGGAATCTCCACTCTGGATCCACACATCACTGTCCCCTGGCATACTGACAGCTGTTCTCTTCTGGATGAGAATGCTGGCAACAGTGAGTTGCCATGTGTTGGCCATCCTCTCACCGTCAATTCATATACCCATGACAGCGTCGGATCATTGCAGGTCTCCTTCTCTATATCCACGTTTGTTACTGGCAATCGTTCAATTATCGACGAATAAAATATCTCAATAGGGTCCACTGCTGGTGCTTCCTCCACAGTAGGCAGTGGCAGGCGCGATAGCCCATCAGCGTTCCCATGCTGTTTCATGCCTTTATATTCTATTTCATATTGATTCGCCCCTAGAAACAGGGACCATCTTTGTAACCGCTGTGCAGTCATTACTGGCACGCCCTTCTTAGGATTAAAGATGAAGACAAGTGGTTGGTGGTCAGTCAGCAAGGTGAACTTCTGTCCATGCAGATAGTGGTTGAATTTTTTTACTCCCCATACAAGGCTGAGGGCCTCCCTGTCAATCTGGGCGCAGTTGCGCTCGGCTGAGGTTAGTGACCGAGACGCAAAGGCTACTGGCCTCTCCAGCCCTTCTGGGAATTTGTGCGACAGCACCGCTCCAATGCCGTAGGGTGATGCATCACATGCCAAACGAATTGGTAGTGCTGGGTTGAAATGGGCCAACACCTCTTTTGATGCGATCAATTCTTTACACTTCTGGAAAGCTCGTCTACATTCGTCATCCCACTTCCATGGTACCCCTGTTTGCAGTAGGGTGTTCAGCGTGCATAATACCGTAGACAAATTTGGTAAGAACTTGAGGTAATAGTTTACCAGCCCGAGGAACGACCTCAGTTGTGACACATTTTCCGGTGCTGGAGCCTTGACTACTGCCTCTATCTTGTCAGGGGACTTATGTAACCCCTGTTCATCGATGACGTGGCCGCAATACGAGATCTGTTTCTGGAAAAACTCGCACTTGTGGCGATTAGCTCATAGCCCATATTCCTTTAATCTGGCGAGCACCTTCTCCAAGTTAGCGAGGTGATCACCGTCATTTGCACCCGTGACCAAGATGTCGTCCAAATAACACTGGGTCCCTGGAATCCCTTGCAGGACCTGATCCATCGCCCTTTGCCAGATAGCCGGAGCTGAGGCTACTCCAAACACCAGCCGGTTGTATTGATGGAGACCTTTATGGGTGTTGATCATAAGGTAATGTTTCGAAGCTTCTTCTACCTCCATTTGCAAGTACGCCTGGGCTAGATCAATTTTGCTGAGGCGTTTACCACCAGATAGCGAGGCGAAAATATCCTCAATTCGTGGAAGCGGATATTGCACCGTGTGAAGGACTGGGTTCACTGTCACCTTAAAATCCCCACAGATGCGGACCTTCTTTGGTTCCCCAGGCGTATTACTCAACGACCTCTTCATTACAGGAACGATGGGTGTAGCCCACTCGCTCCAGTCCACTTTGGACAGTACTCCTGAACGTTCCAACCCTTCCAGCTCTGCTTCAACCGCTGGTCTGATCGCATAAGGCACTGGTCTGGCCTTCAGAAACTTTGGGCTTGCATTATCCTCTATTTTAATTGTTGCTGTTATTCCTTTTAGTGTTCCTAGTCCCTCCTGGAACACTTCTTTTGCGTCAGTTAGCATTTTTGACAGTCGTCCAGGTGTGACGTCGTCATCCTTTTTGGCCTCCACCTTCAGTGCCTGTACGGAATGCCAATCTAAATGTATCTTCCGGATCCATTCACGTCCTAGCAGTGGTGGTCCTCCATTTGGCAATACATATATATCCATTTTAGGTATTTCCTGACCTTTATATGTCACTTTCACCCTTATTTTTCCTTTGGGGTAGACTTTTTGCCCCATATACATCTTCAAGACAATCTCTGTCGCTTTCAAGGGTATGTGTGAAAATAGCCGCTTGTAGTCTCTTTGATTTATGACTGTTAGAGCTGGCCCTGTGTCCAATTCCATTTCCACTTGGACTCCGTCTATCTTGAGTGTAACCCAGATAGTCTGGTGATCCTCCATTGCGGTTACATTATGTAGTTTCAGACAACCCAGCTCCTTGCTTCCAGAGTCTGCGTCACTTTTCTGTTCGTCTGAACCACTGTCCATCACCTGGTGTACCTTTTTGTACTTCTCCTGTGGAGATTTCTTACTGTTGGTTTTCTTCCCAGACCTGCAGACTCTTGCTATGTGTTCTGCTTTCCCACACTGTCTGCACACTTGGTCCTTGAACCAACAATCTTTCTGGTCATGTGTTGTTCTGCCACAGCGATAGCACTTCCCTGTTCCATAGGTCATTTCGTTGGTGCCATATTCTTGCAGTCTCCGTTGTATCTCTGCAGCGCCCCTTGTGGCTGCTTCGTGTGATACTGCCATACTGAAAGCTTTGTCCAGCGTAAGGTCCTTTTCTGATAGAAGCCATTTCTGGGTTCCTTCACTTTGTAGCCGACACACAAACTTGTCCCTTAATGTGTCTGCTAGTCCAGCTCCAAACTGGCAGTATTTCGATAGCTTGCGCAGTTCCGTTAGGTACTCAGCATTGCTTTCGTCTTTGTGTTGGTTCCTTTTATGGAACTTAAATCGTTCTGCTATCAGCAGCGGTGTGGGGTTTAAGTGGTCCTGTAGAATTTCTACTATGCTTTCAAAATTCTTGTTTACCGGCTTCTCTGGGGTTATTAGATTTCGCAGTAACCCATAAGTATTTGCACCCATGGAATTTAACAGAACCAGTGCTTTATTAGCATCTGGCACTTCATTCGCCCTGCAGTACACCTCAATACATTCCACATATGTCGCCCAATCTTCGACTTCATTGTCGAACGTAGAGATACTGCCACTCTTCGGCATCCTTGGTTGTGCGTTAACTATCACCAATGGCGCCTCCCGTGCTTCCCCTTCTTCTCCGCTGGCACAAAATGGCGTCTACCGCGCTTTCCTTCCTTCCCGCGCTCACCCGTCTTCTCCGCTGTGGCTTCGCAAAATGGTGTCTCCCGCGCTCTTCCTTCTTCCCCGCGGCTCAATGGCGCCTCCCGCGCTCTCCCTGCTTCTCCGCAGCTCAATGGCGTCTCCCGCGCTCTCCCTGCTTCTCCGCGGCTCAATGGCGTCTCCCCTTGCTTTGCCCCGCGGACCCTGATCAGCCCGTGATCCCTGGCTGTGCTCTGCGCGTTCTTCTCTTGATATTTGTCAATGCCGCTCAGTCTAGAACCCAGCTGTTTCTTACCCTCTCTCTCTCCGGTTTGCAGTATTTTTCCTCGACGCCGCTCGGTGATCAACCCTCGGCTGCGCCCTGCTCTCTTCACCCTCTTTCTTACCCCGTCGACGCTGCCCGGCTCTCTCTCTCTGCCGTCGGTCGGCTCCAGCCACCGCTGCTCGGGAAGGGTCTGCTCTGGACCTGTCGTCGGTCTCTTACTGCACGTTGTGGCTGGGGAACCAAGCCCGGCTCTCCACAGCCTCCCCAGCGAAGTTGGATCTCTGCCTGACTGCTGGGCGGTTGCTCGCGGTCAACGCCCGTGTTCCTGGACTCGACTATTTTTTTTATTTTTTATGTTGCAGGTAGATTCGTATCAACACTCGTCGCCACTGTTAGGTCCGTGATTCAGTGGATAAATAATTACACGGATGCTGTACATAAACAAATAACAGGTCTTTACTGGAGGAGGGTAATCTCTAGACTGGGGTACAGAGGCATGCGCACAGCTTATATACTGGTGTGGTCACTGCCGGTACTACAGTATACAGGAGCTGTAAAAAGTAGTTCTGACTTAAAGCACATACACTACATCAATATTTACCGGTGTCCCTGAGTGTGTGTCAGTATTGACAGGGATTCCTTGGGAGTGTGTCAATATTTATAGTGGATCCTTGGGACTGTGTCGATATTACAGGGGTTCCGTGGAAGTGTGTTAGTGTTTACAAGGGATCCCTGAGAGTGTGTCAGTATTTACAGGGTGTCATTGGGAGTGTGTCAGTATTTACTGGGTGTCCCTGGGAGTGTGTCTTTATTTACAAGGGGTCCCAGGGATTTTGGCAATATTTACAGGGGGCCCCTGGGAGTGTGTCACTATCTTCAGGGTGTCCCTCGGAGTGTGTCGATATTCACAGGGGATCCCTGGGAGTGTGTCAGTATTTACAGGGTACCCCGGGTGTTTGTCGATATTTATAGGGGATCCCCGGGTGTGTGTCAGTATGTAAAGATGGTCCCCGGGTGTGTGTCAGTATTTAGAGGCGTCCCCGGGAATGTGTCAGTATTTACAGGGGGTTCCTGGGAGTGTGTCAGTATTTACAGTGGGTCTGCTGGTGTGTGTCAGTATTTATAGGGTTCCCCGGGTGTGTGTCAGTATTTACAGTGGGTCCCCGGGAATGTGTCAGTATTTACAGGGGGTCCCTGGGTGTGTGCCAGTATTTACAAGGGTCGCCGGGAGTGTGTTAGTGTTCACAGGGTGTCCTGGAAATGTGCCTGTATTTATAAGGGTCCCTGTGTGTGTCAGCATTTACAGGGGTCCCCGGGAGTGTGTCAGTATTTACAGGGGTCCCTGGATGTGTATCATTAGTTACAGGGGGTCCCCGGGGGTGTGTCAGTATTTATAGGGGTCCCTCGGGGTGTGTCAGTATTTATAGGGGTCCCTGGGAGTGTGTCCGTATTTACAGTGGTCCCTGGAAGAGTGTCAGCCTATACAAGGGGTTCGCCAGGAGTGTGTCAGTATATACACGGGGTTATTAAATCCGTGAATCTTAAGGTATGGTGTTCTTCAATAAATAGACGGAGACTGCAGATCAACAATCAACAGGTGTTTACTGGATGAGGGTAGTCTAAAAACTAACAATACAGATGCCTGCTCAGGGCTTATATACAGGTGTGGTCACTGCCGGTACTACAGTATACAGGAGCTGTAAAAGTAGTTCTCTCTTAAAGGTACATGCACTACAATTCCTCCCCTTTTAGATTAACAGTACCATAACATTCAACTAACAGTTAACACTTTTAACATGCACAGTAACTGAAATAGTCCATTTATAGATTCAGTCTTTGGGGCGGCTTCCTGATCCTTTCTGGAGAGTGCCTTTCCTGAGTGTCTTGTTCTTGGTGCGGAGGCGATTCTGGCCCCCTGTCGTCGGTTAGTTCATCAGTTTCCAATGCAACTGTTTCTGGGGTAGATGCTACAGGTATGTCGGGTTCATCACCAGGTACGCCAGACATGGGGTTGACTCGTTCCTGTGACGCTAGGATCTGGTTGACATGGCGTCTCACAATGTTCTCCCCGACATCCACTGTGAACATTAGTGGCCCCTGCCGTGTGCATATCGTTCCGGGTTGCCATTTCTCTGTTCGGTAGTCGCGGGCCAAGACTGGTTGTCCTACATTGAAGCTCCTTGTCGGCTTCTCATGGATGTGCTGGAATTGCTTATTCTCAACATTTCTTCGCACATTTGGTCTGAGCAAATCCAGACGAGATCTCAACCTTCGGTTAAAGAACATCATGGCCGGGGTCTGGTTGGTAACTGCATGTGTCGCATTTCTGTAGGCTAACAGGAAATTGTCCACCTTATGCTGCAGTGGAATGTCGTCATCACACATGGCCCTTACTGCCTTTTTAAAGGTTTGTACGAACCTCTCAGCCAATCCATTTGTGGCTGGATGATACGGGGCGGATGTGTAATGCCTTACCCCATTCCTTCTCATAAATTTCCGAAACTCTTCGGACACAAACTGTGGTCCGTTATCAGAGCAAATCTGCTCTGGCAAGCCGTTCCTGGCAAACATGGTCCGTAGGACTGCAATCGTTTTCTCCGTAGTGGTGGAAGACATTTTGAACACCTCAGGCCATTTCCAGTGCGCATCCACTGCCATTAAGAACATTGAGTCCATGAATGGACCAGCAAAATCAATATGCACCCGTTGCCATGGAGAGGAGGGCCACTCCCATGGATGTAGAGGGGCATGTGGTGGTGCATTTTGGACCTTCTGGCATCCTGAGCAGCTCTTTGTTAGGTCCTTGATTTGTTGATCGATTCCCAGCCACCACACATAAGCCCTAGCAAGGCTTTTCATTTTCACCCCTCCCAGATGGCCTTCGTGAAGCTCATTGAGCACTCTCTCCCTTAATTTGGGTGGAATTCCCACTCGGGATCCACACATCACTGTCCCCTGGCATACTGACAGCTGTTCTCTTCTGGATGAGAATGCTGGCAACAGTGAGTCGCCATGTGTTGGCCATCCCTTCACCGTCAAATCATATACCCGAGACAGTGTCGGGTCATTTCGGGTCTCCTTCTCTATATCCGCGTTAGTTACTGGCAAGCGTTCAATTATCGACGAATAAAATATTTCGACAGGGTCCACTGCTGGTGCTTCCTCCGCAGCAGGCAGTGGCAGGCGTGATAGCCCATCAGCGTTTCCATGCTGTTTCGTGCCCTTATACTCTATTTCATATTGGTTCGCCCCTAGAAAAAGGGACCATCTTTGTAGCCGTTGCGCAGTCATCACCGGAACGCTCTTCTTTGGATTAAAGATGGAGACAAGTGGTTGGTGGTCAGTCAGTAAGGTGAACTTCTGCCCATGCAGATAGTGATTGAACTTTTTACTCCCCATACTAGGCTGAGGGCCTCCCTGTCAATCTGGGCGTAGTTGCGCTCGGCTGAGGTTAGTGACCGAGACACAAAGGCTACTGGCCTCTCCAACCCGTCTGGGAATTTGTGCGACAGCACCGCTCCAATACCATAGGGTGATGCATCACTCGCCAACCGAATTGGTAGTGCTGGGTTGAAATGGGCCAACACCTCTTTTGATGTGATCAATTCTTTGCACTTCTGGAAAGCTCGTTTACATTCGACATTCCACTTCCATGGTACCCCCGTCTGCAGTAGGGTGTTCAGTGGGTGTAATACTGTAGACAAATTTGGTAAGAACTTATGGTAGTAGTTCACCAGCCCGATGAACGACCTCAGTTGTGACACATTTTCCCGTGCTGGAGCCTTGACTACTGCCTCAATCTTCTCAGGGGACTTATGTAACCCCTCTTCATCATAAACGTGGTCACAATACGAGAGCTGCTTCTGGAAAAACTCGCATTTGTGGCGATTAGCTCGTAGCCCATATTCCTTCAATCTAGTGAGCACCTGCTCCAGGTTGGCGAGGTGATCACTGTCATTTTTGCCAGTGACCAGGATGTCGTCCAAATAACACTGGGTCCCTGGAATCCCTTGCAGGACTTGATCCATTGCCCTTTGCCGAATAGCCGGAGCCGATGCTACCCCGAACACCAGCCGGTTGTATTGGTAGAGACCTTTGTGAGTGTTGATCATGAGGTATTGTTTCAAGGCTTCTTCTACCTCCATTTGCAGGTACGCCTGGGCCAGATCAATCTTAGTGAAGCGTTTTCCTCCAGATAGTGAGGCGAAAATATCTTCAATCCGCGGAAGCGGATATTGTACTGTGTGAAGGATTGGGTTCACTGTCACCTTAAAGTCCCCACAGATGCGAACCTTCTTTGGTTCCCCAGGCGTATTACTCAACGACCTCTTCATTACAGGAACGATGGGTGTAGCCCACTCGCTCCAGTCCACTTTGGACAGTACTCCTGAACGTTCCAAACGTTCCAGCTCTGCTTCGACGGCTGGGCGGATCGCATAAGGCACCGGTCTGGCCTTAAAAAACTTTGGGCTTGCATTGTCCTCTATTTTAATGTTATGCTTTTTAGTGTTCCGAGTCCCTCCTGGAAAACTTCTTGTGCGTCAGTTAGCATTTTTGACAGTCGGCCAGGTGTGACGTCGTCATCCTTTTTGGCCTGTACCGTCAGTGCCTGTATGGAATGCCAATCTAATTGTATCTTCCGGATCCATTCACGTCCTAGTAGTGGTGGTCCTCCATCTGGCAATACATATAGGTCCATTTTTGGTATTTCCTGGCCGTTGTATATCACGTTCACCCTTATTTTTCCTTTGGGGTAGACTTTTTGGCCCGTGTACGTCTTCAAGACAATCTCTGTAGCTCTCAAGGGTATATGTGAGAATAGCCGCTTGTAGTCCCTTCGGTTTATGACTGTTCGGGCTGATCCTGTGTCCAATTCCATTTTCACTTGAACTTCGTCTATCTTGAGCGTGACCCAGATAGTTTGGTGATCCTCCATTTTGATTACATTACGTAGTTTCAGACAACCCAGCTCCTTGCTTCCGGAGTCTGTATCACTTTTCTGTTCTTCTGAACTACTCTCCGTCACCTTATGTACCTTTTTGTACTTCTCTTGTGGAGATTTCTTGCTGCTGGTTTTCTTCCCCGACCTGCAGACTCTTGCTATGTGTCCTGCTTTTCCACACTGTCTGCACACTTGGTCCTTGAACCAACAATCCTTCTGGTCGTGTGTTGTTCTGCCGCAGCGATAACACTTCCCTGCTCCATATGACATTTCATTGGTGCCATATTCTTGCGGTCTCCGTTGTATCTCTGCAGTGCCCCGTGCAGCTGCTTCATGTGATACTGCCATGCTGAAAGCCTTGTCCAGCGTAAGATCCTTTTCTGAAAGAAGCCATTTCTGGGTTCCTTCACTTTGAAGCCCACACACAAACTTGTCCCTTAACGTATCTGCTAGTCCCATTCCAAACTGGCAGTGTTTCGATAGCTTGCGCAGTTCCGTTAAATACTCAGCATTACTTTCATCTTTATGCTGGTTCCTTTTGTGAAACTTAAATCTTTCTGCTATCAGCAGCGGTGTGGGGTTTAAGTGGTCCTGTAGGATTTCCACTATGTTTTCAAAATCCTTATCCACTGGCTTCTCTGGGGTTATTAGGTTTCGCAGTAAGCCATACGTTTTTGCACCCATGGAATTCAACAAAACCAGTGCTTTCCTGGCATCTGGCACTTCATTCGCCTTGCAGTACACCTCAATGCATTCCACATATGTCGCCCAATCTTCGACTTCATTGTCGAACGCTGTGACACTGCCACTCTTCGGCATCCCTGGGTGTGGTTAGACTGGCTAAAATGGCGTCTCCCGCGCTCTCCCTTCTTCTCTGCTGGCTCAAAATGGCGTCTCCCGCGCTTCCCTTTCTTCCCGCGCTCGCCCTTCTTCTCCGCTGCGGCTTCAAAAATGGCGTCTCCCGCACTCTCCCTTCTTCTCCGCGGCTCAAATGGCATCTCCCGCGCTTCCTTTCTTCCCCCGCAGATGCTGCTCAGCCCTTGAGCCCTGGCTGCGCTCTGCGTGTTTTCCCGTGCGCCTCTCTCGTTGCCGCTGCTCGGTCCTGAACCCCGGCTGTGCTTTACCCTCTCTCTCTTTTTGTTTTCCGTCGACGCCGCTCTGTCTTCAACTCCCGGCTGCGCCCTGTGCGCTTTTACCCTCTCTCTTACCCCGTCGACGCTGCTCGGCCTTTTCTGTGCCGTCGGTCGGCTCCAGCCGCCGCTGTCTGGGAAGTGTCTGCGCTGTACCTGTTGCCAGCCTGTTGCTGGATTGTCGTGGCTGGAGAACCAAGCCCAGCTTTCAACAGCCTCCCCTGCGATGCTCACTCTCTGCCGGATGAATGGGCGGTTGCTCGTGGTCGACGCCCGTGCTTCTGGCCTCGACTTTCTTCCACTATCATCCAGGAGCGAATCCTTGGGAGGAAATGCAGAGTTGCAAGTAGGTTAGAATCGACCTCGTCGCCACTATTAAATCCGTGAATCTTAAGGTATGGTGTTTGTAGTGATCAATAACATGTCATTCTGTGGTGGACACTAGGTGGAGCAGTAGAGCTGTATATAGCTGTATGTATAAGACTACACTACCCAGCTATATATTATATTAAGACTACATTACCCATGAGGCTAGGCTACCCACAAGGCAGCAGTCAAAATGGAAGCCTCTACAAGATGCTGTACAAGTCCACATGTGCTCAATAAAAGTAACTAGCAAAAGCTAGCTGTGTTCATAATAAGAATGTCTATTTATTAATGAACGTAACATGGTACCAGGGTGGTGAAGATCTGCTGAAAATTGTGAAACGCGACATGGAGAATTTGAAGCCACCAGAGCGTTTGAATCTCACAGAAAAAATCGACTACAATTGGCAGACTTTTAAACAGCAATTCGAACTCTACATTGCAGCCATCAGATTCGGT
Source organism: Somniosus microcephalus (assembly GCF_052327205.1). Classification (NCBI taxonomy): domain Eukaryota; kingdom Metazoa; phylum Chordata; class Chondrichthyes; order Squaliformes; family Somniosidae; genus Somniosus; species Somniosus microcephalus. The sequence goes on from NC_140999.1 coordinate 101,598,425, forward strand.
ACGAAGCCAGACGCAAGGAAGATAGCGTTGCTGCTTACGGTTGCAGGCCCACAGGCGATAGAGGTATTTAATACATTTGTATTTAATCCAGCGGCGAACAGAGAAAAATTAGAAGATGTGCTAAAAAAATTTGATGCACATTGCTCTCCCAAAAAGAATGAGACCTATGAAAGATACATCTTCTGTTCTCGGACACAGCAACAAAATGAGACTTTTGATAGCTTTATAACTGATCTGAAACTGAAAGCACAGACATGTAATTTCTCTGAGCAAGATGGAAGGCTCTACAAGATGCTGTACAAGTCCACATGTGCTCAATAAAAGTAACTAGCAAAAGCTAGCTGTGTTCATAATAAGAATGTCTATTTATTAATGAACATAACAGTGTTCTTCAATAAATAGACGGACATTGCAGATCAACAATCAACAGGTGTTTACTGGATGAGGGTAGTCTAAAAACTAACAGTACAGATGCCTGCTCAGGGCTTCGATACAGGTGTGGTCAATGCCGGTACTACAGTATACAGGAGCTGTAAAAGTAGTTCTCTCTTAAAGGTACATACACTACAGGGGTCCCCAATGTGTTTCAGTATTTTTGTGTCATTATTTACTGAGAGTCCCCAGGAGTGTGTCAGTATATACACGGGGTCCCCAAAGTGTTTCAGTATTTTTTCTGTCATTATCTACTGAGAGTCCCCAGGAGTGTGTCAGTATTTACTGGGGGTCCGGGGAGTGTGTCAATATTTAATTAGGGTCCCAGGGATTGTGCCAGTATTTACAGGGGGTCCCTGGGAGTGTGTGAGTATTTACATGGGGTCCCTGGGAGTGTGTCAATATTTAAAGGCGGTCTCTGGAAGTGTGTCAGTATTTACAGGGCGTCCCTGGGATTTTGTCAGTATTTATAGGGGGTCCCCAGGAGTGTGTCAGTATATACACAGGGTCCCCAAAGTGTTTCAGTATTTACAAGGGGTCCCTGGTAGTGTGTCATTATTTACAGGGGGTCCCACGGATTGTGTCATTATTTACAGGGGGTCCCGGGGCATGTGTCAATATTTACAGGGGCTCCATGGAAGTGTGTCAGTATTTACAGTGGTCCCCGGGTGTGTGTTAGTATTTTCAGGGGTCCCCGGGTGTTTGCCAATATTTACAGGGGTCCTCGGGAGTGTGTCAATATTTACAGGGGTCCCCGGGTGTGTTTCAGGATTTACAGGGGACCCTGGGAGTGTGTCAATATTTAAAGGCGGTCTCTGGAAGTGTGTCAGTATTTACAGGGCGTCCCTGGGATTTTGTCAGTATTTATAGGGGGTCCCCAGGAGTGTGTCAGTATATACACGGGGTCCCCAATGTGTTTCAGTATTTACAGGGGTCCCTGGGAGTGTGTCATTATTTACAGGGGGTCCCACGGATTGTGTCATTATTTACAGGGGGTCCCCGGGCGTGTGTCAACATTTACAGGGGCTCCCTGGAAGTGTGTCAGTATTTACAGTGGTCCCTGGGTGTGTGTTAGTATTTACAGGGGTCCCCGGGTGTGTTTCAGGATTTACAGGGGACCCTGGGAGTGTGTCAGTATTTACAGGGGGTCCATGGGAGTGTGTCAGTATTTATAGGGGTCCCCGAGTGGGCGTCGATATTTACAGGGGTTCCTGAGAGTGTGTCAGTATTTACAGCGGTTCCTGGGAATGCGTCAGTATTTACAAGGGTCGCCGGCTATGTGTCAGTAGTTACAGAGGGTCCCTGGGAGTTTGTCAGTATTTACATGGGTACTCGGGAGTGTGTTAGTATGTACAGGGGGTCCCCGGGAGTGTGTCGCTATTTACAAGGGTCCCCAGGAGTGTGTCAGTATTTACAAGGGTCCCCGGGAGTGTGCCAGTATTTAAATGGGAACCCCGGCTTTGTGTCATTATTTACAGGGGGCCCCTGGGAGTGTGTCAGTATTTACAGGGGATACCTGGGTGTGTGTCATTATTTTCAGGGGGTCCCTGGGAGTGTGCCAGTATTTACAGGGGGTCCCAGGGAGTGTGTCATTATTTTTAGGGAGTCCCTGGGAGTGTGTCAGTATTCATAGGAGTCCCTGGGTCTGTGTCAGTATTTACAGGGGTCCCTGGGTGTGTGTCAGTATTGACAGGGATTCCTTGGGAGTGTGTCAATATTTATAGTGGATCCTTGGGACTGTGTCGATATTTACAGGGGATCCCTGGGAGTGTGTTAGTGTTCATAAGGGATCCCTGGGAGTGTGTCAGTATTTACAGGGGGTCATTGGGAGTGTGTCAGTATTTACTGGGTGTCCCTGGGAGTGTGTCTTTTTTTACAAGGGGTCCCAAGGATTGTGGCAATATTTACAGGAGGTCCCTGGGAGTGTGTCACGATTTTCAGGGTGTCCCTCGGAGTGTGTCGATATTCACAGGGGGTCCCTGGGAGTGTGTCAGTATTTAAAGTGTACCCTGGGTGTGTGTCGATATTTACAGGGGTACCCCGGGTGTGTGTCAGTATGTACATGTGGTCCCCAGAAGTCTGCCAGTATTTACAGGGGTCCCCGGGTGGGTGTCAATATTTACAGGGTGTCCCCGGGTGTTTGTCAGTATTTAGAGGGGTCCCCGGGAGTGTGTCAGTATTTACAGGGGGTTCCTGGGAGTGTGTCAGTATTTACAGGGGTCCCTGGATGTGTATCATTAGTTACAGGGGGTCCCCAGGGGTGTGTCATTATTTATAGGGGTCCTTGGGAGTGTGTCCGTATTTACAGTAGTCCCTGGAAGTGTGTCAGTCTATACAGTGGGGTCCCCAGGAGTGTGTCAGTATATACACGGGGTCCGCAATGTGTTTCAGTACTTTTTGTGTCATTATTTACTGAGAGTCCCCAGGAGTGTGTCAATATTTACTGGGGGTCCGGGGAGTGTGTCAATATTTAATTAGGGTCCCAGGATTGTGTCAGTATTTACAGGGGATCCCTGGGAGTGTGTGAGTATTACAGGGGGTCCCTGGGAGTGTGTCAATATTTAAAGGCGGTCTCTGGAAGTGTGTCAGTATTTACAGGGCGTCCCTGGGATTTTGTCAGTATTTATAGGGGGTCCCCAGGAGTGTGTCAGTATATACACGGGGTCCCCAATGTGTTTCAGTATTTACAGGGTGATCCTGGGAGTGTGTCATTATTTACAGGGGCAGCCATGGATTGTGTCATTATTTACCGGGGGTCCCTGGGAGTGTGACAATATTGACAGGTGCTCCCTGGAAGTGTGTCAGTATTTACAGTGGTCCCCGGGTGTGTGTTAGTATTTACAGGGGTCCCCGGGTGTTTGTGAATATTTACAGGGGTCCTCGGGAGTTTGTCAATATGTACAGGGATCCCCGGGTGTGTTTCAGGATTTACAGGGGTCCCTGGGAGTGTGTCAGTATTTACCCGGGAGTGTGTCAGTACTTACAGGGGGTCCCCGAGAGTGTGTCAGTATTTAAAGGGGATCCCCGGCTTTGTGTCAGTATTTACACGGGGCCCCTGGGAGTGTGTCAATATTTACATGGGTACCCGGGAGTGTGTCAGTATTTACAGAGTGTCCCCGGGAGTGTGTCAATATTTACAGGGTGTCCCCGGGTGTGTGTCAGTATTTAGAGGGGTCCCCGGGAATGTGTCAGTATTTACAGTGGTTCCCCTAGTGTGTGTCAGTATTTATAGGCGGTCCCCGGGAGTGTGTCAATATTTACAGGGGTCCCCGGGTGTGTGTCAGTATTTACAGTGTGTCCCCGGGAATGTGTCAGTATTTACAGGGGGTCCCTGGGTGTGTGTCAGTATTTACAGTGTGTCCCCGGGAATGTGTCAGTATTTACAGGGGGTCCCCGGGAATGTGTCAGTATTTACAGTGTGTCCCCGGGAATGTGTCAGTATTTACAGTGTGTCCCCGGGAATGTGTCAGTATTTACAGGGGGTCCCTGGGTGTGTGTCTGTATTTACAGTGTGTCCCCGGGAATGTGTCAGTATTTACAGTGTGTCCCCGGGAATGTGTCAGTATTTACAGGGGGTCCCTGGAAGAGTGTCAGTCTATACAGGTGATCCCCGGCTTTGTGTCAGTATTTACACGGGGCCCCTGGGAGTGTGTCAATATTTACATGGGTACCCGGGAGTGTGTCAATATTTACAGGGCGTCCCTGGGATTTTGTCAGTATTTATAAGGGGTCCCTGTGAGAGTGTCAATATTTACAGGTGGTCCCTGGAAGAGTGTCAGTCTACACAGGGGGTCCCCGGGAGTGTGTCAGTATATACACGGGGTCCCCAATGTGTCAGTATTTACAGGGGTCCGTGGGAGTGTGTCAGTATTTACAGGGGGTCCCACGGATTGTGTCATTATTTACAGGGGGTCCCCGGGAGTGTGTCAATATTTACAGGGGCTCCTTGGAAGTGTGTCAGTATTTACAGTGGTCCCCGGGTGTGTGTCAATATTTACAGAGGTCCCCGGGTGTGTGTCAGTATTTACAGGGATTCCCGGGAGTGTGTCAGTATTTACACAGGGTCACAGGGAGTGAGCCAGCATTTACACAGGGTCACCGGGAGTGTGTCAGTGTTTACAGGGGTCCCTGGGAGTGTGTCAGTATTTACAGGGGGTCCCCGGGAGTGTGTTGCTATTTACAAGGGTCCCCGGGAGTGTGTCAGTATTTAAAGGGGATCCCCGGCTTTGTGTTAGTATTTACAGGGGGTCCCTGGGAGTGTGTCAGCATTTACAGGGGTACCCGGGAGTGTGTCAGTATTTACAGAGTGTCCACGGGAGTGTGCTAGTATTTACAGGGGATCCCTGGGTGTGTGTCATTATTTTCAGGGGGTCCCTGGGAGTGTCAGTATTTTCAGGGGGTCCCTGGGAGTGTGTCAGTATTTACAGTGGGTCCCTGGGAATGTGTCAGTTTTTACAGGGGGTCCCTGGGAGTGTGTCAATATTTAAAGGCGGTCTCTGGAAGAGTGTCAGGCCTAGAAATTCAGTTGGGCGCGCCAGCCGTTAGCGCCTTAGGAGGAGTAGATCTCGAGCGCTAGGCGCTTAGCGCCCGGGCGCAGCGCGATCTGCGCCTCGCCCCAGCTTCAGTAGACATTTAGCGCCGGTGCAAAGTCTTAGCGCGCGCCCTGCTGCGCGCGCAGATCATGACGTCATTTCGTCGTGCAACGCCCTTTGTGCGCCCGGAACCGGAACTTCACTCGCGCCACCCCATTGTGCGCCGGGCGGCCCTAATGACTGTGAAGTGGAACGGTACACAGCCGAGGCGGGCCGCGGGGAGCGCAAATTAAAGGGCACTTACCCTGCACTATAAATGGCAGCCATTTTGCAGCATTCACTCTTGTGCAATGGATTTTTGGAGAGAGACCAAGGAAGAGAGCTTACTGCTTTGGCCCAACACTAGGACAGGTATTTTTGGCTCAGGCCAGAGCTGTGCAATTCTCTTTGCCTTCATTGAGATCTCAGTGTTTGCCAGCATACAATGGGGGCTGCATTGGGTGCCAACGCTGAGTTTCAGCCTTATGCCGGAAGGGCTTACAGACGCCGTGAGAGATTGGCAGCCCTGGCTAGACGCAGAGGGGGCAACAGGCGTCGCCAAGTGAGGCCTTACCCACCCAGGGTATACCGCCAGCAGTCCTCCTATCTGACCATGTCTGCCGCGCAGTGTGTTAGGAGGCTGCGATTCAGAAGGGAGGTGGTTGCAGACATCTGCCAGCTGCTGCACAGAGATCTGCAGCCACAGCTGATGCGCAGGACGTCTCTGTCGGTGGCAGTGAAGGTGACGGTGGCTCTCAACTTCTATGCCACCGGCTCCTTCCAATCCGCTGCTGGGGACATCGCTAACATCTCCCAGTTCGCCGTGCATTGCTGCATCCGCCAGGTGACCAATGCCCTTTTCAGAAGGAGACATCAATTCATCTCCTTCCCCATGACCCTGGACAAGCAGCAGCAGTGTGCAGTGGGATTTGCAAGAATAGCGGGCTTCCCCATGGTGCAGGGCGCCATTGACTGCACGCATGTGGCTTTGCGGGCACCTCTGGAGCATGCCGAGGATTACCGCAACCGGAAGGGCTACCATTCCCTCAACGTACAGCTGGTGTGTGACCACAGGCAGCGCATCCTAGCTGTCAATGCCCGCTTTGCAGGCAGCAGCCACGATGCCTTTATCCTGTGACAGACAACTGTGGCTGACATGTTCCAGGCACAGCCTCACCCAAGAGGATGGCTTATCGGGGACAAAGGCTATCCTTTGTGTACCTGGCTCATGACCCCGCTCCGCGCGCCCACGACCCCTGCTGAAGAGGCATACAACGAGAGCCATCAAGCGACTAGGAACATCATAGAACAAACAATCGGCGTCCTCAAGCAACGGTTCCGCTGTTTGGATCGCTCCGGGGGAGCCCTCCAGTATTCGCAGGAGCGAGTCTCCCAATTCGTCGTCGTTTGCTGCATGCTGCACAACCTGGCTATCCGCAGGACTCAGGCACTGCCACCTCACGTTGGACCACCACCTCAGGAGGAGGAGCAGGAGGAGGAGGAGGACGAGGAGTACCAGCCCAGGAGGGAGGCAGAAGGTCCAAGGGCCGCCCGTCAGCGGCTTATTGACCGTCACTTCTAGGCCCCCTGTCAGGGAATGGCTTGTGCCAATGAAAGAACATGATTTCAGCCGCTCCGCAAGCCGTCAGCTGGTTAAGGCAACAAACACTTCAAAGATCAAACATGGACAATGTGAATAAATAAAATGGTTTATTGTACAAACTCAGGGCCCTTCCCACATGAAAACCAAAAACAGACGAAACCCCCAAAAAACACTCACACACATTACTCACTCCCACAACCTGGGGAGCATTAACAAAAGATGTAAACAAAAATGGCCTTCATCCTCGGCCTTCACAAAACACACATTCCAGAAAACACAACATTTGGACACACCCTCTACTTAGTGGCCCGCGAGGGCGATGCCTTCTGCAAACTTTGGCGGCCCCTGCACGCCCTACTGCTCCTCCTCAAAGTGAGGCCATTGGCTGCTGCAAGGCTGGGGCAGGCTCCTGAGGGGCACATGTCGTGACGGCAGATGCCCTTGGGGGTCGGCCTAGATGAGGTCTGGCCCTCGAGGGGCCGGCTGGTGAATGCTGCAGCTGTGGCTGGCCAGCATCAGTCGCTGCAGCAGCTCCTGGCAGCTCCACTGGGGGAGTGGCAGTGGCGGCTGGAGGAATGGGGGCAAGCTGGCGGATGGCAGGCGCTCGCTTGTCGCCTGAGACACTGGCACTCGGCCGGGCCAGCACTGCAGCGTGCACACCAATCTGCCGAAGGACAGACCGCTGTGCTGCTGCAGCGCGCCGGGTGCCCTACGATGCCTGGCTGACACAGCGAGTGTGGCAGCAGTGAGTGCCCGTGTTGTCCTGTTCAGTGACCACATCAGAGCACCCAGTGACTGCACGGCACCACTGATCACCTGGCCACTCGCTGCCTGAGCTGCCCCGAATTCCGCCCGACTGGTGGCCTGTGAGGCCCATAACTCGGTCACACTCCGAGACAGGGACTCGATGGCCTCAGGCAACCGTGCCACTACCCCCATGAGCTCCGTGTGCCGGCGCTCCGAGTCCGCGGACAAGTCCTCGAGGCGGCGCATCTCCTCGGCATTGGCCGTCTCCGGACTGGAGGCCGGACTCTCCCTCTGGGGAGAAGGCCGCCAAGCTGGCCGACCCTCCCTGCGTTGCTGGACGCCGCTGGGCCCAGCAATTGGACTCCCCTCTGACCCTTCCCCCCTCTGGGGAGAAGGCCGCTGAGCTTCCACCCCCCTCCCGCGTTTCTGCAGGCCGCTGGTCCCAGGAGCTATCCTCCCCTCCGACACTTCCCCCACGCTCCCCTCCAGGGAAGACGTGTCCCCTACATTGGCATGGGTTGCCGCGGCTGAGGGTTCCCCTGATGAGCCGCCTTCCTCTTGCTCCTCCTCCTCCTCCTCTTCTGAGGGGCTGTCACTGGCAACTTCAGGGACCTCCTCCTCACCATCTGAAAGCAGGAAGGCATAAGAGTAGCTTTATAGTGAGGAGAGGGCGTCAGCGAGGGATGCATGAGTGGTGGCATTCAGCACATTGGTCGGACAGTGGCAAAGGATGTAGATCTGATGCGCAAGTGGGACGAGAGAGGTCCAAAAGGTGATGTCCTTACCATTGGTGCCCAGAACAGGGTCGGCATCTCCAGATGCAACGGGGCCAATCACCCGGGCACCCATGATGCGCTCCATGCGATGTTGCAGCTCGGTGAACAGCTGGATCTGGGGTCCGCCTCCCCCGGTCGCAGTCCGACTCCTCTTATTATTGGCCAGCTTGGCCTGCAAGAGAAAGGACGGCCTCTAAGTACAGTGTGTAGCCCTGATCTTGTGTGCACTGCCTCCCATGGTGGAATAGCCTGGCCAGTGTGTTAAGTGCACAATGTGCAATTGATGTTCATGAGTGTCCCATAGCTGCTGCATGAGGGCTGGCCATCAGGGCTTTCAGGTCCCTTTGCCCATAATGTGCGGTGCACATGCAAGGATGAGGAGGACACTGGAAAGGGTACTCACCCTGACAATCCTGGCGAGGTCATTTAGCTTTTTGCGGCATTGGACACCGCTCCTGGGGACCTCGCTGTTGGATGACACCTTGGTGGCGACATGCCTCCAGGCTCTCCGGTAGACGCGGGCCGGCGGCTTCCTGCCATTGTCCGGAAACAAAATATGGCGTCTCTTCTCCACAGCACCAACCAGCACCCTCAGATCATGCTCTGAGAAGCGCTGCGCTCGTTCACGGGCCTTCTCCATGGTTTCAGGCGCTATTTGGGTCCAGCAGCAGTGTTCAGGCCTAGCTGTAGGGCTCCACTATCCAGGGCGTGGCAGCAGACCAAGTCGACCCTTCCCCCTTAAGAGCTGGCCGGCGCCAGGGTGTCTGCTGTCAATCAAGAAATGGCCGCACCTGCGCTGTGCCCGGCCTCGGCGCTCTCGCTCAGCACCTCCGGCTTAGCGCCTAAAGAGAGGCGTGCATCGCCAGTTTTAGCGCTCGAGCAAACTCTTAGGGCGAAGCTAATGAATATCGGAGAAGTGGCCTCGAATTTGCGCCGGGCGCAAACTTTAGCGGCCGCCCGACTTTACCGCCCCAAAAGTGGCTATAATGAATTTCTAGGCCTCAGTATTTACAGGGCGTCCCTGAGATTTGTCAGTATTTATAGGGGGTCCCTGTGAGTGTGTCAATATTTACAGGTGGTCCCTGGAAAAGTGTCAATCTATACAGGGGGTCCCCGGGAGTGTGTCAGTATTTACAGGAGTCCTGGGAGTGTTTCAGTATTTACAGGGCCATCCCACGGATTGTGTCATTATTTACAGGGGGTCCCCGGGTGTGTGTCAATATTTACATGGGCTCCCTGGAAGTGTGTCAGTATTTACAATGGTCCCCGGGTGTGTGTGTTAGTATTTACAGGGGTCCCCGGCTGTTTGTCAACATTTACAGGGGTCCTCAGGTGTCTGTCAATATTTACAGGGGTCCGCGGGTGTGTTTCAGCATTTACAGGGGAACCTGGGAGTGTGTCAGTATTTACAGGGGTCCCTGGGAGTGTGTCCGTATTTACAGGGGTCCCTGGGAGTGTGTCAGTATTTACAGAGGTCCCCGGGTGTGTGTCAGTATTTACAGGGATTCCCGGGAGTGTGTCAGTATTTACAGGGGGCCCCATGTGTGTGTCAGTATTTACAGGGATCTCCGGGGGTGTGTCAATATTTACAGAGGTCCCTGGGAGTCTGACAGTATTTACAGGGGATCCCAGGGATTCTGTCTGTATTTACAGGGGCTCGCCGGGTGTGCGTCATTATTTTCAGGGGCTCCCTGGGAGTGTGTCAGTATTTACAGGGGTCCCCAGGAGTGTGTCAGTATTTACAGGGGGACCCTGGGAGTGTGTGAATATTCACAGGGTGTCCTGGAAATGTGTCCGTATTTACAGGGGTCCCTGGGAGTGTGTCAGTATTTTCAGGGGGTCCCTGGGAGTGTGTCAGTATTTTCAGGGGGTCCCTGGGAGTGTGTCAGTATTTAAAGTGGTCCCTGCAAGTGTGTCATTATTTACAGGGGGTCCCCGGGAGTGTGTCAGTAATTACAGGGATCCCTGGGAGTATGTCAATATTTACAGGGATCCCTGGGAGTGTGTCATTATTTACAGGGGATCCCTGGGAGTGTGTTGATATTCACGGGGTCCCTGGGAGTTTGTCAGTGTTTACAGCGGTCCCCGGGTGTATGTCAATATTTACAGCGGTTCCCCGTCTGTGTGTCATTAATTACAGGTGGTCCCCGGAAGTGTGTCAGTATTTATAGGGGTCCCCGATTGGGCGTTGATATTTACAGGGGTTCCTGGGAGTGTGTCAGTATTTACAGGGGGTCCCTGGGAGTGTGTCAGTAATTACAGGGGGTCCCCGGGAGTGTGTCGCTATTTAAAAGGATCCCTGGGAGTGTGTCAGTATTTACAAGGGTCCCCGGGAGTGTGTCAGTATTTAAAGGGGATCCCCGGCTTTGTTTCAATATTTACAAGGGGTCTCTGGGAGTGTGTCAGTATTTACAGGGTTCCCCAGGAGTGTGACAGTATTTACTGGGGGTCCCTGGGAGTGTGTCAGTATTCACATGGTGTCCTGGAAATGTGTCCGTATTTACAGGGGCCCCTGGGAGCGTGTCAGTATTTTCACGGGGTCCCTGGGAGTGTGTCAGTATTTACAGGGGTCCCTGGGAGTGTGTCAGTATTTAAATGGGGTCCCCGGGAGTGTGTCAGTATTTACACGGGGTCACCGGGAGTTTGTCAGTATTTACAGGGATCCCTGGGAGTGTGTCATTATTCACAGGGTGTCCCTGGGAGCGTGTCAGTATTTACAGGGTACCCCGGGTGTGTGTCAATATTTACAGGGGTTCCCCGGGTGTCTGTCAGTATGTACAGGTGGTCCCCGGAAGTGTGTCAGTATTTACAGGGGTCCCCGGGTGGGTGTCAATATTTACAGGGTGTCCCCGGGTGTGTGTCAGTATTTAGAGGGGCCCCTGGGAGTGTGTCAGTATTTACAGGGGGTTCCTGAGAGTGTGTCAGTATTTACAGTGGGTCCGCTGGTGTGTCAGTATTTGCAGGCGCTCCCCGGGAGTGTGTCAGTATTTACAGTGGGTCCCCGGGAATGTGTCAGTTTTTAGAGGGGTACCCGGGAGTTTGTCAGTATTTATAGAGTGTCCCCAGGAGTGCGTCAGTGTTTACAGGGGATCCCTGGGTGTGTGTCATTATTTTCAGGGGGTTTCTGGGTGTGTGTCAGTATTTACAGGGGGTCCCCGGGAGTGTGTCATTATTTACAGGGGATCCCTGGGAGTTTGTCATTATTTTCCGGGGGTCCCTGGGAGTGCGTCAATATTTACAGGAGATCCCTGGGAGTGTGTCATTATTTTCCCGGGGTCCCCGGGAGTGTGTCAGCATTCACAGCAGGCCCTCTAGAGTGTGTCTGTATTTACAGGGGATCCCTGGGAGTGTGTTGATATTCACAGGGGGTCCCTGGGTGTGTGCCAGTATTTACAAGTGTCCCCGGGTGTATGTCAATATTTACAGCGGTTTCCCGTGTGTGTGTCATTATTTACAGGGGTACCCGGGAGTGTGTCAGTGTTTATAGAGTGTCCCCGGGAGTGTGTCAGTATTTACAGGGGATCCCTGGGTGTGTGTCGTTATTTTCAGGGGGTCACTGGGATTGTGTCAGTATTTATAGGGGTCCCTGGGTGTGTGTCAGTATTGTAAGAAGTCACACAACACCAGATTATAGTCCAACAGCTTTATTTGAAATCACAAGCTTTGGAGAAATGCATAAAGACACAGCTTATATAGTCAGAGAATCATGTCAGATGTTTACAGGTAATGTTTCCAACTGCCATTTATCACACCTCGGCAGAGAGATAATCACAGCAATCAAAGGTGTGAATGGTTTCCAAACAGGTCAGTCAGGAAAACATTACATCAAAGAACAATGAGGTGGGGTCACAAGGGGTCAAATATTGCAGATGCTGGGGTCTGTATGAAAAACAAAAAAACAGACAAAAAACATTTTTTTTGCTGGAAATCACAGCAGGTCCGGCCGCATCTGTGTAGAGAGAACAAGCCAATGTCGACTCGAGTCTGGATGATCCTGCATCAGGTGGGGTTACATGTAGCGTGACATGAACCCAAGATCTCGGTTGAGGCCGTCCTCATGGGTGCGGAACTTGGCTATCAGTTTCTGCTCGAAGATTTTGCGTTGTCGTGTGTCTCGAAGGCCGCCTTGGAGAATGCTTACCCGAAAATTGGAGGCTGAATGTTCTTGACTGCTGAAGTGTTCCCCGACTGGGAGGGAACACTCCTGCCTGGTGATTGTTGCGCGGTGTCCGTTCATCCGTTGTCGCAGTGTCTGCATGGTCTCGCCGATGTACCATGCTCCGGGGCATCCTTTCCTGCAAGGTATGAGGTAGACAACATTGGCCGAGTCACATGAGTATGTACCATGTACCTGGTGGGTGGTGTCCTCACGTGTGATGATGGTATCTGTGTTGATGATCTGGCATGTCTTGCAGAGGTTGCTGTGGCAGGGTTGTGTGGTGTCGTGGTCGCTGTTCTCCTGAAAGCTGGGTAATTTGCTGCGAACGATGGTCTGTTTGAGGTTAGGCGACTGTTTGAAAGCGAGTAGTGGAAGCATGGGGATGGCCTTAGCGAGGTGTTCGTCGTCATCAATGACATGTTGAAGGCTGCGAAGAACATGGCGTAGTTTCTCCGCTCCGGGGAAGTACTGGATGACGAAGGGTACTCTGTTGGTTGTGTCCCGTGTTTGTCTTCTGAGGAGGTCTATGCGATTTTTCACTGTGGCCCGTCGGAACTGTCGATCGGTGAGTCGAGCGTCATATCCCGTTCTTACAAGGGCGTCTTTCAGTGTCTGTAAGTGTTCATCGCGTTCCTCCTCATCTGGGCAGATCCTGTGTATTCTCTGACTATATAAGCTGTGTCTTTATGCATTTCTCCACTTCACCTGACAAAGGAGCAGCGCTCCGAAAGCTTGTGATTTCAAATAAAGCTGTTGGACTATAACCTGGTGTTGTGTGACTTCTTACATTTGTCCACCCCAGTCCAACTCCGGCATCTCCACACCATGTGTCAGTATTGACAGAGATTCTTTGGGAGTGTGTCAATATTTACAGTGGATCCCTGGGACTGTGTCGATATTTATAGGGGTTCCCTGGGAGTGTGTTGATATTCACAGGGGGACCCTGGGAGTGTGTCAGTATTTACAGCGGTCCCCGGGTGTATGTCAATATTTACAGCGGTTCCCCGTGTGTGTGTCATTATTTACAGGTGGTCCCTGGAAGTGTGTCAGTATTTATAGGGGTCATCCGAGTGGGCGTCGAAATTTACAGGGGTCCCTGGGTGTGTGTCAGTATTTACAGGGTTACCCGGGAGTGTGTCAGTATTTACAGAGTGTCCCCGGGAGTGTGTCAGTATTTACAGGGGATCCCTGCGTGTGTGTCATTATTTTCAGGGGGCCCCTGGGAGTGTGTCAGTATTTACAGGGGGTCCCAGGGAGTGTGTCATTATTTTTAGGGGGTCCCTGGGAGTGTGCCAGTATTTATTGGAGTCCCTGGGATTGTGTCAGTATTGACAGGGATTCCTTGGGAGTGTGTCAATATTTACAGTGGATCCCAAGGACTGTGTCGATATTTACAGGGGTACCCTGGGAGTGTGTTAGTGTTTACAAGGGATCCCTGGGAGTGTGTCAGTATTTACCAGGGGTTATTGGGAGTGTGTCAGTATTTACTGGGTGTCCCTGGGAGTGTGTCTTTTTTTACATGGGGTCCCAGGGATTGTGGCATTATTTACAGGGGGTCCCTGGGAGTGTGTCACTATTTTCAGGGTGTCCCTCGGAGTGTGTCGATATTCACAGATGTTCCCTGGGAGTGTGTCAGTATTTACAGGGTACCCCGAGTGTGTGTCGATATTTACAGGGGGTCCCCGGGTGTGTGTCAGTATGTACAGGTGGTCCCCGGAAGTGTGGCAGTATTTACAGGGGTCCCCAGTTGGGTGTCAATATTTACAGGGTGTCGCCGGGTGTGTGTCAGTATTTAGAGGGGTCCCTGGGAGTGTGTCGGTATTTACAGGGGATTCCTGGGAGTGTGTCAGTATTTACAGTGGGGCCCCTGGTGTGTGTCAGTAGTTACAGGCGGTCACCGGGAGTGTGGCTGTATTTACAGTGGGTCCCCGGGAATGCGTCAGTATTTACAGGGGGTCCCTGGGTGTGTGCCAGTATTTACAAGGGTCCCCGGGTGTATGCCAATATTTACAGTGGTTTCCCGTGTGTGTGTCATTATTTACAGGGGTACCCGGGAGTGTGTCAGTATTTATAGAGTGTCCCCGGGAGTGTGTCAGTATTTACAGGGGATCCCTGGGTGTGTGTCAGTATTTACAGGGATCCCCGGAGGTGTGTCAGTATTTACAGGTGGTCCCCAGGAGTGTGTCAATATTTACAGGGGCTCCCTGTGAGTGTGTCAATATTTACAGGTGGTCCCTGGAAGAGTGTCAGTCTATACAGGGGGTCCCCGGGAGTGTGTCATTATATACACAAGATCCCCAATGTGTGTCAGTATTTACAGGGGTCCCTGGGAGTGTGTCAGTATTTACAGAGGGGTCCTACGGATTGTGTCATTATTTACAGGGGGTCCCCGGGTGTGTGTCAATATTAACAGGGGCTCCCTGGAAGTCTGTCAGTATTTACACTGGTCCCCGGGTGTGTGTTAATATTTACAGGGGTCCCCGGCTGTTTGCCAATATTTACAGGGGTCCTCGGGTGTGTGTCAATATTTACAGGGTTCCCCGGGTGTGTTTCAGTATTTACAGGGGAACCTGGGAGTGTGTCAGTATTTACAGGGGTCCCTGGGAGTGTGTCAGTATTTACAGGGGTCCCTGGGAGTGTGTCAGTATTTACAGGGGGCCCCATGTGTGTGTCAGTATTTACAGGGATCCCCGGGGGTGTGTCAATATTTACAGAGGTCCCTGGGAGTCTGACAGTATTTACAGGGGATCCCAGGGATTCTGTCTGTATTTACAGGGGCTCGCCGGGTGTGTGTCATTATTTTCAGGGGCTCCCTGGGAGTGTGTCAGTATTTACAGGGGTCCCCAGGAGTGTGTCAGTATTTACAGGGGGTCCCTGGGAGTGTGTGAATATTCACAGGGTGTCCTGGAAATGTGTCCGTATTTACAGGGGTCCCTGGGAGTGTGTCAGTATTTTCAGGGGGTCCCTGGGTGTGTCAGTATTTACACGGGGTCCCTGGGAGAGTGTCAGTATTTACAGGGGGTTCCAGGGAGTGTGTCAGTATTTACAGGGGTCCCTGCGAGTGTGTCATTATTTACAGGGGGTCCCCGGGAGTGTGTCAGTATTTACAGGGATCCCTGGGAGTATGTCAATATTTACAGGGATCCCTGGGAGTGTGTCATTATTTACAGGGGATCCCTGTGAGTGTGTCATTGTTTTCAGGGGGTCCCTGGGAGTGTGTCAGTATTTACAGGGGATCCCTGGGAGTGTGTTGATATTCACGGGGTCCCTGGGAGTGTGTCAGTATTTACAGCGGTCCCCGGGTGTATGTCAATATTTACAGCGGTTCCCCGTCTGTGTGTCATTAATTACAGGTGGTCCCCGGAAGTGTGTCAGTATTTATAGGGGTCCCCGATTGGGCGTTGATATTTACAGGGGTTCCTGGGAGTGTGTCAGTATTTACAGGGGGTCCCTGGGAGTGTGTCAATAATTACAGGGGGTCCCCGGGAGTGTGTCGCTATTTACAAGGATCCCTGGGAGTGTGTCAGTATTTACAAGGGTCCCCGGGAGTGTGTCAGTATTTAAACGGGATCCCCGGCTTTGCTTCAGTATTTACAGGGGGTCTCTGGGAGTGTGTCAGTATTTACAGGGGTCCCCAGGAGTGTGACAGTATTTACTGGGGGTCCCTGGGAGTGTGTCAGTATTCACATGGTGTCCTGGAAATGTGTCCGTATTTACAGGGGTCCCTGGGAGCGTGTCAGTATTTTCAGGGGGTCCCTGGGAGTGTGTCAGTATTTACAGGGGTCCCTGGGAGTGTGTCAGTATTTAAAGGGGGTCCCCGGGAGTGTCAGTATTTACACGGGGTCACCGGGAGTTTGTCAGTATTTACAGGGATCCCTGGGAGTGTGTCATTATTCACAGGGGGTCCCCGGGTGCATGTCGATATTTACAGGGGTTGCCCGGGTGTGTGTCAATATTTACAAGGATTCCCAGAGGTGTGTCAGTATTTACAGGTGGCCCCCTTGAGTGTGTCAGTATTTACAGGGGATCCCCGGGAGTGTGTTGATATTCACGGTGTCCCTGGGAGTGTGTCAGTATTTTCAGGGGGTCCCTGATGTGTGTCAGTATTTACAAGGGTCGCCGGCTTTGTGTCAGTATTTACAGGGGGTCCCTGAGAGTGTGTCATTTTTTTCAGGGGTTCACTGGGAGTGTGTCAGTATTTACAGGGGATCCCTGCGTGTGTGTCATTATTTTCAGGGGGCCCCTGGGAGTGTGTCAGTATTTGCAGGGGGTCCCTGATGTGTGTCAGTATTTACAAGGGTCGCTGGCTTTGTGTCAATATTTAGAGGGGGTCCCTGAGAATGTGTCAGTATTTACAGGGGGTCCCCGGGAGTGTGTCATTATTTTCAGGGGGTCACTGGGAGTGTGTCAGTATTTACAGGGTTACCGGGGAGTGTGTCAGTATTTACAGAGTGTCCCCGGGAGTGTGTCAGTATTTGCAGGGGATCCCTGCGTGTGTGTCATTATTTTCGGGGGGCCCCTTGGAGTGTGTCAGTATTTACAGGAGGTCCCAGGGAGTGTGTCATTATTTTTAGGGGGTCCCTGGGAGTGTGTCAGTATTTATTGGAGTCCCTGGGATTGTGTCAGTATTGACAGGGATTCCTTGGGAATGTGTCAATATTTACAGCGGATCCCAAGGACTGTGTCGATATTTACAGGGGTTCCCTGGGAGTGTGTTAGGCCTAGAAATTCAGTATAGTCACTTTTGGGGCGGTAAAGTCGGGCGGGCGCTAAAGTTTGCGCCCGCCGGAAAGTGGAGGCCACTTCGCCGATATTCAGTAGCTTTGGCCAAGGAGTTTGCTCGAGCGCTAAAACTGGCGTTGCACCCCTATCTTTAGGCGCTAAGCCGGCGGTGCAGACTGATACCGCCGAGGCCGGGCGCAGCGCAGGTGCGGTCATGTTTTGATTGACAGCAGACACCCTGGCGCCAGCCAGCTCTTAAAGGGGGAGGGGTCGACTTGGTCTGCTGCCACGCCCTGGATACTGCAGCCCTCCAGCTAGGCCTAAACACTGCTGCTGGAGAGAAATAGCGCCAGCAACGATGCAGAGGGCCCGTGAGCGAGCGCAGCGCTTCTCTGCCCATGATTTGAAGGTGCTGCTTAGGGGTTTGGAGAAGAGAAGAGATATCTTGTGCCCGGACAGTGGCAAGAAGGTCCCAAGAGGCTGTACAGGACAGCCTGGAGGGAAATCGCCCAGAGTGTCACAGCCAACAGCGATGTCCCCAGGACTGGTGACCAATGCCGGAAAAAGTTTAACGACCTCACTCGGTTGGTCAGGGTGAGTACCCTTTCCATTGTCCTCCTCATCCTTGCATGTGCACCTCACATTATGGGCAAAGGGACCTCAAAGGCCTAATGGCCAGCCCTCCTCCAGCAGCTATGGTACTGGCATGAACATCAATAGCACTTTCTGCACTTTACACACTGGCCAAGCTATTCGACCATGGGAGGCAGTGCACACAACAACAGGGCACCACACTGGCCAAGCTATTTGACCATGGGAGGCAGTGCACACAACAACAGGGCACCACACTGGTCAAGCTATTCGACCATGGGAGGCAGTGCACACAACAACAGGGCACCACACTGTACTTAGAGGCCGTCCTTTCTCTTGCAGGCCAAGCTGGCCCAGAATCTGAAGAGCCGGACTGTCACCGGGGGAGGCCGTGCCCAGTTCCAGGAGCTCAGTGACCTTGAGGAGCGCGTGGGTCGACTCATGGGTGCCCGGGTGATTGGCCCCGTTGCAATTGGAGATGCCGACCCTGTGCTGGGCCCCAATGGTAAGGACATGAGCGTTTGGACCTCTCTCGTTCCCCTTGCGCTTCAGATCTACATCCTTTGCCACTGTCCGACCAATGCGCATAATGCCACCACTCATGCCTCCCTCGCTGACGCCCTGTCCTCACTCTAAAGCTACTCTTGTGCCTTCCTGCTTTCAGCTGGTGAGGAGGAGGTCCCTGAGGCTGCGAGTGTCAGTCCCTCGGAAGAGGAGGACGACGAGGAGCAAGAGGAAGGCGGCACATCGGGGGAACCCTCATCCGCGCCAGGGGATGGCAATGGAGGGGACACGTCTTGCCTGGAGGAGAGCCAGGGGGAAGTGTTGCAGGGGGGTGTAGCTCCTGTGCCCAGTGGCGTCCAGCCACGCGGGAAGGGTCGGGCAGCACGGCTGCCTTCTCCCCAGAGGGGGGAAGTGTTGCAGGGGAGTGTAGCTCCTGTGCCCAGTGGCATCCTGCCACGCGGGAAGGGTCGGCCAGCTCGGCGGCCTTCTCCCCAGAGGGGGGAAGTGTTGCAGGGGAGTGCAGTTGCTGGGCCCAGTGGCGTCCAGCCACGCGGGAAGGGTCGGGCAGCTCGGCGGCCTTCTCCCCAGAGGGAGAGTCCGGCCTCCAGTCCGGAGACGGTCCTCGCCCAGGAGGTGCGCCTCCTTGATCAAATGTCCGCGGACTCGGATCGTCGGCACACCGAGTTCATGGGGGTTGTGGGATGGTTGCCTGAGGCCATTGAGTCCCTGGCTCATAGTGTGGCCGATTTCGGGGCCTCACAGGCCAGGGGTTTAGAAGAACTCACGGCAGCACAGGCCAGGGGTCACGAACAATTCGGGGCAGCACAGGCCAGGGGTCACGAAGAATTCAGGGCATCACAGGACGCGAGTCGGGCCGATTTCAGGGCAGCACAGGCAGCAAGTGCAGAGTTGATGAGTGGTGCCGTGCAGTCACTGGCTGGTCTGATGCGGGCACAGACCAGGGCAGTACGGGCACTCACTGCTGCCACACTCGCTGTGTCACGCACGCATCGCCAGGGCACCCGCCGCGCTGCTGCAGCACAGCGGTCTGGGCTTCACCAGATTGCTGCGCTTGCTGCAGTGCCAGCCCGGCCGACTGCCAGTGTCTCTGGCGAGCAGCGAGCGCCTGGCATCAGCCAGCTTGCCCCCATTGCTGCAGCCGCCACTGCCACTCCCCCAGCCAAGCTGCGACGAGCTGCTGGAGAGACTGATGCTGCCCAGCCACAGCTGCAGCAGTCAGCAGCCGGCCCCTCCAGGGCCGGAGCTCGTCTAGGCCGACCCCCAAGGGCATCTGCCGTCACGCATTGTGCCCCTCAGGAGCCTTCCCCCAGCCTTGCAACACCCACAGGGCCCAGGTTGAGGCGGAGCAGCAGGTCGGCCAGGGGCCGGAAAAGCCTGGACAAGGACTCGCCCTCTCGGCACACAAAGTAGAGTGTGTTGCCAAATGTTTTTTTATATGGGGGTGTTTGTGTTCTCTATGGGGGGGTTTGTCTTGGTAAGGCCGAGGATGAAGGCCATTTGGATGGACAAGTTTTGTTATTCCTCCCCAGGTTGTGGGAGTGAGATATGTTTTTGACTGTTTTTTGGGGGTCTTGTCTGTTTTTGGGTTTCATGTGGGAAGGGCCCTGAGTTTGTTCAATAAAGCTTTTTCTTTATTCAGCTTGTCCATGTGTGATGTTTCAAGTGTTTGTTGCGTTAACCAGCTGAGGGCTTGCGGAGCGGCTGCATTCAGGTGCGTTCATTGCCACAAGCCATTCCCTGACAGGGGGCTGAGAAGTGTCATTCAATAAGCCGCCGACGGACGGCCCTTGGACCTTGTGGCTCCCTCCTGGGCTGGTACTCCTCCTCCTCCTCCTCCTCCTCCTCATGGTCCTCCTGCTCGTCCTCCTGAGGTGGTGGTCCAACGTGAGGTGGCAGTGCCTGAGTCCTGCGGATAGCCAGGTTGTGCAGCATGCAGCAAACGACGACGAACTGGGAGACTCTATCCGGCGAATACTGTAGAGATCCGCCGGAACGATCCAGGCAGCGGAACCGTTGCTTGAGGACGCCAATCGTTTGCTCTGTGATGTTCCTTGTGGCTTGATGGCTTTCGTTGTATGCCTCCTCAGCAGGGGTCCTGGGCGCGCGGAGCGGGGGAGCCATGTACACAAAGGATAGCCTTTGTCCCCGATAAGCCATCCTCTTGGGGGAGGCTGTGCCTGGAACATGTCAGCCACAGTAGTCTGGCGCAGGATAAATGCATCGTGGCTGCTTCCTGGAAAGCGGGCATTGACAGCTAGGATGCGCTGCCTGTGGTCACACACCAGCTGTACATTGAGGGAATGGTAGCCCTTCCGGTTGCGGTATTCCTCGGCATTGTCGATAGGTGCCCGCATAGCCACATGCGTGCAGTCAATGGCGCCCTGCACCATGGGGAAGTTGGCGATCCTGGCAAATCCGACTGCACGCTGCTCCTGCCTCTCTAGGGTCATGGGGAAGGAGATGAATTGGTGTCTCCTTGCGAAAAGGGCATCGGTGACCTGCCGGATGCAGCGATGCACGGCGAACTGGGAGATGTTCGCTATGTCCCCAGCAGCGGCTTGGAAGGAGCCGCTTGCATAAAAGTTCAGAGCCACCGTGACCTTCACTTCCACCGACAGAGAGGTCCTGCACATCAGCTGTGGACGCAGATCTCTGTGAAGCAGCTGGCAGATCTCTGCAACCACCTCCCTTCTGAAGCGCAGCCTTTTAACACACTGCGCGGCAGTCATGGTGAGATAGGACACCTGCTGCCGGTATTCCCTGAGTGGGTAAGGCCTACGTTGCCGACGCCTGATGGCCTCTCTGCGTCTAGGCATGGCTGCCCCTCTCAGACAGCGTCTGCGAGCCCTTCGCACATAATGCTGGAACTGAGGGTTGGAACCCCATGCAGCCCCCATAATATACTTGCAAACAGTGAAATCACAATGAGACAAATTTGCAAGCTCTGGCCAGAAGCCAAAAATACCTCTCCTATGTTGGCCCAATTCAGTAAGGTCTCTTCCTTGGTCTCTGTCCAGAAATCCGTAGCATTAAAGTCATTGCAGCAAAATGGCTGGCCTTTATATTTCAGTCTAAGTGCCCTTTAATTAGCGCTCCCCGAGGCCCGCAGGGCCTCTGCTGCATTCCACTTCACAGTTCTTAACAGCGCCACGCCCACATTGGGTGGGCGCCACTGAAGTTCCGGAATGGGGCGCACAAACGGTGTTGCACGACGAAAGGACGTCATAAGCTGCGCGCGCAGCTGAGCGCGCGCAAACACTTTGCGCCGGCGCTAAATGTCAACTGAAGTTGGGCGTAGGCGCAGATCGGTCTGCGCCCGGGCGCTAAGTGCCTAGCGCTCGAAATCTACCCCTCTTATGGCGCTAACGGCTGGCGAACGCAACTGAATTTCTAGGTCTTAGTGTTTACAAGGGATCCCTGGGCGCGTGTCAGTATTTACCGGGGGTTATTGGGAGTGTGTCCGTATTTACTGGGTGTCCCTGGGACTGTGGCCTAGAAATTCAGTATAGCCACTTTTGGGGCGGTAAAGTCGGGCGGGCGCTAAAGTTTGCGCCCGGCGCAAAGTCGATGGCACTTCGCCGATATTCAGTAGCTTCGCCCTAAGAGGTTGCTTGAGCGCTAAAACTGGCGATGCACGCCTATCTTTAGGCCCTAAGCCGGCGGTGCTGAGGGATAGCGCCGAGGCCCGGCACAGCGCAGGTGCGGTCATTTCTTGATTGACAGCAGACACCGTGGTGCCGGCCAGCTCTTAAAGGGGGAAGGGTCGACTTGCTCTGCTGCAACGGCCTGCACACTGCAGCCTTCCAGCTAGGCCTGAACACTGCTGGTGATCAGAAGGAGCCATGGCAACGGTACAGAAGGCCCGTGAGCATGCCCTGCGCTTCTCAGCCCATGACCTGAAGGTGATGGTGAGGGCCTTGGAGAAGAGACAGCACATCTTGTTCCCGGACACTGGCAGGAAGCCTCCCACCAGCGTCTATAGGAAAGCCTGGAGGGAGGGAGATCACTGGGTGTTGGCCACCGGCGATGCCCCCAGGGACAATGTCCAATGCCGGAAGAAGTTTAATGACCTGACCAGGATTGTCAGGGTGAGTACCCTTTCCAGTCTCCTCCTCATCCTTGCATGTACACCTGATATGATGGGCAAAGGGACCTGAAAGCCCTAATGGCCAGCCCTCAGCCAGCAGCTATGGGGCAGTCATGAACATCAATTGCACATTCTGCACTTTACACCATGGGAGGCAGTGCACACCACATCAGGGCTACACACTGGCCAAGCTATTCCACCATGGGAGGCAGCGCACACCACATCAGGGCTACACACTGGCCAAGCTATTCCACCATGGGAGGCAGCACACACCACATCAGGGCTACACACTGGCCAAGCTATTCCACCATGGGAGGCAGTGCACACCACATCAGGGATACACACCGTACTTACAGGCCGTCCTTTCTCTTGCAGGCAAAACTTGCCAACAACCGAAGGCACCAGGAGCAGACCGGGGGAGGCCGCCCCCAGATCCAGGAGCTCACTCCCCTGGAGGAGCACGTGAGTCGCCTCATGGGACCCCGGGTGATTGGGCCCGTCGCCTGTGGAGATGCCGACCCTCTTCTGGGCCACAATGGTATGGGCATCACCTTTTGGACCTCTCTCGTCGCACTTGCGCATCCGATCTACCTCCTTCGCCATTGTCCGACCAATGCGCTGAATGCCACCAGTCATGCCTCCCTCGCTGACGCCCTCTCCTCACTCTAAAGCTACTCTTGTGCCTTCCTGCTTTCAGCTGGTGACGAGGAGCTCCCTGAAGCTGCCAGTGACAGCCCCTCCGAGGAGGAGGAGGAGGAGGAACAGGAAGGCGGACCATCAGGGCAGCAGTCAGGTGCGGCTGCAGATGCCGAAGTAGTGGACACGTCTTCCCTGGAGGAGAGCCTGGAGGAAGTGTCGGAGGGGAGTGTAGCTGCTGGGACCAGTGGCGTCCAGCAACCCAGGAGGGCTGCGGTTGGCCCGCGGCCTTCCCCCCAGAGGGGGGAAGGATCGGAGGGGAGTGCAGTTGCTGGGCCCAGTCGCCGCCGGCAACGTGGCAAGGGTCGGCCAGCTCTGCCCCCTGCTCCCCAGAGGGAGAGTCCGGACTCCAGTCCGGCCACGTTCAACTCAGAGGAGGTGCGCCACCTCGATCAAATGGCCCAGGATTCGGATCGCCGGCACACCGAGCTGATGGGGGTAGTGGCACGGATGCCTGAGGCCATCGAGTCCCTGGCTAGTAGTGTGCGCGAGTTCGGGGCCTCACATGCCGCGAGTGGCCGGCTGATCAGTGATGCCGTCCAGACAGTGGCTGCTCTGTTGCGGTCGCAGACCAGGGCAACAGGGGCACTGACTGCTGCCACACGCGCTGCGTCAGCCAGGCATCGCCTGGACACCCGCCGCGCTGCAGCAGCACAGCGGGCTGCCCTTCGGCAGATTGGTGCGCATGCTGCAGTGCGGGCCCGTGCGAGCGCCAGAGTGCCACATCACCAGCCAGGGCCGACCATCCGCCAGATTGCACACATTCCTCCAGCCGTCACCGCCACTCCCCCAGTGGCGCCTCAACGGCAAGCGGCTGCGAATGATGTTGGCCAGGCACAGCTGCGCCAATCACCAGCCGGCCCCTCGAGGGGCAAACCCCGTCTAGGCCGCCCCCCAAGGGCATCTGCCGGAAGGACATCTAACCCTCAGGAGCCTTTCCCCAGCCTCGCAGCAGCCACTGGGCAGAGCTTGCGGAGGAGCAGCAGGCCGGGCAGGGGCCCCAAAAGGCTCGACAAGGTCTCGCCCTCGCGGCCCAATAAGTAGACGGTGTGGCCAAGTGTTATTTTATATGGCGATGCCTATGTTTCTTTTGGGGATGGTTGTTTTGTTTCTGGGGATGTTTTTTGGGTTAAGGCCGAGGATGAAGGCCATTTTTGAACAAATGTTCAGTTATTCCTCCCCAGGCTGTGGTAGTGAGTCATTTGATGTACTGTTTTTTGGGGCCGTTGAATGTTTCTGGGTTTCATGTGTGAAGGGGTTTCATTGGTCTAAAATAAAGATTTCTCTTTATTCAGAGAGTGTCCATGTTTGTTGCTGTAAGTGTTTGTTGCCTTCGCCGGCTGAGGGCTTGCGGAGCGGCTGCGTTCATGTTCCTTCATGGCCACAAGGCATTCCCTGACAGGGGGCTTAGAAGTGACGTTCAATAAGCCGCCGACAGACGGCCCTTGGACCTTCTCGCTCCCTCCTGGGATGGTACTCCTCCTCCTCCTGCTCCTCCTCCTCATGCTCCTCCTCCTGAGGTGGTGGTCCAACGTGAGGTGGCAGTGCCTGAGTCCTGCGGAGAGCCAGGTTGTGCAGCATGCAGCAAACAACGACGAATTGGGACACTCGGTCCGGGGAATACTGCAGAGATCTGCCGGAACGATCCAGGCAGCGGAACCGCTGCTTGAGGACGCCAATTGTTTGCTCGATTATGTTCCTGCTCGCTTGATGACTCTCGTTGTATGCCTCTTCAGCAGGGGTCCTGGGCGCGCGGAGCGGGGTCATGAGCCAGGTACACAAAGGATAGCCTTTGTCCCCGAGAAGCCATCCTCTTGGGGGAGGCTGTGCCTCGAACATGTCACGCACAGTTATCTGCCGCAGGATAAAGGCATCGTGGCTGCTGCCTGGAAAGTGGGCATTGACAGCTAGGATGCGCTGCTTGTGGTCACACACCAGCTGCACATTGAGGGAATGGTAGCCCTTCCGGTTGTGGTAATCCTCGGCATGCTCCACAGGTGCCCGCAAAGCCACATGCGTACAGTCAATGGCGCCCTGCACCAAGGGGAAGGCCGCGAATCTTGCAAATCCCAGTGCACGCTGATGCTGCCTCTCCAGGGCCATGGGGAAGGGGATGAATTGGCGTCTCCTTCTGAAAAGGGCATCGGTCACCTGGCGGATGCAGCAATGCACGGCGAACTGGGATATGTTAGCAATGTCCCCAGCAGCGGATTGGAAGGAGCCAGTGGCATAGAAGTTCAAGGCCACCGTCACCTTTGCCTCCACCGACAGAGACGTCCTGCTCCTGAGCTTTGGACGCAGATCTCTGCGAAGCAGATGGCAGATCACTCCAACCACCTCCTTTCGGAATCTCAGCCTTTTTACACATCGCGCGCCACTCATGTTGAGGTAGGTGCGCTGCTGGCGGTATGCCCTGACTGGGTAAGGCCTATGTTGCCGACGCCTGTTGCCCCCTCTGTGTCTAGCCAGGGCTGCCCCTCTCACACCGCGTCTGCGAGCCCTACGGACATGACGCTGAAACTCAGCGTTGGCACCCCATGCAGCCCCCATAATATGCTGCCAAACAGTCAAATATACAAGAGGCCACTTGCAACGCTCTGGCCTGAAGCCAAAAATACCTGAGCTAGTGTTGGCCCAAACCAGAAAGCTGTCTTCCTTGGTCTCTCTCCAGAAATCCGTTGCACAAGAGTGTTTGCTGCAAAATGCCTGCCCTTTATAGTGCAGGGCAAGTGCCCTTTAATTTACGCTCCCCGGGTCCCGCGTCGGCTCTGTTGCGTTCCACTAAACAAGCGAGCGGGCCGCCGGCCGCACAATGGGGCGGTCCCACTGAAGTTCTGGATCGGGGCGCGCAAAGGGCGTTGCACGAGGATATGGCGTCATTTTCTGTGCGCGCAGGTGAGCGCGCGCTAAACTTTGCGCCGGCACTAAATGTCTACTTAATTTGGGGCGAGGCGCAGATCACACTGCGCCCGGACGCTACACGCATAGCGCCCGAAATTCACTTCCCTTAAGGCGCTAACGGCTGGCGCAAGCAACTGAATTTCTAGGCCTGTGTCTTTTTTTACATGGGGCCCCAAGGATTGTGGCATTATTTACAGGGGGTCCCTGGGAGTGTGTCGATATTCACAGATGTTCCCTAGGAGTGTGTCAGTATTTACAAGGTACCCCGGGTGTGTATCGATATTTACAGGGGTTCCCCGGGAGTGTGTCAGTATTTACAGGTGGTCCCCGGAAGTGTGGCAGTATTTACAGGGGGTCCCCGGGTGTGTGTCAATATTTACAGGGGCTCCCTGGAAGTATGTCAGTATTTACAATGGTCCCCGGGTGTGTGTTAGTATTTACAGGGGTCCCCGGCTGTTTGTCAATATTTACAGGGGTCCTTAGGTGTGTGTCAATATTTACAGGGGTCCCCGGGTGTGTTTCAGTATTTACAGGGGAACCTGGGAGTGTGTCAGTATTTACAGGGGTCCCTGGGAGTGTGTCAGTATTTACAGGGGACCCTGGGAATGTGTCAGTATTTACAGGGGGGCCCCGTGTGTGTGTCAGTATTTACAGGGATTCTCAGGAGTGTGTTAGTATTTACAGGGGTCCCCAGGAGTGTGTCAGTATTTACAGGGGGTCCCTGGGAGTATTTCAGTATTTACAGGGGAACCTGGGAGTGTGTCAGTATTTACAGGGGTCCCTGGGAGTGTGTCAGTATTTACAGAGGTCCCCGGGTGTGTGTCAGTATTTACAGGGATTCCCGGGAGTGTGTCAGTATTTACAGGGGGCCCCGTGTGTGTGTCAGTATTTACAGGGATCCCCGGGGGTGTGTCAATATTTACAGAAGTCCCTGGGAGTCTGACAGTATTTACAGGGGATCCCAGGGATTCTGTCTGTATTTACAGGGGCTCGCCGGGTGTGTGTCATTATTTTCAGGGGCTCCCTGGGAGTGTGTCAGTATTTACAGGGGTCCCCGGGAGTGTGTCAGTATTTACAGGGGGTCCCTGGGAGTGTGTCAATATTCACAGGGTGTCCTGGAAATGTGTCCGTATATACAGGGGTCCCTGGGAGTGTGTCAGTATTTTCAGGGGGTCCCTGGGAGTGTGTCAGTATTTACAGGGGTCCCTGGGAGTGTGTAACTATTTTCAGGGAGTCCCTCGGAGTGTGTCAATATTCACAGGGGGTCCCTGAAAATGTGTCAGTATTTACAGGGTACCCCGGGTATGTGTCGATATTTACAGGGGTTCCCCGTGTGTGTGTCAGTATGTACAGGTGGTCCCCGGAAGTGTGGCAGTATTTACAGGGGTCCCCAGGTGGGTGTCAATATTTACAGGGTGTCCCCGGGTGTGTGTCAGTATTTAGAGGGGCCCCTGGGAGTGTGTCAGTATTTACAGGGGATTCCTCGGAGTGTGTCAGTATTTACAGTGGGTCCCCTGGTGTGTGTCAGTATTTACAGGCGGTCCCCGGGAGTGTGTCTGTATTTACAGTGGGTCCCCGGGAATGTGTCAGTATTTACAGGGGGTCCCTGGGTGTGTGCCAGTATTTACAAGGGTCCCCGGGTGTATGTCAATATTTACAGCGGTTTCCCGTGTGTGTGTCATTATTTACAGGGGTACCCGGGAGTGTGTCAGTATTTATAGAGTGTCCCCGGGAGTGTGTCAGTATTTACAGGGGATCCCTGGGTGTGTGTCATTATTTTCAGGGGTTCCCTGGGAGTGTGTCAGTACTTACAGGGTGTTCCTGGGAGTGTGTCAGTATTTAGAAGTTGTCCCTGGGAGTCTGTCAGTATTTACAGGGGTCCCCGGGAGTGTGTCAGTATTTACAGGGGCTCCCTGTGAGTGTGTCAATATTTACAGGTGGTCCCTGGAAGAGTGTCAGTCTATACAGGGGGTCCCCGGGAGTGTGTCATTATTTTCACGAGATCCCCAATGTGTGTCAGTATTTAAAGTGGTCCCTGGGAGTGTGTCAGTATTTACAGGGGGGTCCCACGGATTGTGTCATTATTTAAAGGGGGTCCTCGGGTGTGTGTCAATATTTACAGGGGCTCCCTGGAAGTGTGTCAGTATTTACAATGGTCCCCGGGTGTGTGTCAATATTGACAGGGGTCCCCGGGTGTGTTTCAGTATTTACAGGGGAACCTGGGAGTGTGTCAGCATTTACAGGGGTCCCTGGGAGTGTGTCAGTATTTACAGGGGTCCCTGGGAGTGTGTCAGTATTTAGAGGGGCCCCTGGGAGTGTGTCAGTATTTACAGGGGATTCCTCGGAGTGTGTCAGTATTTACAGTGGGTCCCCTGGTGTGTGTCAGTATTTACAGGCGGTCCCCGGGAGTGTGTCTGTATTTACAGTGGGTCCCCGGGAATGTGTCAGTATTTACAGGGGGTCCCTGGGTGTGTGCCAGTATTTACAAGGGTCCCCGGGTGTATGTCAATATTTACAGCGGTTTCCCGTGTGTGTGTCATTATTTACAGGGGTACCCGGGAGTGTGTCAGTATTTATAGAGTGTCCCCGGGAGTGTGTCAGTATTTACAGGGGATCCCTGGGTGTGTGTCATTATTTTCAGGGGTTCCCTGGGAGTGTGTCAGTACTTACAGAGTG
This sequence comes from Somniosus microcephalus, assembly GCF_052327205.1. Taxonomy (NCBI): domain Eukaryota; kingdom Metazoa; phylum Chordata; class Chondrichthyes; order Squaliformes; family Somniosidae; genus Somniosus; species Somniosus microcephalus. The sequence goes on from NC_140999.1 coordinate 101,626,911, forward strand.
TTCCTGGGAGTGTGTCAGTATTTAGAAGTTGTCCCTGGGAGTCTGTCAGTATTTACAGGGGTCCCCGGGAGTGTGTCAGTATTTACAGGGGCTCCCTGTGAGTGTGTCAATATTTACAGGTGGTCCCTGGAAGAGTGTCAGTCTATACAGGGGGTCCCCGGGAGTGTGTCATTATTTTCACGAGATCCCCAATGTGTGTCAGTATTTAAAGTGGTCCCTGGGAGTGTGTCAGTATTTACAGGGGGGTCCCACGGATTGTGTCATTATTTAAAGGGGGTCCTCGGGTGTGTGTCAATATTTACAGGGGCTCCCTGGAAGTGTGTCAGTATTTACAATGGTCCCCGGGTGTGTGTCAATATTGACAGGGGTCCCCGGGTGTGTTTCAGTATTTACAGGGGAACCTGGGAGTGTGTCAGCATTTACAGGGGTCCCTGGGAGTGTGTCAGTATTTACAGGGGACCCTGGGAGTGTGTCAGTATTTACAGAGGTGCCCGGGTGTGTGTCAGTATTTACAGGGATTCTCAGGAGTGTGTCAGTATTTACAGGGGGCCCCAGGAGTGTGTCAGTATTTACAGGGGGTCCCTGGGAGTGTTTCAGTATTTACAGGGGAACCTGGGAGTGTGTCAGTATTTACAGGGGTCCCTGGGAGTGTGTCAGTATTTACAGGGGTCCCTGGGAGTGTGTCTGTATTTACAGGGGTCCCTGGGAGTGTGTCAGTATTTACAGAGGTCCCCGGGTGTGTGTCAGTATTTACAGGGATTCCCGGGAGTGTGTCAGTATTTACAGGGGGCCCCGTGTGTGTGTCAGTATTTACAGGGATCCCCGGGGGTGTGTCAATATTTACAGAAGTCCCTGGGAGTCTGACAGTATTTACAGGGAATCCCAGGGATTCTGTCTGTATTTAAAGAGGCTCGCCGGGTGTGTGTCTTTATTTTCAGGGGCTCCCCGGGAGTCTGTCAGTATTTACAGGGGTCCCCGGGAGTGTGTCAGTATTTACAGGGGCTCCCTGTGAGTGTGTCAATATTTACAGGTAGCCCCTGGATGAGTGTCAGTCTATACAGGGGGTCCCTGGGAGTGTGTCATTATATACACGAGATCCCCAATGTGTGTCAGTATTTACAGGGGTCCCTGGGAGTGTGTCAGTATTTACAGGGGCACCCTGGAAGTGTGTTAGTATTTTCAATGGTCCCCGGGTGTGTGTTAGTATTTACAGGGGTCCCCGGCTGTTTGTCAATATTTACAGGGGTCCTTGGGTGTGTGTCAATATTTACAGGGGTCCCCGGGTGTGTTTCAGTATTTACAGGGGAACCTGGGAGTGTGTCAGTATTTACAGGGGTCCCTGGGAGTGTGTCAGTATTTACAGGGGACCCTGGGAGTGTGTCAGTATTTACAGAGGTCCCCGGGTGTGTGTCAGTATTTACAGGGGTCCCCAGGTGTGTGTCAGTATTTACAGGGGTCCCCAGGAGTGTGTCAGTATTTACAGGGGGTCCCTAGGAATGTGTCAGTATTTACATGGGGTCCCTGGGAGTGTGTCAGTATTTACATGGGGTCCCTGGGAGTGTGTCAGTATTTACAGGGGTCCCCAGGAGTGTTTCAGTATTTACAGGTTCCCTGGGAGTGTGTCAGTGTTTACAGGGGTCCCCGGGAGTCTGTCAGTATTTACAGGGGTCCCCGGGTGTGTGTCAGTATTTACACGGGGTCAATGGGAGTGTGGCATTATGTACAGGGGGTCCCTGAGAGTGTGTCCCTATTTGCAGGGGGTCCCTGGGCGTGTGTCAGTATTTACAGGGGGTCCCTGTGAGTGTGTCATTATTTTCAGGAGGCCCTTGTGAGTGTGTCAGTATTTACAGGTGTCCCCCTACAGTGTGTCAGTATTTACAGGGGATCCCTGGGAGTGTGTCGATATTCACAGGGGGTCCCTGGGAGTGTGTCAGTATTTACAGCGGTCCCCGTGTGTGTGTCAGTATTTACAGGGGTCCCCGGACGTGTGTCAGTATTTATAGGGGTCCCCGAGTGGGCGTCGATACTTACAGGGGTTCCTGGGAGTGGGTCAGTACTTACAGGGTTTCCTGGGAATGTGTGAGTATTTAAAGGGGGTCCCTGGGTGTTTGTCAGTATTTACAAGGGTACCCAGCAGTGTGTCAGTATTTACAGGAGGTCCCCGGGAGTTTGTTGTTATTTACAAGGGTCCCCGGGAGTGTGTCAGTGTTTACAGGGGTACCCGGGAGTGTGTCAGTATTTACAGGGGTACCCGGGAGTGTGTCAGTATTTATAGGGGATCCCTGGGTGTGTGTCATTATTTTCAGTGGGCCCCTGGGAGTGTGTCAGTATTTACAGGGGGTCCCAGGGAGTGTGTCATTATTTTCAGGGGTCCCTGGGAGTGTGTCAATATTTATAGGAGTCCCTGGGATTGTGTCAGTATTTACAGGGGTCCCTGGGTGTGTGTCAGTATTGATAGAGATTCCTTGGGAGTGTGTCAATATTTACAGTGGATCCCTGGGACTGTGTCGATATTTACAGGGGTTCCCTGGGAGTGTGTCACTATTTTCAGGGTGTCCCTGGGATTGTGTCGATATTCACAGGCGTCCCTGGGAGTGTGTCGATATTTACAAGGGTTCCCAAGGTGTGTGTCAGTATTTACAGGGATTCCCGGAGGTGTGTCAGTATTTACAGGGGTCCCCGGGAGTGTGTCAATATTTACAGAGGTCCCTGGGAGTGTGTGAGTATTTACAGGGGATCCCAGGGATTGTGTCAGTATTTACAAGAGGTGCCTGGGTGTGTGTCAGTATTTATAGGGTGTTCCTGGGAGTGTGTCTGTATTTACAAGTGGTCCCTGGGAGTGTGTCAGTATTTACAGGGGTCCCCGGGAGTGTGTCAGTATTTACAGGGGTCCCCGGGAGTGTGTCAGTATTTACAGGGGCTCCCTGGGAGTGTGTCAGTATATACAGGGGTGTAAGGGTTTCGGGGTTTCTTTTAAACTGGTTTAAGGTAATCTACCTGGCCAGCAGTCCCTTTTGCTGCTGCACTATAAACCAATTTTAATTTAAACTGGTTTAAAGTAATTTTCCTGGTCTTGCAGCCTTTGCCTGCACATCAGACCAATTCCAATAAAACCAATTTTAAAACAGCGGTTTCGAATCGCTACCCCTCCTTTAGTTCTGAGTGGAGGAACTTATAATTAATGATATTAAAACGGAACACGTGGTTTGGATGAGAGAAAAAAATCAAGCTTTATTAACTAAAGGAAACTACAATCACAATATCTAACTATCCCACACGAACACAGTAAAATTGTAAAACTATGGCCTAGAAATTCACTAGCCTTAGCGCCGCTTTTGAGGCGCTAGAGGGACTAGCGCCAGAGTTATGGCCAGTTGAAAAATTCCCTGGGGCCCTATAGCGGCGTTGCACCGGTAGCGCTGCACCGGCACCGATGACGTCATCAGTGTGCGCAGCGTCCCGGTTGCCATGCCGACGGGCCCCAGCGCCGAAATTCAGTTGCGGCCGCCTCGCCCGTGGCAGCCGCAACTAAGACTCTGGCAACAGAGTCCAACATGTGTTTGCGCCGGCGCATTAAAGGCCCCGCGGCGGCCGGCCGCTTTCCCGCCGGCCGCCTGCCCGCAGCTCCCTCCCCGGACTTCTCCCCCGCCCCCCCCCCGGAACAGATGCAAGCCCGGCACTTGTCCGAGGTGCCGGGCTCATTTTTAAACAGATTTGCGCGGGCCGCGGCCGGGTGCAGGCAGCTCCTCCTTAACGGAAGGAGGAGGCCTGCACTTCCCCAGCCTGCCGCACCGCATCGGGTGCCGCAGCGCCGGAATTGCGGCGCTAAACGGCAGTTAGCGCCCTTTTGCAGGCGCTAAGACCCTTCAGTAGCGCCGGCAGTCGTTTGGGCGCGGCGCTACTGAATTTTTGGCGCGCGCAGGGGGACTTAGCGCCGGCACTAACTTCCGGCGCTAAAGCCCTGGCTAAGCCAAAACCCAATTTCTAGGCCTATATATCAAGGGGGTACACACAGCAAAAACGAGGGATACGATGGCTACAATGTATTTAAACAATCTTAGCAATTCCCTTAAATCACCATCCCCCCTTAACTCCTGCTAGGTTGCCTTGTTGAGAGTCAGAAAATCTCTGCTCACATGGTCCAGCGAAGAGAGAGAGAGAGAGAGAGAGAGCTCACCTATCGTCCCAGGAAGTCAAGAGCCAAGAGTCAAGAGAGCGAGCTGGCTGCTCAGCCCTTTTTTTATAACTGGTGAGCCCCTCACATCCGTGCCTTGCAAGGGCTGTGTGCAAAATTAACCCCAAAGCTGTGATAGGCTAACTCAAAGTGGTTAGATTGAGTTAATGTGATTTTTGTAGTGTCCGTGTGTAGATAAAGACACTGAAGACAGGAGTTGGTTCATAGGTATTTACTAAGCAAGTCTCGGGGGGGGGGGGGGTTCTAAAGGATATACACAATACACAGGCTTATATAGCCCAAGTGGCAATTACCGGCATTACGCACACCTGGGGCTCTTAAAGGCACATACACCACAATTGCTCTTAAAGGCACATACACCACAATTCCTCCCCTTCTAGCTAACTAGTACATCATATTTTAAGTAATTATTAATTACAAGTTATATGCAAAATAATATACATTGCTGTATTAATTAATTATAAGTTAGTCTCTCAGGAGGCTTCCTGACTCGGTCCGGATAACGCCTCGGGGGTGTAGTAGTTTCTGGTGGTGTAGTAGGTTCTTCTGGCAAGGCTGATTCGGCTTGAAGGCCAGTGTCGCGTTCATCGGGTTCCAGTATCACCGGATCGGAGGTAGATATGGGTATCTCTACCTCATCGTTAGATGTATAGCGTGGTGGTGTAGGTTGCCCCTTTCCGGATGACTTGATGATTTGGTCAGCATGGCGCCTTATTATGCTTTCTCCGATGTCCACGGTATACATCAGTGGTCCTAGTCGTGTGCAGATAGTTCCAGGCTGCCATTTCTCGGTACGGTAGTCCCGGGCCAAAACCGGTTGGCCTATCTGGAAGGCCCTAGTTGGCCTTTCATTCATGCCCTGAAACTGTCGGTTCTCCACGTCCCTTCGGATGTTGGGCTTGACCAAATCCAGCCGGCATCTTAGGTTTCTATAGTAGAACATCATGGCGGGAGTTTGGTTTGTAACCATATGTGTTGCATTCCTATATGCAAATAAGAAGTTATCCACCTTGTGCTGAAGTTTTATGTCTTCATTACCCATGGCCTTGATGGCCTTCTTGAAGGTCTGGACAAACCTTTCAGCCAATCCATTGGTGGCGGGATGGTATGGGGCGGACGTGTAGTGCTTTACCCCATTGTTCTTTAAGAACTTTCTGAATTCTTCGGACACAAATTGCGGTCCATTATCAGAACATATCTGTCCCGGCAGCCCATTCCTGGCAAATATGGTCCTTAATACTGTGATGGTTTTTTCCGTGGTGGTGGAGGACATCTTTATTACCTCCAGCCACTTGGAGTGTGCATCAACTGCGATTAAGAACATTGAGTCCATAACTGGACCAGCAAAGTCGATGTGCACCCTTTGCCAGGGAGATGAGGGCCACTCCCATGGATGTAGAGGGGCCTGTGGCGGAGCATTTTGGACCTTCTGGCATCCTAGGCAGCTCTTGGTCATGTCTTCGATGTCTCCATCGATACCTGGCCACCATACAAACGTCCTAGCTAGGTTCTTCATTTTCACTATACCCAGATGCCCCTCGTGAAGCTCCTTTAGCACTTTATCCTGGAGTTTGGGTGGAATCACCACTCTGGATCCACACATCAAGGTTCCTCGGCACACTGACAGCTGTTCTCTTCTTTGCGAGAATGCTGGCAACAGTGGTTCGCCATGCGCTGGCCATCCCTTCATTGTTAAATCGTAGACCCGTGAGAGAGTAGGGTCATTTCTTGTCTCCCTTTCAATGGCAGAATTTGTCACCGGTAGACATTCCACTATGGTAGAGTGGAATATCTCTACTGGGTCTACTGTAGGTGCCTCTTCTATCGTTGGCAACGGCAGGCGCGATAAACCGTCAGCATTCCCATGCTGTTTTGACCCTTTGTATTCAATGTTGTATTGGTGTGCCCCTAGAAAAAGGGACCACCTCTGTAGTCTTTGTGCCGTCATAATGGGGACACCTTTCTTAGGGTTGAATATGGAGATGAGGGGTTGATGGTCAGTCAGCAAGGTAAATTTTTGTCCGTGTAGGTAATGGTTGAATTTCTTCACTCCCCATACCAGGCTGAGTGCTTCCCTGTCTATCTGGGAATAGTTACGCTCAGCTGAGTTCAATGAGCGTGACGCAAAAGCTATCGGCCGTTCCGAGCCATCAGGGAATCTATGGGACAATACCGCTCCTATGCCGTAAGGGGATGCATCGCACGCCAGTCTGATTGGTAGTGATGGGTTGTAATGAGCCAAAACTTTCTCGGATGTGATTAAGTCTTTACATTTATGGAAGGCACGTTTACAGTCTTCGTTCCATTTCCAAATCACTCCTGTGTGTAGAAGATCATTAAGAGGATGTAGAATAGTTGATAAGTTCGGTAAAAATTTATGATAGTAATTTATTAATGACCTCAATTGTGAAACATTTTCAGGTGCTGGGGCTTTTATAACTGCTTCAATTTTTTCAGGTGACTTATGCAACTCTTCCTTATTAATTATGTGGCCACAATATGATATCTGATTTTGGAAAAATTTGCACTTGGGGCGATTTGCTCGTAGGCCCCGTTCTTTCAGCCTAGTGAGCACCTGCTCCAAATTGGCAAGGTGCTCGTTGTCGTTTTCTCCTGTTATAAGGATGTCGTCTCGGTAGCACTGAGTCCCCGGAATCCCTTGCAGGACTTGCTCCATAGCTCTTTGCCAGATAGCTGGAGCTGATGCTACTCCAAAAACCAGTCGATTGTACTGGTACAGGCCTTTGTGTGTGTTTATTGTGAGATACTTTTTAGAGGTCTCCGCAACCTCCATCTGTAGATATGCCTGTGCCAAGTCAATTTTTGTGAAACGTTTTCCTCCGGATAGTGAGGCGAAAATATCTTCTATCCTCGGAAGAGGATACTGTACCATGTGAAGGACCGGGTTTACAGTCACCTTAAAGTCCCCACAGATGCGAATTTTTCTCTGTTCCTCAGAGTTATTTTTCAATGCTTTTTTCATGACTGGAACGATGGGTGTTGCCCATTCGCTCCAATCTATTTTGGATAATACGCCTGCCTTTTCCAAATTCTCCAGCTCTGCCTCGACTGCCAGACGTATTGCGTATGGCACCGGTCTTGCCTTAAAAAATTTTGGAATTGCTGCATCTTCCACTTTTATTGAGGCGGTGATGCCTTTCAAGGTTCCTAGTTTCTCTTGAAACACTTCTTTGGCGTTGGCCAAGATGTCTTTTAATCGTTCAGGTATGATGTCATCATTGTTTTTTTCCTTACTGGTCACCGTCAGTGCCTGAATGGAGTGCCAGTCTAAACGTATCTTCCTTATCCATTCACGTCCCAACAACGGTGGACCACCATCTTGTAGAATGTATAAATACAACTTTTGTATTTCTTTGCCGTTGTATACCACAGGCACCTTTATTTTTCCTTTGGGGTATAATTTCTGCCCCGTATATGTTTTTAAGATAATGGATGTGTCTTTTAGAGGTATATGCGAAAATAGCCTCTCGTAATCTCGTCGATTTATTACGGTTAGAGCTGATCCTGTATCTAGCTCCATTTTAACTGGGGACCCTGCTATTATGAGGGTAACCCAAATGGTCTGGTAATCTTCATTGGCAATTACACTATGTAATTTGAGAGAGATTAGTCTCTTGTTCCCGGAGTCGCTATCGCTCTTCTGGTCTTTGGAGCTACTGTCCATCATCATTTGTACCTTTCTGTGCTTTTCCTTATTGATTCTTTTCCCGTTAGTGGATTTTTTATTTTCAGATCGGCATACACGTGGAATGTGTCCCATCTTTCAGCATCACCTGCATGCTTTTTCTTTGAACCAGCAATCCCTCTGGTCATGGTTGGATCTGCCGCAGCGATAACACCTCTCGAAACCCCGTGTCATTTCATGGGTGCCGAAGTCCTGTGGCCTTTGCTGTATCTTTGCCGCTCCTATTGCACTGAAAGCCTTGTCCAGTGTTAAATCTTTTCCAGAAGATATCTTTTTCTGTGTTTCTACACTTAGGGGATCGCAGATGAATTTGTCTTGCAGAGAATCTGCCAGTCCTGCCTCGAATTGGCAGTGTAGGGTATCAACAATCTCCTCAAAATTCTTGTCCATCGGTTCGGCTGGAGTGATTAAGTTGCATAACAGCTTGTATGTTTCTGCGCCCATTAGATCCAGAAGCACTGAAGCTTTTTTTTCATCTTCTATTCCATTTGCGGTGCAAAACACCTCCACTCTTTCTACATATGTGGTCCAATCCTCTATCTTGTTATCAAAAACATCAATATTGCCAAAGTTAGGCTCTGTTTCGTTATCAAAAGCATCAATATTGCCAGACTTAGGCATTTCAAAAAAAAGATATGGCACTTCCCGCGCTTTTTTACTTCTTCTGTAGCAATGATATGGCGCTTCCCGTGCTTTCCCGCCGCTGCTACCGATAACAACGCTGTTTTACTGTGGTTTCCGTTTATTCACTGTTGGAGACTCGTTCCCGACGGAGGTCTAAACGCTGACCTGCTTGCCGCGCTGGCCGTCTCCCGAGTGCACCCTCCCAGTCCGTTATTGCTTGCCTCCGATTTTGCTGCCTGTCTCAGCTGTAGAGCCCGCCGCTGGAGCCCCAGCCTGACGCCCAGGAAGGATTAGCACAGTACCTGTCACCAGCTTGGCCAGCTGGTGAAACCACAGTTTCTATTACTTCCTTGAGTCTTCTGGACGCTGGAGGAATCGATGTCCTTGAGGTGCTGCCGAATTGCAGGTAAGTCCGTTTCCACTTCGTCGCCACTGTAGTGTCCGTGTGTAGATAAAGACACTGAAGACAGGAGTTGGTTCATAGGTATTTACTAAGCAAGTCTGGGGGGGGGGGGTTCTAAAGGATATACACAATACACAGGCTTATATAGCCCAAGTGGCAATTACCGGCATTACGCACACCTGGGGCTCTTAAAGGCACATACACCACAATTGCTCTTAAAGGCACATACACCACAATTCCTCCCCTTCTAGCTAACTAGTACATCATATTTTAAGTAATTATTAATTACAAGTTATATGCAAAATAATATACATTGCTGTATTAATTAATTATAAGTTAGTCTCTCAGGAGGCTTCCTGACTCGGTCCGGATAACGCCTCGGGGGTGTAGTAGTTTCTGGTGGTGTAGTAGGTTCTTCTGGCAAGGCTGATTCGGCTTGAAGGCCAGTGTCGCGTTCATCGGGTTCCAGTATCACCGGATCGGAGGTAGATATGGGTATCTCTACCTCATCGTTAGATGTATAGCGTGGTGGTGTAGGTTGCCCCTTTCCGGATGACTTGATGATTTGGTCAGCATGGCGCCTTATTATGCTTTCTCCGATGTCCACGGTATACATCAGTGGTCCTAGTCGTGTGCAGATAGTTCCAGGCTGCCATTTCTCGGTACGGTAGTCCCGGGCCAAAACCGGTTGGCCTATCTGGAAGGCCCTAGTTGGCCTTTCATTCATGCCCTGAAACTGTCGGTTCTCCACGTCCCTTCGGATGTTGGGCTTGACCAAATCCAGCCGGCATCTTAGGTTTCTATAGTAGAACATCATGGCGGGAGTTTGGTTTGTAACCATATGTGTTGCATTCCTATATGCAAATAAGAAGTTATCCACCTTGTGCTGAAGTTTTATGTCTTCATTACCCATGGCCTTGATGGCCTTCTTGAAGGTCTGGACAAACCTTTCAGCCAATCCATTGGTGGCGGGATGGTATGGGGCGGACGTGTAGTGCTTTACCCCATTGTTCTTTAAGAACTTTCTGAATTCTTCGGACACAAATTGCGGTCCATTATCAGAACATATCTGTCCCGGCAGCCCATTCCTGGCAAATATGGTCCTTAATACTGTGATGGTTTTTTCCGTGGTGGTGGAGGACATCTTTATTACCTCCAGCCACTTGGAGTGTGCATCAACTGCGATTAAGAACATTGAGTCCATAACTGGACCAGCAAAGTCGATGTGCACCCTTTGCCAGGGAGATGAGGGCCACTCCCATGGATGTAGAGGGGCCTGTGGCGGAGCATTTTGGACCTTCTGGCATCCTAGGCAGCTCTTGGTCATGTCTTCGATGTCTCCATCGATACCTGGCCACCATACAAACGTCCTAGCTAGGTTCTTCATTTTCACTATACCCAGATGCCCCTCGTGAAGCTCCTTTAGCACTTTATCCTGGAATTTGGGTGGAATCACCACTCTGGATCCACACATCAAGGTTCCTCGGCACACTGACAGCTGTTCTCTTCTTTGCGAGAATGCTGGCAACAGTGGTTCGCCATGTGCTGGCCATCCCTTCATTGTTAAATCGTAGACCCGTGAGAGAGTAGGGTCATTTCTTGTCTCCCTTTCAATGGCAGAATTTGTCACCGGTAGACATTCCACTATGGTAGAGTGGAATATCTCTACTGGGTCTACTGTAGGTGCCTCTTCTATCGTTGGCAACGGCAGGCGCGATAAACCGTCAGCATTCCCATGCTGTTTTGACCCTTTGTATTCAATGTTGTATTGGTGTGCCCCTAGAAAAAGGGACCACCTCTGTAGTCTTTGTGCCGTCATAATGGGGACACCTTTCTTAGGGTTGAATATGGAGATGAGGGGTTGATGGTCAGTCAGCAAGGTAAATTTTTGTCCGTGTAGATAATGGTTGAATTTCTTCACTCCCCATACCAGGCTGAGTGCTTCCCTGTCTATCTGGGAATAGTTACGCTCAGCTGAGTTCAATGAGCGTGACGCAAAAGCTATCGGCCGTTCCGAGCCATCAGGGAATCTATGGGACAATACCGCTCCTATGCCGTAAGGGGATGCATCGCACGCCAGTCTGATTGGTAGTGATGGGTTGTAATGAGCCAAAACTTTCTCGGATGTGATTAAGTCTTTACATTTATGGAAGGCACGTTTACAGTCTTCGTTCCATTTCCAAATCACTCCTGTGTGTAGAAGATCATTAAGAGGGTGTAGAATAGTTGATAAGTTCGGTAAAAATTTATGATAGTAATTTATTAATGACCTCAATTGTGAAACATTTTCAGGTGCTGGGGCTTTTATAACTGCTTCAATTTTTTCAGGTGACTTATGCAACTCTTCCTTATTAATTATGTGGCCACAATATGATATCTGATTTTGGAAAAATTTGCACTTGGGGCGATTTGCTCGTAGGCCCCGTTCTTTCAGCCTAGTGAGCACCTGCTCCAAATTGGCAAGGTGCTCATTGTCGTTTTCTCCTGTTATAAGGATGTCGTCTCGGTAGCACTGAGTCCCCGGAATCCCTTGCAGGACTTGCTCCATAGCTCTTTGCCAGATAGCTGGAGCTGATGCTACTCCAAAAACCAGTCGATTGTACTGGTACAGGCCTTTGTGTGTGTTTATTGTGAGATACTTTTTAGAGGTCTCCGCAACCTCCATCTGTAGATATGCCTGTGCCAAGTCAATTTTTGTGAAACGTTTTCCTCCGGATAGTGAGGCAAAAATATCTTCTATCCTCGGAAGAGGATACTGTACCGTGTGAAGGACCGGGTTTACAGTCACCTTAAAGTCCCCACAGATGCGAATTTTTCTCTGTTCCTCAGAGTTATTTTTCAATGCTTTTTTCATGACTGGAACGATGGGTGTTGCCCATTCGCTCCAATCTATTTTGGATAATACGCCTGCCTTTTCCAAATTCTCCAGGTCTGCCTCGACTGCCAGACGTATTGCGTATGGCACCGGTCTTGCCTTAAAAATTTTGGAATTGCTGCATCTTCCACTTTTATTGAGGCGGTGATGCCTTTCAAGGTTCCTAGTTTCTCTTGAAACACTTCTTTGGCGTTGGCCAAGATGTCTTTTAATCGTTCAGGTATGATGTCATCATTGTTTTTTTCCTTACTGGTCACCGTCAGTGCCTGAATGGAGTGCCAGTCTAAACGTATCTTCCTTATCCATTCACGTCCCAACAACGGTGGACCACCATCTTGTAGAATGTATAAATACAACTTTTGTATTTCTTTGCCGTTGTATACCACAGGCACCTTTATTTTTCCTTTGGGGTATAATTTCTGCCCCGTATATGTTTTTAAGATAATGGATGTGTCTTTTAGAGGTATATGCGAAAATAGCCTCTCGTAATCTCGTCGATTTATTACGGTTAGAGCTGATCTTGTATCTAGCTCCATTTTAACTGGGGACCCTGCTATTATGAGGGTAACCCAAATGGTCTGGTAATCTTCATTGGCAATTACATTATGTAATTTGAGAGAGCTTAGTCTCTTGTTCCCGGAGTCGCTATCGCTCTTCTGGTCTTTGGAGCTACTGTCCATCATCATTTGTACCTTTCTGTGCTTTTCCTTATTGATTCTTTTCCCGTTAGTGGATTTTTTATTTTCAGATCGGCATACACGTGGAATGTGTCCCATCTTTCAGCATCACCTGCATGCTTTTTCTTTGAACCAGCAATCCCTCTGGTCATGGTTGGATCTGCCGCAGCGATAACACCTCTCGAAACCCCGTGTCATTTCATGGGTGCCGAAGTCCTGTGGCCTTTGCTGTATCTTTGCCGCTCCTATTGCACTGAAAGCCTTGTCCAGTGTTAAATCTTTTCCAGAAGATATCTTTTTCTGTGTTTCTACACTTAGGGGATCGCAGATGAATTTGTCTTGCAGAGAATCTGCCAGTCCTGCCTCGAATTGGCAGTGTAGGGTATCAACAATCTCCTCAAAATTCTTGTCCATCGGTTCGGCTGGAGTGATTAAGTTGCATAACAGCTTGTATGTTTCTGCGCCCATTAGATCCAGAAGCACTGAAGCTTTTTTTTCATCTTCTATTCCATTTGCGGTGCAAAACACCTCCACTCTTTCTACATATGTGGTCCAATCCTCTATCTTGTTATCAAAAACATCAATATTGCCAAAGTTAGGCTCTGTTTCATTATCAAAAGCATCAATATTGCCAGACTTAGGCATTTCAAAAAAAAGATATGGCACTTCCCGCGCTTTTTTTCTTCTTCTGTAGCAACGATATGGCGCTTCCCGTGCTTTCCCGCCGCTGCTACCGATAACAACGCTGTTTTACTGTGGTTTCCGTTTATTCACTGTTGGAGACTCGTTCCCGACGGAGGTCTAAACGCTGACCTGCTTGCCGCGCTGGCCGTCTCCCGAGTGCACCCTCCCAGTCCGTTATTGCTTGCCTCCGATTTTGCTGCCTGTCTCAGCTGTAGAGCCCGCCGCTGGAGCCCCAGCCTGACGCCCAGGAAGGATTAGCGCAGTACCTGTCACCAGCTTGGCCAGCTGGTGAAACCACAGTTTCTATTACTTCCTTGAGTCTTCTGGACGCTGGAGGAATCGATGTCCTTGAGGTGCTGCCGAATTGCAGGTAAGTCCGTTTCCACTTCGTCGCCACTGTAGTGTCCGTGTGTAGATAAAGACACTGAAGACAGGAGTTGGTTCATAGGTATTTACTAAGCAAGTCTGGGGGGGGGGGTTCTAAAGGATATACACAATACACAGGCTTATATAGCCCAAGTGGCAATTACCGGCATTACGCACACCTGGGACTCTTAAAGGCACATACACCACAATTGCTCTTAAAGGCACATACACCACAATTGCTCTTAAAGGCACATACACCACAATTTTCAGAGCTCCCTTTGCTGAAACAAAAGGGAGATACATCTGCTCTATAGTCCAGTACTGGGTGATTGGAAACCCATTTAAAGTTAACGCTTCCCATTCAAGGTGCAAACGTCTCTTCTGCAGTTTCAGGTGTATCTAAACAAATGCTAATAGCATTCAGTTGCTTTGTAAACAAAGCATTGTCCTTTGTCTTCATTGAACCTTACTTCCAGACACAGAAAGCTGCATTCCAAACCTCTTTTGTCCATGTGGTGTGACAGCCATTTTATCTTTGGAAACTTAAAAGCACCTCGCTCAGGGATCCTTTAATCAAAAAAATGAATCTTCAGAACTGTAAATTATTGCGAATTCTTACAGGGGTACCCAGGAGTGTGTCAGAATTTACAGGGGTCCCCAGGAGTGTGTCAGTATTTACAGGGGTCCCCTGGAATGTGTCAGTATTTACAGGGGGTCCCTGGGAGTGTGTCAGTATTTACAGGGGTCCCTGTAAAGTCCGCGCCTCAATAATACACGGACTTCGGGAGAATAGTTTAACAGGTACTTTACTGAACAGGAGGCAGCGTCAGACTGAAAATACAGAAGCCTGCTAGGGCCTTTTATACAGGGGTGGTCACTGCCGGTACTGCAGTCTAAGACCAGTTATTCCCTTAAAGGTACATACACAACAATTCCTCCCCTTTTAGATAAACAGTACATAACATTCATTTAACAACTAAATAATAACTAATTACAATTACAATTTTCTCAGTAATATATACATCAACTGAAATAGTCATTTATAAGTTCAGTCTTTGAGGAGGCTTCCTGATCCTGACTGGATAGCGCCTTTCTCGAGTATCCTGTTCTGGCGGTGGAGTCAATTCTGGCTCATTGTCATTGGTTGGTTCGTCAGCTTCCAATACCCCTGCTTCTGAGGTAGACGCAATCTGTACTTCGGGCTCATTACCAGGTGCACATGCTTGTGGTATAGGTTTGGCTTGTTCCTGTGACTCTAGAATCTGGTCAGCATGGCGTCTCACGATGCTCTCTCCAATGTCCACTGTGTACATTAGTGGTCCCTGCTGTGTGCATATCGTTCCTGGCTGCCATTTTTCTGTTCGGTAGTCGCAGGCCAAGACTGGTTGCCCTATCTTGAAGCTCCTGGTTGGCTTCTCATTTATGTGCTGGAACTGCTTATCCTCAACATCTCGTCTTATGTTTGGTTTGAGCAAATCCAAGCGACATCTTAGTCTCCAGTTGAAAAACAGTACGGCTGGAGTTTGGTTGGTTACTGCATGTGTCGCATTCCGGTAAGCAAACAGGAAGTTATCCACCTTGTGTTGCAGTGGTATGTCGTCATTATACATTGCCTTTATGGCCTTTTTAAAGGTCTGAACAAACCTCTCAGCCAATCCATTTGTGGCTGGATGATATGGGGCAGATGTGTAATGTTTCACCCCATTATTCTTCAGGAACCTCCGGAAATCCTCAGACACAAACTGTGGGCCATTGTCGGAACAGATCTGTTCTGGCAACCCATTCCTGGCGAAGATGGTCCTTAGGACTGCAATAGTTTTCTCCGTGGTGGTGAAGGACATTTTAATGACCTCTGGCCATTTCGAATGGGCGTCCACAGCGATTAGAAACATTGAGTCCATAAATGGACCAGCGAAATCAATGTGTACCCATTGCCATGGAGATGAGGGCCACTCCCATGGATGTAGCGGGGCCTGTGGTGGAGCGTTTTGGAACTTCTGGCATCCTGTGCATCTCTTGGTCATATCCTCGATTTCTTTATCAATTCCCGGCCACCACACAAACGCCCTGGCTAGGCTCTTCATTTTTACCCCTCCCAGATGACCCTCGTGAAGCTCATTGAGCACTCTATCTCTCAACTTGGGTGGAATTACCACTTGGGATCCACACATCAAGGTTCCCTGGCACACTGACAGCTGTTCTCTCCTTGGCGAGAATGCTGGCAACAGTGAGTCGCCATATGCTGGCCATCCCTTCACCGTCAAATCATAGACCCGAGAGAGTGTCGGGTCATTTCGTGTTTCCTTCTCAATACTTGCGTTTGTAACAGGCAAGCATTCGACTATGGTCACATGGAATATCTCCACAGAGTCCACTGCAGGTGCTTCTTCCGCCGTAGGCAACGGTAGGCATGACAGCCCATCAGCGTTTCCATGTTGCTTTGTACCTTTGTACTCTATGTCATACTGATGTGCCCCTAGAAAAAGTGACCATCTTTGCAGCCGTTGCGCCGTCATCACCGGAACGCCCTTCTTTGGGTTAAAAATTGAGACCAGGGGTTGATGATCAGTCAGTAGGGTGAATTTCTGCCCGTGCAGATAGTGAATGAACTTCTTCACCCCCCACACCAGGCTGAGGGCCTCCCTGTCAATCTGGGCGTAGTTACGCTCGGCTGAGGTTAGCGAGCGCGATGCAAAGGCTATTGGCCTCTCTGAACCGTCACGGAATTTGTGTGACAGCACCGCTCCAATGCCGTAAGGTGACGCATCACATGCCAACCGAATCGGCAGTGTTGGGTTGTAGTGGGCCAATACTTCTTTTGAAGTGATTTGGCATTTACATTCCTGAAAGGCACGCTTACACTCATCACTCCATTTCCATGTTGCACCAGTTTGAAGCAGGGCGTTCAATGGGTGCAGAATTGTGTATAAATTCGGCAAGAACTTATGGTAGTAGTTCACCAACCCGAGGAACGACTTCAGTTGCGACACATTTTCTGGTGCTGGAGCCTTGACTACAGCCTCAATCTTGTCCGGCGACTTATGCAACCCTTCCTCATCAATCATGTGGCCACAATACGAGATTTGTCTCCTGAAGAACTCGCATTTGGGACGGTTGGCTCGTAGCCCATATTCCTGCAATCTCGTGAGCACCTGTTCCAGGTTGGCAAGGTGTTCATTGTCATTTTTGCCCGTAACCAGGATGTCGTCCAAATAACACTGGGTCCCCGGGATCCCTTGCAGGACTTGTTCCATTGCCCTCTGCCAAATAGCCAGGGCCGATGCTACCCTGTATACCAGTCGATTGTACTGGTAAAGGCCTTTGTGAGTGTTCATCGTGAGGTATTTCCTAGGTGCTTCTTCCACCTCCATTTGTAGATACGCTTGAGCCAGGTCAATCTTTGTAAAACGTTTCCCTCCAGATAGTGAGGCAAAAATATCTTCTATCCGCGGAAGCGGATACTGTACTGTGTGCAGGACTGGGTTCACAGTCACCTTAAAGTCCCCGCAGATGCGAACCTTCCTTGGCTCCCCAGGCGTGCTGCTCAATGCTTTCTTCATTACAGGAATGATGGGTGTGGCCCACTCGCTCCAGTCCACCTTAGACAGCACCCCCGAACGCTCCAGACTCTCCAGTTCAGCTTCCACAGCTGGGCGGATCGCGTATGGCACCGGTCTGGCCTTGAAAAATTTTGGGATTGCATTATCCTCATTCTTTATGGTAGCCTTTACTCCTTTTAGAGTCCCAAGTCCTTGTTGGAACACCTCTTCCGCGTCAGATAGAATTTGTGGCAGACGTCCAGGTGCAACGTCATCATCTTTTTTGTCAGTCACAGTTAGTGCCAGAATGGAATGCCAATCCAATTGTAGTTTTCGGATCCATTCACGTCCCAATAATGGTGGTCCTCCATCTCGTAGTATATACATGTATAGTTTCTGTTGTATTTCCGCAGCTCCCCGTGCTGCTGCTTCGTAGGATACTGCCACGCTGAAAGCCTGTTCTAGCTTCAGGTCCTTTTTTGAAAGTAGTCGTTTCTGGGTTCCTTCACTCTGGAGCCCGCAGACAAACTTATCCCATAAGGTGTCTGCCAGTCCTGCTCTGAACTGGCAGTGCTTCGATAACTTGCGTAGTTCCGTAAGATAGTCAGCATTGCTTTCATCTTTGTGCTGGTTTCTTTTATGGACCTTTAATCTTTCTGCTATCAGCAGTGGTGTAGGGCTTAGGTGTTCCTGTAAGATATGAACAATCTGCTCAAAACTTTTCTCCATTGGTTTAGCTGGGGTAATTAAATTCCGCAATAGGCCGTACATACTCGCACCCATCAGATTTAATAATACCGACGCCCTCTTTCCATCGGCCACCTCATTTGCCTTGCAGTACACTTCGATTCTTTCTACATACGTGGTCCAGTCTTCTACCTCGTTGTCGAAAGCAGTGATACTGCCACTTTTCGGCATCTTGGGCGATTTAAAATGGCGCCTGCCGCGCTTTTGCTTCTTCCCCAATGGAATAAAATGGCGCCTCCCGCGCTTTTGCTTCTTCCCCAATGGGATAAAATGGCACCTCCCGCGCTTTTGCTTCTTCCCCTTACTGCCACGCTGCTCCTAGCGTTCTTCGGGGTAATGGCGGTGACCCGCAGCTTCGGCGCGTCTCGCTTCCCTTCCCCCCCGTCTAGTTTCTCTCTGCTGTCCTGTTCTTGAGCACCGACCGCGCCCTGTGCGCTCCACCCTCTCTCTCTTGTTTTCTTTTCCCGGCGACGCTGCGCAGCCCGTTTTGCAGAGCCGCTCGATCGAGCTTGAGCCCGCCACAGTCCGGAAGGGTCAGCGCGCTACCCGCTACCAGCATGACTCGCTGGAACCACCGTCTCTCCCGCAATTCTCTGAACACCGATGAATTCCTTGGGCGGTTGCCCTCGGTTGACGCCCGTTGCTCAGACTACAACCTTCCAGGACCCTCCTCTCAGGCGAGATCCCCGTGAGATAATGCCACACTGCAGGTGAGTTCGAACTTACTCGTCGCCACTGTAAAGTCCGCGCCTCAATAATACACGGACTTCGGAAGAACAGTTTAACAGGTACTTTACTGAACAGGAGGCAGCGTCAGACTGAAAATACAGAAGCCTGCTAGGGCCTTTTATACAGGGGTGGTCACTGCCGGTACTGCAGTCTAAGACCAGTTATTCCCTTAAAGGTACATACACAACAGTCCCCAGGAGTGTTTCAGTAGTTACAGGTTCCCTGGGAGTGTGTCAGTGTATACAGGGGTCCCCGTGAGTGTGTCAGTATTTACAGGGGACCCCGGGTGTGTATCAGTATTTACACGGGGTCACCGGGAGTGTGACAGTATGTACAGGGGCTCTCTGGGAGTGTGTCAGTATTTGCAGGGGGTCCCTGGGTGTGTGTCAGTATTTATAGGGGTCCCTGGGAGTGTGTCAGTATTTACAGGGTGTCCTTGTGAGTGTGTCATTATTTTCAGGGGGCCCCTGTGAGTGTGTCAGTATTTACAGGTGGCCCCCTACAGTGTGTCAGTATTTACAGGGGATCCCTGGGAGTGTGTCGATATTCAGAGGGGATCCCTGGGAGTGTGTCATTATTTACAGGGGTCTCCGTGTGTGTGTCAGTATTGATAGGGGTCCCCGAGTGGGCGTCGATACTTACAGGGGTTCCTGGGAGTGTATCAGTACTTACAGGGTTTCCTGGGAATGTGTGAGTATTTACAGGGGGTCCCTGGGAGTGTGTCAGTATTTACAAGTGTACCCAGGAGTTTGTCAGTATTTACAGAAGGTCCCCGGGAGTTTGTCTTTATTTACAAGGGTCCCCGGGAGTGTGTCAGTATTTACAGGGGTACCCGGGAGTGTGTCAGTATTTATAAAATGTCCCCGGGAGTGTGTCAGTATTTACAGGGGATCCCTGGGTGTGTGTCATTATTTTCAGGGGGTCCCTGGGAGTGTGTCAGTATTTACACGCGGTCCCAGGGAGTGTGTCATTATTTTCAGGGGGTCCCTGGGAGTGTGTCAGTATTTGTAGGAGTCCCTGGTATTGTGTCAGTATTTACAGGGGTCCCTGGGTGTGTGTCAGTATTGACAGAGATTCCTTGGGAGTGTGTCAATATTTACAGTGGATCCCTGGGACTGTGTCGATATTTACAGGGGTTCCCTGGGAGTGTGTTAGTGTTTACAAAGTGTAATGTATACAACATTGAAGGGACTACTTTGTTTTGCAGATGTATATCCTTGGTTGCGAGCGTATATAACAGACGTGTATCGATTTGTACAGTCAGTGCCGAAGTTCCAGTTACCCAGTAAAGATCACTTGAAGTTACTCTCAGTCTCTGCTGCTTTATTATTTTATGTAGTTGTGTATAGCGGTACAAACACAACAAATTGGCGACGAGAATTATGAACCTACGTCTTCCTATTCTGGCATTGCATCCAGAGGACACCGAAATTTGGAAGAAAGGAGTGAGAAGGCAGAGAAAATGGAGCACGCTTGCTAAGCTAGGCAGGGGATACGTAAGTCAAGTGAAAAGTGCACAGTGACGTGCATGACGCTAGCTAACTAGTAAAGAAAGAAAAACGGGTTTGGAAAAAAAAATGGCGATGATTGGCACTATTGCAGCATTTGATAGCAGCATTGAAGACTGGGCAACTTACATTGAAAGAGTGGAGTTGTACTGTGAGGCTAACGGAGTGGAGGTAGAAAAGAAAGCCATTGTTTTGCTGAGTGTTATGGGCGCAAAGACATACGGGCTGCTACGTAGTTTATTAACTCCTGAAAAGCCAGCAAACAAAACATTCAAACAAATAGTGGACACTCTCCAAGACCATTTAAGCCCCAAACCACTGCTCATAGCCGAAAGATTTAAATTCCATTAATGGAACCAGAGCAAAAATGAAAGCATTTCTGAATATTTGGCAAAGTTGCGCAAATTATCAGAACATTGCCAATTTGGAGTGGGCTTATCAGACGCAGTGAGGGACAGATTTGGGTGTGGCATGCAAAGTGAAAGCACACAAAAGAAGCTCTGTCTGAAAAAGACCTCACATTGGAGAAGGCTCTAAGTATTGCAATATCAATGGAAGCAGCAGCACGTGGCGCTTTAGAAATTCAACAAAAATCCCTGGAATATTCAACTAATAACATGTCACTGAAACAAGAAAAGAAGTGCTATCGCTGTGGCAAAATGTCACATGACCACAATGACTGTTGGTTTAAAGACAAAGGCCTAGAAATTGAGTTTGCGCTGCGCCAGGGCTTTAGCGCCGGAAGTTAGCGCCGGCGCTAAGTCCCTTTGCGCGCGCCAAAAATTCAGTAGCGCCGCGCCCAAACGGCTGCCGGCGCTACTGAAGGGTTTTAGCGCCTGAAAACTGGCGCAACGCGCCGCATTGCGGCGCTATTCCGGCGCTGCGGCGCCCGCTGCGGTGCGGCAGGCTCGGGAAGTGCAGGCCTCCTCCTTCCGTTAAGGAGGAGCTGCCTGCACCCGGCCGCGGCCCGCGCAAATCTCTTCAAAAATGAGCCCGGCACCTCGGACAATTGCCGGGCTTGCATCTGTTCCGGGGGGGGGCGGGGGAGAAGTCCGGGGAGGGAGCTGCGGGCAGGCGGCCGGCGGGAAAGCGGCCGGCCGCCGCGCCTCCTTAAAGCGCCGGCGCAGACTCCGGCAACACTCGTTTGCCGGAGTCTTAGTTGCGGCTGCCACTGGCGAGGCGGCCGCAACTGAGTTTCGGCTTGGGGCCGGGTTACCACGGCAACCGGGACGCTGCGCACATCGATGACGTCATCGGTGCCGGCGCAGCGCTACCGGTCTACCGCCGCGGAAGGGCCCCAGGCAATTTAGGAACCGGCGCCAATTGCAGCGCTAGGCCCTCTAGCGCCGCAAAATCGGTGCTAAGGGCACTGAATTTCTAGGCCAAAGACTGCAGACAATGTGGCAGACGAGGGTGTTGTGTATGTCCCTTTAAGGGAATAACTGGTCTTAGACTGCAGTACCGGCAGTGATCACCCCTGTATAAAAGGCCCTAGCAGGCTTCTGTAGTTTCAGTTTCAAGCTGCCTCTTGTTCAGTAAAGTACCTGTTAAACTGTTCTCCCGAAGTCCGTGTATTATTGAGGCGCGGACTTTACAGTGGCGACGAGTAAGTTCGAACTCACCTGCAGTGTGGCATCATCTCACGGGGATCTCGCCTGAAAGGAAGGTCGTGGAAGGTCGTAGTCTGAGCAACGGGCGTCGACCGAGGGCAACCGCCCGAAGAATCCATCGGTGTTTGGAGAATTGCGGGAGAGACTGTGGTTCCAGCGAATCGTGCTGGTAGCAGGTAGCGTGCTGACCCTTCTGGACTGTGGCGGGCTCAAGCTCGATCGAGCGGCTCTACAAATCGGGCCGCGCAGCGTCGCCGGGAAAAGAAAACAAGAGAGAGAGGGTGGAGCGCACAGGGCGCAGTCGGTGCTCGATAACAGGACAGCGGAGAGAAACTAAATGGGGGGGAAGGAAAGCGAGACGCGCCGAAGCTGCGGGTCGCCGCCATTACCCCGTAGAATGCTAGGAGCAGCGTGGCAGTAAGGGGAAGAAGCAAAAGCGCAGGAGGCGCCATTTCATCCCGTTGGGGAAGAAGCAAAAGCGCGGGAGGCGCCATTTTATTCCATTGGGGAAGAAGCAAAAGCGCGGGAGGCGCCATTTTAAATCAGCCAAGATGCCGAAAAGTGGCAGTATCACTGCTTTCGACAACGAGGTAGAAGACTGGACCACGTATGTGGAAAGAATTGAAGTGTACTGCAAACAAATGAGGTGGCTGATGGAAAGAGGGTGTCGGTATTATTAAATCTGATGGGTGCGAGTACGTACGGCCTATTGCGGAATTTAATTACCCCAGCTAAACCAATGGAGAAAAGTTTTGAGGAGATTGTTCATATATTACAGGAACATCTAAGCCCTACACCACTGCTGATAGCAGAAAGATTCAAGTTCCATAAAAGAAACCAGCACAAAGATGAAAGCAATGCTGACTATCTTACGGAACTACGCAAGTTATCGAAGCACTGCCAGTTCGGAGCAGGACTGGCAGACACCTTACGGGATAAGTTTGTCTGCGGGCTCCAGAGTGAAGGAACCCAGAAACGACTACTTTCAAAAAAGGACCTGAAGCTAGAACAGGCTTTCAGCGTGGCAGTATCCTACGAAGCAGCAGCACGGGGAGCTGCGGAAATACAACAGAAACCACAAGAATACAGCGCTAACGAAATGGCGTATGGAGCCGAAAAGTGCTATCGCTGTGGCAGAACAACCCATGAGCAGAAGGACTGCTGGTTTAAAGACAAAATATGCAGGCAATGCAGGAAAATGGGACATATAGCAAGAGTCTGCAGGTCGGGAAAGAAGACCAACATGACAAGAACTACAAAGGAACAGTACAGGAAAGTAAAGAAACTGACAGATAG
This sequence comes from Somniosus microcephalus, assembly GCF_052327205.1. Taxonomy (NCBI): domain Eukaryota; kingdom Metazoa; phylum Chordata; class Chondrichthyes; order Squaliformes; family Somniosidae; genus Somniosus; species Somniosus microcephalus. The sequence goes on from NC_140999.1 coordinate 101,649,870, forward strand.
TAGTTCAGAAGATCAGGAGAGTGATAAGGACTCCGGGAGCAGGCGACTAAGTTGTTTAAAGTTACACAACGTGATCGCAAAAGAAGATCACCAAACCATTTGGGTCACCCTCATGATAGCAGGGTCCCCAGTGAAGATGGAATTGGACACAGGATCAGCCCTAACGGTCATGAATCGACGAGATTATGAGCGGCTATTCTCACACATACCCTTAAAGGACACGTCCATTGTATTGAAGACATACACGGGGCAGAAGGTCTACCCCAGAGGAAAAATAAGGGTGCCAGTTAAATATAACGGAAAGGAAACACAGAAACTATACATGTATATACTACGAGATGGAGGACCACCATTATTGGGACATGAATGGATCCGAAGACTACAATTGGATTGGCATTCCATTCTGGCACTAACTGTGACTGACAAAAAAGATGATGACGTCGCACCTGGACGTCTGCCACAAATTCTATCTGACGCAGAAGAGGTGTTCCAACAAGGACTTGGGACTCTAAAAGGAGTAAAGGCAACCATAAAGATTGAGGATAACGCAACCCCAAAATTTTTCAAGGCCAGACCGGTGCCATACGTGATACGCCCAGCTGTGGAAGCTGAACTGGAGAGTCTGGAGCATTCGGGGGTGCTGTCTAAGGTGGACTGGAGCGAATGGGCCACACCCATCGTTCCTGTAATGAAGAAAGCATTGAGCATTACGCCTGGGGAGCCAAGGAAGGTTCGCATCTGTGGGGACTTCAAGGTGACTGTGAACCCAGTCCTGCACACAGTACAGTATCTGCTTCTGCGGATAGAAGATATTTTCACCTCACTATCTGGAGGGAAACATTTTACAAAGATTGACCTGGCTCAAGCGTATCTACAAATGGAGGTGGAAGAAGCATCTAGGAAATACCTCACGATAAACACTCACAAAGGCCTTTACCAGTACAATCGACTGGTATTTGGGGTAGCATCGGCCCCGGCTATGTGGCAGAGGGCAATGGAACAAGTCCTGCAAGGGATCCCGGGGATCCAGTGTTATTTGGACGCCATCCTGGTTACGGGCGAAAATGACAATGAACACCTTGCCAACCTGGAACAGGTGCTCACGAGATTGCAGGAATATGGGCTACGAGCCAACCGTCCCAAATGCGAGTTCTTCAGGAGACAAATCTCGTATTGTGGCCACATGATTGATGAGGAAGGGTTGCATAAGTCGCCGGATAAGATTGAGGCTGTAGTCAAGGCTCCAGAACCAGAAAATGTGTCGCAACTGAGGTCGTTCCTCGGGTTGGTGAACTACTACCATAAGTTCTTGCCGAATTTATCTACAATTCTGCACCCACTGAACGCCCTCCTTCAAACTGGTGTAACATGGAAATGGAGTGATGAGTGTAAGCGGCCTTTCAGGAATGTAAATGCCAAATCACTTCAAAAGAAGTATCGGCCAACTACAACCCAACACTACCGATTCGGTTGGCATGTGATGCGTCAACTTACGGCATTGGAGCGGTGCTGTCACACAAATTCCGTGACGGTTCAGAGAGGCCAATAGCCTTTGCATCGTGCTCGCTAACCTCAGCCGAGCGTAACTACGCCCAGATTGACAGGGAGGCCCTCAGCCTGGTGTGGGGGGTGAAGAAGTTCAATCACTATCTGCACGGGCAGAAATTCACCCTACTGACTGATCATCAACCCCTGGTCTCAATTTTTAACCCAAAGAAGGGCGTTCCGGTGATGACGGCACAACGGCTGCAAAGATGGTCACTTTTTCTAGGGGCACATCAGTATGACATAGAGTACAAAGGTACGAAACAACATGGAAATGCTGATGGGCTGTCGCGCCTACCGTTGCCTACGGCGGAAGAAGCTCCTGCAGTGGACCCGGTGGAGATATTCCATGCGACCATAGTCGAATGCTTGCCTGTTGCAAACGCAAGTATTGAGAAGGAAACCCGAAATGACCCGACACTCTCTCGGGTCTATGATTTGACGGTGAAGGGATGGCCAGCATATGGCGACTCACTGTTGCCAGCATTCTCGCCAAGGAGGGAACAGCTGTCAGTGTGCCGGGGAACCTTGATGTGTGGATCCCAAGTGGTAATTCCACCCAAGTTGAGAGATAGAGTACTCAATGAGCGTCACGAGGGTCATCTGGGAGGGGTAAAAATGAAGAGCCTAGCCAGGGCGTTTGTGTGGTGGCCGGGAATCGATAAAGAAATCGAGGATATGACCAAGAGATGCACAGGATGCCAGAAGTTCCAAAACGCTACACCACAGGCCCCGCTACATCCATGGGAGTGGCCCTCATCTCCATGGCAATGGGTACACATTGATTTCGCTGGTCCATTTATGGACTCAATGTTTCTAATCGCTGTGGACGCCCATTCGAAATGGCCAGAGGTCATTAAAATGTCCTCCACCACCACGGAGAAAACCATTGCAGTCCTAAGGACCATCTTCGCCAGGAATGGGTTGCCAGAACAGATCTGTTCCGACAATGGCCCACAGTTTGTGTCTGAGGATTTCCGGAGGTTCCTGAAGAATAATGGGGTGAAACATTACACATCTGCCCCATATCATCCAGCCACAAATGGATTGGCTGAGAGGTTTGTTCAGACCTTTAAAAAGGCCATAAAGGCAATGTATAATGACGACATACCACTGCAACACAAGGTGGATAACTTCCTGTTTGCTTACCGGAATGCGACACATGCAGTAACCAACCAAACTCCAGCCGTACTGTTTTTCAACCGGAGACTAATATGTCGCTTGGATTTGCTCAAACCAAACATAAGACGAGATGTTGAGGATAAGCCGTTCCAGCACTTAAATGAGAAGCCAACCAGGAGCTTCAAGATAGGGCAACCAGTCTTGGCCCGCGACTACCGAACAGAAAAATGGCAGCCAGGCACGATATGCACACAGCAGGGACCACTAATGTACACAGTGGACGTTGGAGAGAGCATCGTGAGACGCCATGCTGACCAGATTCTAGAGTCACAGGAACAAGCCAAACCTGTACCACAAGCATGTGCACCTGGTAATGAGCCCGAAGTACAGATTGCGTCTACCTCAGAAGCAGGGGTATTGGAAGCTGACGAACCAACCAATGACAATGAGCCAGAATTGACTCCACCGCCAGAACAGGATACTCGAGAAAGGCGCTATCCGGTCCGGATCAGGAAGCCTCCTCAAAGACTGAACTTATAAATGTCTATTCCAGTTGATGTATATATTACTGAGAAAATTGTAATTGTAATTAGTTATTATTTAGTTGTTAAATGAATGTTATGTACTGTTTATCTAAAAGGGGAGGAATTGTTGTGTATGTCCCTTTAAGGGAATAACTGGTCTTAGACTGCAGTACCGGCAGTGACCACCCCTGTATAAAAGGCCCTAGCAGGCTTCTGTAGTTTCAGTTTCAAGCTGCCTCTTGTTCAGTAAAGTACCTGTTAAACTGTTCTCCCGAAGTCCGTGTATCATTGAGGCGCGGACTTTACAGAGGGCACATTGAAAGAGTCTGCAAAGCACATAAGAAGCAGAAAACTGATACAATACAGAGTAACAAAAAGGTACATCAAGTGACTGAAAACAAGAAACCTTTCAAAGATAGATACAAGAAGGTACACCACGTGACTGGAGACAGTTCAGATAAAGAAAAAAGTGACACAGACTCAGAGGAAGAGGGTCTGGCTTGTCTAAAACTACACAGTGTGAAAGAAACAGGGGATCACAGAATAATATGGGTTACTCCAGAAGTGGCAGGAGTTAGGCTGAAAATGGAGTTGGACACAGCTTTAACAGTGACTGCAAATGACTGTTTTCACACATACCGCTAAGGCTAACTAAAGTACTGCTAAAGACATACACAGGACAAAGAGTGTGCCCCAAAGGTAAAATAAAAGTGACAGTGACGTACAAAGAAAAAAAAATACCGCAATTGAACCTCTATGTACTGGAAAATGGAGGACCATCATTGCTGGGACGCGAATGGCTCAGGAAAATACAGTTGGATTGGCACACCATCCAAGCACTGTTTGTGTCAGCAAAGGAGGACAGCAACGCCACTCCTGAGAGACTGTCACAAATACTCTCTGACTCTCAGGAAGTGTTCAAGAAGGGAATAGGAACACTTAAGGGCATGAAAACAAAAATTAAGATTGAGGAGAACGCAAATCCAAAGTTCCATAAGGCCAGACCAGTGCCTTATACAATTCGCCCTTCAGTAGAAGCAGAGCTGGAGAACTTGGAGCAGTTAGGGGTCCTGTCCAAGGTGGATTGGAGTGAATGGGCCACACCTATAGTTCCAGTGATGAAGAAAACCTCCAGCACAAAACCAGGAAAGCCAAGAAAAGTGCGCATCTGCGGAGACTTTAAAGTGACTGTTAACCCAGTCCTCCACACAGTACAGTACCCATTGCCTCGCATTGAGGACATCTTTGCTTCCCTGTCAAGAGGGGAACGCTTCACAAAGACTGACTTGGCCCAGGCCTATCTCCAAATGGAAATTGATGATGCATCAAAGAAGTACCTGACAATAAATACGCACAAAGGCCTTTACCAGTATAATCGGCTGGTATTCGGAATAGCATCAGCTCCTGCAATCTGGCAAAGGGCAATGGACCAAGTCCTGCAGGGGATCCCAGGTACTCAGTGTTATCTTGATGACATCATCATTACTGGCAAGAATGACAACGACCACCTTTCCAACCTCGAACAGGTGCTCATCAGGTTACGGGAGTATGGGCTCCGAGCGAACCGAGACAAGTGTGAGTTTTTCAAAAAGGAAATCTCATACTGTGGACATGTGATTGACAAGGACGGTTTACACAAGTCTCCAGACAAGATTGAAGCTGTGATTAATGCACCAACACCTGAAAATGTGTCTCAGTTGAGATCGTATCTTGGACTGGTGAACTACTATCACAAGTTTTTGTCCAACCTATCCACAGTGTTACATCCACTAAATGCACTGCTACAGACAGGGTCACAATGGAAGTGGAGTGACAGCTGTGAACAAGCTTTTCAAGAGAGTAAAAGACTCATTACTTCAGAAGAGGTGCTAGCTCACTTTGACCCATCCTTACCTATTCGACTGGCATGTGATGCTTCACCCCATGGCATTGGTGCCGTGTTGTCACATAAGTTCCCAGACGGCTCAGAAAGACCAATAGCCTTTGCCTCAAGATCATTGACTACAGCTGAACGCAATTATGCACAGATTGACCGAGAGGCCCTCAGTCTTGTGTGGGGAGTCAAGAAATTCAACCACTACTTGTATGGTCAACAGTTTATACTGTTAACTGACCACCAGCCTCTCATTTCAATCTTCAACCCAAGGAAGGGCATTCCAGTGATGACGCACAATGGCTGCAGCGATGGTCACTCTTCCTAGGGGCTCACCTGTATGACATTGAATACAAGGGGACCAAGCAACATGGCAACGCTGATGGTTTGTCACGTTTACCACTGCCGACCTCGGAGAGAACTACAACAGTTTACTCAGCAGAGGTATTTCACACAACAATAGTTGAGCAGCTACCAGTGACAAACTCCCTCATTGAAAGAGAAACACGCAATCATCCTACATTGTCAAAAGTTTATGACATCACTGTGAAGGGATGGCCAGCGCATGGTGACTCATTGTTTCCAGCATTCTCAGCTAGGAGGGAGCAGTTATCAGTGTGTCGGGGAACACTGATGTGCGGCTCATGAGTTGTGATTCCTCCCAAGCTTCGTAACCGAGTGCTAGGTGAACTGCACGAAGGCCACTTAGGTACGGTAAAGATGAAAAGCCTTGCCCGTGGATACGTGTGGTGGCCCGGAATTGACAAACAGATCGAGGACCTGACAAAGAGCTGCTCAGGATGTCAAAAGGTCCAGAACGCACCACCACAAACCCCTCTCCACCCCTGGGAATGGCCCTCATCACCATGGCAACGTGTGCACATCGACTTTGCTGGACCGTTCATGGACTCCATGTTCTTGATTGTAGTCGATGCACATTCCAAATGGCCCGAGGTCATTAAAATTAAATTAACCACATCTGAAAAGACCATTTCAGTTCTGAGGACCATGTTCGCTAGAAATGGCCTACCAGACCAAATCTGCACAGACAATGGACGACAATTTGTCTCTGACGAGTTCCAAAGTTTCATGAGGAAAAATGGAATCAAGCACTACACATCTGCCCCGTATCATCCAGCTACAAATGGCTTGGCAGAAAGATTCGTACAGACTTTCAAGAAGGCCATCAAAGCAATGTACAGTGAGTATCTACCACTGCAACACAAGATAGACAATTTCCTCTTTGCTTATCGGAACGCAGTACACGCAGCCACTAATCAGACTCCAGCGATGATGTTTCTGAACAGGAACCTGAGATCTCGCATGGACCTTCTTAAACCGAATGTACGTCGTGATGTAGAGAACAAGCAGTTCAAACATTTGAATGCTAAGCCAACACGAAGCTTCAGTGTGGGACAGTCAGTTCTTGCTCGAGATTTCCGGATGGAAAAGTGGCATCCAGGGACAATATCCACAAGAGAGGGACCACTGATGTACACTGTGGATGTGGGAGAGAACGTTTTGAGACGTCATGTGGACCAAATTCTGGGTGTTCAGGTGAAAAACACCCCTATACCTCGCCCAGACTCACCTGACATGGAAACAGACACTCCTGATTCATCAGCATCAGCACCAGCCTCATCCACAGCTGAGGGCTCTACCTGTGCTGATAGCTCACTAAATGCACCTGTACCTGTACAGTCTCATTCCCCAAAGCAAAAGAGTCTGGAGAGACATTACCCAGAGAGGCAGAGGAGGCCTCCCCAGAGACTTGACTTATAAAAGGGCTGTTGACAAAATAAAATGTTATGTTGGAATTTGAATTTTGTTACTTTTAAGAAAACAAAAAGGTTACTGTAAAGACAGGCTCTGTATGTTAATTATAGAAATTTTGCGTTAATATACTATTAAACTAAAGGGGGAGGAAGTGTAATGTATACAACATTGAAGGGACTACTTTGTTTTGCGGATGTATATCCTTAGTTGCGAGCGTATATAACAGACGCGTATTGATTTGTACAGTCAGTGCCGAAGTTCCAGTTACCCAGTAAAGATCACTTGAAGTTACTCTCAGTCTCTGCTGCTTTATTATTTTATGTAGTTGTGTATAGCGGTACAAACACAACACAAGGGATCCCTGGGAGTGTGTCAGTATTTACTGGTTGTCTCTGAGAGTGTGTCTTTTTTTACAAGGGGTCCCAGGGCTTGTGGCAATATTTACAGGGGGTCCCTGGGAGTGTGTCACTATTTTCAGAGGGTCCCTGGGATTGTGTCGATATTCACAGGGGGTCCCCGGGTGTGTGTCGATATTTACAGGGGTTCCCCGGGCGTGTGTCAGTATTTACAGGGATTCCCGGAGGTGTGTCAGTATTTACAGGGGTCCCCGGGAGTGTGTCAATATTTACAGAGGTCCCTGGGAGTGTGTCAGTATTACAAGGGGTGCCTGGGTGTGTCAGTATTACAAGGGGTCCCTGGGAGTGCCTCATTATTTTCAGGAGGTCCCCGGGTGTGTGTCATTATTTTCAGGGGCTCCCTGGGAGTGTCAATTTTTACAGGGGTCCCCAGGAGTGTGTCAGTATTTACAGGGTCTCTGGGAGTGTGTCAGTATTTACAGGGTCCCTGGGAGTGTGTCAGTATTTACAGGGGCCCCTGGGAGTGTGTCAGTATTTACAGGGGTCCCCAGGAGTGTGTCAGTATTTACAGGGGTCCCCGGGAGTGTGTCAGTATTTACAGGGAGTTCCTGGGAGTGTGTCAGTATTTACAGTGGGTCCCCTGGTGTGTGTCAGTGTTTACAGGCGGTCCCCGGGAGTGTGTCAGTATTTACATTGGGTCCCCGGGAATGTGTCAGTATTTACAGGGGGTCCCTGGGTGTGTGCCAGTATTTACAAGGGTACCCAGGAGTGTGGCAGTATTTATAGGAGGCCCCTGGGAGTTTGTCGTTATTGAGAAGGGTCCCCGGGAGTGTGTCAGTATTTACAAGGGTCCCCCAGAGTGTGTCAGTATTTACAGCTGGTCCCCGGCTTTGTGTCAGTATTTACGCGGGGTCCCTGGGAGTGTATCAGTATTTACAGGGGTACCCGGGAGTGTGTCAGTATTTACAGGGGTACCCGGGAGTGTATCAGTATTTACAGGGGTACCCGGGAGTGTGTCAGTATTTACAGGGGTACCCGGGAGTGTGTCAGTATTTACAGAGTGTCCCCGGGAGTGTGTCAGTATTTACAGGGGGTCCCAGGGAGTGCGTCATTATTTTCAGGGGGTCCCTGGGAGTGTGTCAGTATTTATAGGAGTCCCTGGGATTGTGTCAGTATTTACAAGGGTACCGTGAGAGTGTTAGTATTTACAGGGGTTCCTGGGAATGTTTCAGTATTTTCAGGGATCCCCGGGTATGTGTCAATATTTACAGGGGTCCCTGGGTGTATGTCAGTATTTACAAGGCTGGCCGGGAGTGTGTTATTATTTACAAGGGTCCCCGGCTTTGTGTCGGTATTTACTGGGGATCGCAGGGATTTTGTCAGTATTTACAGGCGGTCCCTGGGAGTGTGTTAATATTTACAGGGGGTCCCTGGGAGTGTGTCAATATTTATAAGGGTCCCTGGGAGTGTGTTGATATTTACAATGGTTCCCTGGGTGTGTGTCAATATTTACAGGGGTCCCTGGGAGTGTGTCAGTATTGACAGTGGTCCCTGGGAGTGTGTCAGTCCTTACAGTGGTTCCCTGGGTGTGTGTCAGTATTTATCGGGGTCCCTGGGAGTGGGAGGGCAGGGTTTTCATTGAGCCGTGGAGGCAGGATTGGAGGCGTGTGGGGGGTTAAAATTGCAAAAACTGGCGTGCGGACCCAACCCCGCCTCCATCCCACCTCCAAGCAATTTTCAATAATTCGTGCCTAATGGTCCCGTCTCCATCCTGCATCCAAGAGGCGGGATAGGCCGTAAAGGCCCTTAACTAGCACTAAATTGCCTCTATAATACCATTTTGAAAGGCCTTTGTGATTTTAACCCTTTTCCCACGTGAAACACGCCTGTTCTGAAACACGACGGTGAAACCTGGCGGGAGCACAATTGGATTGCTGACTATCCGCTGCAGCTCAACCATTAAAGAGGAGATTTGATCAGCCATCATTTGCAGGTGGCAGGACTTTGTAGTCGCAGGTCTGGGCAAACTTTTAGAAGGCATAACCACATCTGTGGAAGTTTGGAGCCAGACACCCATCTCCAGTGTGACCTCCTGGGAAACCCCTCTCGCCACCTTGACTGAGCGCTTCCTCAACTGAGGCATATACCAGAAGCATGGGAGCCATTTATTTCCTTCCCTTCTGGACATTAGATGAGGTCGAAGACCAGCTGCGGCACCAGCAGAACCAGGAACAACAGCAGCACCAACAGCAGCAGCAACAACAGGAGTGACAGGCTGCTGCTCACCCACCTGAAGCTGCATAGGCCAAAAGGGGCCAGCGCATGGAAGCCCGTCGGCGCAGGAGATACCCCCCAAACAGGGTCTACAGACACAGGGGTCAATTTTAACTCAGGTGCGGGGAATTGTCGGGTTCCCCGAATTTAGGGGTCGATTTTAACTGAGCCGTGAGGTGGGCTTTGAGGCGTGCGGGGGGTTAAAATCGCTAAAACTGCCCCCCCCGCCCGGCCTGGTTCCCGACCCCGAGCGATTTTAACCCAGGCGAGTTTGATGGTCCCGAATCAGTCCCGCCTCCTGTAATATTTGCATACTGAATTATCATTGGCCCGCAGGCATCTGTAAGGAATACCTATTATATTCACATGTGATCACATGCTGAGTTGTCATTGGCCTGCAGGCATCTGTAAGGGCTGCTATTGTTTAGAAGACTGAGTAGGGGTCCTGTCTCCATCTTGTCCACACGGTGCTGTATTGATTGAGAAAGCTTACAGACCTGATGCTTCATTAAAAGAGTTTAAACTGTAATACCCCGTTGTCCTGCAATTTATTATTTTTGTACAAAGTGTGCAAAACAAGACATGGGCCCCGATTTTTGGCTTGTGTGGGGAATGGTCGGATTTCCCCGAATGTGGGGTTTCTGACACACATAAAAAAGTGTCAGCCAGCTCCACGCAATTTTGCCTCAATTGGCCAATTAATTCCCAGCATGTGGGAAGCCTTGCTAATTGTCCAATTCGAGTCAGAAATCCCCACAGTATGATGTCGTCATGCATGGTGCTTTCAAGGTCCATAGCAAGCACTGCATCCTCTGAAGGCTTCCAAACAAACCACACAGGATGGCAGAGGAGCCTGCAGCAGCTGTGGGCAGTGCCAGACCCCGAGCTGCCTCCAAATTCGACGAGGCTTCACTGCAGGCATTATTGGATGGGGTTAGGGCCCACAGGGAGGTCCTCTTCCCTAGGTCAGGGAGGAAGAGGCCTCCCACTGAGACCAATGCTGCATGGATGCAGGTGTCAGCAGATGCCAATTCGCTGGGAGTCACCAGAAGAACCTTGGCATTACATCTCTATCTCCTTCCTTTAATCTCCCACAGTACCATCCAGAGCCCCCGTCCTCACTGTGGAGGAGGAAGAGGCTGTGCAGCCAGACTCCTCAGAGGAGAAGTAAGCGCACCCAGCACCAGCGCAGACACTCACACCTCGGGGGGACCTTCGGGACATAGAGTAATGTTGTCACCTGGTGTTTCACAGCTCACAAGTGAGCCTCAGCAGATTCTGGAGACAGGGACAGCAGTGGAGAGTCCTCGTCGGAGGGCGCAGGACTCTGCCAGCTCAGCTCAGCTGCACTGCATGTCGACCCTCTGCCTCTGGGTCCATCCGCAAGAGAAGAGGTGATGGATCTCCATGCACAGATGCTGGAGTCTCTGGCAGGTTTTGTCTCCAGGGTCGCTGCGAGTGTGGAGCGAATGGAGGAGTCCATAGCGACCATGAGCAGAGCCTTTGTGCAGTCATTGGCACATGAACGCATCACCATGGAAAGGTTGGCAACCTCCATGCAGGAGATAACTCGCCAGGGTACGGGAAACATGATGAGTGCTCATAAGAGAATGACATCTCTTGAGGAGCGTTGGCCATCTGTTGAACAGAGAAACCAGATCCTCATGGAAGTCCTTCTGAGTAGGACTGCCAGTGCAGATACGGGTCCCCGCCATGGCCCCCTAAAGTGCAGCAAGGCGCTCTCAAGCCACTTCCAAGCGCTGGCCCCTTCTGACCTGTGCAGCTTCAGGTGAGTGAGCAACAGCCTGGTGCTCCTGGTGCTCATCATGCTGTTCCTGGTTCTGCTGCTGCCGCCTCTGCTGCTGGAGATACTCTAATGGCAAGAAGGGAAGGAAAAAATGGCGTCCCACACTTCTCGTAGATGCCTCCGCTGAGGAAGCGCTGAGTGAGGGTGGCGAGAGTGGCTTCCCAGGAGATCGCATTGGAGAAGTGTGTGAGGCTCCAACCTTCCACAGCTGTGCCTAAGCCTTGAAGAAGTAGCCCTAAACCTGCAACAACAAGGTCCTTCAACATACAAGTGCTGGCCCTTTAAATCGCAGCTTCTCCTTACCTGCAGCTGACAGCTAGCAAGCTTCACGCCAGCTCTCAGCAGCGGGGTTCCCCGCAGGTGGGTTTCAGGTGGGAAAAGCCCCAAAGTCGCAACAGCACGGGAAAATCAACTTCAACAAGCAGATAATTGCTTGTTAGTGCTCCAACGACCAGTCCCGCCAGCGGCGGCCGGGATTGAAGCGGGGCGTGGGGAAACAGCAGTCCGAAAGTCGGACGGGGCGGGGAATCAGGCGGGGGCCCGACCCGCTTTTTCGCTGATCTTCGGCCCCCAGCCACATGAAAAGCCGCCCGATGGCGGCCAGAAAATCGGGGCCGTGGTCTCTCACCGCGGATGAAGCAAGGGTACTGAAAAGTTATTTTGACCGTTTTGAAGCATATGTGATGCCCAAGACAAATACGATATTCGCTAGGTACAAGTTTCAGGAGAAAGTACAAGGAGCTAGTGAGTCATTTGAACAGTTCGTGACTGAGTTAAAACTGCTGGTAAAAGTCTGTGAATATGCAGCTAAAGATGAGGTGGCCAGAGACCGCATCGTGTTTGGAATACATTCAGCTAAAGTGAGAGAAACTTTTGAATGTTGGGTCCGGGCTAACGCTGGACAAAGCTATAGACATAGCTAGATCGCACAAGATAGCCCAAGCACAGTTGAAAACCATAACCGGCGCCACGAGTAGCTCGAGTGAACAGGCAGTGCATGCAGTTAATAGATACACACCAAAGAACACTGCCCAGAGAGCGTGTTTCAGAACAGAAAGAACAGCGAGAGTTCTAAAAATGGGCGACACAGACATAAAACGCTTCAAAAACTGTGGATATTGTGGAAACAACTGGCATGGAGAAAAGGAGTACTGCCCTGCCAAAGGAAGGCAATGTATTAAATGTGGTAAACGGAACCACTTTGCTAAAGTTTGCAAGACTGTTTTCGGAAAGCAGTACACACAGTGAGTGACAGCCAAATGCCAGATAGAGAGCCAAATGCAGAGGAACTGTTTATTGATACTGTGTCACAGAAAAAACAGATTTCAGAGACTGAGCAAGGCTTTGCAGATATTGAGATAGGGAAACAGGGCACAGAGCTTAGGTTTAAACTAGACACTGGATCTCAGGTTAATGTAATTCCTCTGAGTGAGCATCACAGCTTGAAGGATGAGTGTGAGCTACAGCCCACCTCACGCAGACTGACCGACTATGGAGGTGAGCAGCTCATTGTAAAAGGCACATGCGTGATGAAATGCAAGTACAAAGAAAGCGCCATGATGGTGAACTTTTACATTGTTGACACTCAAGCACCTCTAGTGCTAGGTCTAAAGGCATGTTTAGACATGGACCTCATCAAGCTAGTGCTATCATTGACAGCACCAGTTGAGAAGCAGACAGTCATGGAGGAGTTTGCTGACGTTTTCAAAGGAATCGGACTATTCCCAGGTGAATGCACTATTCACCTTGATCCAGCAGCAACCCCTGTGGTTTGCCCACCAAGAAGGATACCCCTTGCTCTATGTAGTCACCTGAAGGAGGAGCTGCAGAGCATGGAGAATACAGAAATCATTGTCCGGGAAACAGAACCGACAGAGTGGGTCAACGCATTAGTAGTGGTTGAGAAACCATGTACAGGCAAGCTCAGAGTCTGTCTCGACCCCAGAGATTTGAACAAGGCTATCAAACGCCCTCACTACCCTCTACCAACGCTAGATGACATCACACCCAAGCTAGTGGGAGCACGTTACTTCAGTGTAATTGATGCACGATCAGGATACTGGACTATCAAGCTCACGGAAGAGTCATCTAAGCTAACAACGTTCAACAAACCATTTGGACGCTACCGATTTCTGCGTTTACCATTTGGTCTTATCTCAGCTCAGGATGAATTCCAGCGGAAGATCGACGAAACCTATGAAGGCCTCGACAGAGTAGTCGCAATCGTAGACGACATCCTCATCTATGGCAGGAATAGAGAGGAACATGACAGGAACCTCCGTGCGATGCTACAAAGATGACGGGAGAAAGGTATCCGGCTCAACCCCGAGAAAAGCATAATCGGATCCACCGAGATCAGTTATTTCGGGCATCGCCTCTCAACTGATGGCATTAAGCCGGATCCAGAGAAAATCTCCGCCATCAAGAAGATGGAGCCGCCGAAGAACCGCGCAGAGCTAGAGACAGTACTAGGCATGGTTAACTACTTAGCCAAGTTTGCCCCGAGCCTCTCCGGAATCAACGCACCCATGCATCAGTTGCTCAAACAATCCAATGAGTTCCTGTGGGACAAACAACACGACACAGCATTTCAGAAAATGAAAGACCTAATCACCAGAGAACCAGGACCAGTTCTTGTCTACTTCGACCGCAACAAAGAGCTCAGACTACAAGTGGACACGTCAAAGTACGGGCTAGGCACAGTATTACTGCAAGAAGGAAAGCCCATCGGCTACGCTTCCAGATCTCTCACAGACAGTGAAATCAACTATGCTCAAATCGAGAAAGAGCTATATGCAATTCTGTTTGGATGTAAGCGTTTCCACCAGCACGCCTATGGCCGACAAGTCTTTGTGGAATCCGACCACAAGCCCCTCGAGTCAATCATGAGGAAACCACTAGTCGCAGCCCCACCAAGGCTACAGAGAATGATCGTTCAGCTACAGAAGTACGACTTCACAATCATTTACCGTCCAGGCAAAGACATTCCTGTTGCAGACACACTCTCCAGAAAGTCTCTTAGCTACCAGGACAGCAGCCTCAGTGAAGGCATGGGTGTGCAGGTGCACATGGTGTACAACAGCTTACCCGTGAGTGACTCAAAACTGAAGGAGAGCCGAGCAGCAATAGAGAAAGATGCACAACTCACACTGCTGAGCAAAGTCATACATGAAGGATGGCCTGAGGAAAGGAGGAAATGCCCTCAGAGCATATCTGAATTCTGGAACCACAGAGACGAACTGTCACAAATCAACGGAATCATCTTCAAAGGGGAGAAAATCATCATTCCTACCAGTCTCAGAGAAGAGATGTTGACAAAAATTCATGCTGGACATATGGGCATGGAAAAATGCAAACAAAGAGCACGTGACATTATGTTTTGGCTCGGAATGTGCAAACACATTGAGGACATTGTCGGAAAATGTTCCATTTGTCTAGAACGCCACCCATCAAATGTCAAAGAGCCCATGATACCTCACCGTATCCCAGACAGGCCCTGGCAGGTCGTCAGCTGCAAGCAAGTGCATGCAAAACATGTACAGAGACAGCAACACCAAAAGAGATACTATGATAGGTCAGCTAGACTACTGCTGCCGCTGCACAATGGAGAATCCGTCAGAATCCAGGAGCATGACTACTGGAAGCCAGCAGTTGTCCTCCAGCCAGCTGACACTGAGCGATCGTATCACGTCCGCACCCCAGAAGGACAGGTGTATCGCTGCAATTGCAGGCACCTCCTGAACACCAAGGAACAACACCGTCATTCCGACGAGAGGTCAAGCCTAGAGTTATCCTTGACTTGTGAACTGCCAAAGGGTGTAGGCGGATCGCTGCCCTAAAAAAACTGTACATCGTTATTGAAACATTGAGATGTTTTCAGTGCTAGCTAAATGTTGAGTTTACTTATAGAAACATAGAAGATAGGAGCAGGAGTAGGCCATTCGGCCCTTTGAGCCTGCTCGGCCATTCAATGAGATCATGGCTGATCATCCAAATTCAGTATCCTGTCCCTGCCTTCTCCCCATATCCTTTGATCCCTTTAGCCTTAAGAAATATATACAACTCTTTCTTGAATATATTTAATGAACTGGCCTCCACCGCCCTCTGTGGCAGTGAATTCCACAGGTTCACCACTCTCTGGGTGAAGAAATTCCTCCTCATTTCAGTCCTAAATGGCTTACCCCTTATCCTTAGACTGTGACCCCTGGTTCTGGAATCACTGACCATCGGGAACATCCTTCCTGCTTCTAATCTGTCTAGTACTGTTAGAATTTTATAAGTTTCAATAAGATCCCCTCTCATTCTTCTGAACCCCAGTGAGTATAAGCCCAATCGATACAATTTCTCCTCATACGTCATTCCTGCCATCCCAGGTATCAGCCTGGTGAATCTTCGCTGCACTCCTTCCATGGCAAGAACGTCCTTCCTCAGGTAAGGTGACCAAAACTGCACACAATACTCAAGGTGCGGTCTCACCAAGGCCCTGTATAACTGTAGCAAGACACCCTTGTTCCTGTACTCGAACCCTCTTGCTACGAAGGCCAACATGCCATTTGCTTTCTTAACCGCCTGCTGCACCTGCATGCTTACATTCAACGACTGGTGCACAAGAACACCCAGGTCTCTTTGCACTTCCCCTTCTCCCAATCTATTGCCATTCAAATAATAATCTGCCTTCCTGTTTTTTGCCACCAAAGTGGATAACCTCACATTTATCCACATTATAGTGCATTTGCCATGTTTCTGCCCAATCACCCAAACTGTCCAAATCGTACTGGAGTTTCACGACATCCTCCTCACAGCTTACCCTCCCACTCAGCTGTGTCGTCTGCAAATTTGGAGATATTACATCTAATTCCCTCGTCCAGATCATTAATATATATTGTGAAAAGCTGGGGTCCTAGGACCGATCCTTGCGGTACCCCACTAGTCACTGCCTGCCACTTGGAAAACGACCCGTTTATTCCAACTCTTTGCTTTCTGTCCGCCAACCAGTTCTCTATCCAAGTCAATACCTTGCCCCCAATCCCATATGCCTTCATTTTGCACGCTAATCTCTTATGTGGGACCTTATCGAAAGCCTTCTGAAAGTCCAAATACACCACATCCACTGGTTCTCCCTTATCTATTTTACCAGTTACATCCTCAAAAAATTCCAGTAGATTAGTCAAGCATGATTTACCTTTTGTAAATCCATGTTGACTTTGTCCGATCCTGTCACTGTTTTCCAAGTGCTCTGCTATTACATCTTTTATAATAGACTCTAGCATTTTCCCCACTACCGATGTCAGGCTTACCGGTCTATAATTCCCCGCTTTTTCTCTACCACCTTTTTTGAATAGCGGGGTAACATTATCTACCCTCCAATCCATGGGTACTGTTCCAGAGTCTATCGAGTTCTGGAAGATGACCAGCAATGCATCTACTATTTCTAGGGCCACTTCCTTAAGTACCCTGGGATGTAGATTATCAGGCCCTGGGGATTTATCGGCCTTCAGTCCCATCAATTTTCCGAACACCATTTCCCTACAAATACTGATTTCTTTCAGTTCCACCCTTTCATCAGACCCTATGTTTCCCGGCATCTCTGGGAGGTTATTTGTGTCCTCCTTTGTGAAGACAGAACCAAAGTATGAATTTAGTTGGTCTGCCATTTCTTTGTTTCCCATTATAAATTCCCCTGATTCTGACTGCAAGGGACCTACGCTTGACTTCACCAATCTTTTTCTCTTCACATATCTATAAAAGCTTTTACAGTCAGTTTTTATGTTCCCTGATAGCTTACTCTCATATTCTATTTTCCCTTTCTTAATTAATCCCTTTGTCCTCCTTTGTTGAATCCTAAATTGCTCCCAGTCCTCAGGATTATTGCTTTTTCTGGCCAATTTATATGTCCTCTCCTTGGATCTTATGCTATCCCTAATTTCCCTTGTTAGCCACGGTTGAGTCACCTTTTTTGTTTTATTTTTATGCCAAACTGGGATGAACAAATTCTGTAGCTCATCCATTCGGTCTTTGAATGTTTGCCATTGCCTATCCACCGTCAACCCTTTGAGTGCCATTCCCCAATCAATCCTACCCAACTCGCTCCTCAGACCATTGTATTTTCCTTTATTTAAATTGAGGACCCTAGTCTCTGAGTCAACTACTTCATTCTCCATCTTAATGAAGAATTCGATCATATTATGATCGCTCCGACCCAAGGGGCCTCGTACAACAAGCTTGCTAATTAATCCTTTCTCGTTACATAATACCCAGTCTAAGATGGCCTGATCTCTGGTTCGTTCCTCGACATATTGGTCCAGGAAACCATCCCGTAAACACTCCAGGAATTCCTCCTCTGCAGTATTGTTACTAATTTGGTTGGCCCAATCTATATGTAGATTAAAGTCACCCATGATGGCTGCTGTGCCCTTATTGCACGCTTCTTTAATTTCCCTTTTAATGCCATCCCCAACCTCCGCCTTACTGTTGGGAGGCCTATATACCACTCCCACTAAAGTTTTTTTCCCCTTAGTATTTCTCAATTCTACCCATACAGATTCCACATCATCAGAGCTAATATCCTTCATTACATTTGTATTAATCCCTTCTTTAACCAGTAATGCTACCCCACCTCCCTTTCCTTTTTGCCTATCTTTCCTGAATATCGAATACCCCTGGATGTTGAGTTCCCAGTCTTGGCCATCCTTGAGCCACGTTTCCGTAATCCCAACCAAATCATATTCGTTTACCTCTATTTGCGCAGCCAATTCGTCCACCTTATTACAAATGCTCCTTGCATTAAGACACAAAGCCTTCAGGCTTGTTTTTTTTTAATGCTCTTAGGCCTACTAGAATTATTATTTACTGTGGCCACATTTGATTTAAACCGTTGATTTCTCTGACTGCCACTTTTGTTTTTCTCCTTCCTATCTTTTGCTTTTATCCCTGTTTCCCTTTCCTCTGTCTCCCTGCTCAGGTTCCCAACCCCCTGCCATTTTAGTTTAAACCCCCCCGAACAGTGCTAGCAAACCTCCCCGCAAGGATATTTGTCCCGTTCTGGTTCAGGTGCAACCCGTCCAACTTGTACAAGTCCCACCTTCCCCAGAAGCAGGCCCAGTGATCCAGGAAACTAAAGCCCTCCCTCCTGCACCAACTCTTTAGCCATGCATTCATCTGCTCTATCCTCCTATTCCTATACTCACTAGCACGTGGCACCGGGCGTAATCCAGAGATTACAACCTTTGAGGTCCTGCTCTTTAATATGCTACCTAGCTCCCTAAATTCTTGCTGCAGGACCTCATCCCTCTTCCTTCCCATGTCATTGGTCCCAATGTGAACCACGACCTCTGACTGTTCATCCTCCCCCTTCAGAATGCCCTGCAGCTGTTCAGTGACATCCTTGACCCTGGCACCAGGGAGGCAACAAACCATCCTGGAGTCACGTCTATGGCCACAGAAACGCCTATCTGTTCCCCTTTCGATAGAATCCCCTACCACTATTGCTCTCCCACTGAGCAGCAGAAGCACCCCTGGTGCCAGGAAGTTGGCTGCTGCTGCCTTCCTCTGGTAAGTCATCCCCCTCAACAGTATCCAAATCAGTATACCTGTTTGAGAGGGGGATGGCCACAGGGGTCCCCTGCACTACCTGCCTGCCTCTACTGCACTGCCTGATGGTCACCCATTTCCCTTCTGCCTGTGCAGCCCTTACCTGCGGTGTGACCAACTCACTAAATGTGTTATCCACGACCCTCTCAGCATCGTGAATGCTCCAAAGCCCATCCATCCGCAGCTCCAGCGCCACAATGCGGTCTGCTAGTAGCTGCAGCTGGATGCATTTCTGGCACACATGGTCATCAGGGACACAGGCAGCATCCCTGAATTCCCACATAGAGCAAGAGGAGCATAACACGGGGCTGGGCTGTCCTGACATGACTTACCCTTTAATTAATTTTAATTAATTCACTATCACCAATTAAAGATAAACTCTAAGGCGCTTGTATGGTTTACCAACAGTCCCCGCTACACCAGAAAGACCTTAGCAACTATAAACCACAGAGTTAAAGTTTAAAAAATAGAGAAATACTCACCAACCAATCACTTACCTGCTCCCTGGTGACGTCACTCTCTGATTACTTTTTCCCTCTCTCCCCGCTGCTGAGTTGGTATGCCTCACTGCTCCCTGGAACTGGTCGGGCCTCGGTGCTCGCGCCGGTTTTTATACCGGGCTCCTCCTCGCCTCACTGCTCCCTGGAACTGGTCGGGCCTCGGTGCTCATGCCGGTTTTTATACCGGGCTCCTCCTCGCCTCACTGGTCCCTGTTGATGCTACTGAGAATATTATGTAGAAGAAAGGTTCAAAAGTAATGCATAACATTTTTCTTTTATAAGAAAGGGGATGTAACATTTGCATACTGAATTATCATTGGCCCGCAGGCATCTGTAAGGAATACCTATTATATTCACATGTGATCACATGCTGAGTTGTCATTGGCCTGCAGGCATCTGTAAGGACTGCTATTGTTTAGAAGACCCAGTAGGGGTCCTGTCTCCATCTTGTCCACATGGTGCTGTATTGATTGAGAAAGCTTACAGACCTGATGCTTCATTAAAAGAGTTTAAACTGTAATACACCGTTGTCCTGAAATTTATTATTTTTGTACAAAGTGTGCAAAACAAGACACCTCCAACAGGCAGGACTGGTCTTTAAGGCCCTTAATCAGTGATAATTGGCCTTTATAATGCCATTTTAACAGGCCCTTGCATTTTTAACCCTTTTCCCACATAAAACATGCCTGGTGGGATCACGCCTGTGAAACCTGGCATGAGCACTATTGGCTTGCTGACTATCAGCTGCAGGTCAACCATTAAAGAGGAGATTTGATCAGTCATCATTTGCAGGTGTCAGGACTTTGTTGTCTCCGGCCTGGGGCAACCTTTTTCAGGCTTAACCACACCTGTGGAAGGTTGGAGCCTCACACCTATCTCCAGTGTGACCTCCTGGGAAACCCCTCTCGCCACCCTCACTCAGCGCTTCCTCAGCGGAGGCATATGCCAGAAGCAAGGGAGCCATTTTTCTCCTTCCCTTCTGGGCATTAGAGGAGGTCGAGCACCAGGCGCGGCAGCAGCAGAACCAGGAATAACAGCAGCACCAGCAACAGCAGCAGCAGCAGCAGGAGCAAGAGGCTGCTTCTCACCCACCTGAGGCAGCACAGGCCAGAAGGGGCCAGCGCATGGAAGCCCATCGGCGCAGGAGATACGCCCCAAACAGGGTCTACAGACATAGGGTCAGCTACCTCAACATGACTGAGCAGCAGTGCCAAAGGCGGCTCCGACTTTCGCGACAGGTAGTGACTAAAATCTGTGCAATGATACAGCAAGGCCTGCTGCCCAGAGGACCAGGTGGACACTCCTTACCAGTCACCACCGCACTCAACTTTTTTGCCTCAGGCTCATTCCAGGGATCATCAGCAGACATCAGTGGCATCTCCCAGTTGGCCGCACACACTTGCATCACGCAGGTAACTGATGCCCTCTTTGCCTTCGCGCACAATCACATCCATTTCACCAGGGATTGCGCAAATGTGACTGCGCGAGCGGTTGGATTAGTTCATCTGGCAGACTTTCCAAGGGTGTAGGGTGTCATTGACTGCACACATGTGGCCCTTAGGGCACCCCATCGCAATCCAGGTATTTTTGTCAATCACAAGAGCTTCCACTCCCTTAACGTTCAGCTGATGTGTGACCACAAGAAGGAGATTTTGCATGTTTGTGCCAGGTACCCTGGCAGTTGCCATGACTCCTTCATACTGTGCCAGCCTAGTGTGCCTCTGCTATTCAGGCCGCCAGACCAACTTCACGGATGGCTACTTGGAGACAAGGGCTATCCCCTGAGGACTTGGCTAATGACGCCGTTGAGGAGGCCATCCAACAAAGCTGAGGAGAGCTACAACTCCAGCCACATGTCCACCAGAGCCATAATCGAGCAAACCATCAGCTTGCTGAAGATGCGCTTCAGATGCCTGGATAGATCAGGTGGAGCCCTACAGTACTCAGCAGCCAGGGTCTCCAGAATCATCATGGTTTGCTGTGCACACCACAACAGGGCACAGCATCGTGGCTTGCAGATTCCTGAGGACCAAGTGGCTCCTCACATACCCTCCTCAGATGATGATGATGACGATGATGAGGAGGTGGAGGAGGTGGAGGAGGAGGAGGAGGAGGGCGAAAACGAGCATCCTGCACAGGCCCATCAACCAGCGGCAGCATTACGCGAGAACATTGCTGCCCGGGATGCAAGGAACGCACTCATCCTGGCCAGATTTGCTCAGCCTATTAAATCAAACTCTTTCACCTCACAGCTTCTTACCTGAGCATCGACAATGGCCAAACCCTGCGGATTCCTAGCTATTTGACCAGCATCCTGACAACTTCAAGTAATTCTAAGCCCTCAATGTGAAAGCCCATTCGCGAAATGACACACGCCAGAACTGCAACAGTTGCCATCAGAATTTTTATGCACAAGAACCAACTGATGGCATTTTTACAATATACACAAAATTTCACCCGTGACTACCCTGTGACTACTTGTGATTTATTTTCCTCTTACGCATGCTCCTACATAGTGGTTCCCCTGTGGCTTCAGCAGATGTGAAGGCCCCTTGATCACTTTCCTGCTGCTCCTGTCTCAACAGCTTTGGCGGGCGTCCTCTGGGATGGCGAGCCTGTGAGGGCGCATCAGCAGTCTCCTGCTTCTGCGGCTATGCAGGGGTTGAGACGTCTATCTCACTTGGGTGTGGACTCCGGCGGGGCTCTGACCGAGGGCTCTGCAGTGGCATGGAAGTGTGAGCGCTTTGAGAGGAACCCCCACTTCCTTGAGGCCTGCCACCTGTCGAAGTCTCGACTCCCGAGTAAGACTCTTTAAACACAAAGTATCGTCAAAGGAAGACTTTATTATTTCTTGTATACAAGGAAAGCGGACATGTAGACAATGGCTACGCTGACCACTTCTAAGATCATAGGCAAAAGGTAACATATTTATAGTTAAAGCAAGCCTTCAGAATCACATGATCGAAGTCTGAGATCATAATTAGTAACAAGAAAAATATAGTGTTAGTAAAACTGTAATCAAGGATAAAAAGGACTGGAACAAAAAGGAATGCCTATAGATAGGGTTATCTAATCTATAAGTTCTGTTCTTCTTTGACTCCCTATCCTGGTTTATTCATGACTCAAGGACTCTCTTCATCTAGCTATGAGAAAGAGATAGGGAGGCTTACAGTATGTACCTCTGAAGGTCTTTGTTCTAATTAACAGATGAGGTCATCTGTTAATTTGGAGAGTTCTGCTTTTTCAGCAGAACTAGCAATTACTAATCTATGGAAGCCATTTTGTGTTTTCTATTCTCTACCTTGTGAAGCCATTTTGTAATACAAAAGTACACTTCCTCATTCCCCCCTTTTGTCCTTACTAGGACAATCCAATCCTAAGGATATTACTTTATTCACTGTGCTCTGTTCAATTGCCGGGGCCTTTATTGTCTATTGATATATTTTGGGCATATGTCTGCTTTATACTCCTGCAGCTTATGTTAGCCTGCAGGTTGGGCGTGACTAAACACCTTCTAAGGAGATAGGGAACAAACAGCTTATAGAGGAGGACTAAAAATATGGCGGTGACCCGCACAGTTTATGCCTGACCTGTGGGGTCTTCATGAGCTCAAGTGCTCCTGGAGTCCTCTTTCTTTTCCCTAGCCTGTTGTTCCCAATCTAGCCCCTAAATGTTTATCCTATTCAATCATTTCATTTCTTCCCCTAGGGGACCATTCTTCTCCTCTTCTTCATTTACTTCCCTCTGCATCATCATACTTCCTCCTCGTATAGCTGCCTCGCCTAGCCTATTGCAACAGCATTTAATCACTGTGAAAAATAGAAAAATACATACAATCACTGCTATCACTACTACTAATCCATGCAATAATGTTTGTCCTATTGATCCCAGCCATTCCCCCAATACCCAGTCAAACCATCCTTGGTTCTTTGGGTTTTCATACTGACTCACTGCGTCTCTTATATGTTTAACGATGTTGGTTATATTTTCTGAACTGTCTGGGATATAGGTACAGCATTCACTCCCTATTAAAGCGCAAGTTCCTCCTTCACTTGCCAATAGATAATCCAATGCCATCCGATTCTGTAATGTCATTACTCTTATAGCTATCATTTCAGCATTCATTTCAGACAATCCTTCCTCAGTTTCGTTTGCTACTTTTTCTATCAGGTCTGCCAGCGCATATGTTTCCCTCATTAATATCCCTATTCCATATGGGGCTATCATCACTCCAAAAACTCTTTCATAAGTTTCTATCTTTCTTTTAGCTCTACGAAATTCATGATGTTCTCCTATCTCATCTAAGTGGTGGATATAAGGTACTACATAACCTAAATAGTAGGATCCTGTCCAGTGTCGTGGCTGTTAAGTCTGTGAGTTGTTCAAGTAATTAATACTCAGACTTAATCAGTAACAATAAAACAGGTCTTTACTGGTTGGAGGTAGGGACTACACTGAATACAAGATTACTGCACAGTGCTTATATACCGGTGTGTTCACCCCCGGTATTACGTCTACAGCAGCCTGAGAAAGTAGTACATCTCTTAAGGTGGAACAGGCTTAAGCTCTCTTAAGGTGGAACAGGTTACATACACAACACTCCTCCCTTCTTAGCTTTATAGTCATCCCCCCATTTAACATAACGTAATAACATATATACATATATAACTTCATGTTTAACGTAACATATCACAGATTCAGTCTCTGCGGAAAACAGTTCACAGATTCAATCTCTGTGGTGTAGTCGGTTCACGTTACTCATTCAATAGTCCTTTCATGGATTTAACAGCTTGAACTTCCGAACTGATTTGGCTCCGTTCGGAGGGACCACGTGTGTGATCTGGTAGAGGTGATAATGGTTCAGATGGGTCATCTTCTGTTTTTACTTTTCCTTTTCTGCTTCTTGGAGACTCTCTGGGCTCCATTGTCAGCTGCCACAGCTGCCAGCTGCATGCGCAGTTCCTCCTTCTCTTCCTCCTGTTTCCGTCGTAGAGCCACCTTCTCCCGATGTTCCGTAGACTTTTGGTGCTCCTCCATGATTTCTGTATGGTGGGAGTCGAAGTTACAAGTTAGGCAGGACAGGACATAGTAATATTCGGTGTCGTCCTGATCTAGGCCAGCGAGAGGGTCTTCTATTTCCTCCATACCCAGCTGGGCATTAGCCAGCTTTTGTTCCAAGTCCAGACATCTTTCCTGAAGAGACTTCTTCATGCGTACCTCTTCATCCAGCTTTTTCTGGGCTTTCAGCAAGTCGTTTACTAATGACCTCATTTGAGATTTTACTACTTCAACTTCTTTTGGAGATTGATTGATCGGACTATTCAATCCCTCTACCGGAGCAGCTGTTTCAGCGGTCTGTTGTTCTACGTTGACGTGAGTCAGCGTACTTTTGGCATCCAAGGGCTGCTCTGTTGCAGTCATCTCAGTCTGTGTTGCCACCTCAGCTCTTCCAATAACCTTTGAGAGCTCCGAACCCCTTTCGTTTGAATATTGAAGTTCGTGTTCAAGTTTTTCCCATTTCAGAGTCCTGTCCTTCAGCATATGCAGGAGTTGGCTGACCGTTAACTCCTCTGACATCAGACGTTTTGTGTGCTCCTGCTCCATTTGCTCCAGCAGCTGCTTCTGTTGTCTTTCCAGATGTTCCCACTCTATATCAAAGAACTCTTTCGTCGCATTCATCTCTTGCTCAAAACGGCGAATCATTTGTTCTAATTGCTGTTGCAGTTTGAAATGGAGTTGAGTTCGAGCCCGGTGTCCCTCAGAAATGTGCATGTCAGTAGACTGTACAGACTCAGAATTCTCTATCTCAGTGGAATTCTGTGCTGAAACTTTGTCTTTTGCACACGGGTTGGTCTTACCATCATCAGTTCCAGAGTCTGGGTTGATTATGTTCACCGAGTTCTCACTCGTTATTGTTTGTAGGAAATGCCAGTCCATATTCATTTTCCTAATCCACTCCCGTCCTAGTAGTGGAGGACCTCCTTCAGATATCACATATAAGTCCATTATTTGACTGTCTTCGCCCTTGTGGACCACTGCAACCTCTATTTTCCCGATGGGGTACACTCTTTGCCCCGTGTATGTTTTCAATATAATCCCCGTATCCTGTAGGGGAATATGTTGGAATAACTTTCCGTAATCTTTCTTATTTATGACCGTCAATGCCGATCCAGTGTCCAATTCCAGTTTTACTTGGACTCCTTCTATCTGAAGAGTGACCCAAATTGTCTGGAGGTCTGCACCCTTACCAGCGTTGAGTACTCTTAAGCTAGCCAGTTCATTACAGCTTAAGCTAGCCAGTTCATTACTGCTAGCGTCTGAATCAGACACCTGTTCGGTCACCTTGTGTACCTTTGCGTATTTTCCTTGCGGTGACTTCTTGTTGCTGGTCTTCTTCCCTGACCTGCATACTCTAGCTATATGCCCAAGTCTACCACAAGTTCTACATTCTTGGTTTTTAAACCAACACTGGTTCTGATCATGCGTTGTCTTTCCACAACGATAACATTTGCCAGAACTCACACCCAATTTGTGTGCACTGAGCTCCGGTGACCGTAGCTGCATTACTGCCGTGCCTCTCGCTGCGGCTTCGTGTGCTGCTGCCATAGTGACCGCCTTCTCAAGCGTCAGCTCATTCTCCTCGAGCAGTCGCTTTTGTGTATCCTGTTTAAATAAACCACACACAAATTTGTCTCGTAGTGCATCTGTCAGTCCCGTTCCAAACTGGCAATATTTCGCTAATTTACGCAATTCCAGCAAATATTCAGCATTGCTTTCATGCTGTAGCTGCCTTCTGTCGTAAAATTTAAATCGTTCCGCTAGCATCAGCGGCGTGGGGTTTAGATGATCTTTCAGGACAGTAACAATCTCATCGAACGTCTTATCCGCCGGTTCATCTGGTGATAACAGGTGTTTCAATTGTCCGTATGTCTTCGCACCCATTAAATGTAATAATGTTAGTGCTTTATCAGCCTCACGAATTTTATTGGCCTTACAATAATTTTTAACTCGTTCAACATATATGGCCCAATCTTCGATGTCACTATCAAAGTTACTAATATTCCCGTGTTTAGGCATTGTAGTACTTTATCAGATTTGCAATTTCTCAGATTTTTTTTTTTTTTACTGCTATCCAAGATGGTGGCTTCCCGCTCTTGCCGTCGTCCTCCGCCCACAAAATGGCGGTTTTCCCACACTTGGCGGTCTTCACCCGTCCCCCGACGCCGTCTCCCTTCAGCCCCGAGTGCGGCCCTTATCTCCGCCGCGATCGATGGCCCGCGCTTTTCATCGCGGCTCTCACGCCTTCAGTGTCTGCCGACGCTGCGCCTTTCAGCCCGAGTGCGGCCCTTATCAGGGATTGCGATCGATGGCCCTTCTACCTCCGACTTCCCCCAGCCCTGTCTTTGCAGCCAACGCTGCTCGGCTTACCCACCACCGAGGTTGAAAAAGAAGCTGCAGGATGTCTTCTGTCCTCCAGTTTTCAGTCGCTGATGGAGGCTTCAGGGTCCTAATGCCTGTCGCTTCCAGTGGGGTGGTGAGATTTGAAACCTCTCTTCAACGTCCTGTCTGTGGACGAAGCCGCCGTGGAATAACTGCCGCAGGGTAAGAATCTGACTCGTCGCCAGTGTTAAGTCTGTGAGTTGTTCAAGTAATTAATACTCAGACTTAATCAGTAACAATAAAACAGGTCTTTACTGGTTGGAGGTAGGGACTACACTGAATACAAGATTACTGCACAGTGCTTATATACCGGTGTGTTCACCCCCGGTATTACGTCTACAGCAGCCTGAG
The DNA here is from genome assembly GCF_052327205.1 of Somniosus microcephalus. Taxonomy (NCBI): domain Eukaryota; kingdom Metazoa; phylum Chordata; class Chondrichthyes; order Squaliformes; family Somniosidae; genus Somniosus; species Somniosus microcephalus. The sequence goes on from NC_140999.1 coordinate 101,677,028, forward strand.
AAAGTAGTACATCTCTTAAGGTGGAACAGGCTTAAGCTCTCTTAAGGTGGAACAGGTTACATACACAACAGTGGCAGCCATGAGTAAGCCTTGTTCCCGCATATGAAATAGGTACAGTTATAGGCTGTCAAGTTACCCTCTCCTCCCATCCATATTCGGGTAGCGTCCCCGGTCCAGAGGGACCCACTGGTTTTATTATGCACTTTAGCCCAGTCAAACTGAAAAAATCCTTTCTCAAGTAAGCCAGGGATTGGTGGTTGCCACACGACTGTTTGATTACAGGAACTCTCTCTGACCTTCTGTTCATTCTGCATCCTGCTTACTGCTGCCTGCCTTTTAAAACATATTGCCCCCGGTGGTCTACCGATTCCTGAGGTATTTGTTAATACAAGAAATGGGGGTGTTCGAGTATGATTATAGTTGGGCTGATACCACCCCTGAAAGGTATTTAGGTTATACCCCGCCGATTTCCACTGTCCTACATCCGAGGTCTTAGTCGGGTCCCCTGAACTGTTCCGCCTTATCACCCATTCTGCTGTTTCAGAGGTATTAAAGGGAATCGATCTTAGGGGAATTCCCCCAGTGGTGTGAATAGGTATATGGGCACAGACCCAACAACTAGATTTGCCACCAGCTTTAGCATATTCGTAAGACATGTACAAAAAAGTATTCACGTGTAATTCTCGTTTCTTTCGGGATCTTTCCCCATCTCCCTGGCATATTAGACTCAGTAGTCTGATTAGTATACAAAATATAAGTAACGTCTTCATTGTTTAAGTCTTTCAAGATTCAATTGTCTCTATTCGGTGCCTTCTTGCAGTGGGATGCGTGAATCCAGGAAGGTCTTTCCTTGACTTTTATGGCTGTGTTTGTTGTTAAGAGCACTTGATACGGTCCTTCAAAGCGTGGCTGCAGACCGTCCTTTCTTTTGAAAACTTTTACGTAGACGTCATCTCCAGGTTCTAAGTTGTGGCACTTTCCTTCTGCTGGTTCCGTTTGAGCTTCCCTTACCTGTTGGTGAAAGCTGGAAATACATTTAGTTAATGCGATGCAATAGTTTAGCATATTCTCATCCATTTTATGAATGTCCATTTGTTTCACCGTAAATGGTGCTGAGAATGGCAGTCTTAGGGGTCGTCCCTTGACAACCTCATGTGGCGACAGTCCATTTGTCCTGTTAGTTGCTGCTCGCATTATCATCAATGCTAAGGGTAATAGTTCGACCCATTTAAGTCCGGTTTCTTTGCTAAGTTTAGCAAGTTTATTCTTCAGTACTCCATTATATCTTTCTACCAGTCCTGAAGATTCCGGATGATGGCTGCAGTGAAAATGCTGGTTAATCTGCAAAGCTTTACATAGTTCTTTTACAATCGTTCCAGTGAAGTGAGATCCTCTGTCGCTTGAAAGCTGCTTAGGTATTCCAAACCTTGGTATGATTTCTTTTAACAAGCACTTTGCTACTGTTACAGCATCGTTCTTTTTACATGGAAAGGCTGCGACCCATCTTGAAAACATATCTATAATTACCAACACATACTTAAATCCTAAACATGGAGGTAAATCAATAAAATCCATTTGTAAATTTATAAAAGGGCCTAATGGATTCGGGTGGGAGGCAGACTGTACTTTCTCTGTTTTACCTGGATTCATTTCCTGGCAAGTGGTGCACCTTTCACTGATTTGTTTTGCAATTGCCGAAATACCTGGTGCATAACATGTTTGATTAATATAGTCTGCCATCCCCCCTTTGCCCGCATGCATGAACACATGAATGCATCGGGCAATCCATGGGAGTAAAGATTTAGGGGCTACCATGCGGCCGTCATGGTGTACCCATAGCCCTTCAGACGTTTTAAAACAAAAATCCTTTGCCCAACTTAACACTTCGTCTGAGTTAGCCTGTGACTGAAAGGCTAAAACATTATTAATAGAAGGTGGGTCATTGTCTGATTTCTGTTGACGCAGAACAAGGGCTGAAACTTGTGGCCCTGTATCAGACAATGCTGCTGAATTAGCAGCTCTGTCTGCTCGTTCGTTACCCAGTGATATCTGATCCTGACTACCTGTATGAGCCTGACATTTAATAACTGAAATCTTAGTGGGGCACATTAGAGCCTTTAAAAGATTATTGATTTGTTCAGCATTCTTAATAGTTGATCCTGAGGAAGTTAGAAATCCCCTTAATCTCCAAATCTGTCCATAATCGTGAGCAACTTCAAAAGCATACCTGGAGTCGGTATAAATATTAACGGTTTGATCAGTGTATTGATTTGTATGTGGGTTCAATGATGACACATTCATGAAAGAGGATGTATTTTAATCTAAAGTTTGTTCAACTCTGTTAACAGCATTACAGGAGACACCATCTTAGAGATCCATCTAAAACAAAACTAAAACTAAACTGCTTGTCTCTCACATGCCCTCTGCTGGTCAGGCATAAATAATCAATCAGGCAAATATGCTGGTAAGGCATAAATAATCAAACAGGCAAATACCATCACTATTTGCTGATATCATTACATCTCCCTTTCTTAAAACAAAAGTATTTTACTTTTATCTAACTACATGTTTTCTTTGTATTACTCTGCATTTTAACTGTAACACTTAATGAACTTACATTATCATAATCATGATCAAGGTTTTTTAACCTTGTTTTGTGTGTTCACATGAAATATGAAAATACGCTAGAACTTGAAGGGAGAATAAGATAACATTACTTCCTTCTATAACAAGAGTCCTTAAACTTGCTCAATGAGTCTCTCAGGAGGCTTCACGCATCTTGAGGATTTTCTGATTGATTGCCCTTGAATCTGAGTTGTTGCCTCAGATGATGGTTTCTCAGCTGTGTGATCAGGTTGTTCAACAGTATCAGTCTTTTGACCTGCTGTGTGATCAGGTTGTTCAACAGTATCAGTCTTTTGACCTGCTGTGGCTGGTCCCATGAGAAGATCCCGACGATTTCTTCTCAGAACAGCACCCTCATCTGTCTGAATGGTGTATGATCTTGGTTGGACTTCACTCAGGACAGTTCCCTTCTGAGTCCATATGTTTGTTTTGTCTTTGAACCTTACTTGGTCACCAGTGTGGAGTTCAGGTAGGTTTTGTGTTCCTCTGTCATAGTAGTACTTTTGCTTTTCTTTCTGTTGTTCTTTGAACTTCCTCACTTTCTCCCCCTCTTTTGTTTTCAGGAGGTTCTCCGGGATGGGTAGGTTTGACCTTAGCCAACGTCCCATCAGTAGTTGGGCTGGTGACATACCACACTCGAGCAGCGTTGTGCGGTATACAAGCATGCTCTGGTAGAAGTCAGTTCCACTGTCTTTTGCCTTGTACATCAGTCTTTTCACTGTCTGGACCGATTTTTCCACTAATCCATTGGACTGTGGATAGTGAGGACTTGACGTTGTGTGGACAAAGTCCCACTCTTTGGCAAAGTGTCGGAAACTTGCATTGTAAAACTGGGGTCCGTTGTCTGTGAAGACCTCGCTTGCCACGCCATGTCTGGAGAATATGGCTTTCATACATGTTATCACAGCATCTGCAGTGGTGGTGTACAGTCTACCAACCTCTGGATACTGGGAGTAATAGTCTGTGACTACAAGATAGTCCTTCCCTTGACATACGAATAGGTCAGCGCCTACCTTCTGGTAAGGTCTGTCTGGCGCTGGGTGTGGCTTTAGTGGTTCTACCGGATTGCTTGCTCGATATTTCAGGCATATTGTGCAGTTTGACACCTCATTTGTCACATCTTGGTTGATTCGTGGCCAGTACATCACCTCTCGTTCTCTTTTCTTACACTTTTCGATTCCCAGATGTCCTCCATGGATCCTTTTTAGCATCTCTTTTCTCAGACTCTTTGGGATAACTATTTTACTTCCTTTGTAGATGATGTCTTCGACCACTGATAGTTCCGCCCTGCAGTTCCAGTACTCTGCCATGTCAGGTGAGCAGTCTTGCTTCATGTTGGGCCATCCATCCAAGCTGCTTTTCCTCAGTCATCTCATTGTTTCATCTTTGTTTGTCTCAGTCTTTATGAGCTCCATTTTTGCATCTGATATGGGCAGTGCACTTGTGATCATGTCCACGTAGGCGTTCACATTTTCATCCATTTTGGTGTTTGCGGGCTCACTTGGGTCAACAGCTCTGGACAACGTGTCTGCTGTATACATCAGCTTACCCAGTGTGTACGCAGCATTCAGTGTATAGCGTTGCAGCCTGATCATCATTCTTTGTATTCTAAGCGGACAGCTATTTAGTGGCTTTTGGAACAATTCAATCAAGGGCTTATGGTCAGTCTCTACACTGATTGCTTGTCCTGACACAAACTGGTGAAATCTTTCACAGGCGTATGTGATGCTGAGCAGCTCCTTTTCTATTTGAGCATATCGCGTCTCCGCGTCTGTCATTGAGCGCGATGCATATGCAATAGGTTGCCAGTAGTCATATTTTTGCAGAAGAACGGCACCGAGCCCACTCTGTGATGCATCTGATGATATCTTGATGGGTCTCGCTGGGTCATAAAACCTCAGAACTGGTTCCTCTGTGAGCAGTTTCTTTAGATCGCTCCATGACTTCTCATGCTCATGATTCCATTCCCATTCTATGTTCTTTTCAGTTAGTCGTCTCAGTGGCGCCATCTTTTCTGAGAGGTTGGATATGAATTTACCCATGTAGTTGACCATTCCATTAAACCTCTGCACGTCCTTTTTGCATTGTGGCTTTGGCATATTCTCAATGGCGGACACCTTTCTGGGATCTGGTCTGATGCCCTCACTGCTAAGGATATCTCCCACGAATGTCAGTTCTGTCACCCCGAGCTGGCATTTCTCTCTATTCAGCTTCAGGTTTGTTTTCCTTGTTGCTTCCAGCACTTTTTTCAGTCTCTCGTCATGCTCAGTTCTCGTGGTTCCCCATACTATGATGTCATCCATTGATGTATCAACTCCCTCCAGATGCTCATAGCTCATATGGATAGTTTTATGATACACTTCAGGAGCTGAGGCAATGCCAAATGGTAACCTTAGGAATCTGTATCTGCCAAATGGACTATTGAACGTGCACAGTCTTGAACTTGCCTCGTCCAGTTTCATCTGCCAAAATCCTGATGATGCATCTAACTTGCTGAAATACTTTGCATTTGCAAACTGTGACATGATTTCCTCACGTGTAGGAAGTTTGAAGTGCTCTCTCTTTATTGCTCTGTTTAGATCTCTTGGATCCAGGCAAATTCTGAGCTTTCCATTCTTTTTGTCCACAACGGCAAGGGAACTCACCCACTCAGTTGGCTCATCTATCTTCTGAATCATGTTCAGGCTTTCCATCCTGTCCAACTCTGCCTTCAGTTGCTTTTGAAGAGCAAACAGAACTTTTCTGCATGGATGTATGACCGTTGGCATACTGTTATCTACTCTGATCATGTGTTCTCCTGGAAGGCAGCCTAGACCCTGAAATAGGTCGTTGTACTCTTTCATGAGTTCATCATAGACTGTCTCTCCTTCGTTTTCCACAACGAGGACTCTCTTTACCAGGTTCAGTCTCTCACAGGCTTTTAAACCTAGTATGGCCTGCACATCCTTTGGCACCATGATTAATGCTAGCGTGTGCTCTCTGTCCTTGTGTGTTACTTTGACAATGCATCTTCCTTTCACCGGTATATCAGTACCTGAGTATCCTGTCACTTTCACTTTTATTCCATGTATCTTTGGTCTGGGTCTAATTTTCTTAAAATCAGTCTCTGATATCACATTAACTTGTGCTCCAGTATCCAATTTAAAAGGAATGTGTATGTCATTCACTTTTAGTGTCAACATCCAGTCTCTTTTTTCTTTTTTGTTTTCAGACACAACATCTACATAGAACTCCTCTATCTCGCTTTCATCTACTGTATGGACCTTGCTTTGTTGCGCTTGGTTCTTACAGCAACGGGCATAATGGTTGTTTTTGTTGCAACTATTGCATGTTTTACCATATGCTGGACACTTTTTTGGTGTATGCTGTGTACCGCATCGACTACATGACATTCGATTGCCCCTTTCATTTTTGTTCGCTGGCCACGCCTCTTTTTTCACATTGGCGCTCTTTTTGTTAAACGGTTTGTGTCCGTTCTTTCTCACTGCATCCACGTTGCAGCTACTGTCACTGAACAGCTCCTTTGCCTGCAACTTCACAGTCTCTGTAGCCCTACACAGTGCTATGGCTTTTCCCAGGTCTAGATTTTGCTCTCTTAGCAGTCTTTCCCTTAGACCATTATCTGGAATACCACACACCAGTCTGTCTTTTATCAGCGAGTCTGTCAGTCCCCCAAATTCACATGTTTTGCTTCGGTTTCTCAGTTCAGTCACATACTGATCAATAGTCTCTCCCGTTTTCTGTACACATGTGAAAAATCTGTGCCTCTCAAACGTCATGTTACGTTTAGGTATGCAGTAGGCCTCAAACTGTTCCATTATTTTATCCAGCTTCATATTGTCTCCATCAGCAGCGAATGTGAAGTTATTATACACCTCCAGCGCTTCATCACCCACGACATGTAAGAACACTGACGCTTTCATTTTATCACTTTTCTCGTCAGCTCCGATTGCTGCTAAATACAACTCCAAACGTTGTTTGAACCTCCTCCAATTTTCAGCCACATTACCTGTCAACTGAAGCTTCACCGGTGGGTGTAAACCTTCCATTTTTTCACTTCGTTAGCTATTCTCCAATGGTAAGTAACGATGTTCTCTTTTGGCTTGCTATTATGTGGAGAGCTGATTTAACTTCAGATTTTTCCTCTTCATCTCTTTCAATCACTTCTGACACCATGTATTGTTTTGTATGTGGGTTCAATGATGACACATTCATGAAAGAGAATGTATTTTAATCTAAAGTTTGTTCAACTCTGTTAACAGCATTACAGGAGACACCATCTTAGAGATCCATCTAAAACGAAACTAAAACTAAACTGCTTGTCTCTCACATGCCCTCTGCTGGTCAGGCATAAATAATCAATCAGGCAAATATGCTGGTAAGGCATAAATAATCAAACAGGCAAATACCATCACTATTTGCTGATATCATTACAATCAGTAGCCAATATGCAAGCTCTTGTAAGAGCGAAGAGTTCTGCTTGTTGCGCTGAAAAGGATTGAGGTAGTGAGAGCGCTTCCACAATCGAGTGATCATCTGATATGGCATATCTAGCCCTAGGTGATCCCTTGTCATCCCTAAGGGCTGACCCATCTACGTAGTACACTAAGTCACTATTGGAAATAGGAGTTTCTGATAAATCTGTTCGGGGCTTAGTCACCAATTGGGTGATCGTTTCGCAGCAATGTGGAGTTCCATCTTCTTCTGTGGGTAGCAGCGTGGCTGGATTCAAGATCGAACATCTTTGAATTTGGAGATTAGAGTTGGATAATAACTCAACCTCGTATTTACTGCTGCGGGCTGACGTCAAGTGCTGAGTGGCGCACTTTGTCAATAGCACCTCGACAGAATGCGGTACAAATAAAACAGTCTGGTGATTGAGCGTAATACCTTGAGCCTGTTGCACAGCATAATAAGCAGCGGCTAGAATTGGCAGGCATCCGGGCAGGCCACGTGCAACGGGATCCAATTGAGTACTAAAATAAGCTGAAGGTCTCTGTTTATCACCATGGGCTTGAGTCAAAACGGATTGAGCAAAGCCCGATTTATGATGCACAAAAAGATTGAACTGCTTCTGATAGTCTGGCAGACCTAATGCTGGAGCTGATGTGAGAGCTTGCTTGACATTCTCAAAGGCGTCTTTTGCTTTCTGGTTCCAAACAAGAGGATCTTCCTCCGTGGGCATGGAGATATCTAGCAATAGGCGTGTTAGGTCTGCATATCCCACAATCCATTGTCTACAGTACTCTGACATGCCGAGAAAATGTTTTAACTGTTGTTTAGTGGTAGGCAACGGCGCTTTGCAAATTGCTCTGATTCTCTCTTGTGACAAGCAGCGGCTATCGCCACAGAGTTCATGTCCCAAATATTGTACTTTCTCCAATACAAACTGTAATTTAGAACGTGATACCTTGTGTCCTTTTACTGCTAATGCATGGAGCATAGTAAGCGAATCAGTTTGGCATGCCTGTTTATCAGGTGAAGCTATCAGTAAATCATCAACATATTGGATAAGTGTTGACCTTCCTGTGAAGATAATGTCCGCTAGATCATGCTTGAGGCTTTGGGAAAAGATTGTGGGACTCTCTGTGTAACCTTGCGGGAGTCTTGTCCAAGTGTACTGTGTCCCTTTAAATGTGAAGGCAAACAGGAACTGTGAATCTTGGTGGATAGGGACACTGAAGAAAGCTGAGCATAAATCGATAACAGTGTAAAACTTTGATCCAGAGGGAATACTAGTCAGGATAGTAGCAGGATTTGGCACGGCTGGGTAACCTGATAATACTGCTTCGTTAACTGCTCTTAGATCCTGCACTAGTCTCCATTTCCCACTTTCTTTCTTTTCGAGCGGCAAAATCGGAGTGTTGCATTGACTTCGGGTCGGAACAATTATTCCTTGTTCCAACAAAGAGTCGATGACAGGCTGAATTCCTTGTTCGACTGCTGTTGAGAGCGGGTACTGCGGTCTACGGGGCAATCGGACAGATGCTTTTAATGTAACCTTGTATGGCTGAGCAGTTAGCATTTTGCCGACTTCATTTGGATGATTGGACCATACTTGTGGCGGGATCTGATCGAGCAGTTGCTCCATTTCCCGTGAAAGGGGAAGTACTGAAGCAGTTTCGACTGCTTTGAACAGTCCTTTAAAGGTTAGATCGTCCTTTAACTCTACTCTATAGCCCTGACTGTTAGGGTATTGAGCGAGGATTCCCCTAAAAGTCGCCCATTCTTGTTGGATCTTTTTTTGTTGTAAACAGGGGACCATTGGCCCTAGATCTCTTGGGTGACGGCCGTTTGCGACAGCGAGAGTGCAGTGTGGTTTAGAGTCCTTGACTTGAAACAGTTCCCATGCTTCTGGAGTTAATGTTACGGCAGCTGCTATTCCTTCGGGTCCAATAAAGATTGTCCGAATTTTAAACAGGAAGTTCTGGCCCAAAAAGGGTTTGTAACAGTCTTTTATAGTCGTGTCCTTTCCCGTGTCGTCATAAAAGGCAGTGCAATGCAGATTCATGTGCCAGCTGTCTAATTTCAAATCCTTCTGGTACTCTGAGACTGTTCTTGAGGCACATTGCAGTGCTCCTACAATCATCATTAATGTGTGGCTTAATTCTTGGTTTTTGTTTGTCCACTGGTAGACGATAGGAGGGGAGCATTCTTGTAAAGGGCACATAGTACATCTATCGGTAGGGATGTGCACCTGCAGTCCTTTTTCTGAACAAATTATTGTTGCCTGCATTTTGCACAGTAAATCTCTCCCTAAAAGGTTCATGGGGGCTTCGTCTGATAACAAAAAAACACGCTGGCCAGAAAAATTGTCAGCTCGTATTTCTAATGGTTCTGACCATGTCATAGTCTGTGGAATGCTGGATAGTCCGACACATGTAACACTCTTTTCAGTACATGGAGTTCCTCTAGCGTATTGCTTTGTTAATAGTGAGGTTGTGGCTCCTGTGTCAATGAGAAAAGGGACTCTATTGCCCTGCATTTCTATGGATAAATATGGCTCATCGCTAGAATTTAGTGATACTGAAGGTAATTGAAGAATGTGGGTAACGTTTGGGGCTGTTTCTCCGCGTCATGCTGAATAATTTTGCCCTGGGGATCCAAATCGTCCTTCCGTATTTTGACCTCCCCAAGGATTCCCTGTTGTAAAACCTGCCTGCGGACGAGTGTAAACCTGGGCTTGGGTATTTACATTGTTTGGGGCACCTCCCCATCCTTGATTCTGCTGCTTGGGGAATGGGCAGTCGGACTTCCAGTGTCCGATCTGACCACAGTTAAAACATGGAGAGTTTGCGCCTCTTCCGTTCCACTGGCCTCTGCCAGTCCCTCCTGTACTATTTCCTCTAAATCCGCCTTTGTTATACCCTCTGCCTCGTCCTCTGTAGTGGCCCTGATAATAAATGGTAGTCTGGGCAGTCGGAGCTGCGGGAGCTGTCTGCTCCATTAAGAGGGAAACCTTACTCTTTTGGTCTCTATGTCTCTCCTGAATTCCTTTCAGAATTTCTGTTAATTCAGGAGTTGTTTTATGTCTCCAATCTAGGCAGACTAAAGTCAATGGTTCTTTAAGTTCTGTTCTGAGACCATTTACAAGGGCATTAATTAAAGGGATCTGGTAATTTTCCTTGGTCATTCCAGAATGTTGCCCCATAATTGCTTCTATTCTTTCTATATAATCCTCAACGTCTTCGTCCTTTTTCTGAGTGGTCTCAATTATTTTTGTCCAATTAGTTCTTTTTGGGAATTTAGCATGCATTGTTCTTTATAAGTTGGTCCAGAATGCATCGTTTGGTAATGTTTCAGGATTCCAGTGCTGATTTATTCTATGGTCGTTAATATGGTTGAAACTACCTGGACCATCTGTTAAAAGGTGGTATTTGGAATCTTTTAACCAAGCTCTGAGTAGCTGGTCGACGTCCACAATAGTGGGCTGATGGCAAATAATGATGCTTTTGAGCTCATTAATTGCTTTTTCTAAATCATCTGAAGGGTCCGGTAACTCATGGACTATTGTTCATAGTTCGGAAGCTGTCCATGGGTGATGAACGACAACTGGATCTCCGTTTTGGTTGTGGACATTGGGGAAACGTCTGAGTGGGTTCATAGAAATTTCTTGGGCCTGTCTTGACTGGGATCTGGTACAAGGGCCTGGACCGTCTTTATCGGTGGTGTGCTCTGGGTCGGGATTATTCCCTGCGGCCCCGTTAGCTTGGTCTGGCTCCTGATTCTCAATTGGGGGGGCTACGTATGCAGGAGGCGGTCTTCTGTACCATCCTGCATCATCATCGTCACTTGAGTGAGACGTGGATAAAGGTGGGTAAATAGAGCGAGGAGCGGTAGGCTTCAGGGATGCTAATTGTATTGAAGCCATTTGGGTCAGTATTTCATCTTGTTTCGTCTTTTTACTTACTAGGTCTTTTCTCTTATTTCTGGTATCAGATGTATTGGCTTGTATACTGCGGTCCTTACGCTTTTCTGCTTCTTTTTTCCAGTCTGAAAAGGCAGACCAATTTACTGACTTTTTACCCTTTCTATGTGGGTCTCTGTCTGTAAGACAGTTTTCTAGACACGTGATTCTGTCTAGATTAAATGTTCCATCTATGAGGAACGGGTGTTTGTCTTTCTTGGTCCATTTAGACCATTTAGATAAATCATTTGTGGACATTCGAAAGCGGGAGTCCCTTTTTCTGGGATCTTACTCTGTGAAGCTCCCATCTTAGTAAAGTTTTAGTTCTTATTTTATACTAGGCACTCTTCTTCTAGATCGCAAGTTTTGCCCTCTACCCCCTTACAACTATTACTGACTGTCCAAAGGACCATAAGTGATGAACAATAAAAAGTAATAACAACAATCAAAGAAATGACAAGTAATGCAACAGCCCCAAACAGGCAAACAGACAAAATGCTCAGACATTGATCTTATACTCTAAACTAAACAAATAGTCAATTCTCAGTTTGCGTTGTACGCCACTACAAGCTGAGTCCTTAACATTTAACTTATACTTTATGTGAAAGTCTTCTGTCTTAATGTTGTCAACAATCAACAAACAAAACGGAAAACAATGGTTGCGATAATTCTTAACTTCTATGTTCATATAAAATCCTTATGCTTTAATGCGAGGGGCTTGAACCCTCGTAGAAGGTATCTCAACGGAGAATAATCCTGAGCCTGGTAATACAGGTCTTTAAAACAGAGTGACAATCCTCAAACGATACTTTCTGCTGCGGGACTCTAACCCCGGCTCAAGGGACCCACCCTTGATACTGCAGTTTTAATGTTTAGCGCTCTCTTTCACAACCTGGTACCTTTATTAGTCCGGGATGCAACCCTGCCGACTTTTCCCTTGTCTCCTTTGCCCGATAGTTTTGAGACCCGAGCCGTCAGTATCCTCCTCCTTTTAACGTTAAAATAAAAGAAGCAAAAGTTATAGGATTCAACTCAAATCTAAAACACGAGTCTTAACTTGATCGCAGTACTCCCGTCGGAAGAAACAGACTACACCAATTCAGTATCTAATGAGAAATCCTTATTATGTGATAAAACATCAATGTGGCCATTCAGGATCTGTCACTAGAAATTCACGATGTCTTTGTCCATGACTTACCGAAAGGCAGCAAGCGATCTCAGTGGAACCTCCAAGTAATACTGTCGAAGTCTCGACTCCAGAGTAAGATTCTTTAAACACAAAGTATCGTCAAAGGAAGACTTTATTATTTCTTGTATACAAGGGAAGCGGACATGTAGACAATGGCTACGCTGACCATTTCTAAGATCATAGGCAAAAGGTAACATATTTATAGTTAAAGCAAGCGTTCAGAATCACATGATCGAAGTCTGAGATCATAATTAGTAACAAGAAAAATATAGTGTTAGTAAAACTGTAATCAAGGATAAAAAGGACTGGAACAAAAAGGAATGCCTATAGATAGGGTTATCTAATCTATAAGTTCTGTTCTTCTTTGACTCCCTATCCGGGTTTATTCATGGCTCAAGGACTCTCTTCATCTAGCTATGAGAAAGAGATAGGGAGGCTTAGAGTATGTACCTCTGAAGGTCTTTGTTCTAATTAACAGATGAGGTCATCTGTTAATTTGGAGAGTTCTGCTTTTTCAGCAGAACTAGCAATTATTAATCTATGGAAGCCATTTTGTGTTTTCTATTCTGTACCTTGTGAAGCCATTTTGTAATATAAAAGTACACTTCCTCACACCAACCTCCCTCTCATGGGTCAGCTCCCCCTCCGCACCTGCAAGTGGTTTGAGAGCACCTTGCTGCACATCAGGGGGGCCATGGGGACCCGTATCTGCAATGGCAGTCCTACTCAGAAGGACTTCCATGAAGGTCTGGGTTCTCTGTTCAATAGATGCCCATCGCTCCTCAAGAGATGTCATTCTATTCTGAACACTCACCATGTTTTCCATACCCTGGCGACTAACCTCCTCCATGGCCGTAGCCCTCCTCTCCTCTACCGTAGCCAGCATTACCACGGAGGCAGCAATCATTTCCACGTAGGTAGCCATCCTTTCCGTGTTGATGCGTTCATGCGCCATTGACTCCACAAAGGCTCTGCTCATGTTCGCTATGGACTCTTCCATTCGCTCCACACTCGCAGTGACCCTGGAGACAAAACTTGCCAGAGACTCCTGCATCTGTGCATGGAGTTCCATCACCTCTGATCTTATGGATGGACCCAGAGGCAAAGGGTCGACATGCAGTTGAGCCAAGCTGGCAGAGTCCTGTGCCCTCCAACGAGGACTCTCCACTGCTGTCCCTGTCTCCACAATCTGCTGATGCTCACTTGTGAGCTATGATACACCAGGTGACAACACTACTCTATGTCCCGAAGGTCCCCCCAAGGTGTGAGTGTCTGCGCTGGTGCTGGGTGCGCTTAGTTCTGCTGACCCTGCGCCCTCAGAGGTTGCAGATTCCTCTGAAGAGTCTGGAATCTCCGGCTCTTCCTCCTGCACAGTGGGGATGGGGGCTCTCGATGGTCCTGTGGGGGAGTCAAGGAAAAAGTTAGAGATGTAATGCCAAGGTTACATACACATTGCATTTTGCAGATGATCATAAGTCCATATGATGTAGCTTCAGAATCATTATCAGCGACTCATGCTATGTCAATGAGAGAGATGGAAAACTATTCTGTCACCAGCTTGCGGAGATGCACCAGTCTGTCCTTCCCCAACTTCCACATTTGTATCAGCCCCGACAATCTCCAGGACGGCTTCCTCCCAGGGGGTGAGCTGGGCTAATGTGTGTGGCCCCCCTCCTGTCCTGGCTCGCTCTTTCCTGTTGTGAGCTCTCTTCTCCTGCAGTAAGGGAGACAATTGGAGGTTGAGTGAGAATGAAGGAGTGAGTGTAGAGATTGCATAGCATAGATACTTAGAAGGAGACAAAGATGGAGTGAGGTTGCAAGACCAAGGGCCCTCCCTGTGTGTTGTCAGTTGTGTTCAAAGCATCAGAGTGAGAGGGAGTGTGAGGGCTGTATGGTCGAATAGTTAGGTGAATGTGAGCACAGAGAGAGAGGGAATGACTAAGGGTGCATCGATGTGAGTGTCAAGTGGGATGTAGAGGAAGAGATTGTTAAAGCTGAGTGCTGGTGAGGAAAGGCAATGGGGATCAGATTGAGGGTGATGGAAACTTCATACTTACTTTTCCATAAGAACATAAGAACATAATAAATAGGAGCAGGAGTAGGCCATACGGCCCCTCAGGCCTGCTCCGCCATTCAATAGGATCATGGCTGATCTGAATCTAGACTCACGTCCACTTCCCTGCCCTCTCCCCGTAACCCCTAATTCCCTTATCTGCTAGGAAAATGTCTATCTCCATTTTAAATTTATTTAATGTTGCAGCTTCCACAGCTCTCTGGGGTAACAAATTCCATAGATTTACTACCCTCTGAGTGAAGAAGTTTCTCCTCATCTCAGTTTTGAAAGGGCAGCCCCTTATTCTAAGATTATGCCCCCTAGTTCTAGTCTCACCCATCAGTGGAAACATCCTCACCGCATCCCACCCGATCAAGCCCCCTCACAATCTTATATGTTTCGATAAGATCGCCTCTCATTCTTCTGAACTCCAATGAGTAGAGTCCCAACCTACTCAACCTTTCCTCATACGTCAACCCCCTCATCTCTGGAATCAACTGAGTGAACCTTCCCTGAACCGCCTCGAGAGCAAGTATATCTTTTCTTAAATATGGAAACCAAAACTGCACGCAGTATTCCAGGTGTGGCCTCACCAATACCCTGTGTAACTGCAGCAAGACTTCCCTGTTTTTATACTCCATCCCCCTTGCAATAAAAGCCAAGATTCCATTGGCCTTCCTGATCACCTGCTGCACCTGCATTCTAACTTTTTGTGTTTCATGCACCAGGACCCCCAGATCCCTTTGTACTGTAGCACTTTGCAGTTTCTCTCCATTTAGATAATAACTTGCTCTTTGATTTTTCCTGCCAAAGTGCATAACCTCACACTTTCCAACATTATATTGCATCTGCCAAATCTCTGCCCACTCATTTAGCCTGTCTATGTCCCCTTGCAGGTTTTTTATGTCCTCCTCACTCACTGCTTTCCCTCCCATCTTTGTATCATC
This sequence comes from Somniosus microcephalus, assembly GCF_052327205.1. Classification (NCBI taxonomy): domain Eukaryota; kingdom Metazoa; phylum Chordata; class Chondrichthyes; order Squaliformes; family Somniosidae; genus Somniosus; species Somniosus microcephalus. Next base: position 101,692,249 of record NC_140999.1, read on the forward strand.
GGCAAAGTTGGATATGTTGCACTCGGTCCCTTCCTCCAAATCGTTAATATAGATTGTAAAGAGTTGGGGTCCCAGCACTGACCCCTGTGGAACACCACTAGTTACTGATTGCCAGCCCGAGAACGAACCATTTATCCCAACTCTTTGTTTTCTGTTAGATAGCCAATCTTCCACCCATGCCAGTATATTACCCCCAATCCCGTGATTTTTTATCTTGGTCAGTAATCTTTTGTGTGGAATCTTGTCAAATGCCTTTTGGATGTCCAAATACACTACGTCCACTGGTTCCCCTTTATCCACCCTGTATGTTACATCCTCAAAGAATTCGAGCAAATTTGTCAAACATGACTTCCCCTTCGTAAAACCATGCTGACTCTGTCCTATTAAATTATGTTTATCCAAATGCTCTGTTACTGTTTCCTTAATAATGGACTCCAACATTTTGCCAACCACAGATGTTAGGCTAACTGGTCTATAGTTTCCAGCTTTTTGCCTACTTCCCTTCTTAAATAAGGGTGTTACATTAGCAGTTTTCCAATCTGCCGGGACCTTTCCTGAGTCCAGGGAGTTCTGGAAAATGATCACCAATGCATCCACAATCCCTACCGCCACTTCTCTCAAGACCCTAGGATGTAGGCCATCTGGTCCGGGGGATTTATCCGCCTTAAGTCCCATTATTTTACTGAGTACCATCTCCTTAGTGATTTTAATCGTGTTTAGCTCCTCCCCCCCCCCCATTGCCCCCTGTTTGCCCAGTGTTGGGATATTTTTAGTGTCCTCTACTGTAAAGACTGATACAAAATATTTGTTCAGCGTCTTTGCCATCTCCATGTTCCCCACCACTAATTTCCCGGTCCCATCCTCTAAGGGACCAACATTCACTTTAGCCACCCTTTTTCTTTTTATATAGCTGCAGAAACTCTTGCTCTCTGTTTTTATATTTTTTGCTAGTTTACTTTCATAATCTATCTTCCCTTTCTTAATTAATCTTTTAGTTATTGTTTGCTGGCTTTTAAATGCTTCCCTATCTTCTATCCTCCCACTAGATTTGGCTACTTCATATGCCCTTGTTTTCAGTCGAATACTATCCTTTATTACTTTACTAAGCCACGGATGGCTGTCTTTTCTTTTACTCCCCTTTTTCCTCAGTGGAATATATTTATCTTGAAAGATGTGAAATATCTCCTTGAATGTAGACCACTGCTCTTGTACCGTCTTACACTTTAATCTGTTTTCCCAGTCCACTTTAGTCAATTCTACTCTCATACCTTCATAGTCTCCTTTATTTAAGCTTAGTACGCTGGTTTGAGATCCAACTCTCTCACCCTCAAACTGAACTTGGAATTCAACCATATTGTGGTCACTCATTCCAAGGGGATCCTTTACTAGGACATTTTTTATTAATCTTGTCTCATTACACAGGACCAGATCTAAGATTGCCTGCCCCCTGGTTGGTTCAATTACATACTGCTCAAGGAACCCGTCCCTAATACACTCTATGAACTCTTCCTCAATGCTGCCATGCCCAATTTGATTAGTCCAGTCAATATGAAAGTTAAAATCCCCCATGATTATAGCTGTTCCCTTATTACAAGCCCCAACTATTTCCTGATTTATACTCCGACCAACAGAGTTGCAACTGTTAGGAGGCCTATAGACTATGCCCACTAGTGACTTTTTCCCCTTATTATTCCTTATCTCCACCCAAACTGTTTCACTATCCTAATCCTTTGACCCAATATCATTTCTGACTATTGCAGTGATTCCATCCTTGATTAACATAGCAACCCCACCTCCCTTTCCTTCCTGTCTGTCCTTCCTAATTGTCAAATACCCTTGTATGTTTAGTTCCCAGTCATGATTATCTTGCAGCCATGTTTCCGTAATGGCCACCAGATCATACCCATGTGTAGTTATTTGCACCGTCAACTCATCAATTTTGTTACGAATGCTGCGTGCATTCAGATAAAGAACTTTCAAATATGTTTTCTGACAATTTATTCCTGCTTTTACCCCTTTTATTACTTTACCTTTATCATTATACTTTCTGTCCCTTCCTGACATGCTCTGGTTTTTCATTCCTCCACTGCTACCTTGCTCTATTGCCTTCTCCGCTGTCATTTTTATTTTTCGCTCTCTTAAAACCTCCCCCCACTAATTAGTTTAAAGCCTTCTCTACAGCCCTAGTTATTCAATTCGCCAGGATTCTAGTCCCAGCACTGGCCAAGTGAAGTCCATCCCAACGGAACAGCTCTCTCCTGTCCCAGTACTGATGCCAGTGTCCCAGGAAGCAAAACCCATTTCTCCCACACCAGTCTTTGAGCCACGCATTTAACTCTCTGATTTTATTTACCCTAGCCGAATTTGCACATGGCTCAGGTAGTAATCCAGAGATTATTACCCTTGTGGTTCTGCTTTTTAATTTGGCCCCTAGCTGCTCAAACTCCCTCAGCAGAACCTCCTTCCTTGTCCTATCTATGTCGTTGGTACCCACATGGACCATGACAACTGGATCCTCCCCCTCCCACTCCAAGTTTCTCTCCAGCCCAGAGGAGGTGTCCTTAACCCTGACACCGGGCAGGCAACACAGCCTTTGGGACTCTCGCTCTCGGCTGCAAAGAACTCTATCTATCTGTAGTGTATGTGCTTTAAGTCAGAACTACTTTTTACAGCTCCTGTATACTGTAGTACCGGAAGTGACCACACCGGTATATCAGCTGTGCGCATGCCTCTGTACCCCAGTCTAGAGATGACCCTCCTCCAGTAAAGACCTGTTATTTGTTTATGTACAGCATCCGTGTAATTATTTATCCACTGAACCACGGATCCAACACTATCCCCCTAACGATACTATCCCCTACCACTACAACATTTCTTTTAACTCCCCCCACTTGAATGGCCCCCCGCTCCACGGTGCTGTGGCCAGGTTGCTCATCCTCCCCGCAGTCCCTGTTCCCATCCTCACAGGGAGTAAGAGCCTCAAACCTGTTGGACAAGAGCAAGGGCTGCGGCTCCTCCAACACTACCTCCTGGATCCCCATACCTGCCTCACTTCTAGTCACACCATCCTGACCCTGGCCACGGACTACATCTGAATTAATTAATCTAATTGTTGTGACTACCTCCTGATACACAGAGTCCAGGTAACTCTCCCCCTCCCTGATGTGTCTCAGTGTTTGAAGCTCGGACTCCAGCTCTTCAACACGGAGCCGGAATTCCTTGAGCAGCCAACACTTACTGCAAATGTGATCACCGTGAGCATCAATGGTGTCCACCAGCTCCCACATATTGCAGCAGCAACACATCACCTGATCTCCCATTCTATGTAATTAATTAAATTTATTAATATTATTTTTAAATACCCTCTGCCCCAATTCTAGATGATGAATATCGCACCTTAGAAACTATAAACCACAGAGTTTAAGCTTAAAAAGGAGAGAAATACTTACCAACCAATCACTTACCTGCTTTCTGGTGACGTCACACTTGCATTACTTTTTACCTCTCTCCTTCCCTCCGAGTTCCGAGTTCGGGGACTGGTCTCTGGAGACTTTTATAGCCCCGCTCTGCCGCTGAAACACCCGCCGATGCTCTGAGGCCTTACCTGGTCTCTGGAGACTTTTATAGCCCCGCTCTGCCGCTGAAACACCCGCCGATGCTCTGAGGCCTTACCTGGTCTCTGGAGACTTTTATAGCCCCGCTCTGCCGCTGAAACACCCGCCGACGCTCTGAGGCCTTACCTGGTCTCTGGGGCCTTTTATAGCCCTGCTCTGCTGCTCGAGATTCCCGCCGACGCTCTGAGGCCTTACCTGGTCTCTGGGGCCTTTTATAGCCCCACTCTGCCGCTCGAGATTCCCGCCGATGCTGTGAGGCCTTACCTGGTCTCTGGGGCCTTTTATAGCCCCGCTCTACCGCTCGAGATTCCCGCCGACGCTGTGAGGCCTTACCTGGTCTCTGGGGCCTTTTATAGCACCGCCCTGCTGCTCGAGATTCCCGCCGACGCTGTGAGGCCTTACCTGGTCTCTGGGGCCTTTATAGCCCCGCTCTGCCGCTCGAGATTCCCGCCGACGCTGTGAGGCCTTACCTGGTCTCTGGGGCCTTTTATAGCCCCGCTCTGCCGCTCAAGTTTCCCGCCGACGCTGTGAGGCCTTGCCTGGTCTCTGGGGCCTTTTATAGTCCCGCTCTGCCGCTCGAGATTCCCGCCGACAGTGCGATGAAGGTCATGGAATCTTTTCCTGCACTGCATCCAGGTGCGCCGTGTGAGCCCCAAGGAGTTGACTTCCCCAGCCACCTGTAGCCACACAGCCTTGGTCTGACTGGGAGGCCTCTTCCTCCCTGAAGAAGGGAACAGGACCTCCCTGTGGGCCCTAGCCCCATCCAACAATACCTGCAGTGAAGCCTCATCAAATTTAGGTGCAGCTCTTGCCCTCCCGCTGGCCATTGTTCCTGCAGGCTCCTGTGCCATCATAAGGGGAATGCTTGGAAGCCTGCAGAGGAAGCAAGGCTTGCTGTGGACCTTAAATGCAGCAGCAATGATGACATCATCGGAGGGGACTTGCAGTCATGAAAAACCCATTTGCAAAGGCTTCCCACACGTTGGAAATCAATTGGCCAATTGAGTTAAAATTGCATCAATCTCACACATCGGCCCTGATTTTCGGCTTGTGTGGGAAATGGTCGGATTTCCCCGAATGTGGGGTTTCTGACACACATAAAAAAGTGTCAGCCAGCCCCACGCAATTTTCCCTCAATTGGCCAATTAATTCCCAGCATGTGGGAAGCCTTGCTAATTGTCTAAATCGAGTCAGAAATCCCCACAGTCTGATGTCATCATTCGTGGTGATTTCAAGTTCCATAGCAAGCACTGCATCCTCTGAAGGCTTCCAAACGAACCATACAGGATGGCAGAGGAGCCTGCAGCAGCTGTGGCCAGTGCCAGACCCCGAGCTGCCTTCAAATTCGAAGAAGCTTCACTGCAGGCATTATTGGATGGGGTTAGGGCCCACAGGGAGGTCCTCTTCCCTAGGTCAGGCAGGAAGAGGCCTCCCACTGAGACCAAGGCTGCATGGATGCAGGTGTCAGCAGATGCCAACTCGCTGGGAGTCACCAGAAGAACCTTGGCATTACATCTCTATCTCCTTCCTTTACTCCCCCACAGTACCATCCAGAGCCCCTGTCCTCACTGTGGAGGAGGAAGAGGCTGTGCAGCCAGACTCCTCAGAGGAAGCTCCAACCTCTGAAGGCACAGCGTCAGCAGAAGTAAGCGCACCCAGCACCAGCGCAGACACTCACACCTCGGGGGGACCTTTGGGACATAGAGTAGTGTTGTCACCTGGTGTTTCACAGCTGACAAGTGAGCCTCAGCAGATTCTGGAGACAGGGACAGCAGTGGAGAGTCCTCGTCGGAGGGTGCAGGGCTCTGCCAGCTCAGCACAGCTGCGCTGCATCTCGACCCTCTGCCTCTGGGTCCATCCGCAAGAGAAGAGGTGATAGATCTCCATGCACAGATGCAGGAGTCTCTGGCAGGTTTTGTCTCCAGGGTCGCTGCGAGTGTGGAGCGAATGGAGGACTCCATAGCAACCATGAGCAGAGCCTTTGTGGAGTCATTGGTGCATGAACGCAGCACCATGGAAAGGTTGGCAACCTCCATGGAGGAGATAACTCGCCAGCATACGGAAAACATGGTGAGTGCTCATAAGAGAATGACATCTCTTGAGGAGCGTTGGCCATCTGTTGAACAGAGAAACCAGATCTTCATGGAAGTCCTTCTGAGTAGGACTGCCAGTGCAGAAACGGGTCCCACTGGCCCCCTAAAGTGCAGCAAGGTGCTCTCAAGCCACTTCCAAGCGCTGGCCCCTTCTGGCTTGTGCAGCTTCAGGTGAGTGAGCAGCAGCCTGGTGCTCCTGGTAATCATCCTGCTGTTCCTGGTTCTGCTGCTGCCACCTCTGCTGTTGGAGATCCTCCAATGCCAGGAAGGGAAGGTGCCAAAGGTCTCCCATGCTTCTAGCAGATGCCTCGGTTGAGGAGGTCCTGAGTTAGGGTGGTGAGAGGGGCTTCCCAGGAGCTCACACTGAAGAAGTGTGTGAAGCTCCAACTTTCTGCAGCTGCTCCTAAGGCTTCAAAAAGATCCCCCAAGCCTTGATCAACAAGGTCCTGCAGCCTGCAAATGCTGCCTCTTTAAATATCTTCAGCCCTCAGCGACCTGCTGCTGCAAGCAAGCAAGCCAGCTGTTTTCACGCCAGCTCTCATCGGCGGGGTTCTCCGCAGGCGGGTTTCAGGTGGGGAAAGCCCCAAAGTCGCAACGGCATGGGAAAATCCACTTCAACAAGCAGATAATTGCTTGTTAGTGCTCCGACGACCAGTCCCGCCAGCGGCGGGCAGGACTGAAGCGGGGCGCGTGAAAACTGCAGTCCGAAAGTCGGACGGGGCGGGGAATCAGGCGGGGGGGGTCCCGACCCGCCTTTTCCGCGATTTTCGGACCACGGCCGCATGAAAAGCCGCCCGACGGCTGCCCGAAAATCGGGGCCATCCATTTAGATTCGCGTGGGAATCACGAAATTCGGGGAACCCGACAATTGCCCGCACCTAAGTTAAAATCGACCCCTTAATGTTTCCCACACGAATCTAAATGGGTCTGTGAGATTGATTCAATTTTAACTCAAATGGCCAATTGATTTCCAACGTGTAGGAACCCTTGGCAAATGAGTATTTCCAGTCAGAAAGTCGCATAATATGACGTCATTATTGCTACTGCATTTAGGGTCCGCAAAAAGCCTTGCTTCTTCTGCAGTCTGCCAACATTTTGGCATTTGCTGATACACTTAGCTGGAAGCAGAATGGCAAGAGAAAGACTGAGGTCTGCACCCCGTTTTGATGACGTTGCCCTGCAGGCTTTAGTGGAGGGAGCAAGAGCTCACAAGGAGGTGCTCTTCCCTTCATCAGGGAGGAAAATGCCTCCCCAGCAGACAAAGGCTGCGTGGCTGCAAGTGGCAGAGGAGGTCAACTCCTTATCGGCTACCCGCAGAACCTGGATACAGTGCAGGAAGAGATTTCATTACCTTCAGCACACTGGAAAAGTGAGTACGAAGTTCCAGTCACTCTCAATCTGATCTCCATTGCCTCTCGTCACCAGCACTCAGCTTTAGCAATCTCTTCCTCCACATCCCACTTAACACTGACATCCATGCACCCTTACCCATTCCCTCTCTCTCTATGCTCACATTCACCTAACTCTTCGACTATGCAGCCCTCACACTCCCTATCACTCTGATGCTATGAAAACAACTGACAACACACAGGGAGTGTCCTTGGTCTTGCCACCTCACTCCATCTTTGTCTCCTTCTAAGCATCTATGCTATGGAATCTCTACACTCACTCGTTCAGTCTCACTCAAACTCCACTTGTCTCCCTCATTGCAGGAAAAGAGAGCTCACAATAAAATAGAACGAGCGAGGACAGGAGGAGGGCCACCCTCACTAGCCCACCTCATCCCCTGGGTGGAGGCGGTCCTGGAGATCGTAGGACTGGAGGATGAGGCGTAAGTGGGGGACGGACAGACGGGTGCATCACAGCAAGCTGGTGACAGAATAGTTTTCCATCTCTCTCATTGACATTGTATGTGTTAGATCCGTGTGTTAATGGAGACACGGAATGCAGGAGTTGATTTAACAAGTGTTTACTGAACAAAGTCTGGAGGTGAACTAACTACACAAGACGCTATACAGGCTTATATACTCGAGTGGTCACTACTGGTACTACAGTACACAGGGGCTTCAAAAACATAGTTCCTCTTAAAGGTACATACACTACAATTCCTCCCCTTTTAGATAAATAGTACATAACGTTTTAAGTAATCATTAAATAATATTTTTTTAAGAACAATAATCTACACATTTGCTGAAGTTAATCAATTACAAATTCAGTCTCTCTGGAGGCATCCTGACTCGGTCCGGATAACGCCTCGGTGGTGTAGTAGGTTTCGGTGGTGTAGTAGGTTCTTTTGGCAAGGTCGATTCGGCTTCAATGCCAGTGTCGGGTTCATCTGGTTCCAGTATCACCGGATCGGAGGTAGATACTATGGGTATCTCTGCTTCATCACTAGGCGTATAGAGTTGTGGTGTAGGTTGTCCTTTTTCAGATGACTCTATGATCTGGTCAGCATGGCGCCTTATTATGCTTTCTCCAATGTCCACGGTATACATCAGCGGTCCAAGTCGTGTGCAAATAGTTCCAGGCTGCCATTTCTCGGTACGGTAGTCCCGGGCCAAAACTGGTTGACCTATCTGGAAGGTTCTAGTTGGCCTTTCATTCATGCTTTGAAATTGTCGGTTCTCTACGTCCCTTCTGACGTTTGGCTTGATCAAATCCAGCCGGCATCTTAGTCTTCTATTGAAAAACATCATGGCGGGGGTTTGGTTTGTAACCACATGTGTTGCATTCCTGTACGCAAACAAGAAGTTATCTACCTTATGTTGTAGATTTATGTCTTCATTACCCATGGCCTTTATGGCCTTCTTGAAGGTCTGGACAAACCTTTCAGCTAATCCATTGGTGGCGGGAAGGTATGGGGCGGACGTGTAGTGCTTAACCCCATTGTTTTTTAAGAACTTCCTGAATTCTTCGGATACAAATTGCGGTCCATTATCAGAACAGATCTGTTCAGGCAGCCCATTCCTGGCGAATATGGTCCTTAATACTGTGATGGTTTTTTCCGTGGTGGTGGAGGACATCTTTATTACCTCTGGCTACTTGGAGTGTGCATCCACCGCGATTAAGAACATTGAGTCCATAAATGGACCAGCAAAGTCAATATGTACCCTTTGCCATGGAGATGAGGCCACTCCCATGGATGTAGAGGGGCTTGTGGTGGGGCGTTTTGGACCTTCTGGCATCCTAGACAGCTCTTGGTCATTTCTTCGATGTCTCCATCGATACCTGGCCACCACACAAATGCTCTGGCTAAGTTCTTCATTTTCACTCCACCCAGATGCCCCTCGTGAAGCTCCTTTAGCACTTTATCCTTGAGTTTGGGTGGAATCACCACTCTGGATCCACACATCAAGGTTCCTCGGCACACTGACAGCTGTTCTCTTCTTTGCAAGAATGCTGGCAACAGTGGTTCGCCATGTGCTGGCCATCCCTTCACCGTTAAATCGTAGACTCGTGAGAGAGTCGGGTCATTTCTCGTTTCCTTTTCAATGGTAGAATTTGTCACCGGTAGACATTCCACTATGGTCGAGTGGAACATCTCCACTGGGTCCACTGTAGGTGCCCCTTCTACCATTGGCAACGGTAGGCACGATAACCCATCAGCATTCCCATGCTGTTTTGTTCCTTTGTATTCTATGTCATATTGGTGTGCCCCTAGGAAAAGGGACCACCTCTGTAGCTTTTGCGCTGTCATAATGGGAACGCCCTTTTTAGGGTTGAATATGGAGACGAGGGGTTGATGAGCAGTCAACAAGGTAAATTTTTGTCCGTGTAGGTAATGGTTGAATTTCTTCACCCCCCACACCAGGCTGAGTGCCTCCCTGTCAATCTGGGCATAGTTATGCTCAGCTGAGTTCAATGAGCGTGACGCAAAAGCTATCGGCCGCTCTGAGCCATCAGGGAATTTATGCGATAATACCGCTCCCACGCCGTAAGGGGATGCATCGCACGCCAGTCTGATTGGCAGTGATGGGTTGTAATGAGCCAACACTTCCCTGGACGTGATCAAGCCTTTGCATTTATGGAAGGCACGTTTACAGTCTTCGCTCCATTTCCAAACTACTCCCGTTTGTAGCAGTGCGTTAAGAGGGTGCAGAACCGTTGACAAGTTCGGTAAAAATTTATGATAGTAATTTATTAATCCCAGGAACGACCTTAATTGTGAGACATTTTCAGGTGCGGGGGCTTTTACGAACGCTTCAATTTTTTCAGGTGACTTATGCAACCCTTCTTCATTAATGACATGGCCACAATATGATATTTGTTTCTGGAAAAATTCGCACTTGGGGCGATTTGCTCGTAGGCCCCATTCTCTCAGCCTCATGAGCACCTGCTCCAAGTTGGCAAGGTGCTCGTTGTCGTTTTCTCCTGTTACAAGGATGTCGTCTAGGTAACATTGAGTCCCCGGAATCCCTTGCAGGACTTGCTCCATATCTTTTTGCCAGATAGCCGGAGCTGATGCCACTCCGAAAACCAGTCGATTGTACTGGTACAGGCCTTTGTGTGTGTTTATCGTGAGATACTTTTTAGAGGCCTCCTCAACCTCCATCTGTAGATATGCCTGTGCTAAGTCAATTTTGGTGAAACGTTTCCCTCCGGATAGTGAGGCGAAAATATCTTCTATCCTCGGAAGAGGATACTGTACCGTGTGAAGAATCAGGTTTACAGTCACCTTGAAGTCCCCACAGATGCGAATTTTTCTCTGTTCTTCAGATTTATCATTATTCAACGTTTTCTTCATGACCGGGACGATGGGTGTTGCCCACTCGCTCCAATCTACCTTGGATAACACGCCTGCTTTTTCCAAATTCTCCAGCTCTGCCTCGACGGCTGGACGAATTGCGTATGGCACCGGCCTTGCCTTAAAAAACTTGGGAATTGCCTCATCTTCCACTTTTATTGAGGCGGTGGCGCCTTTCAGGGTTCCTAGTTCCTGTTGAAACACTTCTTTGGCGTTAGCCAAGATTTCTTTTAATCGTCCAGGTATGACGTCATCATCATTTTTTTTCTTACTGGTTACCGTCAGTGCCTGAATGGAGTACCAGTCTAAACGTATCTTTCTGATCCATTCACATCCCAACAACGGTGGACCACCATCTTGCAGAACGTTTAAATACAACTTCTGTATTTCCTTGCCGTTGTATACAACAGGCACCCTTATTTTCCCTCTGGGGTATATTTTCTGCCCCGTATATGTTTTCAAGATAATGGATGTGTCTTTCAAAGGTATATGCGGAAATAGCTGCTCGTAATCCCGTTGACTTATAACGGTCAGAGCTGATCCTGTATCTAGCTCCATTTTGACTGGGGACCCCGCTATCGTGAGGGTAACCCAAATGGTCTGGTAATCTTCTTTGGCAATTACATTATGTAATTTGAGACAGCTTAGTCTCTTGTTTCCGGAGTCGCTATCGCTCTTCTGGTCTTCGGAGCTACTGTCCGTCATCATTTGTACCTTTCTGTACTTTTCCTTATTGACCTTTTTACTGTCAGCGGATTTTTTTCCAGATCTGCATACACGTGCAATGTGTCCCATCTTTCCACATTGCCTGCATGCTTTGTCCTTGAACCAGCAGTCCTTCTGGTCATGGGTGGATCTGCCGCAGCGATAACATCTCACGAAACCCCGTGTCATTTCATGGGTGCCGAAGTCCTGTGGCTTTTGCTGTATCTCTGCAGCTCCACTTGCTGCTGCTTCGTATGATACAGCCACACTGAAAGCCTTGTCCAGTGTCAAATCTTTCTCAGAAAGTAGTCTTTTCTGTGTTACTTCGCTTAGGAGACCGCAGACGAATTTGTCTCGTAGAGAATCTGCCAGTCCTGCCCCGAATTGGCAGTGCTTTGACAGCTTTCGTAATTCGGTGAGGTAATCAGCGTTACTTTCATTCTTGTGCTGATTCCTCCTGAAGAATTTGAATCGTTCCGCTATCAGCAGCAGTGTTGGGTTTAAGTGCTCCTGTAAGGTATCAACAATCTCCTTAAAATTCTTGTCCATCGGTTTGGCTGGAGTGATCAAGTTTCGTAACAGCCCGTATGTCCTTGCGCCCATCAGATTTAGAAGTACCGATGCCTTTTTATCATCCGCTACTTCATTCGCCTTGCAATATACCTCCACTCTTTCCACATATGTGGTCCAATCCTCTATATCACTATCGAAAGCAGTAATATTGCCAGTCTTCGGCATCCTGAAAATCAAAAATGGCGCCTCCCGTGCTTTTCCTTCTTCCCCACCGAGTCAAGATGGCGCCTCCCGCGCTTTCCCGCTGCTGCCACTGCTGCCAACGCTGTTCTCCGCGGTTCCCATTGCGACCTGCAGCTTTTCGCGGTATTTCTATTTTTTTTAATATATATGTTTTAAATAGTTTCTCCGTTACTTGGAGAACCGTTCCCGTCGTGGAGCGGACCCTCTGGGACTTTCCCCTCCCTCTGCTCGGTCCGAACGCCGACCAGCTTTGCAGCACCGGCCGCCTCCTGAGTGTTCCACCCTCTGTCTCTCTTTGCTTCTGCTTTCCGACTCGCTGCCCGGCCCCACTGCAGAGCCACCCGATCGAGCCCCAGCCCGCCGCAGCCCAGGAAGGATTAGTGCACTACCTGCCACCAGCCCGTTTAGCTGGTGAAACCACAGTTTTTTTTTTTTTTTTCTTGCTTCGACCTTCGTCTGAGGAATCGATCTCCTTGAGGTGCTGCCGAATTGCAGGTAAGTTCATTTCTAAATCGTCGCCACTGTTAGATCCATGTGTTAATGGAGACACGGAATGCAGGAGTTGATTTAACAAGTGTTCACTGAACAAAGTCTGGAGGTGAACTAACTACACAAGACGCTATACAGGCTTATATACCCGAGTGGTCACTACTGGTACTACAGTACACAGGGGCTTCAAAAACATAGTTCCTCTTAAAGGTACATACACTACTGTATGAGTCGCTGATAATGATTTTGAAGCTATAGCAGACGGACCTATGATCATCTGCAATATGCAATGTGCATGTAACCTTGACGTCATATCTCTAATTCTTTCCTTTACTCCCCCACAGGACCATCGAGAGCCCCCATCCCCACTGTCCAGGAGGAAGAGCCTGAGCTTCCACACTCCTCAGAGGAATCTGCAACCTCTGAGGGCGCAGCGTCAGCAGAATTCAGCACACCCAGCACCAGTGCAGACACTCACACCTCGGTGGGACCTTCGGGACATAGAGTAGTGTTGTCACCTGGTGTATCACAGCTCATAAGTGAGCATCAGCAGATTGTGGAGACAGGGACAGCAGTGGAGAGTCCTTGTCGGAGGGTGCACGACTCTGCCAGCTCGGCTCAGCTGCATGTCGACCCTCGGCCTCTGGGTCCATCCATAAGATCAGCGGGGCTGGAACTCCAGGAACAGATGCAGGAGTCTCTGGCAGGTTTTGTCTCCAGGGTTGATGTGAGTGTGGAGCGAATGGAGGAGTCCATAGCGAACATGAGCAGAGCTTTTGTGGAGTTATAGGCGCATGAATGCATCACCATGGAAAGGATGGCAATCTCCATGGAGGAAATAAGTCGCCAGGGTATGGAAAATATGGTGAGTGTTCATAACAGAATGACATCTCTTGAGGAGCGATGGGCATCTATTGAACAGAGAAACCAGACCTTCATGGAAGTCCTTCTGAGTAGAACTGCCAGTGCAGATACGGGTCCCCATGGCCCCCTGATGTGCAGCAAGGTGCTCTCAAGCCACTTCCAAGCGCTGGCCCCTTCTGGCCTGTGCAGCTTCAGGTGGGTGAGCAGCAGCCTGGCGCTCCTGTTGCTGCTGCTGTTGTTCCTGGTTCTGCTGGTGCTGCGGCTGGTGTTCGAGCTCATCTAATGCCCAGAAGGGAAGGGAATAAATGGCTCCCATGCTTCTGGTATATGCCTCCGTTGAGGAAGTGCTGAGTGAAGGTGGCGAGAGGGGTTTCCCAAGAGGTCACACTGGAGATGTGTGTGAGGCTCCAACCTTCCACAGGTGTGGTTAAACCTGGTAAAAGCTGCCCCAGGCCTGAGACAACAAAGTCCTGCCACCTGCAAATGATGACTGGTCAAATCTCCTCTATATTGGTTGACCTGCAGCTGATAGTCAGCAAGCCAACAGTGCTCACGCCAGGTTTCACAGGCGTGATCCCCACCAGGCGTGTTTTACGTGGGAAAAGGGTGAAACAGGCAAGGGCCTGTTAAAATGGGATTATAAAGGCCAATTAGTGCTGTTTAAGGGCCCTAAAGATCAGTCCCACCTGTTGCAGGCGGGACTGATTCGGGACCATCAGACACGCCTGGGTTAAAATGGCTAGGTGTCCAGAACCAGGCGGGGGATTCCGACCCCCAGGTTTTGCGATTTTAACCCCCCACACGCCTCAAAGCCCGCCTGACGGCTGAGTTAAAATTGAGCCCACAGGGTCAGCTACCTCAATATGTCTGAGCAGCAGTGCCAAAGGCGGCTCCGACTTTCGCGAGAGGTAGTGGGTGACATCTGCACAATGCTGCAACAAAACCTGCAGGCCAGAGGACCAGGTGGTCAACCCGTACCAGTGGCCGTCAAAGTTACCACTGCACTCAACTTTTTTGCCTCAGGCTCATTCCAAGGATCAGCAGCAAATATCAGCAGCATCTCCCAGGCGGCCGCACACACTTGCACCACGCAGGTAACCAATGCCCTCTTTGCCTTCGCGCATAATCACATCCATTTCACCAAGGATCAAGCAAGTGTCACGGCGCGTGCGGTTGGATTAGCTAAGCTGGCAGGCTTTCCAAGGGTGCAGGGCATCGTTGACTGCACACATGTGGCCCTTAAGGCACCACATCGCAATCCTGGTATTTTTGTCAACCGCAAGGGTTTCCACTCCCTTAACGTTCTGCTGGTGTGTGACCACAAGAAGGAAATTTTGCATGTTTGTGCCAAGTACCCTGGCAGTTGCCATGACTCCTTCATACTGTGCCAGTCTAGTGTGCCTCCACTATTCAGTCCGCCAGACCAACTTAACGGATGGCTACTTGGAGACAAGGGCTATCCCCTGAAGATGTGGCTAATGACGCCACTGAGGAGACCATCCAATGAAGCTGAGGAGAGCTACAACTCCAGCCATATGTCCACCAGAGCCATAATCGAGCAAACCATCAGTTTGCTGAAGATGCGCTTCAGATGCCTGGATAGATCAGGTGGAGCCCTGCAGTACTCAGCAGCCAGGGTCTCCAGAATCATCGTGGTTTGCTGTGCACTTCACAACATGGCACAGCGCCGTGGCTTGCAGATTCCTGAGGACCAAGTGGCTTCTCATATATCCTCCTCAGATAAGGAGGAGGAGGAGGAGGAGGAGGAGAACGAAAATGAACATCTTGCAGAGGCCCTTCAACCAGCGGCAGCAGTACGTGAGAATATTGCTGCCCGGGATGCAAGGAACGCAGTCATCTTGGCCAGATTTGCTTAGCCTAGCCAATCAAGCACTTTTGCCTCGCAGCTTCTTACTTGAGCATCGACAATGGCCAAGGTACAGCGGATTCCTAGCAATTTGACCACCATACTGACAATTGCAAGTAATCCTAAGCCCTCAATGTGAAAGTCCCATTCGCGAAATGACACACACCACAACTACAGCAGTAGCCATCAGATTTTTTATTTACATTATTCATCTGATGGCTTTTTCACAGAAAACATCAAATTTCATCCAAGTGACTACCCTTGTGACTATTTGTGCAGTATCTTTCTCTTACGTGTGCTCCTACGTGGTGCTTCCCCTGTGGCTTCAGCAGATGTGGAGGTCCCTTGCTCACTTTCCTGCTGCTCCTGTCTCGACACCTTTGGCGAGCATCCTCTGGGGTTGCGAACCTGTGAGGGCTCGGCAACAGTTGTGGTGTATGTGCCTTTAAGAGCAATTGTGGTGTATGTGCCTTTAAGAACCCCAGGTGTGCGTAATGCCGGTAATTGCCACTTGGGCTATATAAGCCTGTGTATTGTGTATATCCTTTAGAACCCCCCCCCGCAGACTTGCTTAGTAAATACCTATGAACCAACTCCTGTCTTCAGTGTCTTTATCTACACACGGACACGACAGTGGCGATGAGGTGGAAACGGACTTACCTGCAATTCGGCAGCACCTCAAGGACATCGATTCCTCCAGCGTCCAGAAGACTCAAGGAAGTAATAGAAACTGTGGTTTCACCAGCTGGCCAAGCTGGTGGCAGGTACAGCGCTAATCCTTCCTGGGCATCAGGCTGGGGCTCCAGCGGCGGGCTCTACAGCTGAGACAGGCAGCGAAATCGGAGGCAAGCAATAACGGACTGGGAGGGTGCACTCGGGAGACGTCCGGCGCGGCAAGCAGGTCAGCGTTTAGACCTCCGTCGGGAACGAGTCTCCAACAGTGAATAAACGGAAACCACAGTAAAACAGCGTTGTTATCGGTAGCAGCGGCGGGAAAGCGCAGGAAGCGCCATATCGTTGCTACAGAGAAAAAAAAAGCGCGGGAAGCACCATATCTTTTTTGAAATGCCTAACTCTGGCAATATTGATGCTTTTGATAACGAAACAGAGCCTAACTTTGGCAATATTGATGTTTTTGATAACAAGATAGAGGATTGGACCACATATGTAGAAAGAGTGGAGGTGTTTTGCACCGCAAATGGAATAGAAGATGAAAAAAAAGCTTCAGTGCTTCTGGATCTAATGGGCACAGAAACATACAAGCTGTTACGCAACTTAATCACTCCAGCCGAACCGATGGACAAGAATTTTGAGGAGATTGTTGATACCCTACACTGCCAATTTGAGGCAGGATTGGCAGATTCTTTGCAAGACAAATTCATCTGCGATCCCCTAAGTGTAGAAACACAAAAAAAGGTATCTTCTGGAAAGGATTTAACACTGGACAAGGCTTTCAGTGCAATAGGAGCGGCAAAGATACAGCAAAGGCCACAGGACTTCGGCACCCATGAAATGACACGGGGTTTCGAGAGATGTTATCGCTGCGGCAGATTCAACCATGACCAGAGGGATTGCTGGTTCAAAGAAAAAGCATGCAGGCGATGCGGAAAGATGGGACACATTCCACGTGTATGCCGATCTGAAAATAAAAAATCCACTAACGGGAAAAGAATCAATAAGGAAAAGCACAGAAAGGTACAAATGATGACGGACAGTAGCTCCAAAGACCAGAAGAGCGATAGCGACTCCGGGAACAAGAGACTAAGCTCTCTCAAATTACATAATGTAATTGCCAATGAAGATTACCAGACCATTTGGGTTACCCTCATAATAGCAGGGTCCCCAGTTAAAATGGAGCTAGATACAGGATCAGCTCTAACCGTAATAAATCGACGAGATTACGAGAGGCTATTTTCGCATATACCTCTAAAAGACACATCCATTATCTTAAAAACATATACGGGGCAGAAATTATACCCCAAAGGAAAAATAAAGGTGCCTGTGGTATACAACGGCAAAGAAATACAAAAGTTGTATTTTTACATTCTACAAGATGGGGGTCCACCGTTGTTGGGACGTGAATGGATAAGGAAGATACGTTTAGACTGGCACTCCATTCAGGCACTGACGGTGACCAGTAAGGAAAAAAACAATGATGACATCATACCTGAACGATTAAAAGACATCTTGGCCAACGCCAAAGAAGTGTTTCAAGAGAAACTAGGAACCTTGAAAGGCATCACCGCCTCAATAAAAGTGGAAGATGCAGCAATTCCAAAAAATTTTAAGGCAATACCGGTGCCATACGCAATACGTCCGGCAGTCGAGGCAGAGCTGGAGAATTTGGAAAAGGCAGGCGTATTATCCAAAATAGATTGGAGCGAATGGGCAACACCCATCGTTCCAGTCATGAAAAAAGCATTGAAAAATAACTCTGAGGAACAGAGAAAAATTCGCATCTGTGGGGACTTTAAGGTGACTGTAAACCCGGTCCTTCACACGGTACAGTATCCTCTTCCGAGGATAGAAGATATTTTCGCCTCACTATCCGGAGGAAAACGTTTCACAAAAATTGACTTGGCACAGGCATATCTACAGATGGAGGTTGAGGAGACCTCTAAAAAGTATCTCACAATAAACACACACAAAGGCCTGTACCAGTACAATCGACTGGTTTTTGGAGTAGCATCAGCTCCAGCTATCTGGCAAAGAGCTATGGAGCAAGTCCTGCAAGGGATTCCGGGGACTCAGTGTTGCCTAGACGACATCCTTATAACAGGAGAAAACGACAACGAGCACCTTGCCAATTTGGAGCAGGTGCTCACTAGGCTGAAAGAACGGGGCCTACGAGCAAATCGCCCCAAGTGCGAATTTTTCCAAAATCAGATATCATATTGTGGCCACATAATTAATAAGGAAGGGTTGCATAAGTCACCTGAAAAAATTGAAGCAGTTATAAAAGCCCCAGCACCTGAAAATGTTTCACAATTGAGGTCATTTCTGGGATTAATAATTTACTATCATAAATTTTTACCGAACTTAGCAACTATTCTACATCCTCTTAATGATCTTCTACACACAGGAGTGATTTGGAAATGGAACGAAGACTGTAAACGTGCCTTCCATAAATGTAAAGACTTAATCACATCCGAGAAAGTTTTGGCTCATTACAACCCATCACTACCAATCAGACTGGCGTGCGATGCATCCCCTTACGGCATAGGAGCGGTATTGTCCCATAGATTCCCTGATGGCTCGGAACGGCCGATAGCTTTTGCGTCACGCTCATTGAACTCAGCCGAGCGTAACTATTCCCAGATAGACAGGGAAGCACTCAGCCTGGTATGGGGAGTGAAGAAATTCAACCATTACCTACACGGACAAAAATTTACCTTGCTGACTGACCATCAACCCCTCATCTCCATATTCAACCCTAAGAAAGGTGTCCCCATTATGACGGCACAAAGACTACAGAGGTGGTCCCTTTTTCTAGGGGCACACCAATACAACATTGAATACAAAGGGTCAAAACAGCATGGGAATGCTGACGGTTTATCGCGTCTGCCATTGCCAACGATAGAAGAGGCACCTACAGTAGACCCAGTAGAGATATTCCACTCTACCATAGTGGAATGTCTACCAGTGACAAATTCTGCCATTGAAAGGGAGACGAGAAATGACCCGACTCTCTCACGGGTCTACGATTTAACAATGAAGGGATGGCCAGCACATGGCGAACCACTGTTGCCAGCATTCTCACAAAGAAGAGAACAGCTGTCAGTGTGCCGAGGAACCTTGATGTGTGGATCCAGAGTGGTGATTCCACCCAAACTCCAGGATAAAGTGCTAAAGGAGCTTCACGAGGGGCATCTGGGTGGAGTGAAAATGAAGAACCTAGCTAGGGCGTTTGTATGGTGGCCAGGTATCGATGGAGACATCGAAGACATGACCAAGAGCTGCCTAGGATGCCAGAAGGTCCAAAATGCTCCGCCACAGGCCCCTCTACATCCATGGGAGTGGCCCTCATCTCCCTGGCAAAGGGTGCACATCGACTTTGCTGGTCCATTTATGGACTCAATGTTCTTCATCGCAGTTGATGCACACTCCAAGTGGCCGGAGGTAATAAAGATGTCCTCCACCACCACGGAAAAAACCATCACAGTATTAAGGACCATATTTGCCAGGAATGGGCTGCCAGAACAGATATGTTCTGATAATGGACCGCAATTTGTGTCCGAAGAATTCAGAAAGTTCTTAAAGAACAATGGGGTAAAGCACTACACGTCCGCCCCATACCATCCCGCCACCAATGGATTGGCTGAAAGGTTTGTTCAGACCTTTAAGAAGGCCATAAAGGCCATGGGTAATGAAGACATAAAACTTCAGCACAAGGTGGATAACTTCTTATTTGCCTATAGGAATGCCACACATATGGTTACAAACCAAACTCCCGCCATGATGTTCTACAATAGAAACCTAAGATGCCGGCTGGATTTGGTCAAGCCCAACATCCGAAGGGACGTGGAGAACCGGCAGTTTCAGGGCATGAATGAAAGGCCAACTAGGGCCTTCCAGATAGGCCAACCGGTTTTGGCCCGGGACTACCGTACTGAGAAATGGCAGCCTGGAACTATCTGCACACGACTAGGACCACTGATGTATACCGTGGACATCGGAGAAAGCATAATAAGGCGCCATGCGGACCAAATCATCAAGTCATCCGAAAAGGGACAACCTACACCACCACGCTATACATCTAACGATGAAGTAGAGATACCCATATCTACCTCCGATCCGGTGATACTGGAACCCGATGAACCCGACACTGGCCTTCAAGCCGAATCAGCCTTGCCAGAAGAACCTACTACACCACCAGAAACTACTACACCCCCGAGGCGTTATCCGGACCGAGTCAGGAAGCCTCCTGAGAGACTAACTTATAATTAATTAATACAGCAATGTATATTATTTTGCATATAACATGTAATTAATAATTACTTAAAATATGATGTACTAGTTAGCTAGAAGGGGAGGAATTGTGGTGTATGTGCCTTTAAGAGCAATTGTGGTGTATGTGCCTTTAAGAACCCCAGGTGTGCGTAATGCCGGTAATTGCCACTTGGGCTATATAAGCCTGTGTATTGTGTATATCCTTTAGAACCCCCCCCCCGAGACTTGCTTAGTAAATACCTATGAACCAACTCCTGTCTTCAGTGTCTTTATCTACACACGGACACTACAACAGTCTGCTGCTCCTGCGGCTGTTCAGGGGTTGAGATGCCGATCTCAGATGGGTGTGGACTCTGGTGGGTCTCTGACCGAGGGCTCTGCAGTGGCATGGAAGTGTGAGCACTTGGAGAGGAGCTCCCACTTCCTTGATGTCTGCCACCAACTTCCCTCTCATGGGTCAGGTCCCTCTCAGCGCTTGCAAGTGGCTTGAGAGCACCTTGCTGCACATCAGGGGGTCATGGGGACCCGTATCTGCACTGGCAGTCCTACTCAGAAAGACTTCCATGAAGGTGTAGCGGAGACCACATTGGGACATCAACACAATGTATAGCCAATGCTGTTATATGTACCTAAACACAATTCACTTTGTATAGCAATGTTGTGATATGTACATGCTGGGTTGGGTTATTGGTGCAGGGTCCCTTTAAGAGCGTCGGGAACGTGATGACGTCATGACGTCGGTTGCGTGATGACATCATAGCCCCTGCACGGGGCTGAGCCTTCAGACCTCGTGGACAGTGATTAAAGTAAGACAAGTTTTGTTTTTGCTTAATGAAAAGTCTCAGCCTGTTGATTTCTGTCGACTCCAACATTGGTGACCCCACTGCTCTTTTGGACGATTACAAAGACCTCATCTGAAATGGTGACCAACGCCGTTTCCATCAAATTACCTGAGTTTTGGGAACAACAGGCTGCTGCTTGGTTCGCCCAGGCCGAGGCTCAATTTGCACTCCGGGACATCACCGCGGACGACACAAGGTACTATTACATCGTCTCTCCTCTCGGCAGCTCCACCGCGGCCAGAGTCGTGAACCTGCTCGAAAACCCCCCGGAGCTCAACAAATACGGTACGCTGAAGGCGCACCTCTTACGAACTTTCGGACTCACCGAAGCCGAACACGCACGCCAGTTTCTCTCTCTACCCGGGCTGGGCGACTCCAAGCCGGAGCTGATGGACCACATGCTGGCCCTCCTGGGCACACACACGCCGTGCTTCCTCTTCAAGGAACTGTTCCTCCAACAGCTGCCAGGTCAGGTACGGTCGGCGTTAGCCAACTCTTCCACTAATGACTTCCGCGACCTGGCCAAGGAGGCCGACAAATTTTTCTCCGCCGGGCAACAGTACTGCGCGGCCACGCGGAGTCCTGCCCCCACTGATACAGCCCAACGGCGGCAACCCTCAAGCCTCTGCTTCCACCATGCGCAGTTCGGCCCCAAAGCCAGGAAGTGCCGGTCCCCGTGCAGTTTTCCCGCGTCGAAGCAAACGAGAGACCACTCGTCGGCTGCCATGGCTGTCGGCCATTCAGGCAGTTTGTTGTTTATTACAGACACCGACTCCGGACGTCGTTTCCTTTGCAACACGGGCGCCCAGGTGAGCGTCCTGCCCGCGTCAACCATAGACATTCAAGGGGGGAACCACGGCCCCGTCCTCGAAGCCACCAACGGCAGTTCCATTCGCACCTTCGGGAAACGGAACATGGCGCTTTGTTTTGGTGGGCAACGGTTCACCTGGGACTTTGTCACAGCAAAAGTGTCCACCCCCCTTCTCGGCACTGACTTCCTCTGCGCCAATGGCCTTTTGGTGGACGTCAAGAACCGACGCCTGATCAACGCGGAATCCTTCAGCTCGCTCCCATGTTCCCTCAGCGGGTCCAGCACGACGCAGTTGTTCAATGCACTCTCGGCCTCCGACGAGTTTTCCCGCCTCCTCGCCCAGTTCCCAGACCTTACGAAACCCACGTTCTCATCCGCCAGCACCAAACACGGGGTAGAACATCACATTTCGACCACCGGTCCACCCGTCTACGCCCGCGCTCGGCGCCTCGACCCGGGGAAGCTCACCATCACCAAAGCCGAGTTCGACACCATGGAGTGCCTCGGCATCATCCGCCGGTCGAACAGTCCGTGGGCTTCGCCCCTCCACATCGCCCCGAAACCAGGCGGCGGGTGGCGCCCGTGTGGAGACTACCGGCGCCTCAACGACGCGACCACTCCCGACCGCTATCCGATTCCACACATCCAGGACTTTTCCGCCTGGCCGGGAAAGTGGTATTCTCGAAAGTGGACCTCGTCAGGTGTTATCACCAGGTCCCCGTCCGGCCGCCGGACATCCTGAAAACCGCGGTGATCACCCCGTTTGGGCTGTTCGAATTTCTCCGCATGCCATTCGGCCTCAAAAACGCCGCACAGGCTTTTCAACGCCTTATGGACACCGTGTTACGGGACCTGACGTTCCTGTTTGTATACCTGGATGACATCCTCATCGCCAGCGCCTCCAGGACGGAACATGTGCCCCACCTCCAGACTCTTTTCGAACGACTCAGCCAACACGGCCTAATCGTCAACCCGACCAAGTGCCAGTTCGGGCTGTCCTCAATCGACTTTCTCGGGCACTGCATCACGAAGGATGGGGCAGTGCCACTCCCATCGAAAGTGGAGGCCATGATGGACTTCCCGCGACCCCTCACCGTTAAGGCCCTGCAGGAGATTTTGGGCATGGTGAACTTTTACCATCGTTTCGTCCCCCGAGCAGCCCAGCTTATGCGTCCCCTTTATGAGGCCCTCAAAGGCAATCCAGACAAACTCGCCGTCAACTGGTCTGATGAGATGGCCAATTCTTTCACAGACACGAAAAGGGCCCTGGCTAATGTGACCATGCTGGCGCATCCGTTGCCCGATGCGCCGATCGCTCTCACCACCGACGCCTCGGACTATGCGGTCAGCGCCGTCCATGAACAGTGGGTCAACAGCGCCTGGCAGCCGCTCGCCTTCTTCAGCTGGCAGCTCCGCCCCAACGAGCGGAAGTACAGTACCTTTGATTGCGAGCTTCTCGGCCTCTACCTCGCCGTCCGACACTTCCGTTTCCTGCTGGAGGCCCGCCTGTTCACGGCGTTCGTGGACCACAAGCCATTGACCTTCGCCATGGCCAAAGCCTCCGAGCCGTGGTCAGCCCGTCAGCAACGCCAGTTAGCCTTCATCTCGGAGTTTACAACGGACATCCAGCATGTGGCTGGGAAAGACAACCCCGTCGCCGACTGTCTCTCCCAAGCTGTCGCCAGCGCCGTGCACCTCGGCATCGACTACACCCGCATGGCGGCCGACCAGGCCTCTGACCCGGACGTCCAGGCCTGCAGGACGGCGGTCACGGGCCTTCAACTAGCAGACATCGCGTTCGACGCTGCCGGCACCACACTCCTGTGTGTTGTCTCCGTTGGGCAGCACGTCCCGTCATGCCCGAAGGGTGGAGACGGCAAGTATTCGACGCCGTCCATAATCTTTCCCACCCAGGCAGGAAGCCGTCACAGAAGCTGGTGGCAGCCAAGTTCGTCTGGCACGGGCTAAGGAAAGACGTTCGCGACTGGGCCAGCACCTGCGTGGTATGCCAATGCTCGAAAGTACATCGCCATACTAAGGCCCCGTTGGCGCCTTTCGCGGTGCCCGAGAGGCGGTTCGACCACGTTAACATGGACCTGGTGGGGCCCCTACCACCTTCCCATGGATTCACCCACCTCCTCACAATGGTCGACAGAACCACCTGATGGCCAGAAGCTGTCCCGCTGTCTTCAACGACGGCCGCCAATGTGGCTTGGTTGTTCATCAGCACTTGGGTCGCCCGGTTCGGCGCCCCATCTGACATTTCCTCCGACCGGCGGCCCCAGTTCACGTCAGAGCTCTGGAACGCTGTCGCCCGAGGCCTCGGGTTGAAACTTCACCGCA
Organism: Somniosus microcephalus; assembly: GCF_052327205.1. Classification (NCBI taxonomy): domain Eukaryota; kingdom Metazoa; phylum Chordata; class Chondrichthyes; order Squaliformes; family Somniosidae; genus Somniosus; species Somniosus microcephalus. Next base: position 101,716,327 of record NC_140999.1, read on the forward strand.
CCACAGCTTACCACCCTCAGGCTAACAGACTGTGCGAATGGTTTCATCGCTCCATGAAGGCCGCGCTCCGAGCCAGCCTCCGGGATGACGGCTGGATCGACAGACTCCCATGGGTCATGCTGACTCAGGACCGCACCCAAGGAGGACCTCCAATCCTCGTCCGCCGAGCTCGTCTACGGACAGCCGCTGCGGGTTCCCGGGGATTTCGTCCCCAACGCAACGGAATCTTGGTCCGCAGCCCGTCAGCAGTCCGACCTTCTGGACATCGCCAAAGTTTTTACTCCGGTGCCCACGTCGCAGCACGGCCTCCCGCAGTCCCACGTTCCGCTCGACCTTCGTGCGGCGGAGTACGTTTTCGTCTGCCACGACGCCCACCGGTGACCTCTTCAGCCACCCTACGATGGATCATTCCGCGTCCTGGAAACCAGGGACAAGACCTTCATCGTGGATGTCGGCGGTAAGCCGGACTGCATTTCCGTGGACCGTCTCAAGCCGGCCCACTTGGATCTGAACCGACCCGTTGAGTTGGCACAGCCCCCGAGATGGGGCCGACCTCCGGTTTCCACACCCTCAATCCACCACCGAGCGCCCGAGGTCCCTCCGACGAACCCCCCGGTCCCCACCCCGGAATTGAGGAGCCGTTCCAACCATGTGATCTGGCCCCCCCAACGACTGACATTGCCAGTACTAGTGAATTCTGGGGGGACGTATGTGGCGGAGACCACATAGGGACAATAACACAATGTATAGCCAATGCTGTTATATGTACCTAAACACAATTCACTTTGTATAGCAATGTTGTGATATGTACATGCTGGGTTGGGCTATTGGTGCAGGGTCCCTTTAAGACCGTCGGGAACGTGATGACATCATGACGTCGGTTGCGTGATGACGTCATAGCCCCTGCACGGGGCTGAGCCTTCAGACCTCGTGGACAGTGATTAAAGTAAGACACGTTTTGTTTTTGCTTAAAGAAAAGTCTCAGCCTGTTGATTTCTGTCGACTCCAACAAAGGTCTGGTTTCTCTGTTCAGTAGATGACCATCACTCCTCCAGAGATAACATTCTATTCTGAACACTCACCATGTTTTCTGCACTCTGGCGACTTATCACCTCCATGGAGGTTGCCATCCTTTCCATGGTGATGCGTTCATGCGCCAATGACTCCACAAAGGCTCTGCTAATGTTCGCTATGGACTCCTTCATTCGCTCCACACTCGCAGCGACCCTGGAGACAAAACCTGCCAGAGACTCCTGCATCTGTTCCTGGAGTTCCAGAGGCAGAGGGTTGACATGCAGCTGAGCCGAGCTGGCAGAGTCCTGCGCCCTCCGACTAGGACTCTCCACTGCTGTCCGTCTCCACAATCTGCTGATGCTCACTTGTGAGCTGTGATACACCAGATGACAACACTACTCTATGTCCTGAAGGTCCCACCGAGGTATGAGTGTCTGCGCTGGTGCTGGGTGCGCTGAATTCTGCTGACTCTGCACCCTCAGAGGTTGCAGCTTCCTCTGAGGAGTATTGAGGCTCATGCTGTTCCTCCTGGCTAGTGGGGACGGGTGCTTGCGATGGTCCTGTGGGGGAGTAAAGGAAAGAGTTAGAGATGGGAGGTCAAGGTTACATGCACATTGCATATTGCAGATGATCATTAGTCCATCTGTTAGAGCTTCAGAATCATTATCAGCGACTCATGCAATGTCAATGAGAGAGATGGAAAACTATTCTGTCACCAGCTTGCTGTGATGCACCCCTCTGTCCGTCCCACACTTGCGCATCTTCCTCCACTCCTACGATCTCCAGGACCGCCTCCTCCCAGGGGGTGAGGTGGGCTAGTGAGGGTGGCCCTCCTCCTGTCCTCGCTCTTTCTCACTTAGTGTGAGCTCTCTTTTCCTGCAATGAGGGAGACAAGTGGAGGTTGAGTGAGAATGAAGGAGTGACTGTAGAGATTCCATAGTATAGATACTTAGAAGGAGACAAAGATGGAGTGAGGTTGCAAGACCAAGGGCCCTCCCTGTGTGTTGTCAGTTGTTTTCATAGCATCAGAGTGATAGGGAGTGTGAGGGCTGCATAGTCAAATAGTTAGGTGAATGTGACCATAGAGAGAGAGGGAATGGGTAAGGGTGCGTGGATGTCAGTGTCAAGTGGGATGTGGAGGAAGAGATTGCTAAAGCTGAGTGCTGGTGAGGAAAGGCAATGGGGATCAGATTGAGGGTGATGGGAAATTCATACTCACTTTTCCAGTGCACAGAAGGTCATGAAATCTCTTCCTGCATTGAATCCAGGTTCTGCGGGTTACTGATAAGGAGTTGACCTGCTCTGCCACTTGCAGCCACACAGCCTTGGTCTGACTGGGAGGCTTCTTCCTCCCTGAAGAAGGGAAGATCACCTCTTTATGTGCTCTTGCTCACTCAACTAAAGCCTGCAAGACAACGTCGTCAAACCTCGGAGCAGCCCTAGCTCACTGGCTGGCCATTCTTCCTCCAGGTCCCTGTAGCATGAAAGGCCAAAAGGTTGGCAGTCTGCAGAAGAAGCAAGGCTTGTTGCAGACCTTGGGGTCGATTTTAGTTCAGGTGCGGGGAATTGGCGGGTTCCCCGAATTTAGTGATTCCGACACGATTGTAAATGGGTCTGTGAGATTGATGCATATTTAACACAATTGGCCAATTGATTTCCAGCGTGTGGGAAGCCTTGGCAATTGAGTATTTCCAGTCAGAAAGTCGCAGAATATGATGTCATCATTGCTGCTGCTTTTAAGGTCCACAGCAAGCCTTGCTTCCTCTGCAGGCTTCCAACCTTCAACATTAAGATTGCACAGGAGCCTGCAGGAGGAACGGCCAGCAGGAGGGCCAGATCTGCACCCAAATTTGATGAGGCTTCACTACAGGCATTATTGGATGGTGCTAGGGCCCACAGGGAGGTCCTCTTCCCTTCTTCAGGGAGGAAGAGGCCTCCCAGCCAGACCAAGGCTGTGTGGCTAGAGGTGGCAGGTCAAGTCAACTCCTTGGGGCTATCACGAAGAACGTGGTTGCAGTGCAGAAAAAGATTCCATGACCTTCTTCGCACTGGAAAAGTAAGTACTGTATGATGTTTCCATCACCCTCAATCTGATCCCCATTGCCTTTCCTCACCAGCACTCAGCATTAGCAATCTCTTCCTGCACATCCCACTAGACACTCACATCCATGCACCCTTACCCATTCTCTCTCTATGCTCACATTCACAGAACTATGCCACCATGCAGCCCTCACACTCCCTCTCACTCTGATGCTTTGAAAACAACTGACAACACACAGGGAGGGCCCTTGGTATTGCAACCTCACTCCATCTTTGTCTCCTTCTAAGTATCTATGCTATGCAACCTCTGCACTCACTCCTTCATTCTCACTCGACCTCCACTTGTCTCCCTCATTGCAGGAAAAGAGAGCTCACAACAGGAGGAGGGCCACACTCATTAGCCCAGCTCACCCCCTGGGAGGAAGGCGTACTGGAGATTGCCGGGGCTGACCGAGATGTGGACGTTGGGGAAGGACAGGCAGGAGCATCCCCGCAAGCTGGTGACAGAATAGATTTCCATCTCTCTCATTGGCATTGCATGAGTCGCTGATAATGATTCTGAAGCTACATCATATGGACTTATGATCATCTGCAAAATGCAATGTGCATGTAACCTTGGCATCACATCTCTAACTTTTTCCTTGACTCCCCCACAGGACCATCGAGAGCCCCCGTCCCCACGGTGCAGGAGGAAGAGCCTGAGCAGCCGGACTCCTCAGAGGAACCTGCAGCCTCTGAGGGCGCAGCGTCATCAGAAATAAGCACACCCAGCACCAACGCAGACACTCACACCTCAGGGGAACCTTCGGGACATAGAGTAGAGTTGTCACCTGGTGTATCACAGCTCACAAGTGAGCTTCAGCAGATTGTGGAGACAGGGACAGCAGTGGAGAGTGATATACCTAACCACACAGTAGCCGCTGATGTCTGTTGAATGGGACTTCGCCGCCATCGAGATCCGATGGCGCGTTGGCCGGACAGTGAGGGAGTAGCAGCTCACCGTGTCTGGGTGAATAAAACTCTCCGTGCTTCCGCTGTCGAACAGGCAGGTCGTGGCGTGGCCGTTTACTTCGATGTCCATCATGGACTTGGACAGATGATGCGGGAGAGCTTGGTCAAGTGTGACGGAGGCCAGTGTATGGCTGAGTGAGCTGCTGTAGTCTGCAGGTGAGGCGGTGGTCGGGTCTGGAGACAAAACGGCGGCCGAGTGCGGCGAACAAAATGGCGGCGCCCATGACGCGGATCCCCACGAAGTTGGCCCACAACTCACATGAGGCACTGCTGGCGTCTGTGGCCTTGATCAAAGATGGCCGCCCCCACGACTCACATGATGCAATGCTGGCATCTGTGGGCCTTGATCAAAGATGGCCGCCCCCACAACTCACATGAGGCACTGCTGGCGTCTGTGGCTTTCCCCCTGCAGGCGTTTACGAACTGGCCTTTCTTTTTGCAGCCGGGTCAGGTCGCGTTCCTTGCAGGGCAGCGCGCCCTTTGATGTCTCGCCTGGCCACAGAAGAAGCAGCTGGTGGCCCGATCGCGGAGGTCCGCTGCCGCAACAGGTCCTGGGGGTGGCGGTCCCGATCGATTCCGGGACACCGACGCCATAGTAGGTCCCGGGGCGGCGGTGCGAGGGGTATTGTGGCCAGAGTCGGGCCCGAGTCCTAGGGTCGCGCAGCACTGTACCTGGAGTACGCCTCGAGGTCCCGACGGGCCACTTCCAGGGAGCGAGCGAGGGCTGCAGCTGTTTTCAATTCGAGGTCCTTTGATTCGAGCAGTCTTTGCCGTGAGTTGTCAGACCGAAGGCCTTTCACGAAGGCATCGCGGATATTTCCTTCAGTATTTTCTGCAGCCGTTACAGCTTTAAAGTCACAATCCCTGCCGAGTGTTTGTAGCGCCCGTAAAAATTCATCTACAGACTCTCCTGGCTGTTGCGAGCGGGATCTTAGGAGATGTCTGGCATACATTGAATTTACTGGGCTCCGGTACTGCTCTTTTAGCAGGTTGAGGGCATCCTCGTATGTAGCAAGGTCTCGGATGAGTGCAAATACTTTAGGGCTCACCTGGGCGGTCAGGACTCTTAGTTTGGATTCCGGAGGCACGCCGGAGGCTCCCAGGTAGGATTCGAAACAGCTCAGCCAGTGTTCGAAGTCGAGGGCTGAATTCGCTGCCTGTGGGTTTAGATCCAGGTACGGCGGTCGGAGGGCTCGCAGCCAGGTCGGCTGCTGGGGCTGTTGTAGCTGGCCGTTTGGCTGGTCGTTTGGCTGCTCCGATCCACTCATTTCAAAATTTAGCCAATAAAATTGATATACCTATCAATTCATTCCATGAAAAGCGACGAGTTAAGATAGTAACTATAGGTTTTTATTGGCTAAATAACAGAGCCCACCCTCGTGGGTCATCGGTTCCAACAAGGAAGAATACTAGCCAAGCGGTCACCTTTATACCTGGGCAAGCAGGCGGAGCCATGGGCAGAGTCAGCTGAGGTATGCCTAGGTATAACAGCGTGCGTGGCAAGAGGTAACCTTGTGTAGTGATAACAACAGTGTAAACAGTGATAACAACAGTGTAACAATAGTGAACGGTTGTGAACGGTAACAGTGGTTTACCACAGAGAGTCCTTGTCGGAGGGCGCAGGACTCTGCCAGCTCGGCTCAGCTGCATGTCGACCCTCTTGTGTCCGTGTATAATAAGACACAGACTGCAGGAGAAACGGTACAACAGGTGTATACTCAACGTGGCTCACGTTGGAACTGATTGTACAGATTACTACTCAGTGCTATATACAGGTGTGGTCACTGCTGGTACTGCAGTATCCATGAGCTGTAAAAGATAGTTCCCCACTTAAAGGTATATACATTACAATTCCTCCCCTTTTAGATTAACAGTACCATAACACTCATTTAACAATTAAATATCAAACTAATTACAATTAACACTTTTAACATGCAACATTAGCTGAAAATAGTCTATTTATATATTCAGTCTTTGGGGAGGCTTCCTGATCCTTTCGGGATAGCGCCTTTCCCGAGTGTCTTGCTCTTGATGCGGAGGCGATTCTGGCCCCCTGTCGTCGGTTGGTTCATCAGCTTCCGATGCTACAGTTTCTGGGGTAGATGCAACTGTACGTCGGGTTCATCACCAGGTACGTATGGGCGAGGCATGGGGTTGACTTGTTCCTGTGACTCTAGGATCTGGTCAGCATGGTGTCTCAGGATGCTCTCCCCAACGTCCACTGTGTACATTAGTGGGCCCTGCCGTGTGCATATCGTTCCTGGCTGCCATTTTTCTGTCCGGTAGTCGCGGGCCAAGACTGGTTGCCCCACATTGAAGCTCCTTGTTGACTTCTCATGGATGTGCTGGAATTGCTTACTCTCAACATCTCTTCGTACGTTTGGTCTGAGCAAGTCCAGGCGAGACCTTAACCTTCGGTTAAAGAACATCATGGCTGGGGCCTGGTTGGTGACTGCATGTGTCGCATTTCTGTAGGCTAACAGGAAATTGTCCACCTTGTGCTGCAGCGGAATGTTGTCATTGTACATAGCCTTTATTGCCTTCTTAAAGGTTTGTACGAACCTCTCAGCCAATCCATTTGTGGCTGGATGATACGGGGCGGATGTGTAATGCCTTACCCCATTCCTTTTCATAAATCTTCGAAACTCTTCGGACACAAACTGTGGTCCGTTATCAGAGCAAATCTGTTCTGGCAAGCCGTTCCTGGCAAAAATGGTCCGTAGGACTGCAATAGTTTTCTCTGTGGTGGTGGAGGACATTTTGATGACCTCAGGCCATTTCGAGTGCGCATCCACGGCTATTAAAAACATTGAGTCCATGAATGGACCAGCAAAATCAATATGCACCCGTTGCCATGGAGATGAGGGCCACTCCCATGGGTGTAGAGGGGCCTGTGGTGGTGCATTTTGGACTTTCTGGCAGCCTGAGCAGCTCTTGGTCAGGTCCTCAATTTGTTTATCGATTCCTGGCCACCACACATAAGCCCTGGCTAGGCTTTTCATTTTTACCCCTCCCAGATGACCCTCATGAAGCTCATTGAGCATTCTATCTCTTAACTTGGGTGGAATTACCACTCGGGATCCACACATCAAGGTCCCCCAGCACACTGACAGCTGTTCTCTCCTTGTCGAGAATGCTGGCAACAGTGAGTCGCCATGTGCTGGCCATCCCTTCACCGTTGATGCGCCATCAATTACTCAAAAGACTGAGGTTAAGCGAGTAACAACCAGGCTTTTATTAACTACAGAATGAAGGTCTTGTCTCGAGTGGTCGACCCGTCCAGAATACTAAGGGACTGGGAGGTAGTCACTTATATACCTGGAATAGTGGGAGGAGTCAGCCGAGGCATGTCCAGACCTGTACCTAGTGGAATACACATGCACATACAGACAGGTATAACAGTGGTTTACCACATTCACCCCTTGTTTAAAAATGAGTCCGGCGGGGTGAAGTGTATTTAAAAGTTCGTGTATTGGAGTCTCTCCGGAGGTCTTGTCTGCCGCTGTGATCGACGTGGCGACGGCAGGGGTGGTGGAGCTTCCGGCGTCGCGTCCCGTGTAGGCTGGGGCCCTGGAGTGTAGTCCTCGTGGGTGACGGTCCGAGGCGAGCCGGCTGCTGGGGTTGGATATCGGGTCGTGGGGGGGGTGGTAATGGGTAGTGGGTTACAGCGGTCCCCGAGGGTGCGAGGTCTCGTATGGAGACTGTGTCCTCCCGCCCTACAGCGGTCCCCGAGGGTGCGAGGTCTCGTATGGAGACTGTGTCCTCCCGCCCGTCCGGGTATGCAATTTAAGCGTACTGGGGGTTGGCGTGGAGGAGGTCGACCCTCTCGACCAGGGGGTCCATTTTATTGGCCCTCACGTGTCTTCTCAGTAGTACCGGCCCTGGGGACGTCAGCCATGGCGGTAACGATGTCCCCGATGTGGACTTCCTTGGGAAGACAAACATTTTCTCGTGAGGGGTGGCATTGGTGGCAGTGCAGAGCAGTGACCAAATCGAGTGGAGCGCATCGGGGAGCACCTCCTGCCAGCAGGAGGTCGGAAGGCCCCTAGACTTTAAGGCTAGTAGGGCGGCCTTCCAAACTGTTGCATTCTCTCTTTCCACCTGTCCGTTCCCCCGGGGGTTGTAACTGGTGGTCCTGCTTGTGGCTATACCCCTAGCGAGCAGGTACTGGCGGTGTTCATCGCTCATAAACGATGAGCCCCGGTCGCTATGGATATAGCTGGGGAAACCGAACAGGGTGAAGAGGCTGCTCAGAGATTTAATGACCGTGGCACTGGTCATGTCCGAGCAGGGGATAGCGAACGGGAAACGGGAGTACTCGTCAATGATGTTGAGGAAGTACACATTGCGGTCGGAGGAGGGGAGAGGCCCTTTAAAATCGACGCTCAGGCGTTCGAAAGGGCGAGTGACTTTTATCAGGTGGGCTCTGTCTGGTCTATAAAAGTGCAGTTTGCACTCAGCGTAGACTTGGCAGTTCTTGGTCATGGTCCTGACCTCCTCGATGGAGTAAGGCAGGTTGCGGGCCTTGATGAAGTGGAAGAACCTGGTGACCCCCGGGTGGCAGAGGTCATTGTGGAGGGCCCTCAGCCTATCGATCTGTGCGCTGGCGCAGGTGCCACGCGATAGGGCATCTGGGGGTTCATTGAGCTTCCCAGGCCGGTACAAGATCTCGTAGTTGTAGGTGGAAAGTTCGATTCTCCACCTCAAGATCTTGTCATTTTTGATTTTGCCCCTCTGCTTGTTGTTGAACATAAAAGCAACTGAACGCTGGTCAGTGAGCAGGGTAAATCGTTTTCCGGCCAGGTAGTGCCTCCAATGACGCACAGCCTCCACAATAGCCTGGGCCTCCTTCTCGACCGCGGAGTGTCTGGTCTCCGGGCCCTGGAGGGTTCGTGAGAAGAATGCCACAGGTCTCCCCGCCTGATTAAGGGTGGCGGCCAGAGCGAAGTCGGACGCATCGCTTTCCACCTGGAAGGGGATGGATTCGTCCACTGCGTGCATGGTGGCTTTGGCAATGTCCTCCTTGATACGGTGGAAGGCCAAGCGGGCCTCTGCCATCAGGGGAAAAGAGGTGGATTTGATCAGCGGACGGGCTTTGTCTGCATAGTAGGGGACCCACTGAGCGTAGTAGGAATAAAACCCTAGGCACCTCTTCAGGGCTTTTAGGCAGTGGGACAGTGGGAGTTCCATAAGGGGACGCATCCGGTCCGGGTTGGGACCGATGGCCCCGTGTTCCACAACACAGCCAAGGATGGCGAGGCGGTCTGTGCGGAATATGCACTTCTCCTTGTTATATGTCAGGTTCAGGAGTTGGGCGGTGCGGAGGAATTTCTCGAGGTTTGCGTCATGGTCCTGCAAGTCATGGCCGCAGATGGTCACATTGTCTAGGTAAGGGAAAGTGGCCTGCAGCGCGTTTTGATCGACCATCCGGCCCATCTCCCTTTGGAAGACGGAGACCCTGTTGGTAATGCCGAAGGGAACCCTAAGGAAGTGATAGAGGCGGCCGTTTGCCTCAAAAGCAGTATACTGGCGGTCTTCAGGGCGGATGGGGAGCTGGTGGTACGCTGATTTCAGGTCAATGGTCGAAAAGACGCGGTACTGCGCGATCTGGTTGACCATGTCAGCTATGCGGGGGAGTGGGTAGGCGTCCAGCAGGGTGTAGCGGTTTATTGTTTGGCTGTAGTCGATGACCAGGCGTTGTTTCTCGCCGGTCTTAACGACCATAACCTGGGCTCGCCAGGGGCTGGAGCTGCCCTCAATAATCCCCTCCTTCAGGAGCCGCTCCACTTCGGTTTTGATGAAAACCCTGTCCCCGGCATTGTATTGCCTGCTCTTTGTGGCGATGGGCTTACAGTCGGGGGTGAGGTTAGCAAACAGTGGGGGGGGTGGGACTCTGAGTGTGGAGAGGTTGCATCTGGTGCGCGGCGGGCAATTTGGAGGCTGCTGGCTGCGGACTGTGAGCGGGGGGAGGGGGCCACCGTACGCCATCGTAACGCTTTTGAGGTGGCACTGGAAATCCAACCCCAGTAGGACGGCAGCGCAGAGGTCGGGCAGGACCAGGAGTTTAAAATTATTGAACACATTCCCGTCTACTACTAGTATCACCACGCAGTAGCCGCCAATGTCCGCTGACTGGGACTCGGAGGCCATAGAAATCCGCTGGTGCGCAGGCAGGACTGGGAGAGAGCAACGCCGCACCATGTCGGGGTAGATGAAGCTCTCTGTGCTCCCGGAGTCAAAAAGGCAGTTTATTGCATGGCCGTTTACCTTAACGTCCATTTTGGACCGAGCTAGTTGGTGCGGTCTCATTTGGTCCAGCGTAACGGAGGCCAGCGTAGGGGTCGGTGTGTCGCTGCGGGTATCAGATGGGGGGGGGTTGGCGGTCTGCTGCGTCCCGGCTGGTGTCCAAGATGGCGGCGTCCATGATTCCCATGTGGCTGGAGTCGTCCAAGATGGCTGCTGCTGCAGTGGTTCGCACATGGCTGGGGAGGCCCAAGATGGCGGCCCGCACGGCCCACACGCAGCGCTGCTGGCGTTCGGGGTGGCTTTGGCCTTGCAGACGCTGGCGTAATGTTCCTTTTTCCCGCAGCCCGAGCAGGTCGCATTCTTCGCCAGGCAGCGCGCTCTGGGGTGTTTGGCCTGGCCACAGAAGTAGCATTTCTGGCCTTGGGATACTGCTGTCTGGCCTTGGGACACTGCTGCGGTAGTTGGGCCGTTGTTGGGCTGTGGCTGGGGTGGCACGGTGCTATGGGGCTGTCCTACCATGTCCCAGGTTGTCGTTCCCCGCGGCGTCCACGGTGCAGAGGAGTAGGCATCCATGCCCCGGTAGGCTGCGTCCAGCGTTAGTGCGATTTCGGAGGCTTTGTCGAGGGTGAGGTCACTCTGCTCCAGCAGTCGCTGTCGGGTGTAGTTGGACCTGTGGCCCGCTACGAAGGCATCCCGGATCAGTTCCTCCGTGTACTTGGCGGGCGTTACCGCCTTACACCCACAGGCCCGGCCAAGCACGGACAGTGCTTGGAGGTATTCCTCAGTCGATTCCCCAGGTTGTTGCTTGCGACACCCTAGAAGGTGCCTGGCGTATACTTCGTTCACAGGGCGCGTGTACTGGGTCTTGAGGAGCTGGAGGGCGGCTGTGTACGAGGTCGCGTCCCGGATGACTGAGTACGCTCGGTGGTTCACCTTGGAGATCAGGACAGACAGTTTGTCCGCATCCGTTACGACCGCAGTGGAGGCAGTCAGGAATGTCTCGAAGCACGTGAGCCAGTGAGCAAACTTGGTGGAAGCGTCCGCTTCCCGACTGTCCAGGTCCAGGCATGCTGGTGTGAGGATCTTCTCCATTATAAAAAATGTAGTTAATAAAATTGATGCGCCATCAATTACTCAAAAAACTGAGGTTAAGCGAGTAACAACCAGGCTTTTATTAACTACAGAATGAAGGTCTTGTCTCGAGTGGTCGACCCGTCCAGAATACTAAGGGACTGGGAGGTAGTCACTTATATACCTGGAATAGTGGGAGGAGTCAGCCGAGGCATGTCCAGACCTGTACCTAGTGGAATACACATGCACATACAGATAGGTATAACAGTGGTTTACCACAACCGTCAAATCATATACCCGAGACAGTGTCGGGTCATTTTGGATTTCCTTTTCGATACAAGCGTTAGTTATTCAACTATAGTCGAATGGAATATTTTGACAGGATCCACTGCTGGTGCTTCTTCCACAGAAGGCAGTGGCAGGCGTGATAGCCCATCAGCATTTCCATGCTGTTTCGTGCCCTTATATTCAATCTCATAGTGGTGTGCCCGTAGAAAAAGTGACCATCTTTGTAGTCGTTGCGCAGTCATCACTGGAATGCCCCTCTTCGGATTAAAAATGGAGACAAGAGGCTTGTGATCAGTCAGCAAGGTGAATTTCTGCCCATGCAGATAGTGATTGAACATTTTCACTCCCCACACTAGGCTGAGTGCCTCCCTGTCAATCTGGGCGTAGTTACGCTCGGCTGAGGTTAGTGATCGTGACGCAAAGGCTATTGGCCTCTCTGAGCCATCCGAGAATTTGTGCGACAGCATCGCTCCAATGCCGTAGGGTAACGCATCACATGCCAACCGAATTGGTAATGCTGGGTTATAATGGGCCAATACCTCTTTCGATGTGATTAGTGTTTTGCTCTTCTGGAAAGCTCGTCTACATTCGTCACTCCACTTCCATGGCACCCCAGTTTGCAGTAGGGTGTTCAGTGGGTGTAGCATTGTAGACAAATTTGGCAAGAACTTATGGTAGTAGTTACCAGCCCGAGGAACGACCTCAGTTGTGACACATTTTCCGGTGCTGGAGCCTTGACTACTGCCTCAATCTTCTCTGGGGACTTATGTAACCCCTCTTTATCGATAACGTGCCCACAATACGAGATCTGTGTTCTAAAAAACTCGCATTTAAGCGGTTAGCTCGGAGCCCATATTCCTGCAATCTAGTGAGCACCTGCTCCAGGTTGGCAAGGTGATCACTCTCATTTTCGCCCGTTACCAGGATGTCGTCCAAATAACACTGGGTCCCTGGGATCCCTTGCAGGACTTGTTCCATTGCCCTCTGCCAAATAGCTGGAGCTGATGCTACCCCGAATACCAGCCGGTTGTATTGGTAGAGACCTTTATGGGTGTTGATTGTGAGGTATTTTTTTGATGCTTCTTCTACCTCCATTTGCAGATACGCCTGGGCCAGATCAATCTTAGTGAAGCATTTCCCTCCAGATAGCGAGGCGAAAATATCTTCAATCCGCGGAAGTGGATATTGTACGGTGTGAAGGACTGGGTTCACTGTTACCTTAAAGTCCCCACAGATGCGAACCTTCCTTGGTTCCCCAGGCGTGCTGCTCAACGACTTTTTCATCACAGGGACGATGGGTGTAGCCCACTCGCTCCAGTCTACCTTGGACAGTACACCTGAACGTTCCAGACTCTCCAGCTCTGCTTCGACGGCTGGGTGGATCGCATAAGGTACCGGTCTGGCCTTAAAAAATTTTGGGATTGCAATTTCTTCAATTTTAATCATCGCTGTCATGCCTTTTAGTGTTCCGAGTCCTTGCTGGAACACTTCTTTCGCGTCAGTTAGGATCTTTGACAGTCGCCTACGTGTGACGTCGTCATCCTTTTTGTCAGCCACAGTCAGTGCCTGTATGGAATGCCAATCCAGTTGTATTTTCCGGATCCATTCACATCCCAGTAATGGTGGTCCTCCATCTTGCAATACATACAGGCCTAGTTTTGGTGTTTCCTTACCGTTATATATAACGGTCACCCTTATTTTTCCTTTGGGGTAGACTTTTTGGCCCGTGTACGTCTTCAAAATAATTTTTCTGTCTTTCAAGGGTATGTGTGAGAATAGCCGCTCGTAGTCCTGTCGGTTTATGACTGTTAGGGCTGATCCTGTGTCCAATTCCATCTTTACCTGGACTCTTGCTATCTTGAGAGTGACCCAAATGGTTCGGTGATCCTCTGTTATGATCACATTATGTAGTTTCAGACAACTCAGTTCCCTGCTTTCGGAGTCGTTATCACTCTTTAGTTCGTCTGAACTATTCTCCGTCATCTTATGTACCTTCTTGTACATTCCTTTGGTAGGTTTCTTATTGCTGGTTTTCTTTCCCGACCTGCAGACTCGTGCTATGTGTCCTACTTTTCCACACTGTGTGCACACTTTGTCTTTGAACCAGCAATCATTCTGGTCGTGTGTTGTTCTGCCGCAGCAATAGCATTTCTCTGTTCCATATGACATTTCGTTTGTGCCATATTCTTGCGGTCTCTGTTGTATCTCTGCAGCGCCCCGTGCTGCTGCTTCATATGATACCGCAATTCTGAAAGCCTTTTCCAGCGTAAGGTCCTTTTCAGATAAAAGCCGTTTCTGGGTTCCTTCACTTTGAAGCCCACACACAAACTTGTCCCTTAATGTATCTGCCAGTCCTGCTCCAAACTGGCAGTGTTTCGATAGTTTGCACAGTTCTGTTAAATAATCAGCATTGCTTTCATCCTTATGCTGGTTCCGTTTGTGAAACTTGAATCTTTCTGCTATCAGCAGCGGTGTGGTGTTTAAATGTTCCTGTAGTATCGTTACTATGTCTTCAAAACTCTCTTCCATTGGCTTCGTTGGGGTTACTAGATTTCGTAATAAGCCATACGTCTTTGCACCCATTAAATTTAACAATACCGACGCTTCCTTGTCATCTGACACCTCATTTGCCTTGCAGTATACCTCTATTCGTTCAACATATGTAGTCCAATCTTCAACTTCATTGTCAAATGCGGTGATACTGCCACTCTTCGGCATTTTGGGTGTGGTTTAAAATGGCATCTCCCAATGGCTTAAAATGGCATCTCCCGCGCTTTCCTTCCTCCTCCACTGCTGCCAACGCCGCTCCCGGCGGTTCTCGTGGCAATGGCGGCGCCTCGCGGGTTTCTGCACATCTCTCTCTCTCCCTCTCTTCGACGCTGCTCAGCCCCTGAACACCGGCTGCACCCTGTGCGCTCTGCCCTCTCTCTCTCTCCCCCGCCAACGCTGCTCGGCCCTTTGCTGTGCCGCTCGGTCGGGCTCTAGCCCGCCGCTGTCCGGGAAGGGTCTGCGCACTACCTGTTGCCAGCCCGTTTTGCTGGACCACCTCGACTGGAAAGCCAAGCATGGCTCTCGACAGCCTCCCCCGCAATTCTCGCTTCTCTGCTGGATGACTGGGCGGTTGCCCGTGGTCGACGCCCGAGTCTCTGGCCTTGACCTCCAATGCACTGATCTCCAGGAACGAATCCCCGGGAGGTGATGCAGAGTTGCAGGTAGGTTCGAACTTGCCTTGTCGCCAATGTTGTGTCCGTGTATAATAAGACACAGACTGCAGGAGAAATGGTACAACAGGTGTTTACTCAACGTGGCTCACATTGGAACTGATCTGTACAGATTACTACTCAGTGCTATATACAGGTGTGGCCACTGCAGTATACATGAGCTGTAAAAGATAGTTCCCCCCTTAAAGGTATATACATTACAGACCCTCTGCCTCTGGGTCCATCCGTAAGACCAGAGGTGATGGAACTCCAGGCACAGATGCAGGCGTCTCTGGCAGGTTTTGTCTCTAGGGTCGCTGCGAGTGTGGAGCGAATGGAGGAGTCCATTGCGAACATGAGCAGAGCCTTTGTGGAGTCATTGGCGCATGAACGCATCAACACGGAAAGGATGGCTACCTACGTGGAAATGATTGCTGCCTCTGTGGTAATGCTGGCTACGGTAGAGGAGAGGAGGGCTACGGCCATGGAGGAGGTTAGTCACCAGGGTATGGAAAACATGGTGAGTGTTCAGAATAGAATGACATCTCTTGAGGAGTGATGGGCATCTATTGAACAGAGAAACCAGACCTTCATGGAAGTCCTTCTGAGTAGGACTGCCATTGCAGATACGGGTCCCCATGGCCCCCCTGATGTGCAGCAAGCTGCTCTCAAGCCAATTGCAGGCACTGAGGGGGACCTGACCCATAAGCTGTGTCTTTATGCATCTCTCCACTTCACCTGATGAAGGAGCAGCGCTCCGAAAGCTTGTGATTTCAAATAAAACTGTTGGACTATAACCTGGTGTTGTGTGACTTCTTACATGAGAGGGAAGTTGGTGGCAGACCTCAAGGAAGTGGGGGCTCCTCTCCAAGCGCTCACACTTCCATACCACTGCAGAGCCCTCGGTCAGAGCCTCGCCAGAGTCCGCACCCAACGGAGATAGAGGTCTCAACCCCTGCACAGCCGCAGGAGCAGCAGACTGCTGGCAAGCACTCACAGGCTCGCCATCCCAGAGGACGCCAACCAAAGGTGTCGAGACAGGAGCAGCAGGAAAGTGAGCAAGGGGCCTCCACATCTGCTGAAGCCACAGGGGAACCACTACGTAGGAGCACGCGTAAGAGGCAAATAAAGCACAAATTGACACAAGGGTAGTCACTTGGGTGAAATGCTGTGTATTTTGCGTAAATGCCATCAGTTGTGTGTATTTCATAAAAATTCTGATGGCAACTTCTGCAGTTGTGGCGTGTGTCATTTCGCGAATGCGGCTGGAGTTCCTCTAATGCCAAGAGGGGAAGGAAAAAAAAGGCCTCCCATGCTTCTGGTATGTGCCTCAGTTGAGGAAGCGCTGAGTGAGGGTGGTGAGAGGGGTCTTGCAGGAGGTCACACTGGAGATGGGTGTCAGGCTCCAAACTTCCACAGGTGTGGTTATGCCTTCTAAAAGTTCCCCCAGACCTGAGACAACAAAGTCCTGCCACCTGCAAATGATGACTGATTAAATATCCTCTTTAATGTTGGACCTGCAGCTGATAGTCAGCAAGCCAATAGTGTTCACGCCAGGTTTCACAGGCATCATCCCCACCAGGCGCGTTTTACGTGGGAAAAGGGTTAAATAGGCAAGGGCCTGTTAAAATGGGATTATAAAGGCCAATCAGTGCTGTTTAAGGGCCCTAAAGACCAGTCCCGCCTGTTGCAAGCGGGATTGATTCGGGTCAATCAGACACACCTAGGTTAAAATGGCGTGGAGGCGGGAACCAGGCGGGGGGGGTCACGACCCCTAGGTTTTGCGATTTTAACCCCCCGCACACCTAAAATCCCACCTCATGGCCCAATGAAAATCGAGGCCCTTAAATGCAGCAGCGATGATGACATCATCGACGGCGACTTTCAGGCTGGAAAAACTCATTTTCCATGGGTTCCCACACGCTGGAACTCAATTGGCCAATTAAGTTAAAATCGCATCAATCTCCCACGTCGATTTAGATTCAGGTGGCTAACACAAAATGCGGATTACACGACCCCAGCCCGCCCCTGAATTATAATCCAGCCCTGTCAGTATTTACAGGCATCCCTAGGAGTGTGTCAGTATTTCCAGAGGGGTCCCTGGGAGTGTGCCAGTATTTACAGGAGTCCCCAGGAGTGTGTCAATATTTACAAGGGGCCCCTGGGAGTGTGTCAATGGCCAAGAAATTCAGGTCTCCACGGGTGAGTACGCACGGGGTACTCACCCGTAGGCCGAATGGAAGCCCCGGTTTTCTGCACGCACTGCGCATGCACGGGAAACCGGCACTTCCGATCCTCCGAACGAAGGGGTTCAGAGGTCGAACGCATGCGCAGGAGATGCTGCGCGTGCGCTTTGAACTTAGGTTTTTTTTGCAGGTTTTCCCGGGATCGTAAGCCTGTAGTATTTAGAAATGTAAAAAGCAGGCGTAAGGCCTGCTTTTCACAAGGTAAGTGGTCAATTAATTAAAATTAAAACATTTTTTCCACAGTTTTATTATTTTTAAATACTTTAAAGCAAGGTAAGTTTACTTTTAGCCCCGTTAGAATATAAATTTATTTTTTTCAAAAATTTAAATTATTGTTTAAAACAGTTATTTAATGTAATTTATAATTTATTTAAAAAGTGTGATTTTTTATAAAATTTATTTGAAGGTTTACTGCTATTTTAGGGCCAGTAGTATTTATAAGTCTTGACAGGTCTTCCTGTCAATCTTATGAATGGGCTTTTCCCTCCTCCGATTGGCTGCCCATGGCTCACGTGATCCCAGGGGACGCATCGCACTAACTGCGCCCCTGGGATACGCAAGCGCAGCGCGCCGGCAGCTGGACCAGGCCCCGGAGCGGAATTCCACGGGGCCCTACAGCTCAACTGCCAGCGCGCAAGGTAAGTGCAGGTCGGGGGCTTACAACCGTGGGAAGCCCCCGACCCGAATTTCTGGGCCAATATTTACAAGTGTCCCCGGGTGTGTGTCAGTATTGACAGGGATTCCTTGGGAATGTGTCAATATTTACAATGGAACCCTGGAACTGTGTTGATATTTACCAGGGTTCCCTGGGAGTCTGTTAGTATTTATAGGGGTCATTGGGAATGTGCCAGTATTTGCAGTGGCCCCTTAGTGTGTCAATATTTACAGTGACCCCCTAGTCTATGTCAGTATTTACAGGGGTCCCTGGGAGTGTGTCTTTATTTACAGGGGGTCCCAGGGATTGTGTCAATATTGACAGGGGGTCCCTGGGAGTGTGTCATTATTTTCAGGGGATCCCTGGGAGTGTGTCGATATTCACAGGGGGTCCCTGGGAGTGTGTCAGTATTTACACGGGGTTCCAGGGAAAGTGTCAATATTTACAGGGGGTCCCTGGGAGTCTGTCGGTATTTACAAGAGTCCCCGGGTATGTGTCAGTATTTACAGGGGGTTCCAGAGAATGTGTCAGTATTTAAAGGGGGTCCCTGGGAGTGTGTCAGCATTTACAGGGGGTCTCAGGGATTTTGTCAGTATTTACAGGCGGTCCCTGGGAGTGTGTTAATATTTACAGTGGGTACCCGGATGTGTGTCAGTATTTACAGCGGGATCCTGGGAGTGTGTCAGTATTTACAGGGATTTCCCGGGAGTGTGTCAATATTTATATGGTATCCCTGGGAGTGTCAGTATTGACAGGGATTCCTTGGGAGTGTGTCAATATTTACAGAGTATCCCTGGGAGTGGGTCAGTATTTATCGGGGTTCCTGGAAGTGTGGCGATGATTATATGGATCCCCGGGAGTGTGTCGATATTTACAAGGGTTCCCTGGGAGTGTGTCAGTATTTATAGGGGTCGCTGGGAGTGTGTCAATATTTATAGGGGTCCCTGGGAGTGAGTCGATATTTACACTGGTTCCCTGGGAGTGTGTCAGTATTACAGGGGATCCCTGGGAGTGTGTTAGTATTTACATGGGCTCCCAGGGATTGTGTCATTATTTACAGGGGGTCCCTGGGGGTGTGTCGATATTCACAGGGGGTCCCTGGGAGTGTGTCAGTATTTACAGGGGGTCCCTGGGAGTGTGTCAGTATTTACAGGGGGTCCCAGGGATTGTGTCATTATTTACAGGGGGTCCCTGGGGGTGTGTCGATATTCACAGGGGGTCCCTGGGAGTGTGTCGATATTCACAGGGGGTCCCTGGGAGTGTGTCAGTATTTACAAGGGTTGCCGGGTGTGTGTCAGTATTTACAGGGGGTTCCAGGGAATGTGTCAGTATTTACAGGGGGTCCCTGGGAGTGTGTCAGTATTTACAAGGGTCCCCAGGAGTGTATCAGTATTTACAGGGGGTCCCAGGGATTTAGTCAATATTTACAGGTGGTCCCTCTGGGAGTGTGTTAATATTTACAGAGGGTACCCGGATGTGTGTCAGTATTTACAGCGGGACCCTGGGAGTGTGTCAGCATTTACAGGGGTTTCCCGGGAAAGTGTCAATATTTATATGGTATCCCTGGGAGTGTGTCGATATTTACAGGGGTTCCCTGAGAGTGTGTCAGTATTTATAGGGGTCCCTGGGAGTGTGGCGATATTTATATGGGTCCCTGGGAGTGTGTCAATATTTATAGGGGTCCCCGGGAGTGTGTCGATATTTACAGGGGTTCCCTGGGAGTGTGTCAGTATTTATAGGGGTCCCCGGGAGTGTGGTGATATTTATATGGGTCCCTGGGAGTGTGTCGATATTTATAGGGGTTCCCGGGAGTGTGTCGATATTTACAGGGGTTCCCTGGGAGTGTTTCAGTATTTAAAGGGGTCCTGGGGAGTGTGTCAATATTTATAGGGGTCCCTGGGAGTGTGTCAATATTTATAGGGGTCCCTGGGAGTGTGTCAATATTTACAGTGGTTCCCTGGGAGTGTGTCATGATTTACAAGGGTCCCTGGGAGTGTGTTAGTATTTACAGGGGGTCTCCGGGAGTCTGTCGGTATTTACAGGGGGTCCCTGGGAGTGTGTCAGTATTTACAAGGGTCCCTGGGAGTGTGTTAGTATTTACAGGGGATCCCTGGGAGTGTGTCAGTATTTACAAAGGTCCCTGGGAGTGTGTCAGTTTTTACAGTGATTCCCCAGATCTGTTTCATTATTTACAGGGGGTCCCCGTGTGAGTGTTGTTATGTCCGTGTATCTTAATGTTGTGTCCTTCAATAATCAGACAACAGACTGCAGGGAACGATTCAACAGGTGTTTACTGAATGAGGGTTACTCTAGAACTAACTGTACAGATCACTACTCAGGGTTTATATACAGGTGTGGTCACTGCCGGTACGACAGTATACAGGAGCTGTAAAAAGTAGTTCTCCCCTTAAAGGTACATACATTACAATTCCTCCCCTTTTAGATTAACAGTACCATAATACTCATTTAACAATTAACAATGTTATATGAAAATAGTCCATTCATATATTCAGTCTCTGGGGAGGCTTCCTGATTCTTTCTGGATAACGCCTTTCCCGAGTGTCTCGCTCTTGGTGCGGAGGCGATTCTAGCACCCTGTCGTCAGTTGATTCATCAGCTTCCAATGCTATTGTTTCTGAGGTAGATGCGACCTGTACTTCGGGTTCCTCAGCAGGTACGTATGGCTGAGACATGGGGTTGACTCGTTCCTGTGACTCTAGGATCTGGTCAGCATGGCGTCTCACCATGTTCTCCCCAACATCCACTGTGTACATTACTGGCCCCTGCCGTGTGCATATCGTTCCTGGTTGCCATTTCTCTGTTCGGTAGTTGCGGGCCAAGGCTGGTTGCCCTACATTGAAGCTCCTTGTCGGCTTCTCATTGATGTGCTGGAATTGCTTACTCTCAACATCTCTTCGTACATTTGGTCTGAGCAAATCCAGACGAGATCTCAACCTTCGGTTAAAGAACATCATGGCCGGGGCCTGGTTGGTGACTGCATGTGTCGCATTTCTGTAGGCTAACAGGAAATTGTCCACCTTATGCTGCAGTGGAATGTCGTCATCGCTCATGGCCTTTACTGCTTTTTTAAAGGTTTGTACGAACCTCTTAGCCAATCCATTTGTGGCTGGATGATGCGGGGCGGATGTGTAATGCCTTACCCCATTCCTTTTCATAAATCTTCGAAACTCTTCGGACACAAACCGTGGTCCGTTATCAGAGCAAATCTGTTCTGGCAAGCCGTTCCTGGCAAAAATGGTCCGTAGGACTGCAATAGTTTTCTCTGTGGTGGTGGAGGACATTTTGATCACCTCAGGCCATTTCGAGTGCGCATCCACGGCTATTAAAAACATTGAGTCCATGAATGGACCAGCAAAATCAATATGCACCCGTTGCCATGGAGATGAGGGCCACTCCCATGGGTGTAGAGGGGCCTGTGGTGGTGCATTTTGGACCTTCTGGCATCCTGAGCAGCTCTTTGTCAGGTCCTCGATTTGCTGATCGATCCCCGGCCACCACACATAAGCCCTAGCAAGGCTTTTCATTTTCACCCCTCCCAGATGACATTCGTGAAGCTCATTGAGCACTCTCTCCCTTAACTTGGGTGGAATTACCACTCGGGATCCACACATCAAGGTCCCCTGGCATACTGACAGCTGTTCTCTTCTGGATGAGAATGCTGGCAACAGTGAGTCACCATGTGCTGGCCATCCCTTCACCGTCAAATCATATACCCGAGACAGTGTCGGGTCATTTCGGGTCTCCTTCTCTATACCAGCGTTAGTTACTGGCAAGCATTCAATTATAGTCGAATGAAATATTTCGACAGGATCCACTGCTGGTGCTTCCTCCGCAGTAGGCAGTGGCAGGCGTGATAGCCCATCAGCGTTTCCATGCTGTTTCGTGCCCTTATACTCGATTTCATATTGGTGCGCCCCTAGAAAAAGGGACCATCTTTGTAGCCGTTGCGCAATCATCACCGGAACGCCCTTCTTTGGATTAAAGATGGAGACAAGTGGTTGGTGGTCAGTTAGCAAGGTAAACTTCTGCCCGTGCAGATAGTGATTGAACTTTTTCACTCGCCACACTAGGCTGAGGGCCTCCCTGTCAATCTGGGCGTAGTTACGCTCGGCTGAGGTTAGTGACTGAGACGCAAAGGCTACTGGCCTCTCCGAGCCGTCCGGGAATTTGTGCGACATCACCGCTCCAATGCCATAGGGTGAAGCATCACATGCCAACCGAATTGGTAGTGCTGTGTTGAAATGAGCCAACACCTCTTTTGATGTGATCAATGCTTTGCTCTTCTGGAAAGCTCGTTTACATTCGTCACTCCACTTCCATGGTACGCCCGTTTGCAGTAGCGTGTTCAGTGGGTGTAGTACGGTAGACAAATTCGGCAAGAACTTATGGTAGTAGTTCACCAGCCCGAGGAACGACCTCAATTGTGACACATTTTCCGGTGCTGGAGCCTTGACTACTGCCTCAATCTTTTCAGGGGACTTATGTAACCCCTCTTTATCAATAACATGGCCACAATACGAGGTCTGCTTCTGGAAAAACTCGCATTTGTGGCGATTAGCTCGGAGCCCATATTCCTTCAATCTAGTGAGCACCAGCTCCAGGTTGGCGAGGTGATCACTATCATTTTCGCCCGTGACCAGGATGTCATCCAAATAACACTGGGTCCCTGGAATCCCTTGCAGGACTTGATCCATTGCCCTTTGCCAAATAGCCGGAGCTGATGCTATCCCGAACACCAGCCGATTTTATTGGTAGAGACCTTTATGAGTGTTGATCGTGAGGTACTGTTTCGAGGCTTCTTCTACCTCCATTTGCAGGTACGCCTGGGCCAGATCAATCTTAGTGAAGAGTTTCCCTCCAGATAGCGAGGCGAAAATATCTTCAATCCGCGGAAGCGGATATTGTACTGTGTGAAGGACTGGGTTCACTGTCACCTTAAAGTCCCCACAGATGCGAACCTTCTTTGGTTCCCCATGTTGTGTATGTAATATGTATGTTACTTTAAACCTATGGCCAGGGCAGCACTACTTTGTAGGGCGTAGTGATACCGTAGTACCACTCCTGGCCATAGGTGTATAAATAGTACTGTGGGTACTGATCTCCCCTCAGTTCCCGCCTGTTGGTATGAAGTAAAGACCTACGTCGAACCTTCTAAGCTGTCTCTTCCTTATTGTATTAAGTATATTCGCATACTTTACACTGGCGACGAGTAACGTTCGAACTCACCAGTACAAGGTGCAACAAAGGATCGGTAGCAGTACGGGGAGAGAAGCTTCTTACCAGCCTGCAGAGTCCAGCGTCGACCGAAGGAGGCCGCCCAGTTCAGGAGGAGCGGCAGCAACGGAGCGAGAGAGAGAGGTTTCCAGCGGAGGCTGCGGCAGCTGAGAGAAGAGGCTGAACGGGCGCTCCAGACACGGGGCAAAAGTCCACCCAGGGCCAGGTAAACTGCAATCCTTCCCGGGGAACGCGAGCTGCAAGGGCCAGAACGGGCAGGCGATCTGGGGAACAAACGGAGCCACGAGGACTAGCGGGCCACGAGAGGGGAAGGTCGTTGTAATAGCGGCGGTGGCAATAACGGGAGCTGCAAGGGCCAAAAATAACGAACCTGGAGAGACGTCGTTGACAGCAGAGGGAGAAAAGGCGGGAAAAGCGCCATCTAGTGGACAAAAGGGGAAAAGTTTTTCTCTTCAGCAGTTTAAAATTTTAAAAAACAGCACCATCTAGTGGACAAAGGGGAAACGTTTTTCTCTTCAGCAGTTAAAGAAAAAAACAACAACAGCGCCATCTAGTGGAAAAAGGCGGGGAAACCTCTTCAGCAGTTTTAAAAATGGCTAAAGAAGCTCGGTTGTCAGAATTTGTTGCCGACATAGAAGAATGGGACACATATGTAGAAAGGCATGAACTTTATTGCATAGTAAACAAGGTGAAAGATGACGAAAAGGCAGCAACCTTATTAAATTCTATGGGGGCAAAAACATACGGTCTGCTGAGGAATCTTCTTACTCCAGAAAAGCCAGCAGACAAAACGTATGCCCAAATTGTTGATACGTTAAAGGAACATTTAAACCCTGAGCCACCATTTATAGCGGAAAGGTACCGCTTTTACAGACGCAACCAAAGGAATGATGAGTCGCAGGCAGCTTATTTGGCTGAGCTCAGACGGTTGTCCAAACATTGCCAGTTTGGAGCCTTTTTGGCGGAAGCGATCAGAGACAGATTTGTCTGTGGCATGTTAAATGAGAGTGCACGAAAACGGTTGCTGGCCAAGAAACAGCTCAGCCTAGATCAGGCGATGGAAATAGCATCGGGACATGAAGCAGCAGCCTAGGGTGCTGCTCAAATACGACAAAATACAACCGGCTATGACACCCATGAGGTGACATTTCACAAAGGTAAATGCTACCGTTGTGGCAAAACCACCCACGACCAAAGTAATTGTTGGTTTCGTGATAAAATATGCCGGGAAAAAGGGGCATATAGCGAAAGTTTGTCGGTCGGGTACGAAACCCAATAGTGGGGGCAATCCGAGCAGTATCAAGGCAAGGACAAAAATACATAAGATATCTGACAGTAGCTCAGACGAGTCACAGGAAGGCACAAAAGCGGAGCCTAAAGGTCTGGGATGTCTCAAGTTATATGGTGTAGACAAAACGGAGGACCACAGCACAATGTGGGTTAAAATGAAGGTAGCAGGCGTCGAAGGTAATATGGAGCTGGACACGGGTTCAGCCCTATCAGTAATTAATGAACAAGATTATAGCAGGCTGTTCAAACGCATTCCCTTAAAGGATACCGAAATCAAATTAAAAACATATACGGGACAAAAAGTTTACCCGAAGGGAAAAATGCAAGTAACAGTTAAATACAACGGCAGAAAAGTGCCAGGACTTTATTTATACATCCTACCAAACGGTGGACCACCACTTTTGGGTAGGGAATGGATAAGAAAAATCCATTTCGACTGGAAGTCGATACACGAGATAAAAGTAGAGGCCACCAAGGATGATACAACCATTACAAACAGGCTGTCGAAAATATTGGCAAAAACGCCAGAGGTGTTCCAAAAAGGGCTGGGGACCTTAAAGGACATTAGAGCAAAAATAACTATTGCTCAAGACGCAAACCCCAAGTTTTGTAAGGCCAGACCGGTGCCTTACGCCATTCGGCCAGCTGTGGAAGCAGAACTGGATGTCTTAGAGAGTGCAGGTGTCCTTACAAAGATTGAGTGGAGTGAGTGGGCCACGCCCATCGTCCCAGTTATAAAGAAATCTGCAAATAACACGCCGGGGGAACCAAAGAAGGTTCGCATTTGCGGGGATTTTAAGATAACTATTAACCCAGTCCTACACACGGTACAGTATCCGCTGCCGCGGATAGAGGACATATTTGCATCGTTAGCTGGGGGTAGACACTTTACGAAGATTGACCTTTGTCAAGCTTATTTACAGATGGAGGTGGAGCAGGACTCGAAAAAGCTCCTAACGATTAACACACACAAGGGATTGTACCAGTACAATCGCCTGGTATTTGGTGTGGCGTCCGCCCCAGCCATATGGCAGAGGACCATGGAACAGGTCCTACAGGGCATTCCAGGAACGCAGTGCTACCTGGATGACATCCTGGTGACAGGACAAACGGATAACGACCACCTCGCTAACCTGGAGCGAGTACTTCTGCGGTTGCAACAATACGGACTCAGGGCGAACAAGCAGAAATGTGAGTTTTTCCAGGAACGTATCTCATACTGTGGTCACATTATAGATAAGGAAGGCCTGCATAAGTCCCCGGAAAAGATCGAGGCAGTAGTGAAGGCCCCGCCCCCGAGAATGTATCTCAGTTACGATCATTCTTAGGCCTTATAAACTATTACCATAAGTTCCTCCCGAACTTATCGTCCATTTTACATCCACTAAATTCATTGCTGCAAAAGGGAGTCTCCTGGAATTGGGACGAAGTGTGTGAGGCTGCTTTTAAAAAGGGTAAACAACTCATTACATCAAAGGAAGTGCTCACACACTTTGACCCAAAAATGCCAATGAGGTTGGCATGTGACGCCTCCCCGTATGGTATGGGGCAGTGTTGTCACACAAATTTCCCAATGGGACGGAGAGGCCAATAGCATTTGCCTCAAGGTCGTTAACTACAGCCGAAAGAAACTATGCGCAAATCGACAGGGAGGCCCTCAGTCTGGTGTGGGGTGTAAAAAAATTCCACCACTATCTACATGGGCAACGTTTCACACTACTGACGGATCATCAACCGTTGGTGTCCATATTTAATCCAACAAAAGGGGTGCCCCTGATGACGGCCCAAAGGCTACAGAGATGGTCACTGTTCTTAGGAGCACACCAGTACCTTATCGAATATAAGGGTACCAAACAGCATGGCAATGCGGATGGCCTGTCGCGGCTACCATTGCCTGCCGAGATCGAAGAGATAGTACAGGACCCCGTGGAAATATATCATACGGCGGTTATGGAACACTTGCCCATCACCAGCCAATGTATCGAGCGGGAAACACAGAATGACCCGACACTGGCAAGGGTTTACGAATTGACCGTGAAAGGCTGGCCGGCGCAGGGTGACGCATCATTGCCGGCGTTTTCGGCAAGGAAGGACCAGTTGTCCGTATGCCGGGGCACATTGATGTGCGGAGCCAGGGTGGTGGTCCCTCAAAAATTACAACATAAAGTGTTGCGGGACTTACACGAAGGTCATCTGGGGGGTGTCAAAATGAAAAGCCTCGCCAGAGCCTACGTCTGGTGGCCCGGCATTGACAGGGACATCGAGGAAGTAGCAAAAGCATGCCAAGGGTACCAGATGGTACAGAACGTACCACCCCAAGCCCCACTACACCCATGGGAGTGGCCCTCAACGCCATGGCAAAGGATCCACGTGGACTTCGCTGGGCCCTTCATGGATGCGATGTTCCTTATTGTAGTGGACGCCCACTCAAAATGGCCGGAGGTCATAAAGATGTCATCAACGACAGCCGAAAAGACGGTCGCAGCCTTAAGGACCATTTTTGTCCAAAACGGGGTGCCCGAGCAAGTCTGTTCGGACAATGGGCCACAATTTGTGGCAGAAGAATTTCAAGCATTCCTAAAAAGGAATGGAGTGCGACATTATACGTCCGCACCATATCATCCGGCTACAAATGGGCTGGCAGAGCGATTTGTACAGACTTTTAAAAAGGCCACCAAGGCGATGGGGGAGGAAAGGTTGCCACTACAACACAAGGTGGACAATTTCCTATTCGCGTACCGTAATGCTGCACATACGGTGACCAACCAGGTCCCCGCCGTCATGTTCTTTAATAGAAGGTTAAGGTCTCGCCTCGAATTGCTCAGACCAAACATCCGGAGAGATGTGGAAAACCGAGTATTTCGTAGGGCTCCTGACAGACAGACACGGAGCTTCAAGGTGGGGCAGCAAGTGTTGGCCCGTGATTATAGAAATGAAAAGTGGCGGTCTGGTACGATAAAGGCCCGCCAGGGACCTTTGATGTACACAGTGGATACTGGGGACGGCATAATCAGACAACATGCTGATCAACTTGTGGAGTCCAGAAACCCAACTGATTCACTACCTCAAACGTCTCAGCACATTGTTCCAGCGGAATCACGGCCCAGCTCGTCGCTACAGAAGTCTCAGGATTGCGAGGAGTTCATCACTCCAGTGAGCTCCACGGCACAGGATGTGCCATCAGACACCGACGACTCCAGCGATGAAGTGGTGACGGAAGTACCGCCGCCTACACCGAGACCGACTAGAGAAAGACGTTATCCTAGTCGAGACAGGAGGCCTCCTCAGAGACTGAATCTATAACATGTTTCTTTTTATATATATATAGGTAGACAACTCTGATGTAAATATGTTATGTATGTTGTGTTACCAAATGTTATTAGCCCTAGTTATGGTGCATCTGTTGACTTAATTGCACGGGTACGTTTTAATTAAAAGGGGAGGAATGTTGTGTATGTAATATGTATGTTACTTTAAACCTATGGCCAGGGCAGCACTACTTTGTAGGGCGTAGTGATACCGTAGTACCACTCCTGGCCATAGGGGTATAAATAGTACTGTGGGTACTGATCTCCCCTCAGTTCCTGCCTATTGGTATGAAGTAAAGACCTACGTCGAACCTTCTAAGCTGTCTCTTCCTTATTGTATTAAGTATATTCGCATACTTTACACCCCAGGCGTATTACTCAACGACCTCTTCATTACAGGAATGATAGGTGTAGCCCACTCGCTCCAGTCCACTTTGGACAGTACTCCTGAATGATCCAAACCTTCCAGCTCTGCTTCGACGGCTGGGCGGATCGCATAAGGTACCGGTCTGGCCTTAAAAAACTTTGGGCTTGCATTTTCCTCTATTTTGATCGTCGCTGTTATGCCTTTTAGTGTTCTGAGTCCCTGCTGGAACACTTCTTGTGCGTCAGTTAGCATTTTTGACAGTCGTCCAGATGTGAGGTCGTCATCCTTTTTGGCATCTACAGTCAGTGCTTGTATGGAATGCCAATCTAGCTGTATCTTCCGGATCAATTCACGTCCTAGTAGTGGTGGTCCTCCATCTGGCAATACATATAGGTCCATTTTTGGTGTTTCCTTGCCGTTATATATAACGTTCACCCTTATTTTTCCTTTGGGGTAGACTTTTTGCCCCGTGTACGTCTTCAAGACAATCTTTGTATCTCTCAAGGGTATATGTGAGAATAGCCGCTTGTAGTCCCTTCGGTTTATGACTGTTAGGGCTGATCCTGTGTCCAATTCCATTTTCACTTGGACTCCTGCTACCTTGAGTGTGACCCAGATAGTTTGGTGATCCTCCATTTTGATCACATTATGTAGTTTCAGACAACCCAGCTCCTTGCTTCCGGAGTCTGTATCACTCTTCTGTTCGTCTGAACTACTCTCCGTCACCTTATGTACCTTCTTGTACTTCTCCTGTGGAGATTTCTTGCTGCTGGTTTTCTTTCCTGAGCTGCAGACTATTGCTATGTGTCCTACTTTTCCACACAGCCTGCACACTTTGTCCTTGAACCAGCAATCATTATGGTCGTGTGTTGTTCTGCCGCAGCGATAGCACTTCACTGTTCCGTATGACATTTCATTTGTGCCATATTCTTGCGGTCTCCATTGTATCTCTGCAGCGCCCCGTGCTGCTGCTTCATGTGATACTGCAATGCTGAAAGCCTTATCCAGCGTAAGATCCTTTTCTGATAGAAGCCGTTTCTGGGTTCCTTCACTTTGAAGCCTCCACACAAACTTGTCCGTTAAAGTATCTGCTAGTCCCGTTCCAAACTGGCAGTGTTTCGATAGCTTGCGCAGTTCCGTTAAATACTCAGCATTACTTTCATCTTTATGCTGGTTCCTTTTGTGAAACTTAAATCTTTCTGCTATCAGCAGCGGTGTGGGGTTTAAGTGGTCCTGTAGGATTGACACTATGTTTTCAAAATCCTTTGCTACTGGCTTCTCTGGGGATACTAGGTTTCGTAGTAAGCCATACGTTTTTGCACCCATTGAATTCAACAATACCAGCGCTTTCTTGTCATCTGGCACTTCATTCGCCTTGCAGTATACTTCTATGCGTTCGACATATGTCGTCCAATCTTCGACTTCATTGTCGAACGCTGTGATACTGCCACTCTTCGGCATTTTTAGGTGTGGTTAGACTGGCTTAAAATGGCGTCTCCCGCGCTTTCCTTTCTTCCCCGCTGCGGCTTAAAATGGCATCTCCCGCGCTGCTGCCAATGCCGCTCTCAGCGGTCCTCGTGGCAAATGGCGACGCCCTGTGGGTTTCGTGCGCTGCTCCTGCGCTGCTGCCAACGCCGCTCTCTGCGGTCCTCGTGGCAATGGCAGCGCCTTGCGTTTTCCTGCATGCCTCTCTCCCCCGTTGACGCTGCTCGGCCCTTGAACACCAGCTGCGCTCTGCGCGTTTTCCTGCACGCCTCTCTCCTCCGTTGACGCTGCTCGGCCCTTGAACACCAGCTGCGCTCTGCGCGTTTTCCTGCACGCCTCTCTCCTCCGTTGACGCTGCTCGGCCCTTGAGCACCGGCTGCGCTCTGCTCTCTCTCGCCTCTCTCTCCCGTTGATGCCGCTCAGTCCTGAACACCAGCTGCGTCCTGTGCGCTCTGCCCTCTCTCTCTCCCCCGTCGACGCTGCTCGGCCTTTTTCTGTGCCGCTCGGTCGGGCTCTAGCCCATCACTGTCCAGGAAGGGTCTGCGCAGTACCTGTTGCCAGCCCATTTCGCTGGACCACCGTGACTGGAAAGCCAAGCCTGGCTCTCGACAGCCTCCCCTGCGATGCTCAAATCTCCGCTGGATGACTGGGCGGTTGCCCATGGTCGACGCCCGTGCTTCTGGCCTCGGCTTTCTTCCACTGTTCTCCAGGAGCGAATCCCTGGGAGGTGATGCAGAGTTGCAGGTAGGTTCGAATCTGCTCATCGCCAATGTTATGTCCGTGTATCTTAATGTTGTGTCCTTCAACAATCAGACAACAGACTGCAGGGAAGGATTCAACAGGTGTTTACAGAACTAACTGTAC
This sequence comes from Somniosus microcephalus, assembly GCF_052327205.1. NCBI lineage: Eukaryota > Metazoa > Chordata > Chondrichthyes > Squaliformes > Somniosidae > Somniosus > Somniosus microcephalus. Next base: position 101,746,668 of record NC_140999.1, read on the forward strand.
AGATCACTACTCAGGGTTTATATACAGGTGTGGTCACTGCCGGTACTACAGTATACAGGAGCTCTAAAAAGTAGTTCTCTCCCTTAAGGTATATATACATTACATACATTACAAGTGTCAGTATTGACAGGGATTCCTTGGGAGTGTGTCAATATTTACAATAGATCCCTGGGACTTTTTCAATATTTTCCGGGGTTCTCTGGGAGTGTGTTAGTATTTACAAGGCATCCCCAGGTGTGTGTCAGTATTTACAGTGGCCCCACTAGTGTGTGTCAGTATTTACAGGGTGTCCCTGTGAGTGTGTCTTTATTTACAGGGGGGTCCCTGGGGGTGTGTCATTATTTTCAGGGGATCCCTTGGGAGTGTGACGATATTCACAGGGGGTCCCTGGGAGTGTGTCAGTATTTAAAGGGTGTCCCTGGGAGTGTGTCACTATTTACAGCGGGACCCTGGGTGTGTGTCGGTATTTACAGGGATTTCCCAGAACTGTGTCAGTATTTACAGGGGGTCCCCGGGTGAGTGTCAGTATTGACAGGGATTCGTTGGGAGTGTGTCAATATTTACAATGGATCCCTGGGACTGTTTCGATATTTTCCGGGGTTCCCTGGGAGTGTGTTAGTATTTACAAGGAATCCCAGGGTGTGTGTCAGTATTTACAGTGCCCCACTAGTGTGTGTCAGTATTTACAGTGCCCCACTAGTGTGTGTCAGTATTTACAGGGCCCCACTAGTGTGTGTCAGTATTTACAGTGCCCCACTAGTGTGTGTCAGTATTTACAGGGCCCCACTAGTGTGTGTCAGTATTTACAGTGCCCCACTAGTGTGTGTCAGTATTTACAGTGCCCCACTAGTGTGTGTCAGTATTTACAGTGCCCCACTAGTGTGTGTCAGTATTTACAGTGCCCCACTAGTGTGTGTCAGTATTTACAGTGCCCCACTAGTGTGTGTCAGTATTTACAGGGCCCCACTAGTGTGTGTCAGTATTTACAGTGCCCCACTAGTGTGTGTCAGTATTTACAGGGCCCCACTAGTGTGTGTCAGTATTTACAGTGCCCCACTAGTGTGTGTCAGTATTTACAGGGCCCCACTAGTGTGTGTCAGTATTTACAGGGCCCCACTAGTGTGTGTCAGTATTTACAGTGCCCCACTAGTGTGTGTCAGTATTTACAGGGCCCCACTAGTGTGTGTCAGTATTTACAGTGCCCCACTAGTGTGTGTCAGTATTTACAGTGCCCCACTAGTGTGTGTCAGTATTTACAGTGCCCCACTAGTGTGTGTCAGTATTTACAGGGCCCCACTAGTGTGTGTCAGTATTTACAGTGCCCCACTAGTGTGTGTCAGTATTTACAGGGCCCCACTAGTGTGTGTCAGTATTTACAGTGCCCCACTAGTGTGTGTCAGTATTTACAGTGCCCCACTAGTGTGTGTCAGTATTTACAGTGCCCCACTAGTGTGTGTCAGTATTTACAGGGCCCCACTAGTGTGTGTCAGTATTTACAGTGCCCCACTAGTGTGTGTCAGTATTTACAGGGCCCCACTAGTGTGTGTCAGTATTTACAGTGCCCCACTAGTGTGTGTCAGTATTTACAGTGCCCCACTAGTGTGTGTCAGTATTTACAGTGCCCCACTAGTGTGTGTCAGTATTTACAGTGCCCCACTAGTGTGTGTCAGTATTTACAGGGCCCCACTAGTGTGTGTCAGTATTTACAGTGCCCCACTAGTGTGTGTCAATATTTACAGGGCCCCACTAGTGTGTGTCAGTATTTACAGTGCCCCACTAGTGTGTGTCAGTATTTACAGGGCCCCACTAGTGTGTGTCAGTATTTACAGGGCCCCACTAGTGTGTGTCAGTATTTACAGGGCCCCACTAGTGTGTGTCAGTATTTACAGGGCCCCACTAGTGTGTGTCAGTATTTACAGTGCCCCACTAGTGTGTGTCAGTATTTACAGTGCCCCACTAGTGTGTGTCAGTATTTACAGGGCCCCACTAGTGTGTGTCAGTATTTACAGGGCCCCACTAGTGTGTGTCAGTATTTACAGTGCCCCACTAGTGTGTGTCTGTATTTACAGTGCCCCACTAGTGTGTGTCAGTATTTACAGTGCCCCACTAGTGTGTGTCAGTATTTACAGTGCCCCACTAGTGTGTGTCAGTATTTACAGTGCCGCACTAGTGTGTGTCAGTATTTACAGTGCCCCACTAGTGTGTGTCAGTATTTACAGTGCCCCACTAGTGTGTGTCAGTATTTACAGGGCCCCACTAGTGTGTGTCAGTATTTACAGTGCCCCACTAGTGTGTGTCAGTATTTACAGGGCCCCACTAGTGTGTGTCAGTATTTACAGGGCCCCACTAGTGTGTGTCAGTATTTACAGGGCCCCACTAGTGTGTGTCAGTATTTACAGTGCCCCACTAGTGTGTGTCAGTATTTACAGGGTGTCCCAGTAGTGTGTGTCAGTATTTACAGGGCCCCACTAGTGTGTGTCAGTATTTACAGTGCCCCACTAGTGTGTGTCAGTATTTACAGGGTGTCCCACTAGTGTGTGTCAGTATTTACAGGGTGTCCCACTAGTGTGTGTCAGTATTTACAGTGCCCCACTAGTGTGTGTCAGTATTTACAGTGCCCCACGAGTGTGTGTCAGTATTTACAGGGCCCCACTAGTGTGCGTCAGTATTTACAGTGCCCCACTAGTGTGTGTCAGTATTTACAGGGCCCCACTAGTGTGTGTCAGTATTTACAGGGCCCCACTAGTGTGTGTCAGTATTTACAGGGCCCCACTAGTGTGTGTCAGTATTTACAGTGCCCCACTAGTGTGTGTCAGTATTTACAGGGTGTCCCAGTAGTGTGTGTCAGTATTTACAGGGCCCCACTAGTGTGTGTCAGTATTTACAGTGCCCCACTAGTGTGTGTCAGTATTTACAGGGTGTCCCACTAGTGTGTGTCAGTATTTACAGGGTGTCCCACTAGTGTGTGTCAGTATTTACAGTGCCCCACTAGTGTGTGTCAGTATTTACAGTGCCCCACTAGTGTGTGTCAGTATTTACAGTGCCCCACTAGTGTGTGTCAGTATTTACAGGGCCCCACTAGTGTGTGTCAGTATTTACAGTGCCCCACTAGTGTGTGTCAGCATTTACAGGGCCCCACTAGTGTGTGTCAGTATTTACAGGGCCCCACTAGTGTGTGTCAGTATTTACAGGGCCCCACTAGTGTGTGTCAGTATTTACAGGGCCCCACTAATGTGTGTCAGTATTTACAGGGTGCCCCACTAGTGTGTGTCAGTATTTACAGTGCCCCACTAGTGTGTGTCAGTATTTACAGTGCCCCACTAGTGTGTGTCAGTATTTACAGTGCCCCACTAGTGTGTGTCAGTATTTACAGTGCCCCACTAGTGTGTGTCAGTATTTACAGTGCCCCACTAGTGTGTGTCAGTATTTACAGTGCCCCACTAGTGTGTGTCAGTATTTACAGTGCCCCACTAGTGTGTGTCAGTATTTACAGTGCCCCACTAGTGTGTGTCAGTATTTACAGTGCCCCACTAGTGTGTGTCAGTATTTACAGTGTCCCACTAGTGTGTGTCAGTATTTACAGGGCCCCACTAGTGTGTGTCAGTATTTACAGGGCCCCACTAGTGTGTGTCAGTATTTACAGTGTCCCACTAGTGTGTGTCAGTATTTACAGGGCCCCACTAGTGTGTGTCAGTATTTACAGTGCCCCACTAGTGTGTGTCAGTATTTACAGTGCCCCACTAGTGCGTGTCAGTATTTACAGGGCCCCACTAGTGTGTGTCAGTATTTACAGTGCCCCACTAGTGTGTGTCAGTATTTACAGGGCCCCACTAATGTGTGTCAGTATTTACAGTGCCCCACTAGTGTGTGTCAGTATTTACAGTGCCCCACTAGTGTGTGTCTGTATTTACAGTGCCCCACTAGTGTGTGTCAGTATTTACAGTGCCCCACTAGTGTGTGTCAGTATTTACAGTGCCCCACTAGTGTGTGTCAGTATTTACAGTGCCCCACTAGTGTGTGTCAGTATTTACAGTGCCCCACTAGTGTGTGTCAGTATTTACAGTGCCCCACTAGTGTGTGTCAGTATTTACAGTGCCCCACTAGTGTGTGTCAGTATTTACAGTGCCCCACTAGTGTGTGTCAGTATTTACAGGGTGTCCCACTAGTGTGTGTCAGTATTTACAGTGCCCACTAGTGTGTGTCAGTATTTACAGTGCCCCACTAGTGTGTGTCAGTATTTACAGTGCCCCACTAGTGTGTGTCAGTATTTACAGTGCCCCACTAGTGTGTGTCAGTATTTACAGGGTGTCCCACTAGTGTGTGTCAGTATTTACAGTGCCCACTAGTGTGTGTCAGTATTTACAGTGCCCCACTAGTGTGTGTCAGTATTTACAGTGCCCCACTAGTGTGTGTCAGTATTTACAGTGCCCCACTAGTGTGTGTCAGTATTTACAGGGTGTCCCATTGTAAGAAATAGCTGTTAGATTCGAAGATGGGTTTTAATTCTTAGAACAGAGACTGACAACATGGAACCAGGAACAGAGAGCAGAAATGCCAACAAGGTCGAATATCAAGCATCAAAAGACAAATAGAAGTGATAAGGGAATCGTAAAATGCAAAACATCACAGGGTGGTGGGATAATAGACAAAAATGGAGCCAAAAAGTCATAAAATGCCCTTGAAGAAACTTGACAAAACATTCCTCAGAAAGATAAGATGCCTTGTCAGTCATGCAGAAAGGGACGGCGAGGGTTGCCTTCCTGCCTCACAATTGGACAATAGGATGGGGGATCAAATGATTGACACCAGTGATTACCAGCCCACCGAAATAACTATAAATATAGACACCCAAGAGAGGAAATCAGGCAGTCAGGGGCGAAGGCTTCCCCAAGGTGGCTACGGCCTAACACCTTGGTTAAGTTTAGCCTCCGAGGTGGCTGATGGCCTCATACCTCCAACAGCTTGAGAGATGACCCAACGGAAGTGACCACTGCAGCAGACTGCAGGAATCCATCTAATCCGAGACCACCATACTGCCTCCCCGTCCATCCGGTCATGGCATTCCGATTCGGGAGTCATAGATCGCTCCTACTGTCACGGGTTGTATGTCTATTATACTCGGCTTAAACCATATGTAATATCTGATTATGCTTTAAAACTGTAACTCTTTAATAAAAGCCTTGCAACTTCTAAAACCCTGTTGGGTAATCTGTGTGAGCCTGTGATCCTGAATCTTACACCTGTGAGTGTGTCTTTATTTACAGGGGGGTCCCTGGGAGTGTGTCAGTATTTACAGTGGCACCCTAGTGTGTGTCAGTATTTACAGGGTATCCCTGGGAGTGTGTCACTATTTACAGGGGGACCCTGGGAGTGTGTCAGTATTTACAGGGGTCCCCGGGAGTGTGTCAGTATTTACAGGTGGTCCCAGGGATTATGTCAGTACTTACAAGGATTTCCCGGGAGTGTGTCAATATTCATAGGGTACCCAGGTGTGTGTCAGTATTGACAGGGATTCCTTGGGAGTGTGTCAATATTTACAGAGTATCCCTGGGAGTGTGTCAATATTTACAGGGGTTCCCTGGGAGTGTGTTAGTATTTACAAAGGGTCCCTGTGAGTGTGTCAATATTTATAGGGTCGCTGGGATTGTGTCAGTATTTTCAGGGGGTCCCTGAGAGTTTGTCGATATTTACAGGGGTCCATGGGAGTGTGTCAGTATTTAGAAGGCTCCCCAGGAGTGTGTCAGTATTTACAGGGGGTTCCAGGGATTGTGTCAGTATTTACAGGGTGTCCCTGGGAATGTGTCTTTATTGACAGGGGGTCCCTGGGAATGTGTCATTATTTTCAGGGGATTCCTGGGAGTGTGTCCGTAATTACAAGGGTCCCCGGGTGTGTGTCAGTATTTACAGGGGGTTCCAGGGAATGTGTCTGTATTTATAGGGGTCCTTGGGAGTGTGTCAGTATTTACAGGGATTTCCCGGGAGTGTGTCAATATTCATAGGGTACCCAGGTGTGTGTCAGTGTTGACAGGGATTCCTTGGGAGTGTGTCAATATTTACAGAGTATCCCTGGGAGTGTGTCGATATTTACAGGGGTTCCCTGGGAGTGTGTTAGTATTTACAAAGGGTCCCTGTGAGTGTGTCAATATTTATAAGGTCGCTGGGATTGTGTCAGTATTTTCAGGGGGTCCCTGAGAGTTTGTCGATATTTACAGGGGTCCATGGGAGTGTGTCAGTATTTACAAGGCTCCCCAGGAGTGTGTCAGTATTTACAGGTGGTTCCTGGGAGTGTGTCAGTATTTACAAGAGGTCCCTGGGAGTGTGTCAGTAATTACAAGAGGTTCATGGGGGTGTGTCAGTATTTACATGGATTCCTTGGGAGTGTGTCAATATTTACAATGGATCCCTGGGATTGTGTCGATATTTGCAGGGATTCCCTGGGAGTGTGCCCGTATTTACAAGGGTTCAAGGGCTTTTGTCAGTATTTACAGGCGGTCCCTGAAAGTGTGTTAATATTTACAGAGGGTATCCGGATCTGTGTCAGTATTTGCAGCGGCACACTGGGAGTGTGTTAGTATTTACAGGGATTTCCTGGGAGTGTGCCAATATTTACAGGGTATCCGGGTGTGTGTCAGTATTGACAGGGATTCCTTGGGAGTGTGTCAATATTTACAGAGTATCCCTGGGAGTGTGTTGATATTTAGAGGGTTCCCTGAGAGTGTGTTAGTATTTACAAGGGTCCCTGGGAGTGTGTCGATATTTACAGGGGTCCGTGGGAGTGTGTCGGTATTTACAGGGGGTCTCTGGGAGTGTGTCAGTATTTACAGGGGTCCCTGGGAGTGTGTCAATATTTACAGGGGTTCCCTGGGAGTGTGTCAGTATTTACAAGAGGTCCCTGGGAGTGTGTCAGTATTTACAGGAGGTTCATGGGTTTGTGTCAATATTTACAGGCATCCCCAGGAGTGCGTCAATATTTACAGGGGTCCCCAGGAGTTTGTCAGTATTTACAGGAGGTTCCTGGGAGTGTGTCAATATTTACAGTAGGTTCCTGGGAGTGTGTCAGTATTTACAGGAGGTTCCTGGGAGTGTGTCAGTATTCACAGGAGGTTCCTGGGAGTGTGTCAGTATTTACAGGAGGTTCCTGGGAGTGTGTCAGTATTTACAGGCTTACAGGTGTCCGCAGAAATGTGTCAATATTTACAGGCATCCCCAGGAGTGTGTCAATATTTACAGGCATCCCCAGGAGTGTGTCAATATTTACAGGGGTCCCCAGGAGTGTGTCAATATTTACAGGGGGTTCCCCGGAATGTGTCAATATTTACAGGCATCCCCAGGAGTTTATCAATATTTACAGGCATCCCCAGGAGTGTGTCAATATTTACAGGGGTCCCCAGTGTAGTGTATGTACCCGTCTATCTTTAAGGGAACTATTGAATGTAACCGTTCACCTTTAAGGGAACTACTTTAGGTGTGGCACTATTTGTTTGGCTTCTGTATACTGTAATACCGATAGTGACCACACCAGTATATAAGTGTTGTAGCAGGATTGCTGGGGCAGATTCGCCCGAACCTTCGAATAGTAAAGACCTGTTTGTTTGTTACTTCTGAAGTCTGTGTATTTATTAACTGCACAACCCACAGACTTTACACCCAGGAGTGTGTCAATATTTACAGGGGGCTCCTGGGAGTGTGTCAGTATTTACAGGAAGTCCCAGGAGTGTGTCAATATTTACAGGGGGTCCCCAGGAGTATGTCAATATTTACAGGGGATCCCAAGGAGTGTGTCAATATTTACAGGGGACCCCGGGAGTGTGCCAGTATTTACAGGAGGTCCCAGGAGTGTTATATCCGTGTATCTTAATGTTGTGTCCTTCAATAATCAGACAGCAGGCTGCAGGGAACGATTCAACAGGTGTTTACTGAATGACGGTTACTCTAGAACTAATTATACAGATCACTACTCAGGGTTTATATACAGGTGTGGTCACTGCCGGTACTACAGTATGCAGGAGCTGTAAAAAGCAGTTCTCTCCTTAAAGGTACATACATTACAATTCCTCCCCTTTTAGATTAACAGTACCATAACACTCATTTAACAATTAAATATCAAACTAATTACAATTAACACTTTTAACATGCAACATTAGATGAAAATAGTCTATTTATAAATTCAGTCTTTGGGGAGGCTTCCTGATCCTTTCTGGATAGCGCCTTTCCTGAGTGTCTTGCTCTTGGTGCGGAGGCGATTCTGGCCCCCTGTCGTCAGTTGGTTCATCAGCTTCCGATGCTACTGTTTCTGGGGTAGATGCTACCTGTACGTTGGGTTCATCACCAGGTACGTATGGGCGAGGCATGGGGTTGACTTGTTCCTGTGACGCTAGGATCTGGTCAGCATGGCGTCTCACGATGCACTCCCCAACATCCACTGTGTACATTAGTGGGCCCTGCCGTGTGCATATCGTTCCTGGCTGCCATTTTTCTGTTCGGTAGTCGCGGGCCAAGACTGGTTGCCTTACATTGAAGCTCCTTGTTGGCTTCTCATTGATGTGCTGGAATTGCTAACTCTCAACATCTCTTCGTACGTTTGGTCTGAGCAAATCCAGGCAAGATCTTAACCTTCGGTTAAAGAACATCATGGCTGGGGCCTGGTTGGTGGCTGCATGTGTCGCATTCCGGTAGGCGAACAGGAAATTGTCCACCTTGCACTGCAGCGGAATGTTGTCATTGTACATAGCCTTTATTGCCTTCTTAAAGGTTTGTACAAACCTCTCAGCCAATCCATTTGTGGCTGGATGATACGGGGCGGATGTGTAATGTCTTACCCCATTCTTTTTCAAGAACCTCCGGAACTCTTCCGACACAAACTGTAATGTATGTACCTTTAAGGGAGAGAACTACTTTTTACAGCTCCTGTATACTGTAGTACCGGCAGTGACCACACCTGTATATGAACCCTGAGTAGTGATCTGTACAGTTAGTTCCAGAGTAACCCTCATTCAGTAAACACCTGTTGTACCGTTTCTCCTGCAGTCTGTGTCTTATTATACACAGACACAACATTGGCGACGAGCAGATTCGAACCTACCTGCAACTCTGCATCACCTCCCAGGGATTTGCTCCTGGAGAACAGTGGAAGGAGGTCGAGTCCAGAAGCATGGGCGTCGACCACGGGCAACCGCCCAGTCATCCAGCAGAGATTTGAGCATCGCAGGGAAGGCTGTCGAGAGCCAGGCTTGGCTTTCCAGTCACGGTGGTCCAGCGAAACGGGCTGGCAACAGGTACTGCACAGACCCTTCCCGGACAGCGGCGGCTAGAGCTGACCGAGCGGCACAGAAAAAGGCCGAGCAGCGTCAACGGGGGAGAGAGAGAGAGGGCAGAGCGCACAGGGCGCAGCCGGTGTTCAGGACCGAGTGGCGTCAACGGGGAGAGAGACGAGAGAGAGCAAAGCACAGCCGGTGTTCAGGGGCCGAGCAGCGTCAACGGGGGAGAGAGGCGTGCAGGAAAACGCGCAGAGCGCAGCCGGTGTTCAAGAACCGAGCAGCGTCAATGGGGGAGAGAGGCGCGCAGGAAAACGCGACGCGCTGCCATTACCACGAGGACCGCAGAGAGCGGCATTGGCAGCAGCGCAGGAGCAGCGCACGAAACCCACAGGGCATCGCCATTTGCCACGAGGACCGCCGGGAGCGGCGTTGGCAGCAGCGCGGGAGACGCCATTTTAAGTCGCAGCGGGGAAGAAAGGAAAGAGCGGGAGACACCATTTTAAGCCACAGCGGGGAAGAAAGGAAAGCGCGGGAGACGCCATTTTAAGCCAGTCTAACCACACCCAAAAATGCCAAAGAGTGGCAGTATCACAGCTTTCGACAATGAAGTCAAAGATTGGACGACATATGTCGAACGCATAGAAGTATACTGCAAGGCGAATGAAGTGCCAGATGACAAAAAAGCGCTGGTATTGTTGAATTCAATGGGTGCAAAAACATATGGCTTACTACGAAACCTAGTAACCCCAGAGAAGCCAGTAGAAAAGGATTTTGAAAACATAGTGTCAATTCTACAGGACCACTTAAACCCCACACCGCTGCTGATAGCAGAAAGATTTAAGTTTCACAAAAGGAACCAGCATAAAGATGAAAGTAATGCTGAGTATTTAACGGAGCTGCGCAAGCTATCGAAACACTGCCAGTTTGGAACGGGACTAGCAGATACTGTAAGGGACAAGTTTGTGTGTGGGCTTCAAAGTGAAGGAACCCAGAAACGCCTTCTATCAGAAAAGGATCTTACGCTGGACACGGCTTTCAGTATTGCAGTCTCACACGAAGCAGCAGCACGGGGCGCTGCAGAAATACAACGGAGACCGCAAGAATATGGCACAAATGAAATGTGATACGGAAGAGTGAAGTGCTATCGCTGCGGCAGAACAACACATGACCATAATGATTGCTGGTTCAAGGACAAAGTGTGCAGACAGTGTGGAAAAGTAGGACACATAGCAAGAGTCTGCAGGTCGGGAAAGAAAACCAGTAGCAAGAAATCTCCACAGGAGAAGTACAAGAAAGTACATAAGGTGACGGAGAGTAGTTCAGACGAACAGAAAAGTGATATAGACTCCGGGAGCAAGGAGCTGGGTTGTCTGAAACTACATAATGTGATCAAAATGGAGGATCACCAAACTATCTGGGTCACGCTCAAGATAGCAGGAGTCCAAGTGAAAATGGAATTGGACACAGGATCAGCCCTAACAGTCATAAACCGAAGGGACTAAAAGTGGCTATTCTCACATATACCCTTCAGAGATACAAAGATTGTCTTGAAGACGTACACGAGGCAAAAAGTCTACCCCAAAGAAAAAATAAGGGTGAACGTTATATATAACGGCAAGGAAACACCAAAAATGGACCTATATGTATTGCCAGATGGAGGACCACCACTGCTAGGATGTGAATAGATCCGGAAGATACAGCTAGATTGGCATTCCATACAAGCAGTGACAGTAGATGTCAAAAAGGATGACGACGTCACACCTGGACGACTGTCAAAAATGCTAACTAACGCACAACAAGTGTTCCAGCAGGGACTCGGAACACTAAAAGGCATAACAGCGACGATTAAAATAGAGGAAAATGCAAGCCCAAAGTTTTTTAAGGCCAGACCGGTGCCTTATGCGATCCGCCCAGCCGTCGAAGCAGAGCTGGAAGGTTTGGAACATTCAGGAGTACTGTCCAAAGTGGACTGGAGCGAGTGGGCTACACCCATCGTTCCTGTAATGAAGAGGTCGTTGAGTAATACGCCTGGGGAACCAAAGAAGGTTTGCATCTGTGGGGACTTTAAGGTGACAGTGAACCCAGTCCTTCACACTGTACAATATCCGCTTCCGCGGATTGAAGATATTTTTGCCTCGCTATCTGGAGGGAAACGCTTCACTAAGATTGATCTGGCCCAGGGGGGGTTTAAACTAACTTGGCAGGGGGATGGGATACAGAGTGGAGCTATAGTAGGGGGTGAATTACAGCCAAATACGGAGGAAAAAACAAGTCAGCTGGGAAGGCAGAGCAAATATGTGAAGGCAAAAGGGAATATGGCAAGGCTGGAAGGCATTTATTTTAATGCAAGGAGTCTTGCAAATAAGGTGGATGAACTGAAGTTGTTGTTGAACACATGGGAGTACGATATTGTTGCTATCACGGAGACATGGTTGAAGGAGGGTCAGGACTGGCAGCTCAATATTCCGGGGTATAGAATCTTCAGGCGAGACAGAGGGGGGTGTAAAAGGGGAGGGGGTGTTGCAATATTAATTAAGGAGTCAATTACTGCTGTAAGGAGGGATGATATATTAGCGGGTTCCTCTAATGAGGCCATATGGGTAGAACTTAAAAACAAAAAGGGGGCAAGCACTTTGCTGAGAGTGTACTATAGGCACCCAAACAGTCAGGGGGAGATAGAGGAACAGATGTGTAGGCAAATCTCAGAGAAGTGCGAAAATAATAGGGTAATAGTAGTGGGGGATTTCAACTTCCCCAATATTAATTGGGATAGTCAGAGTGTGAAAGGCTTAGAGGGTGCAGAATTCTTAAAGTGCATCCAGGAGAGCTTTTTGAGCCAGCGTGTAGAAAGTCCTACAAGAGAGGGGGCGGTACTGGACCTAATTCTAGGGAATGTAGCCAGGCAAGTGGTGGAAGTGTCAGTAGGAGAGCATTTTGGCGACAGTGACCATAATTCGGTGAGATTTAAGGTGGTCATGGAAAAAGACAAAGACGGCCCGGAAATAAGGGTTCTAAATTGGGGGAAGGCCGATTTTAATATGATAAGGCAGGATCTGGCCAAAGTGGACTGGGAGCAGCTACTTATAGGAAAATCCACATCAAAGCAGTGGGAGACTTTCAGAAGGGAAATAGAGAGAGTACAACGCCAACATGTTCCCGTAAAGGTCAAGGGTGGTACCAACAAGCAAAGGGAACCTTGGATGACAAGGGATATACAAAAATGCATTAGGAAAAAAAGGGGGGCTTTTGGCAGTTACAAAAGACTAAAGACGGAGGAAGCCCTAGAGGAGTATAAAAAGTGCAGGGGCATACTTAAAAAAGAAATTAGGAGAGCGAGGAGGGGCCATGAAATAACACTGGCGAGCAAAATAAAGGAAAATCCTAAGATGTTTTATAAGTATATTAAGGGCAAGAGGATAACTAGGGAAAGGGTAGGGCCCATTAGGGACCAAAGTGGCAATCTGTGTGTAGAGCCAGATGATGTAGGCGGGGTTTTAAATGAATTTTTTGCATCTGTGTTCACTATGGAGGAAGATGATGTAGACATAGAAATCGGGCAAGGGGACTGTGATATACTTGAACATATTAGCATCGAGAGGGAGGAGGTACTAGCGGTTTTAGCAGGCCAAAAAGTGGATAAATCCCCAGGCCCGGACGAGATGTATCCTAGGCTGCTGTGTAAGGCAAAGGAGGAGATTGCAGGGGCTCTGACACAAATTTTCAGAACCTCTCTGGCCACAGGGGATGTACCAGAGGACTGGAGAACAGCTAACGTAGTACCATTATTCAAGAAGGGTAGCAGGGATAAACCAGGGAATTACAGGCCAGTGAGCCTAACATCTGTGGTAGGGAAATTATTGGAAAAAATTCTGAGGGACAAAATTAGTCTCCACTTGGAGAGGCAAGGATTAATCGGGGATAGTCAGCATGGCTTTGTCAAGGGTAAATCATGTCTGACCAATCTGATTGAATTTTTCGAGGGGGTGACAAGGTGTGTGGATGAGGGAAATGCTGTGGATGTGGTATACATGGACTTCAGTAAGGCTTTTGACAAAGTCCCGCATAGGAGACTGGTCAAGAAGGTAAGAGCCCATGGGATCCAGGGTGCCTTGGCACGTTGGATCCTAAACTGGCTGAGCGGCAGGAGGCAGAGGGTAATGGTCGAAGGTTGCTTTTGTGACTGGAAGCCTGTGTCCAGTGGGGTGCCTCAGGGATCAGTGCTGGGTCCCTTGCTGTTTGTGATCTACATAAATGATTTGGATGAGAATGTAAAAGGTATGATCAGTAAGTTCGCAGATGACACGAAAATTGGTGGGGTGGTAAATTGCGAGGAGGAAAGCCTCAGGCTACAGGACGATATAAATGGGTTGGTCAGATGGGCGGAAAAGTGGCAAATGGAATTTAACCCTGAAAAGTGCGAGGTGATGCATTTTGGACGGACAAATAAGGCAAGGGAATACACAATGAGTGGTAGGGCCCTAGGAAGCACAGAGGGTCAGAGGGACCTTGGTGTACATGTACATAGATCCCTGAAGGCAGCGGAACAGGTAGATAAGGTGGTTAAAAAGGCATATGGGATACTTGCCTTCATTAGCCGAGGCATAGAATATAAGAGCAGGGAGGTTATGATGGAGCTGTACAAAACGCTGGTAAGGCCACAGCTGGAGTACTGTGTGCAGTTCTGGTCGCCTCACTATAGGAAGGATGTGATTGCTTTGGAGAGGGTGCAGAGAAGATTCACCAGGATGTTACCTGGGATGGAGCGCCTCAGCTATGAAGAAAGACTAAACAGGCTGGGGTTGTTTTCCTTGGAGCAAAGAAGGCTGAGGGGGGACCTGATTGAGGTGTGCAAAATGATGAGGGGCATAGATAGGGTAGATAAAGAGGAACTTTTCCCCTTAGTAGGGGGGTCAATAACAAGGGGGCATAGATTCAAGGTAAGGGGCAGGAGGTTTAGAGGGGATTTGAGGAGGAACTTTTTCACCCAGAGGGTGGTTGGAGTCTGGAACTCACTGCCTGAAAGGGTGGTAGAGGCAGGAACCCTCACAACATTCAAGAAGCATTTGGATGAGCACTTGAAATGCCATTCCATACAAGGCTATGGACCAAATGCTGGAAAATGGGATTAGATTGGAGAGGGCTTGATGGACGGTGCAGACACGATGGGCCGAAGGGCCTCTTTCTGTGCTGTATAACTCTATGACTCTATGACTCTATGACCTGCAAATGGAGGTAGAAGAAGCCTCGAAACAATACCTCACGATCAACACTCATAAAGGTCTCTACCAATAAAATCGGCTAGTGTTCGGGGTAGCATCAGCTCCAGCTATTTGGCAAAGGGCAATGGAACAAGTCCTGCAAGGGATTCCAGGGACCCAGTGTTATTTGGACGACATCCTGGTCACGGGCGAAAATGACAGTGATCACCTCGCCAACCTGGAGCAGGTGCTCACTAGATTGAAGGAATATGGGCTCCGAGCTAATCGCCACAAATGCGAGTTTTTCCAGAAGCAGATCTCGTAGTGTGGCCACGTTATTGATAAAGAGGGGTTACATAAGTCCCCTGAAAAGATTGAGGCAGTAGTCAAGGCTCCAGCACCGGAAAATGTGTCACAACTGAGGTCGTTCCTCGGGCTGGTGAACTACTACCATAAGTTCTTGCCGAATTTGTCTACAGTACTACACCCACTGAACACCCTACTGCAAACGGGGGTACCATGGAAGTGGAGTGACGAATGTAAACGAGCTTTCCAGAAGAGCAAAGCATTGATCACATTAAAAGAGGTGTTGGCTCATTTCAACCCAGCACTACCAATTCGGTTGGCGTGTGATGCATCACCCTATGGCATTGGAGCGGTGCTGTCGCACAAATTCCCGGACGGCTCGGAGAGGCCAGTAGCCTTTGCGTCTCGGTCACTAACCTCAGCCGAGCGTAACTACGATTGACAGGGAGGCCCTCAGCCTAGTGTGGGGAGTGAAAAAGTTCAATCACTATCTGCACAGGCAGAAGTTCACCTTGCTGACTGACCACCAATCATTTCTGTAGGCTAACAGGAAATTGTCCACCTTATGCTGCAGTGGAATGTCTTCATCGCACATGGCCTTTACTGCTTTTTTAAAGGTTTGTACGAACCTCTCAGCCAATCCATTTGTGGCTGGATGAGACGGGGCGGATGTGTAATGCCTTACCCCATCCCTTTTCATAAATCTTCGAAACTCTTCGGACACAAACTGTGGTCCGTTATCAGAGTAAATCTGCTCTGGCAAGCCGTTCCTGGCAAAAATGGCCCGTAGGACTGCAATAGTTTTCTCCGTGGTGGTGGAGGACATTTTGATCACCTCAGGCCATTTCAAGAGCGCATCCACAGCTATCAAAAACATTGAATCCATGAATGGACCAGCAAAATCAATATGCACCCGTTGCCATGGAGATGAGGGCCACTCCCATGGGTGCAGAGGGGCCTGTGGTGGTGCATTTTGGACTTTCTGGCATCCTGAGCAGCTTTTGGTCAGGTCCTCAATTTGTTTATCGATTCCCGGCCACCACACATAAGCCCTGGCTAAGCTTTTCATTTTTACCCCTCCCAGATGACCCTCATGAAGCTCATTGAGCACTCTATCCCTTAACTTGGGTGGAATTACCACTCGGGATCCACACATCAAGGTCCCCTGGCATACTGACAGCTGTTCTCTTCTGGATGAGAATGCTGGCAACAGTGAGTTGCCATGTGCTGGCCATCCCTTCACCGTCAAACCATATACCCGAGACAGGGTCGGGTCATTTCGGGTCTCCTTCTCTATACCAGCGTTAGTTACTGGCAAGCATTCAATTATAGTCGAATGAAATATTTTGACAGGATCCACTGCTGGTGCTTCCTCCGCAGCAGGCAGTGGCAGGCGTGATAGCCCATCAGCATTTCCATGCTGTTTCGTGCCCTTATACTCGATTTCATATTGGTGCACCCCTAGAAAAAGGGACCATCTTTGTAGCCGTTGCGCAGTCATCACCGGAACGCCCTTCTTCGGATTACAGATGGAGACAAGTGGTTGGTGGTCAGTCAGCAAGGTGAACTTCTGCCCGTGCAGATAGTGATTGAACTTTTTCACTCCCCACATTAGGCTGAGGGCCTCCCTGTCAATCTGGGCGTAGTTACGCTCGGCTGAGGTTAGTGATCGTGACGCAAAGGCTATTGGCCTCTCTGAGCCGTCCGAGAATTTGTGCGACACACCGCTCCAATGCCGTAGGGTGACGCATCACATGCCAACTGAATTGGTAATGCCGGGTTGTAATGGGCCAATACCTCTTTCGATGTGATTAGTGTTTTGCTCTTCTGGAAAGCTCGTCTACATTCGTCACTCCACTTCCATGGCACCCCAGTTTGCAGTAGGGTGTTCAGTGGGTGTAGTATTGTAGACAAATATGGCAAGAACTTATGGTAGTAGTTTACCAGCCCGAGGAACGACCTGAGTTGTGACACATTTTCCGGTGCTGGAGCCTTGACTACTGCCTCAATCTTCTCTGGGGACTTATGTAACCCCTCTTTATCGATAACGTGGCCACAATACGAGATCTGTTTTCTAAAAAACTCGCATTTGGGGCGGTTAGCTAGGAGCCCATATTCCTGCAATCTAGTGAGCACCTGCTCCAGGTTGGCAAGGTGATCACTGTCATTTTCGCCCGTGACCAGGATGTCATCCAAATAACACTGGGTCCCTGGGATCCCTTGCAGGACTTGTTCCATTGCCCTCTGCCAAATAGCCGGAGCTGATGCTACCCCGAATACCAGCTGGTTGTATTGGTAGAGACCTTTATGGGTGTTGATTGTGAGGTATTTTTTTGATGCTTCTTCTACCTCCATTTGCAGATACGCCTGGGCCAGATCAATCTTAGTGAAGCGTTTCCCTCCAGATAGCGAGGCAAAAATATCTTCAATCCGCGGAAGTGGATATTGTACGGTGTGAAGGATCGGGTTCACTGTTACCTTAAAGTCCCCACAGATGCAAACCTTCCTTGGTTCCCCAGGCGTGCTGCTCAACGACTTTTTCATCACAGGGACGATGGGTGTAGCCCACTCGCTCCTGTCTACCTTGGACAGTACACCTGAACGTTCCAGACTCTCCAGCTCTGCTTCGACGGCTGGGCGGATCGCATAAGGTATCGGTCTGGCCTTAAAAAATTTTGGACTTGCATTTTCTTCAATTTTAATCGTCGCTGTCATGCCTTTTAGTGTTCCGAGTCCTTGCTGGAACACTTCTTTCACGTCAGTTAGGGTCTTTGACAGTCGCCCAGGTGTGACGTCGTCATCCTTTTTGTCAGCCACAGTCAGTGCCTGTATGGAATGCCAATCTAGCTGTATCTTCCAGATCCATTCACGTCCTAGTAGTGGTGGTCCTCCATCTGGCAATACATATAGGTCCATTTTTGGTGTTTCCTTGCCGTTATATATAACGTTCACCCTTATTTTTCCTTTGGGGTAGACTTTTTGCCCCGTGTACGTCTTCAAGACAATCTTTGTATCTCTCAAGGATATATGTGAGAATAGTCGCTTGTAGTCCCTTCGGTTTATGACTGTTAGGGCTGATCCTGTGTCCAATTCCATTTTCACTTGGACTCCTGCTATCTTGAGCGTGACCCAGATAGTTTGGTGATCCTCCGTTTTGATCACATTATGTAGTTTCAGACAACCCAGCTCCTTGCTTCCGGAGTCTGTATTACTCTTCTGTTCGTCTGAACTGCTCTCCGTCACTTTATGTACCTTCTTGTACTTCTCCTGTGGAGATTTCTTGCTGCTGGTTTTCTTTCCCAACCTGCAGACTCTTGCTATGTGTCCTAATTTTCCACACTGTCTGCACACTTTGTCCTTGAACCAGCAATCATTATGGTCGTGTGTTGTTCTGCCGCAGCGATAGCACTTCACTCTTCCGTATCACATTTCATTTGTGCTATATTCTTGCGGTCTCCGTTGTATCTCTGCAGCGCCCCGTGCTGCTGCTTCGTGTGAGACTGCAATGCTGAAAGCCTAGTCCAGCATAAGATTCTTTTCTGATAGAAGCCGTTTCTGGGTTTCTTCACTTTGAAGCCCACACACAAACTTGTCCCTTAAAGTATCTGCTAGTCCGTTCCAAACTGGCAGTGTTTCGATAGCTTGCGCAGTTCCGTTAAATACTCAGCATTACTTTCATCTTTATGCTGGTTCCTTTTGTGAAACTTAAATCTTTCTGCTATCAGCAGCGGTGTGGGGTTTAAGTGGTCCTGTAGGATTGACACTATGTTTTCAAAATCCTTTTCTACTGGCTTCTCTGGGGTTACTAGGTTTCGTAGTAAGCCATACGTTTTTGCACCCATTGAATTCAACAATACCAGCGCTTTCTTGTCATCTGGCACTTCATTCGCCTTGCAGTATACTTCTATGCATTCGACATATGTCGTCCAATCTTCGACTTCATTGTCGAACACTGTGATACTGCCACTTGTTGTGTATGTAACCTGTTCCACCTTAAGAGAGCTTAAGCCTGTTCCACCTTAAGAGATGTACTACTTTCTCAGGCTGCTGTAGACGTAATACCGGGGGTGAACACACCGGTATATAAGCACTGTGCAGTAATCTTGTATTCAGTATAGTCCCTAACTCCAACCAGTAAAGACCTGTTTTTATTGTTACTCATTAGTCTGTGTCTTAATTAACTAAATAATTCACAGACTTAACACTGGCGACGAGTCAGGTTCTTACCCTGCGGCAGTTATTCCACGGCGGTTGAAGAGAGGTTTCAAACCACACCACCCCACTGGAAGCGACAGGCATTAGGACCCTGAAGCCTCCATCAGCTTGTGAACCGGAGTAGAAGACAGGGCTGGGGAAGACAGAGGTACAGGGCGATAGCGATCGGCAGATAAGGGCCGGGCCGCTTTGAAGTGAGGGGCGCAGCCGGGCCATCGATCGCAACCACCGATAAGGGCCGCACTCGGGCTGAAAGGGCAGCGGCTGCAGAAATTGAAGGCGCGAGAGCCGCGGTGCACAGCGCGGGCCATCGATCGCGATCGGGAGATAAGGGCTTTGGAGTGCGAGGCGCAGCCGGGCCATCGATCGCAAGCACTGATAAGGGCCGGGCCGCTTTCAAGTGCGAGGCGCAGCCGGGCCATCGATCGCATCCGCTGATAAGGGCCGCACTCGGGCGATCGCGGCGAAGATAAGGGCCGCACTCGGGGGCTGAAGGGAGACGGCGTCGGGGGACGGGTGAAGACCGCCAAGCGCGGGAAAACCGCCATTTTGTGGGCGGAGGACGACGGCAAGAGCGGGAAGCCGCCATCTTTGATAACAAGTAAAGAAAAGAAAATCTGAGAAATTGCAAATCTACAATGCCTAAACACGGGAATATTAGTACCTTTGATAGTGACCTCGAAGATTGGGCCATATATGTTGAAAGAGTAAAAAATTATTGTAAGGCCAATAAAATTCGTGACCAAGATAAAGCTCTAACATTATTAAATTTAATGGGTGCGAAGACATACGGGCAATTGAAACACCTGTTATCACCAGATGAACCGGCGGATAAGACGTTCGATGAGATTGTTACTGTCCTGAAAGATCATCTAAACCCCACACCGCTGATGCTAGCGGAACGATTTAAATTTTACAACAGAAGGCAGCTACAGCATGAAAGCAATGCTGAATATTTGCTGGAATTGCGTAAATTAGCGAAATATTGCCAGTTTGGAACGGGACTGACAGATGCACTACAAGACAAATTTGTGTGTGGTTTATTTAAACAGGATACACAAAAGCGACTGCTCGAGGAGAATGAGCTGACGCTTGAGAAGGCGGTCACTATGGCAGCAGCACACGAAGCCGCAGCGAGAGGCACGGCAGTAATGCAGCTACGGTCACCGGAGCTCAGTGCACACAAATTGGGTGTGAGTTCTGGCAAATGTTATCGTTGTGGAAAGACAACGCATGATCAGAACCAGTGTTGGTTTAAAAACCAAGAATGTAGAACTTGTGGTAGGCTTGGACACATAGCTAGAGTATGCAGGTCAGGGAAGAAGACCAGCAACAAGAAGTCACCGCAAGGAAAATACGCAAAGGTACACAAGGTGGCCGAACAGGAGTCCGATTCAGACGCTAGCAGTAATGAACTGGCTGGCTTAAGCAGTATTGAACTGGCTAGCTTAAGGGTACTCAATGTTGGTAAGGGTGCAGACCTCCAGACAATTTGGGTTACTCTTCAGATAGAAGGAGTCCAAGTAAAAATGGAATTGGACACTGGATCGGCATTGTCGGTCATGAATAAGAAAGATTACAGAAGGTTATTCCAACATATTCCCCTACAGGATACGGAGATTATATTGACAACCTACACGGGGCAGAGAGTGTACCCCATCGGGACAATAAAGGTTGCAGTGGCCAACAAGGGCGAAGGAAGTCAAATAATGGACTTATATGTGCTACCGGAGGGAGGTCCACCACTACTAGGCCGGGAGTGGTTTAGAAACATAAATATGGACTGGCATTCGCTAAAAGCCATAAAGAGTGAGAACGGTGCAGATAATCAGCCCAGACTCTAGAACTGATGATGGTAAGACCAACCCATGTGCAAAAGACAAAGTTTCAGCACAGAATTCCACTGAGCAACAACAACATAGTTTAACAGAGAATTCTGAGTCTGTCAAGTCTACTGATATGCACATTTTTGAGGGACACTGGGCTCGAACTCAACTCCATTTCAAACTACAACAGCAATTAGAACAAATGATTCGCCGTTTTGAGCAAGAGATGAATGAAATAAAAAAGTTCTTTGTTACAGAGTGGGAGAATCTGGAAAGGCAACAGAAGCAACTGATGGAGAAAATGGAGCAGGAGCACACCAACCATCTGCGCGAGGAGGCCGAACGAATCAAAGCTGATTCAGGTTCTGAAGGTGCGTGCCATAATCTGGTGTCAGAAGAGTTAACGGTCAGCCAACTCCTTCATATGCTGAGGGACAAGACTCTGAAATGGGAAAAACTTGAACACGAGCTGCGATCTTCAAAGGAAAAGGGTTCGGAGCTCTCAAAAGTCATTGAGATGGCTGATGTGACGACACAGACTGAAACGACTGCAACAGAGCAGCCATTGGATGCCAAAAGTACGCTGACTCACGTCAATGTAGAACAACAGACCGCTGAGACAGCTGCTCCGGTAGAGGGATTGCATAGTCCGATCAATCAATCTCCAAAGGAAGTTGAAGTATTAAAATCACAAATGAGGTCACTAGTAAACGACTTGCTGAAAGCCCAGAAAAAGCTGGATGCAGAGGTACACATGAAGAAGTCTCTTCAGGAAAGATGTCTGGATTTGGAACAAGAGCTGGCTAACGTCCAGCTGGGTATGGAGGAAATAGACGACCCTCTCACTGGTCTAGCTCAGGACGACACCGAATATTACCATGACCTGGTGGACGACACCGAATATTACGATGTCCTGTCCTGCCCAGCTTGTAACTTCGACTCCCAAAGTGCAGAAATCATGGAGGAGCACCAAAAGTCTACGGAACATCGGGAGAAGCTGGCTCTACGACGGAAACAGGAGGAAGAGAAGGAGGAACTGCGCATGCAGCTGGCAGCTGTGGCAGCTGACAATGGAGCCCAGAGAGTCTCCAAGAAGCAGAAAAGGAAAAGTAAAAACAGAAGATGACCCATCTGAACCATTATCACCTCTACCAGATCACACACGTGGTCCCGCCGAACGGAGCCAAATCAGTTCGGAAGTTCAAGCTGTTAAATCCATGAAAGGACTATTGAATGAGTAACGTGAACCGACTACACCACAGAGATTGAATCTGTGAACTGTTTTCCGCAGAGACTGAATCTGTGATATGTTACGTTAAACATGAAGTTATATATGTATATATGTTATTACGTTATGTTAAATGGGGGGATGACTATAAAGCTAAGAAGGGAGGAGTGTTGTGTATGTAACCTGTTCCACCTTAAGAGAGCTTAAGCCTGTTCCACCTTAAGAGATGTACTACTTTCTCAGGCTGCTGTAGACGTAATACCGGGGGTGAACACACCGGTATATAAGCACTGTGCAGTAATCTTGTATTCAGCATAGTCCCTACCTCCAACCAGTAAAGACCTGTTTTTATTGTTACTCATTAGTCTGTGTCTTAATTAACTAAATAATTCACAGACTTAACACCACTCTTCGGCATTTTTGGGTGTGGTTAGACTGGCTTAAAATGGCGTCTCCCGCGCTTTCCTTTCTTCCCCGCTGCGGCTTAAAATGGCGTCTCCCGCACTGCTGCCAACGCCGCTCTCGGCGGTCCTCGTGGCAAATGGTGACGCCCTGTGGGTTTCGTCTGCTGCTCCTGCACTGCTGCCAACGCCGCTCTGTGCGGTCCTCATGGCAATGGCAGTGCCTCACATTTTCCTGCGTGCCTCTCTCCCCCGTTGACGCTGCTCGGCCCTTGAACACCGGCTGCGCTCTGCTCTCTCTCGTCTCTCTCCCCCATTGACGCTGCTCGGTCCTGAACACCGGCTGCACCCTGTGGGCTCTGCCCTCTCTCTCTGCCCCGTCGATGCTGCTCGGCCTTTTTCTGTGCTGCTCGGTCGGGCTCTAGCCCGTCGCTGTCCGGGAAGGGTCTGCGCAGTACCTGTTGCCAGCCCGTTTCGCTGGACCACCGTGACTGGAAAGCCAAGCCTGGCTCTCGACGGCCTCCCCTGAGATGCTCAAATCTCCGCTGGATGACTGGGCGGTAGCCCGTGGTCGACGCCCGTGCTTCTGGACTCAACCTTCTTCCACTGTTCTCCAGGAGCGAATCCCTGGGAGGTGATGCAGTGTTGCAGGTAGGTTCGAACTTGCTCGTCGCCACTGTTATGTCCGTGTATCTTAATGTTGTGTCCTTCAATAATCAGACAGCAGGCTGCAGGGAACGATTCAACAGGTGTTTACTGATTGAGGGTTACTCTAGAACTAACTGTACAGATCACTACTCAGGGTTTATATACAGGTGTGGTCACTGCCGGTACTACAGTATACAGGAGCTGCAAAAAGTAGTTCGCTCCTTAAAGGTACATACATTACAATTAGTGTGTCAGAATTTACAGGAGGTTCCTGGGAAATTGTCAATACTTACAGGGGTCCCCAGGAGTATGTCAGTATTTACAGGGGTTCTTCGGGACTGTGTCAGTATTTACAGGGATTCCCCGGGTGTGTGTCAATATTTACAGAGTATCCCTGGGAGTGTATCGATATTTACAGGGGTTCCCTGGGAGTGTGTCAATATTTACAAGGGGTCCCTGTAGGGTTGCAAAATTCCGGGAATTTTTAAAAGTGGAAACTTTCCATGGGAATTTTGGGGAATTTATGTGAATTTGGGGAATTTATGGGAATTTTGAGTTTTTTGCCCTCTGTTGGTTTTTGTCTCTGGGGGAGAAATTTGGTATCGCCACATTTGGGGTGCAATTATCGGCCGGGCGCAAAGATTAGCACCTGGCGCTAATTATCGCCTCCGACAGCAAACTTGGCTTTTATCACCCCTGGAGGTGATTGGAGCGCTAAATCAGGC
This sequence comes from Somniosus microcephalus, assembly GCF_052327205.1. Lineage (NCBI taxonomy): Eukaryota > Metazoa > Chordata > Chondrichthyes > Squaliformes > Somniosidae > Somniosus > Somniosus microcephalus. The sequence goes on from NC_140999.1 coordinate 101,770,472, forward strand.
GTTACACAACTCTCTTAAGGCACTAAGGCCGAGGAGCGAGGCGCTACCTCAGAGGGCGGGCACAGCGCCGGTGCTGTTAATTAGCGATTGAACACAGACACACTGGCGCCCATCAGTTCTTAAAGGGGAGGGTCGATCTTGCTCTGCAGCCACAACCTGCTCATTGGAGCCTTGAATCTCGGCCTGGGCAGACCTGTGGCTAAATCTAGCAGCCAGACACCATGGAAAGGGCCAGGGAGCGAGCACAGCGCTTCTGCGAGTGGGCTTTGGAGGCTCTGGTTCGCGGGGTGGATCGCAGAAGATCCATTCTGTACCCAGAGAGTGGCAGGAGGCCTTTGCCAAGCGAGTACATAAAAGTTTGGAGGGAGGTGGTTCAGAGAGTGTCCTCAAGCAGCATGGTGCCTAGGACCCATGTGCAATGTAGGAAAAAGTTCAACGACTTCACTCGGGTCGTCAGGGTGAGTGCCTTTTTTTCAAAACCTCTTCATCCCTCCATCTCAACCTCACTTTAAGGCCAGAGGGTCTTGAAAGCCCCAATGCCCAACACTCATCCAACACCTATGGCCCTTTCATGAAACACACATTCCACACTTTGCATACAGTAAGGGCTACTCAACCATGGGAGGCATTTCAGGCAAGATCATGGCTGCATACAGTAAGGGTTATTCAACCATGGGAGGCATTTCAGGCAAGATCATAGCTGCATATTTACTCAGATGCTGTCCTTTTTCTTGCAGGCCAAGCTGTCTCATAATAGGAGACAGCAGCAACGGACCGATGGAGGGCAGCCTCACCTTCAAGCCCTCAGCGATCTTGAGCAGCGCATCCACAGGATTGTGGCAAGCCAGGTGATTGGTCCCGTCGCCACTGGAGACGCCGACCCCATTCTGGACAGCAATGGTAAGGTCATCACCTTTTTGTCCTCTCTCCTTCCACTTGTTCCTCACAACACCAGCCTTTGGCACTTTCAATCCAAATCACTAAATCGCTGCACTCATGCCTCCCTTGCTGCCACCCTGTCCTCACGCTAAAGCCACTCTTGTACCTCCCTGCTTTCAGATGGTGATTCACTAGGTGAGGAGACGGGTCCTCAAGCTGCCAGTGAGAGTGAAGCTGAAGGTGAGGAGGATGAGGAAGCCGGACCATCAGCGCCACCCTCTACCGAGGCAGCCCATGCCCATACTGGGGACACGCCTTCCCTGGAGGGGAGCAGGGGGCAATGGTCTGATGAGGGTGAAGCTCCAGGACCCAGCGGGCTGCAGCAACGCGAGGGGGGTAGGGAAGCTCGGGGGCCTTCTCCCCGGCGGGAGAGTATGGCCTCAAGTCCTGCTGCACTGGACGCAGACGAGGAGTGGGTCCTCGCTGAAATGAGCGCCCAGGCGGAGCAAAGGCACACTGAGCTCATGGCTGCAGTGGCAAGGATGCCCGAATCCATTGAATCACTGGCAAGGAGTGTGGAGCACTTCGCTGTAGCACAGGCGGCTGCCATGTAAATGCTAAGTGCCGCAATGCAGTCAATGGCTGGTCTCATGCAGACGCAGATTGAGGTCATGCGAGCACTGAATGCTGCCATCCTCGCTGGATCGGGCAGAATTCCCCGGGGCTCTCACCGTGCTGCAGATTACTCCGGATGCTGAAGTGCTGCCCCATGGGAGTGCCAGTGTGTCGGTTGAGCAGGGAGTTGCAGTCCTCTCTCAAGATGACAGCATTCCTGCTGCCACCACTGGCACTTCTCCACGGCAGTTGCAACCACCTGTAGGACAGACTGCTGCCGCCCATGCAGAGTTGGAGCAGTCAGCAGCCGGGCCTTCCAGGCCCAGAGCTGGTCCAGGCCGTCCCTCAAGGGCATCTGCTGTCTCAGTTTCTGACACTCAGCAGCCTTCCCCCAGCCTTGCTCCAGCCACTGGGGTCCCATTACGGAGGAGCTGCAGGGTGGGAAGGGGGCAATTTCGCAAGGGAAGCAGATCACCCTCGAAGGTCAAAAAGTAGGAGGTGTGGCAAAATGTTTTCCATTGTTTTATTGAAGGCCGAGGTTCGTGGTCAAATTTTTGTTACTGTTTTGGACATTGTCTCCAGGTTGTGAGAGCCAGTTATGTGAATTACTGCTTTTTTTTGTGTTTCTTTCTATTACTTTGTCATGCGGAAATGAGACACACAGGGCTAGATTTTCAGTATAGACAGTTTTGGGGCGCTAACCTTAGCGCCCGCCCGAAGTTAGCGCCCGCCCCAAAGTAGCGCCCCGTTGCCGGAAATTCAGTGGCTTCGCCCTAAGAGATTGGTGGAGCGCTAAAAGAGGCGTTCCACTCCTATCTTTAGGCGCTAAGCCGGCGGTCCAGAGGGATAGCGCCCAGGCGGGGCGCAGCGCGGGTGCGGTCATTTTTGGACTGACAGCAGACCCCGTGGCGCCCTGCACACTGCAGCCTTGCAAAGAGGCCTCAACACTGCTGCTCAGCCCCAGGGAGTCATGGCAACGCCAGAGAAGGCCCGTCAGCGTGCCCTGCGCTTCTCAGAGGGTGATCTGGACATAATGGTCACAGCTCTGGAGGTGAGGCGCAAGATCTTGTTCCCAGAGAGTGGGAGGAAGCCAACCCACCACGACTACACCAAAGCCTGGAAGCAGATCGCCCAGAGGGTGACGTTCACCGGCGATGCCCCCAGGACCCACAAACAATGTCGTAAAAAATACAACGATCTGACCAGGATTGTGAAGGTGAGTAGCCTTTCCAGTCTCCTCCTCATTCTTGCATGTACACCTGACATGATGGGCAAAGGGAGCTGAAAGTCCTATTGGCCAGCCCTCAGCCAGCAGCATTGGGACAGTCATGAGCATCACATGGCCATTCGGCACTCTACACTTTGTCCAAGCTATTCCACCATGGGAGGCAGTGCACACTACATCAGGGCTTCACTCTGTCCACGCTATTCCACCATGGGAGGCAGTGCACACTACATCAGGGCTTCACTGCGCACTTACAGCCCGTCCTTTCTCTTGCAGGCTAAAGTAGCGTTTAATCGCCAGGCGCGTGCCAGGGGTGGCCGCGCCAAGCTGCAGAAGCTCACTCGGCTGGAGGAGCGCGTGTGTGTGCTCATGGGAGCCCGTGTGATTGTCCCCACAGCGTGCGGAGTATCCGACCCTCCACTGCCCGGCAATGGTAAGGACCTCGCCTTTTGGCCCTCTCGCGTCGCACTGGCCCATCCGAGCTACCTCCTTTGCCACTGTCCCACCAATGCGCTGAATGCCACCAGTCCTAACTCCCTCGCTGACGCCGTCTCCTCACTCTGAAGCTACTCTTGTGCATTCCTGCTTTCAGCTGGTGACGACCAGGACCCTGAAGCTGCCAGTGACAGCACCTCCGACGAGGAGGAGGAGGAGGAGCAAGCCGGACCTTCGGGGGAACAGTCACGTCCCGCAGGAGAGGAGGAAATGCTTGACACCTCCTCACTGGACGAGTGCCTGGAGGAACTGTCGCAGGGCAATGCAGCTTCTGGGACCAGTGGCGTCCAGCCACCCAGGAGCCGTGCGCATGGCCCGCGGCCTTCCCCCCAAAGGGGGGAAGGATCAGAGGGGAGTGCTGCTGTTCGGCACACTCGCCGCCACCAACGCGGCAGGGTCCTCTAGTTCGGCCCCCTCCTCCCCAGCGGGAGAGTCGCGACTCCAGTCCGGACACCTTCACCTCGGAGGAGGTGCGGAAGCTGGATAAGATGGCCGAGGATTCGGACCGGCGCCACACAGAGCTCATGAGCGTGGTGGGGCGCATGCCTGAGGCCATCGAGTCGCTGGCGACCAGTGTGCGCGAGTTCGGGGCAGCAACTGCCGCGAGTGGCCGCATGCTGACTGATGCCGTCAAGACCCTGGCGGCTGTGATGCGCGCGCACAGCAGGACCACAGGGGCACTCACTGCTGCCACACGTGCTGTCTCAGGCAGGCATCGCCAGGGCAGCCGCCGCGCTGGACCATCCCAGCAAGCCGCCCCTCGGCTGATTGTTGCGGATCCTGCAGTGCGGGCCCGGCCGAGTGCCACCGCGCCACAGCACCAGCCAACGCATCCCAGACGCCAGCTGGCCCACATTGCACCATCCGTCGCCGCCATTCCCCCACTGGGGCGTCAAGGGCAAGCGGCTGCAGCTGATGGTGGCCAGGCTCAGGTGCGCCACTCAGCAGACGGCCCCTCGAGGCCCAAACGCCGTGTAGGCCGCCCCCCAGCGGCATCTGGCGGAAGGGCATCTGAGCCTCAGGCGCCTTCCCCCAGCCTCGCAGCAGCCACTGGGCAGAGCTTGCGAAGGAGCAGCAGGCCGGGCAGGGGAGGCAAAAGGCTGGGCAAGGTCTCGCCCTCGCGGGCCACTCAGTAGAGGGTGTGGGCAGCTTTCCTTTTATATGGCGGTGGCCATCTTTATTTTGCCCATGGTTGTGTTGTTGGAGGGCTTATTTTTTGCGTTAGGCCGACGTTGAGGCCCGGTTTGAAGAAAGGTGGAGTGACTCCTCCCCAGTTTGTGGGAGTGAGTCGTTTGTTGGGCTTTTTGTGGGGCCCGTTTATTGTTTTTGGGGATTCATGTGGGAAAGGCTTTTCATTTTTGTGTAATAAAAAATTATCTTTATTCATGCAGTCTCCATGGTTGTTCTTCTTAGTGTTTGTTGGCTTCGCCGGCTGAGGGCTTGCGGAGCGGCTGCATTCATCTTCCCTCATGGCCCCTGGCCATTCCCTGACAGGGGGCTTAGAAGTACCGTGTAATAAGGTGGCGTCGTGCGGCCCTTGGCCCTGGTCGCTCCCTCCTGGGAACGTACTCCTGCTCCTCCTCCTCCTCCTCCTCATGCTCCTCCTGCTCCTCCTCCTGAGGTGCTGGTCCAACGTCAGGTGGCAGTGCCTGAGTCCTGCGGATAGCCAGGTTGTGTAGCATGCAGCAAACCACCACAAATTGGGAGACCCGGTCCGGCGAATACTGGAGAGCTCCTCCGGAGTGATCAAGGCAGCGGAACCGCTGCTTGAGGACCCCAATAGTTAGCTCGATGATGTTGCGGGTGGTTTGATGGCTCTCGTTGTAGGCCTCTTCAGCAGCGGTCCTGGGCGCGCGGAGCGGGGTCATGAGCCAGGTGCACAAAGGATAGCCTTTGTCCCCGAGTAGCCATCCTCTTGGGGGAGGCTGTGCCTGGAACATGTCATGCACAGTACTCTGCCGCAGGATAAAGGCATCGTGGCTGCTGCCTGGGAAGCTGGCATTGACTGCCATGATGCGCTGCTTGTGGTCACAGACCAGCTGCACATTCAGAGAATGGTAGCCCTTCCTGTTGCGATACTGCTCGCCATGCTCCAGAGGGGCCCGCAAAGCCACATGCGTACAGTCAATGGCGCCCTGCACCAAGGGGAATTCCCCGAGTCTGGAAAATCCCAATGCGCGCTGATGCTGGCTCTCCAGGGCCATGGGGAAGGAGATGAATTGGCTTCTCCTTCTGAACAGTGCTTCGGTCACCTGGCGGATGCAGCGATGCGCGCCGTACTGGGAGATGTTTGCTATGTCCCCAGCAGCGTATTGGAAGGAGCCGGTGGCATAGAAGTTCAATGCCACCGTCACCTTCACTTCCACCGACAGAGACGTCCTGCACCTGAGCTTTGGCCGCAGATCTCGGCGAAGCAGGTGGCAGATCTCTGCAATCACCCCCTTTCGGAATCGGAGCCTTCTAACACATCGCGCGGCACTCATGTTTAGGTAGGAGCGCTGCTGGCGGTATAGCCTGACTGGGTAAGGCCTACGTAGCCGACGCCTGTAGCCCCCTCTGCCTCTAGCCAGGGCTGCCCCTCTCACAATGCGTCTGCGAGCCCTACGGACATGGAGCTGCAGCTCCGCGTTGACACCCCATGCAACCCCCATCAAATCCTGGCAAACACGCTAATTTCCAAAAGGCCACTTGCAGCGCTCTGGCCTGAGTCCAAAAATACCTGGCTCTTGCTGCTTGAAACCAGTTAGCTATCCTCCTTGTTGTGTCTCCAGAAATGCGTTGCACAAGAGTGTTTTCTGAAAAAAGGCTGGCCTTTATACTGGAAAGTACGTCCCCTTTAATTTGCGCCCCCCGGGGCCCGCGCTGGTTGTGTTGCGTTCCTTTTTCCAAACGCTCCGGCCGCCAGCCGCACAATGGGGCGGTCCGACTGAAGTTTGGAATCGGGGCGCAAAAAGGGCGTTGCACGAGGATGTGACGTCATTTTCTGCGCGCGCATCCGGGCGGGCGCTAAACTTTGCGCCGGCGCTAACGGGCAACTTAATTTGGGGCGGGGCGCAAACTGCGCTGCGCCCTGGCGCTACACGCATAGCGCCCGAAAATCACTTCTCTTAAGGCGCTAACTGCTGGCGCAAGCGACTGAAAATCTAGCCCACAGAGTTTGTGAAATAAAGAAGTGTCTGTATTCAAAATGTACATATTTGGTCTTTGCAATCATTGTTTCCTTGATCGGCTTAGGGGTTGTGGGATGGTTTCATTCAGGTTGTTTGAATGGCAGAAGCCATTCCCTCAGAGGGGGCCTAGAAGCGACTTGCTATGAGCCTTTGACGGACAGCCCTTCCACTTTGTGCCTCCCTCCCGCCTTGGTGCTGCTGATGATCATCCTCCTCATCTTCCTCCTCCTCCTCCTCCTCCTCCTCCGCTGGTGCTCCAATGTCTGGTGGCATTGGCTGGGTCCTGAGGATTGCCAGGTTATGCAGCATGCAGCACACAACAACGAAGTGGGAGACTCGCTCAGGCGAGTACTGCAGGGCTCCTCCAGAATGGTCCAGACAGCGGAACCATTGCTTGAGCATGCCGATTGTGTGCTCAATGATGTTCCTGGTAGCTTGATGGCTCTCGTTGTATCATAGCTCAGCAGGGGTGCTGGGCGAACGGAGTGGTGTCATCAGCCAGGTGCACAGAGGATATCCCTTGTACCCGAGAAGCCAACCTCCTGGGTGATGCGGGGCCTCGAAAAGGTCTACCACAGAAGACTGGTGCAGGATGAAGGCATCGTGGCTGCTGCCTGGAAAGTGGGCATTGACAACGAGTATCAGCTGTCTGTGGTCACAGACCAACTGGACGTTTAAGGAATGGAAGCCCTTTCGGTTGCGGAAATCCTCGGCATTCTCTTATGGCGCCCGCAAAGCCACATGCATGCAGTCAATGGCGCCCTGCACCATGGTGAAGCCCGCTATCATCGCAAAGCCCGTTGTGCGTTCTTGCTGCTTGTCCGGGGTCATGGGGAAAGAGATGTACTCTCGTCTCCTTTTAAAGAGGGCAATTGTTACCTGATGGATGCAGCAATGCACCGCGAACTGGGAGATATTGGCGATGTCCCCAGTAGCTGATTGAAATGAGCCGGTGGCATAAAAGTTGAGAGCCACTGTTATCTTCACTGCCACTGACAGAGACATCCTGCTCCTCAGTTGAAGCTGCAGCTCTGGCTGAAGCAGGTGGCAGAGCTCAGTGACCACCTCCTTGCTGAATCGCAGCCTTCGCAAACACTGCTCCTCAGACATATTAATGTAGGAGAACTGTTGGCGAAAAACCCTGGGAGGGTAAGGTCTCCTGTACCGAGGCCTGTTGGCCCTCCTCCATCTGGCCATGATTGCCACTCTCTCTCTGCCTCTCTGTGCCCTCCAAATGTGATGGAGAAGGACGACGTTCCCATTCATTGCAGCCCCCATAGTATCTGGCCAATCAAAGTTATGAAGGTCAAAAAGCAAAGTACCTGCAAAGTTATGGTCAGAAGCCAAAACTACCTCAGACAGCATTGACTCAATGCAGAAGTCTCTCTTTCTCCCTTTGTCTCTCTCCAAATCTCTCTCTCTCTCTCAGAATGAGTGGTGCAAAAATGGCTACCACACAAAAGCCAGGAAGAAGCCCCCTTTAAATAGCGCCCCCCAGCCCCACAACAACTGGGAAGCGTTCCAGTCAACCTGTTGTTGGTAGCGCCAGGCGGAAAGGAGGGGGCGCCACTGAATTTCCGGTCCGGGGCACCCCAAGGGCGTTGCACTCTCGAATGACGTCAAGATCTGCGTGCGCAGGAGATCGGGCGGTATTGTTTAGCGCCGCCGCAAAATGTCCGGTCAATTTCACGAGAGGCGCAGATATCGCCGCGCCCGGGCGCTAGTTGGTTTGCGTCCCACTTAGCGCCCTCTTAAGGCGCTAACGGGTGGCGCTACCAACTGAATTTTTTCCCCTCTGACACTTATATTATCTTTGTCATCAAAGTAGACATAGGGCAGGAATTTAACTCAGGAGTCGGGTTGGAGGCGGGACTACATCTTTCGGGTTGTAGTCCCACCTCCATCGAGATGCGGCCAATCCACGTGATTTTAACTTGATTGACCTTGTTCAGCCTGCCCAGCTTTCACATTTGACAGTTCGCGGCCATTCTGCTTTCTGTGCCGGTGAGATGAGGGACTCCCGGAACCTAAAGGAAGGAAGGCTGAAAAGGTAAGAAAAGGTAATTTACACTTCTTTAATCACTTTAGACACACCAAACACACTTACCTTTGCACTCATCACTCACCTGAACACCGACATCTCGACCCCTCCAAGTCCTTCACTTCAACCTTCAAAATAGGGATTAGGCTAAAAACTGCCTGTTAACTACCTGTTAACAGGCAGTTAATTGGCACTAATCCCTTCCCGCCTCGGGTAGGCGGGTTCCAGTGCAGGGCGGGTACCCACCTCCTTTGAAACTGGCATGGAGGCGGGTTTGCGTGCGGGATGGGGTCGGGACCCCTGATTTCGGGATTTTAACCCCCCGCACGCCTCCAATCCCGACTCCACGGCACAATGAAAATCCTGCCCATACTGTTCCATACAAATAAAAACAGGCTTTCAAAACTTTATTTAGGTTATAATTTTGAACTTTATTGAACCCCCACAAAAAAGACCCATCTAAAATAAAATAAAAAGAGCGTCAGCTTATTTAGCCTGTCATTTGTCCTTACTTTGTCCCTTTGAGTCTTCTACTCATGAGTCTTCTGAGTCTTCGACTCATCATTGCTCCTCCGGATTCTCTGGGCTCGATTTTCCAAGCCCCGAGAAGGTGGGCATGGAGGTGGGACAGCACGTAAAATCGGAGAAAGTGGGGGCAGATGGCAAACCCGCCCCCATCCCGCCTCCGTGCCCTTTTGCCAGGAGGCGGGAGGATGTGCAGCTTCGGGTCCCGTCTCCTGGAGGCGGGAAAGGCTTTTTATCCTTTTAACTGCCTGTTAACAGGTAGTTAACAGGCAGAAAATGGGATTAGTGCCATTTTACCTTCACTGGTGAAGGCTTCCCAACCTCGGAGAACCCCGTCGGGTTGGAGGAGACGTGGAGGTGTTCTGCGGCAGTCGGAGGCACCTGAAAGTAAGGTGTAGAGGTGAGTGATGGGTGCAAGTGTGGAGTGGTAAGTATGCAAGGTGAGTGATAAGTTTAAAAAAGTGTTCACTTACCTTTTTTTACTTCTGTAGCCTTTAGCCGTGCTGGATCGGGAGAGCGGACATCCACCTTGTCAACTTCAGGTAATGGCTGATGGACCCTCCGATCCATCAGACATCTGAAATTTACTTTTTTACAATGTTTTTTCAGTCCTCACCAGAACAACGAATCAAACTCAAGAGAATGTCAGTGTTTGACAGCTTCACAGAACTTCACAGAGCTGTCAAACGTTGTCATTTCTTCTTTCAAGAGGTCTTGACAGATAGCGGGCTTGATTTTAACTCAGGTGCAGGCTGTTGTCATGTTATCTGAATTTCATGTTCCCCACATGAATCTAAATGGATGTGGGAGATTGATGCAATTTTAACTCAATTGGCCAATTGATTTCTGACGTGTGGGAAGCCTTTGCAAAGGGGTTTTTCAGGACTGAAAGTCCCCTCCGATGATGTCATCATTGCTGCTGCATTTAAGGTCCACAGCAAGCCTTGCTTCTTCTGCAGGCTTCCAAGCTTCCTCCATTTGGTGTCAGAGGGACCTGCAGGAAAGATGATAAGCGAGAGGGCAAGATCAGCACCTCGTTTTCACGAGGCGGCACTGCAGGCATTAGTCGATGGGTCTAGGGACAACAGGGAGGTGCTGTTCCCTTCATCAGGGAGGAAGAGGCCTCCCACTCAGACCAAGGCAGAGTGGATGCAGGTGGCTGAGGAGGTCAACTCCTTGGGAGTCACCCGCAGAACCTGGATACAGTGCAGGAAAAGATTTCATGACCTTCAGCGCACTGGAAAAGTGAGTATGAATTTCCCTGATCCCCATTGCCTTTCCCCACCAGCACTCAGCTTTAGCGATCTCTTCCTCCACATCCCACTTGACACTGACATCCATGCACCCTTACCCATTCCCTCTCTTTCTATGCTCACATTCACATAACTATTCCACCATGCAGCCCTCACACTCCCTATCACTCTGATGCTTTGAACACAACTGACAACACACAGGGAGGGCCCTTGGTCTTGCAACCTCACTCCATCTTTGTCTTCTTCTAAGTATCTATGCTATGCAATCT